>NW_027325368.1:14032500-14632500 GCF_036924035.1 Leuresthes tenuis | reverse complement strand
AGTTTGAATGATGAAATTTATTCATTGATCCATCGACTCACAAGCACGTCATAGTTTTCTCATTCTGTTTCATCTCACATACGCATCCCTATATCATGGCCACTTAATGTTTTTTCTGCCACTTTTCAGCCACTACGATTTTCTTTTGAAGGATTTTTTAAAACTTTTTTCAACTCTAACATTCCTAAAGGGATAGTAACATTTTGAGTGTGGCTTTAGAGAGTTGTGGAGGAATACTGATAGGCGAGCTCATCTCAGAGCTACTCAGAAAAGTTCCACCAGAGGAGGACATTTTTATCAATCTAAATCAAAACAAATATCAAAACTTTAATAGTGGTTCGAGCAAATGCTACATATAATGATTTTAAGCCATCTCACTTTTGCATCAGACATAACATGATCCATGCTGCAAAACAGTCAGTGGTTGAGCAACTTATGGACTGGTGCAACTGGTTTGTGTTGCAACACAGATGTTCTGCAGTTAGGAAAATGCAGTGTTAAAGTAAACATCTGTGATGTGGTGTATAAAATAAAAAAACTGTACGGAATTCTTGAGGTTTGGGTAATTTTAGATGGCAAAATGAGCCTTTTTCTGTTCCCATTCTGTCTAGCTGTTAGCTTAGCTCTCCTGTCAGAATTCCTTCCTGATTATCCAAACTGAGAGTGCTCTGACTGCTGCAGGTAAACTCAGTCAGCTTACATGCATAGCTGAGTTGAACCACGATTACAGCTCAACCTTGCCATTAATTGGAGGAGTGTTCTTGTTCCAGTATACATGCACAAAGTAAAATCGAGTCAGTGACTGAAGTATGTCTGATGCCACGACTGTATCAGGGCAGAGCAACTTTAAGCAACCGCTAGTTGACAGATAGTATTAATGCGCAGAATTTCAGCCACAATTTTGCACGTTTTAAGCAGCCTGACGAAACTAACAGAAAAGTATGTGAATGAGAGCAGCTTCAATGGGCATTCACATGTATTAATACACCGTTATATTGTTCCGTTATATTTGTTCTGTTCTGTTATTGTTCTGCAAAAAGATGGAGTTCCATAACATGTGGAGAGCTTTGGCCCATTTGACTGTAGCTGAGCATACAAATGTAGGAGTGATCCATAACCACAACCTGAAAGCCTCAGTTCTGTATCATTTTGATCAGACTAACATCTTTACTTACATTTTAAAAGTCCGGTTTTCTTTTTTTCTGGTTTATACAAACATGCTTACTTATTATTTAGAAGCACTTCACAAAAAGTTAGAAAAAAAGGAAATTTTTTTTTTAAATTATTGTTATCACTATCCATCTCACACATATATGCTTGTATGTATGTTTTCTTATAGTATAAAGACAAAATAACCTGACCCAGTTAAAAGGTACACAATAAGTTTTCATAAATTTACTTAAACTGTCCTTAAGAGGGAAACTGAAAGCAAGGCTGGGGTCATATGTATCATTTAGCCCTTGTTTCATAATAAAATCATTCTTTGCCTCTTCTTTAGGCTGTAAAAGACTTGAACTGTAAAAATCCTCTTGAGGTCCCATCTCCTTTGTGGAAAACAGGTGTCATCGTAAACCACTGAGGGGATTTCAACTCACAGCTCTGGAAACATAAAGGGTCCATTTGTTGTCTTTGTGTGCAGGTTTTAATTGAGACAGCTCAGCTAAATGTCAGTGCAGCAGGGGAGGTTGAATAATAGTGCCTTCAGTCTGTACTCAGTGTTGGACCCAAGAGAAGAACAATCAGATGCCTCTGGCCTGAGTAGATTTGGGTCAACATGGGTGATGTTACACGAACAGGCTGCTGTGTGCCAACCCAATGAATTGGGTCCATGCTGAAGGACAATTCCTTTTTTATCACACTGTCCCTCTTGACAACTCCTGTGCCACATTGCTCTGCTCTCCACAGATACGGTTCCCACGGTACAGTTGTCAACCTGGGACCAACTGTGTGTTTGTGCTCTAAGAGAGCTCCAGTCTGCACTTACCTGTGCATTTAGCAACCTTTAACATGGAAGTGAACTCATTAAACGGTGCTCAGATATCTGAGATGTGAGATACAAAAAAAAATAAGAAAAAACAATAGAAAACTACCCCATTAAGAGTTCAAACAACTGGTGCAGCTTTTGTTGGTACTGATAAAAAAACAACAACTCTATACTGATGTTGTGGAAAGTTTCTTTGGGGAACCAGAGTGACAAAGAAGATGTGAAAATGCTTACGAGGAAGTTTACCCAGACAAAGTCAGAAAAAGCGAGTAAAAGTACTACATCCAGGTCAAGGTGTGTGTTTTTCCAGACATACGCCGCCAGGATGTGGGTTTTAAACGTGAAAAAAACCTGAAGAATTTCCCTCAAGATGACAGAGAGGATCCGTACATCCTTCCCCACTGACTCAGGCATTATCCCCTTTTATTTTAATGGATTTTTTTTTAAGTCTTAAAGGATTTCATTTAAAGTAAAAAAACAACAACTCTTGAGTGAATTGATTAATGTTGGCATGAAATCTGATTACATGTTCCACTCTCATCTGAGTGACTGGAAAGTTTAAGATATGTTTCTTTCATAACTTCAAAGGAGATTTCCACAAAGCAGATCCAGATGTGTTCAGTGAAATGTACCAAGCTGCAGCCGCTTTTGATTTTTCTATTTTTTTTTCAGTTTCAGTTTTACCTCTTACAGTCTTTCGGTCTCACCTCATGCGTGTGTATTTGTGTCTTGTGTAAGACTCAAAACTACAATGTTAGATAGCTAATCAAAAACACACAAAAAAAATCAATGTAGACAATTTAATCATTTCAGTTTGATTGTCATTTGATGTTTTTTTGCAAAACATTTACATTTTTATATGATTGCATAAATACTTTGTGGGTTTTAAGACCACAATGCAAGATTGATATTACTAACACATTGTCCTGCAAACCCCCCTCCTCTTACCACTGGAGGGCAATCCCTAGCTTCAGAGTTCACAGTGGTTTTATTGGGTTTGTGACTCATGACTTCTGAAGATCTGAACTCAGATACAAAGCCGAACAGCACAAATACTTCATATGGTTAAATTAGACAAGTTTTATCAACCAGATCTTTAATTGTGAATGTGACATTTGGTACTTTTTTATAATTCATTTTTGTTACTTTTATTAGAAAAAAAAGGCATTTATGATGCATATTTGTTTGCAAGTAGCTTTTTATCAAAGTAAGAAAAGTGGAAAATCTGCCATTGCTGCTTTTTATTGTATATCATGAAGTTAAAAGTGCGTTTGTTAATGACTGTAAAGAACCCATATTATGCAAATCTACCAGTTACTGTTTGTGAAACTTTCTTTCCCCTTTCTGGCATTCATCAAACTTCTAAAAATTAATCTGTGGACTTCAACATTACAGATTTAGATAAACATTCTGATTGTCTGAATGTGGGTTATTTTGGGGGCTAACTTTGGAAAGCTGCAGTTCCAAGAGAGAAATGCTCAGCCATATGTCGACTGCGTATTTGGCCCATGAGACGTCTTGTAGCATAGAACTGTTTAAAACGTGCATTTCCATGGATGGGTTCTTAAAGGAAAAAATCTAGTTCTGCTTTTTTGTTAGTTTTCCCCATTTATGATTCTGATGTTTTCATGTCTCGTTCTTTGTGGTATGCACATGTATAATCGGACTTTTTGTAGGCCGCTGTGGGTGTATAGAGTGTGTTGTGTAACTACCGCTGATATGAGCAGCCACAGGACATTGATGGAAAAGAGTTTTTAAATCTCAAGAGTCCTTTTTCCAAGTAAAGTAAGTTAAATGAAAACATGGACTGTGCTAAATTTACAGCCCTTACTTCAGATGACAACAACTTAGACTGTGACTCGTGCAGCATCACATATTTCTCCAATATTGATTTGCCTGAAACTTTGAATGGTTAAATTGGCCAGCTTTCTCCATCCTCATGGGAAGCCATTGTATGGTTTGTGAGTAAAGCAGTGATCAACTTTGGCACTAAGTTAAAAGAATGCTGCCCTGTTATGCATTGAATGATGCCAGTCAGGCAGTGCTGTGGGAAAAACAAAGGGTTACCAAGAAAACGCTTTTGATGGCAGGCAACATGCTGCAATGGCCATTCAAAGAAGTTTTTGTGCTTGGCCATGTGAACCACATTTCTGCTGTTTATTTCTAAACTGTTGAGTGGGGAAGCTTTGAAAGTCCAACAAACTCCTGGGTTGTATTTCCTTTGTCATGGTGTCCGCATAATGATCTGATTTGGTTGTTTGATTAAAATGAGTAAGCTAAGTTTTTACTTTTTTTCTTACTTAACTGGTTGATCTCTCACTCATGTCACTGACAAAGGTTCTTCACTGTAGCTTATAAAGTTTCAGTTGCTGCCATAAGTTGGATTTCATTCTGCTATAAATTGGATTCTGACTAAGTGTACATACTTGTGGGTAACACAAAGGGGGCAAAACTTTAGCTGCACTGAAAAGTTCTCTGAAGGCCTTATACATCCATTAATGTTGCCTTGATTTATTAACTCTCCAAGCATAGTGTCAGTATGTACAATCTAAGCTTCTGTTAGCCCGATTCTTTCATTAGAAGCCCTTGAACAAGCTGGAGAAATCTTAAGTTAAAGAAAGTATTTATTAGTGGTCACATGTAAAGTATGGCAGCGCTGGACTGGGAGTGGCAGAGCTCTCGCAGGAAATCCATCAGCCCGAGCCCCGATATCCAGAAACATTTCATATCTATGTTCACCTTTTCTCTCACAGAGGTTGCACTTACACGCAACTGAGTATAATTGGCCAGTTATTAGTGACATGAGCAGGCCAACCTTCGTCTTCGTTGTGTTCTTTGGATATGATAAACAACGTGTGTGTGTGAGTGTTGTTTAAGGTGTGTATCTAATGTACTAGTCTATCTGACAAGATAGAGACGCTTTATCTGACCCAGTCATTTAGTCTAGTTATGCTATCTTAAAGTCTTGGACCATTTAAGGTCATCTATTGTGTTGTACGAGCAGAATGGAAAAGTACAAAAATAGGAACATGGCTTATTTAGAAAAATACAGAATATGAATATATAATGTCTAAGAACAAAGCCAATTATAACACCTCTTTCATGACAATGTGTGGATGTTTTCCAAAAAATATGCCTTTGTTTCTCTGTACAGGAGATCTCTGTACAGGAGGTCTCAGTCCAGTGACGCAGTTTCTGAGATGTCGTGGCGAGAGATCAGTAAACTCACACGTGCAAAAACAAAGTCCCTCTGGGGGAGGAATAAAGGGATTTGACCTGCAACCTTTCTTTTAATCAGTTTTCAACCTCTAAGAATAAAGACAGTTTTTTTGTCCAATGACATGGACATATTTGGTGGACAAACTAACCATGACTTTGTTGGACTGCTGAGCTCCCATTTGTGAATAAACCTTCAGCACTTAATAACTACAAACTATTTCAAAATATGAAATGCATAAATAAATGTATGAAAAAACTGATATTTTACTTTATCTAAAAGGTAGACTTGTTTGTCTCCTCAGTATGCTATTTCAGCTGGTTAAAGTCAAATCCGTGAGAAAGACTGTGTCTTGTCTACCCACTCCGTAATCTCAGTTGTTTCACCTTGCTGCTGACAAGGGCCTCAGAAACAGCTGCTCTGCCCAGTTTTTCACAAGGGTGATTACCACTGTGATATGTACTTTATCTGCCTTTGAAAGACCAGCCCTGACGATGTCAAGCACTCTCAGATGAGTCCTCAGGACTTTCTTTGGTTCAAGAAAGACTAAGAGGTGAGAAGACGGGCCATGCTTTTGAATCATAATAGAAGCCGTTACTTTTGTCTCTATTGAAATGCCTGCAAAGCTGAACCAGCATCACGCACACATATTCATGTTTTTATAAACTTAAAAAGGAACTTTAATCAGTGCAGAGGACAGGAGGAAGTATAAATGGAGCAAGACAGCATTGGCCTTTGCTGAGGCAACAAATCAGATCCTGGCTGCCCGGCTCCACTTCCTGCCTCCCAACGATCCAGTGGATGCTTGTCAAAAGCTTCAGCTATTGTTGCTTTTTCAAATTTATTCCCATTCAACCACCTGTCCTCAAACATTGTTGATAAGAGGTCATAATCATATACTCTAACAGAAGCTCTTTTTTCATGGAAATGTATTAAACTGAGGGCAAGTTGGACAGTGACTTGTCTGAAGGTAAAACGTGCTGATAAACAAAGGTGCATGTCAGAGCTAGTTAGTTAGCATGCTAAATTCATTGGGTATCTCTGCATCACAGTTTAAAAAATTTTCATTGACATAGTCACATATTATTGATGGTTTTAGTTAGTGTTTGAATGTTTTGCACATTTTTAAGCTAGCAGTCTTATAATTTGCACTTGAAAATGATTGATAAGGAGGAGGATCTTCATCATCTTATTTTTGCCCAGCTTTTGGGTGGCTGAGAGATGTAGCCTATAGGCACTACAATTTACGGCCAAAAGTTAGTGCACACAACTAAAGAATTCCAATTTCTACTTTCCTACTTTACCACAGATACACCTTGCCAAGCAAACAAGCAATGGTGATATTATTAGCGGACAGTGCGTCTTCCTCTTATTCAGAACGTGATCAATATTAATTGAAATTAGACAATATGGTAGAGGCCATTGGCCAATATTTTAAGGCTTAAAAATTATAGTTTAAACGTATGGGTGGAGTTGTGGTTTCTGTGTTCCCTTCTTTATACAGTAAACAATTGTAATATACAGATGGGTAATTATGTTGTGTTTAAGGTTTATGCAAACACAATAAGCCAGAATCCTTTATGTATTTTTTTTTTTACTAACATAATTGTTTCCGGTAGCCTCAAATGCCATCATGCCTGTTGTGGGGCAGACCAATGACCCTTTACCAACATTATTTCATGTTTCTTGTCCAAGTCTTAGCAAGAATGCATGACTTTAAAATCATCAGGTCTGACACAACGGACATCTTACCAAAAGGAAATGTTGTGCTTAGAATATGAGTAGCACTCAGACAAATGATCATCTCCCCACTCACCTTTGTTTGTCTACGTTTTGTCGTCACTGTTTTGTTGGAACTGTCAACTCACCAGACAACTAATATATACCACAGGAATTCAGAGGGCTTGACAGCAAATACTGTCATGAAAAGTAAATATGCCACATAGAAACTGTAAGAACAAACAGACAGGTAATCCTTTTTGAAACGATGCTAGTGAATCATGATGATGTACTTGGTGATAAAAAGGACTCACAGAACTGACATTTGTCATCGTTATAATAATAGGAAGAAAAAATTTCAAATCAGGAGTACACCTTACATTTACCACAACTTCAGATCCAAAGATCCAATCTCTTTTTTTTTAAGATTAGGTGCTTGTGATTTGAAAGGTTGAACCTGAACATATTTATAACTCTTAAATCTAGAACTTTGCATTCTCTTTGCCGCTCAAGGTTTTGTGTCCACATTCCAACATCTACAGAGCTCTGTAACACTTTCAGAAAAATCTTGTGGATGCCAATGAGTCTGTAAGGAATTTGAAAATATTTACACATTATTTAAAAGAAAAAGGTCAGTTCAGGAGAAGGCTGCACAGAATCTGCAGATAGCTCGTACAATGTTGGTGTCAAAGCGAGTTCAGTCTGAAAGAGTATGCACACATAGATGTGCCAAGAAAAAGCCTTTGCTGTCCAAAAAGAAGAACAGAACAAAGCTATGGTTTTTATATGAACATGCAGGAAATGAAGAGACCTCTTGGGATTATGTGCTCTGCACAGAGTAAATAGATAGAGTTGCTTGGCCACAATAATACAAGACTTTTTCAAGGCAGACCAAAGACAAATAACTTTAAAGCACCTGTGAATCATGGAGGTGGAAATGTTATCATTTGGGGCGGCTTCCCTGCACAGGGCATAAAGCGATTGCAGTCATTGACAGAGCTATGAATTCTGCATTGTATCAAAGAGTCCTTTAAGAAAATGAGGATTGTTAGCAACGGTGGTCCAGGATAATGGTTGTCAGTATACAAGCAAATCCATTAAAGAATGGCTCAAAAACGAAGAAATAGTAAGTTGTGGTATGTTCATTAAAGAATGTAGTGTTCAACCCTTGAAAGTTTTCCATATTTTATTATATTTCAAACTCATCTTGAAATAGATTCAGCTTTTTTCTTCTTCTTATCAGTCAACAAACAATAGTGTACAATGAAAGCAAGTCTTTGAACTAATCAAAAATCAAAGACTAAAGTGTGCCATTTACTTAAATATCCAGAAGCTTAACACCAAATGACCACCCAGAAAACACTGGAGTGACCTCAGAAAAACTCAGGGAAAGTAATGAAGTGTGGACCTGAATCCGGTAGAGTATCTGTGGGGAGACCAGAACATGGCTGTGCACAGACTCTCCACATCCAAACTGGTTGGGTTTGAATGTTAAATCCACAAAGGATTAGAGAAATTAATTTTTTAGATACGTTGAAGAAATAGTATTGATGTTGTTTGCTATTCACATGCTAGAATATCTCTCATACAGTTTCATGCAACTGCAAAATTTTTGTGAAGTTGCTTATCTGACAAAAAAAGTGAATTTATGAGAGTAGAAGTCAAATTTAGCACTTCAAAACACTTTTTTAACACTATATTACAGAAGGAATCCTGTTAACATGGCACTAAAAAGGATCCTTGGGTTTCTTTTATCAGAAGGCCTAACACGTCAGAGACTGTGATTGAAAATAAGCCCATTAACGCTACGTTTTAACTCACAGTCAAAGTCTTTTAAGGCTGCCCCTCTGCTCTAATAAAAAATCATAATTTTACAACTGCAACCATCATCTGACAAAATGCTACTCCAGTAATTTCAAGGCAACATCTGTTTGGTGGATTCGGCTGTATTTACATGTACGTCGATCTCTCACAGAGAAAGTCAGACATGGCAGAATGTCTTGTATTTTTTCCCCACACAGTCCACAGTGTCTAACATGCCTAAGTCAATAACTCGATTGCTGTGCACGTGAAAGGTTACAAGGATGATGGTTAATTAAATGACCATGTCAAACTCATGAGTTCTCTTCTATATTTGTGCTGGTGCTCTCCACGCATTCTTGAATGCATGTTTTTTCGGCTTCAGAGAGGACAGACAGCATCTGTCTAATCAGTGGCTTCTCAGTGGCCTGCTGCACCCCTGCTGCGTCAAGACCGCTTCAAAAACTCTTCCCTCCACTGCAGTGATCCTATTATCCTGAGCAGGTCGCAGACGGACACCATGAACACAGCCTTATGGGAAAATGCGTCATTCCTGTCTGCCTCACATCATTCTACTTTGATTACTGTCTGTGGATTAGAAGAAAATTGTTTCCCTGTGATGACAATCCCTTTGAGTAGTGACACAGAAGTTTTTATTATTTACTCTTACTTCACTCATTTACTTGTTGTGCCTCAGCTAAGGCTGGCACTTGTGTGTGTTGAATGTTCCGAGGAA
Source organism: Leuresthes tenuis (assembly GCF_036924035.1). Classification (NCBI taxonomy): domain Eukaryota; kingdom Metazoa; phylum Chordata; class Actinopteri; order Atheriniformes; family Atherinopsidae; genus Leuresthes; species Leuresthes tenuis. The sequence goes on along the minus strand of NW_027325368.1, from coordinate 14,623,044 downwards.
AATAAAGGATTTGTTGGGATTAGTTCCTTGCAACAGACGAATGGCTGTAAGAAACTTGTTGTGGCACCACCAGATACATGATCATCCTTTAATCTTACTGGAGCTCACAGGGGGTGTGGCGGGTTGGAGAGGACACTGCTTTCGTGCAATCATCCTTAAATCTCTGGGTTAGATGGAGGCCTCGAGCTCCCTGTGAGTGATTCATGTGTCATTTTTGTCATTGTCTTAACATTTTCAGAGAAGATTGATTCTTTTCACTGACGTAAACAATGACACAAAAATAGAACAGACAGAATGCAATAAAAAGAGTCAGAGACTTGCGTGAATTTAATCCCTGTTTGTGATGTGTGTGTGCGTTTGAACTTTTGTTACTCGTGGAAATATAAATCTGTTTACACAGTCACATTGTGGGGACCTGCTGCTGTTTTGGGAACATAAAGTAGGTTAAAAATTTTTTTTTAAAAAGACAAGGGTTAGGGTTAGTAATAAGTCTATGAATAGATAAGTCAATGTAATGTTCTCAGCACATATGGGACCATGGCTGTGTGTGTTTCTGTGAGATGGCTCCCTGACCCTGACATGCTTTTGGCAATTATGTAACAGCAAGAAATCTGTGTCTGAGTGAGAATCAGCACTAGATTAAAACAAAGATTAGAGACTGAGCCTGATGAATAGTTTGTATGCTGACAAAACATATGTTGCTGTCCAAGAACGAATGATAAAATCATAAATAAATGACAAAGGTTTGAATTTAAATAGACTGCAAAGGTTGTATTATTAAAAAAAAGTTTTTGTTTTTTTTTCCCCCATAGTTTCACCTACTGTAAATAATGTAATTAAATACTAATGGCTGAGATAAGATTAGACAATACGAAGCGCTCCTAATTTTTTTAAACTATCCCTTCTAGTTCTGTATTACCATATATATGGGTGCATATACCACAAGGTGACCCTCGAGGTCGAGTAAAACAGAGATAATTAACTCTTTATTATGTGTCTTTAGAATCTAACTGATTTTTACTTCAAGAAATGTGGATTGACATTACTATTGAATTAAAGAAGCTATACAAGTTGCCGAAGGTGAAAGCTAGTGTGGTAGTTAGTAGCTCTCACTTATCTGCAACATTTGCTAAATTTTAATTCCCCACAAATTCTTTATTGCAGCAATTTTCTGAGAAACAGTTGGACTTTGTACCGTAAATGTAGTGTCATGCTGAAATGCCGTTTGTGCAATGGGTTTATGGGTTACAACCACATCTTATTTAGGCTGTAATCTTTTTTTCCAAACAAGAAAGTCAGTTTGAACCATCCCTCACTCTTGTGGTAGTCTGTTGTCAGGTTACATTTATCACATTTTCCATAAAAATTATGGGTGCTTTCATGCAGGGAAATGACGGAAATGCAAAGTTTCTGTGCAAGATGGTGTGATGTAAGTTAGAAAACAATAAAAATAAATGACAAAATGATGAGAGCAAGATTCAAAATTGTGCATTTATACAATTATCAACCCTTTAATGTCCTCAACAAGAGTAAACCAATGATTTTTTTTTTTCTTTTTGGACATTTTTATTTCCTTAAAGCTAGGATAGCAATAATGATTTAATTTCTTTTCAAAAGATTGAGATATCACTTTATGGTAAACCTATCAGTAATTGTAAGAAAAATTATTTGTTTTCTCTATACATTCGCACACACACTCATAAAGCAGTACTGTTACAGTGTTAGAGGCTATGCAGCACTTTTTCTCTATCAAACACATTCACACATTATAGATAATGTGGGTTTCAGTGTCTTGGCACAGTGACTCGTCAACGTGTGGTCTAGGAATTCAGGGATCAAACCACCAACTTTACAACTATCAAATAGCTCTTCCTCCTGAGGCACAGCCACTTGAGGGCATAACATGTACAATCTTAAAGCATTACATGCCTAAACTTGGTGGTTGCTTCCACAATTAGTAAAAAAAAGTACAGTAACTCACAGAGAAATGTTCTGTACCAAACAAGTCCTCCAATTGAACAAGCTGTTTGTTCGTACCCCTCATCTCGGCTTATAATGCTGTCCTATTAAGTATCAAACCTACAGTTAACTTTTTTTTTTTTTTTTAAATCAAAGTATGTTCGATGCCGCAGCACTGTGGACTGTGTGAAAAAGAAAAAGACTTCTGCTGCTTCCAACTTTATCAGTGGGAGATCTAGTCTTGACAAAATCAATGCACAGATGTTGTCTTTTAGTTACTTGAATGTTGAGTTTGTCAGATGACAAAATCAGGATTTTGTTAATGCAGAGCGACAGTCTAGAAGTAGTTTAAGAATGCGTTTCCCAACTTTGGTCCTCCAGACACACTGCCGTGACTGTATGTTTTCCATATTTTCTGTAAATGAATGGTTCTTCATTAGCCTTCTATAGCGCTTTCAGAGCTCAAGGGCTGACCCTTTCATTTGAATCAGGTGTTTTGGAGTAGGGAAACATGGAATACATGCATAGGCCTTGAGGACCAGGGCTGGGAGACACATTCTTAAAGTGTTTCCTGACTGTTGCACTGCGTCTCAGTGGGCTGATTTTCTTTCACAATTTCTGATACATTTAGCCATCTGACAAAAGAACCAGAAAAATATGCGAATGAGAGCAGATTTATTGTGAATTCAGCATGATTATCTTTTACACCATGAAGTTATTTTTCTTTAAAACATTGGATTGAAGGGATTTTTTTAAATCTTTCAATCAGAATCTCTACTAGAATTTCCTGCGTTATGCAATCATTCAATTATGACCACTGTGTGAGTTTGCCTTTCTGTGTGGTCTCACATGAGTAATCACTGAACAGTTTTGTACATTATGTAAAACATGAATGGCAAGGGACATGACATGTGAATGGGAACAAATTCCATCCCCTTCTAACACAGGGTCAGTGTGTTTTAAATGCCTAATCATGTATGTAGAATGTGCTACCACATAAACATTACATATATGCTCCAGATTACATAATCCCAATGCAGGTGCAGAGCAGTACATGATTCAAAACATATTCTTCTTTAGAACTAATGTAACCAGTACAGATTTCATGATCTGGCTTGTTTGAATTACAGGGTCATCAGAGGTTTCAAACTGCTGATTGTTGATACAGCACTTACATTTGTCAGCTTGCTGAGCTTCTTGAAATGACTCACAACTCGTGGCGTAACTTGCTGAGCAGGAGCTGTCATCACTGCTTTCATTTACCTACTTTCTGTGCTCCATGACGACCAAAGTAAGATTATAAGAAACGTTTGTCTATTCAGCACATTTCATCAAATCTCACTTGTAATGGGGCAGCTCTGTGCCAGGTCAGACAGGAATTTAACAGGGAAGGCCAACCCAAGCCAATGACGCACAACCTTTTTTTTTTTTTTTTCAACAGCCAATACAATCTGTTACAGGGACCCAGTAAAGTGACACTTGTATGCAGAGTGAAAGCAATTACAGGCAAGATGATCAAGTGCAGGTGAGCTTAATCAGGTAATGAGGGACGATTCAACAGAAGAGAATGAGTCAGGACATGAATGTAAAAGAGACTGAAAAAGAAAACATCTTAGACTGTGAGACACTGTGGGACATCACACTTAGTACAGATATATTTAAAGCATACCCATCTTAGTACGTTCAGGGACTTGAAATTACATTCAGTCATTCTATTTCATATATCTTGACTTAAAGTTTTTCTGCTTTCAGTCTGATACTGACATTCACTCGCCACTAAAACTCCTCTGTAATGTGATGTAATCAAAAGCAGTGGGTTTGCCATAACTACTACGTTTACAAAGTTATCTCAGTTTAAAATGACATAGTCAAACAGTACAGAAATACACACAAACACACACAAAGGACATATTTTGTATTTTGTGTTCACTTGATCTATTTTCAATTGCTCACAATTAAAAGCCTGGACAAATGACTTGACAGCTTCATTTAAATTGCATGAATAGACCTGACACGGCGGACACAGGGCAACATAGAGTTACAAAGGAATTGATGTCAATTTGTTTTTGTAATGGTACAAAAGCAGCATCAATGAAAGGCTGAGAAACACATTGAAAATCCTTGCACATATTTCAACATTGTTCCTGAAAGAAAGATCAGAAGGAATTTGCATAGATTTCCCTCTCAAGTGCATAATATGATCAAATGATTCAAGCAATCTGAAGGAATTTCAATGCATAAATGGAAAAAAATGCAAGCCTAAGATCGAAATCCATGATCCCTGATCCTCCAGAAGACACTGCATCAAGAGCTATCATTCATCAATAGCTGGTATAATCACCATTACAGAGGGACTGTTCCTTGAAATTTTACTGTGCAAAAAAAAGAAAAGCCTGACGTTAAACTTGTCTAGTGTCAACGTCTCTGAGCTTGAAGGACCATCACACAGTGGAAATGTGTGTTGTGGTCAGATCAACCAATATTCAAGATCTTTTCAGGAGAAAAAAAGGACGTGTGCTTTGGACCAAAGACCAAAGAACTATTGAGACTTTTATTAGCAACAGGTGAAAAAGCCAGGCTGGCCAGCCTGCAGTCCTGACTTAATCAGGACTGTAAGGAATGTGCAGATAAGTTATACTGTTGCAAACTCGAAGAGGTGTTTGTAGAAAGAATGCCAGAAACATTTTTACAAGCATGAGAAGAATCAACATTTCAAGGTGGGAAAAAACTGTCCCAACTTTTTTGGAAAATGCTGCAGGACTGAAATGCAAAAATGAATGTTTATTAACTAAATTGATTAGATAAAGAATGAGACATATTGGATTCTGTCTGAAAAATTAAATAAAAGTTTAAGCAAATGTAAGAAATGCTATCATTACAGCTTCTCTCCTTTGGGGTGCTCCTAAGATTTGGTTTCCCTCGTGTATGTTTTTTAGGTTTACTTAAACGAGATATGATTAGGAAAGTTGGGATGAAATCTTCCATTAATAAGAACACATTTCCTCCTTAAAAGTACCTATTTCGACAAAAGTTTTGAACGAACAAAAGATGGAACAAAAATTGAATTATCGGCTCCAAAATTCTATTATTTTCACATTAAAACATGATTAAGCAACAATGGAAGTTAAATAGAAATCACTTCAGATGCAATCAATGTGACTACAGTAACTATCAGAGCCAAAAGTAGACTGCATTTTCTCAAGGATAAAGGTTGTATCTGAAATTAAAGCTTACTATACACCTCACCACTGTGTATTTCCTGAATGCAAATTTATTTGAATGTCTGGCTCAGGTACAGAGTTATGCTTAGAAAACCCAGTAATGTTCAGATATATGTGTGGAACTTGCTGACCTCCTGCTCATAAACACACCGTGTCACGCAACCACAGAGTGATCAAATTTACACCCACACAACTAAGCACAGGGAGTGGTGAGTCAGTTACGTAAAGAAGCTGTACATTCATTTTTACACAATATATTATATATATATATATATATATAAGGTGTTGGTGCTGATTTGTTAAACGAGTGGACTGCAAATAGATTATATGAGGGAACAAGTAATATTTTTCTGTATTAAGTCCAGTCCATTCTTTCTTATTCCTTTGAAAAACAAGAAGTATGTATTCAGAAATCCATTTCCTTGTGTTATAGGTTTCATCCCTAATATGAAGACTCTTCCGTGTTTATTTGTTGGTGCTTTGTTGTTTTGCTGACTGAGTCAGGAAGTCAGGAAGACTTTAGATTCGTACCAGTGTCGATCTAATCAGCAGAAGAAAAACAAAGCAGATGCAAAAGAGTGGAGCCATATGAGATATATGACCTGTGTATTCAGACTTGACAACCTCGTACAGATCTTCTCTGGATACGGTTGCGGTCAATCTTGTTGATGCTGTGTTGTGCAACAGAACTAAAGGACGCAGCACTCCACAGATCGTCACCTACAGCTAGATGAATGTGAACTTTACAACACAGAGGTGCTGAGTTAGCGCGTGATCTTGCGCTGAGAAAGTGAAAAGTCAAGGGCATCTCCGGAGAGGGAGTTGGTTGATTTTTTTTCCCACACACAAGTGTACAACCTGTTCACTTTAGAAATCTTTTGTTAAGCAGTCCTGACAAACTGACAGCTCAAACAAGTGTGGACAGATGTGAAATTATTACACTCCCTTAGCAAAAAGTTGTATACCTGAAGTTCATTTTATTAAGTATGCTAGTATAGCAAGTATACTGCGGACCATGTACTTGTAGTGTACTAGAAAGTATACTAATTTAATACTTCTTCGGACTAAATTGGAACATTTCAAGTTCGCAAAAGTACACTTTCAAGTATACAACAAGTACACTCATCTATATACTTCTAGTGTACTAGTTATATACTTCCAGTCCACATTTTAGTTTATTGAAGTATACTTTAAGTATACATTTATGAACTTAGAATTACTAAAACTAAAAAGATGTACATTTCAGAAACAAAGAGCTTCTATGAAATCAAGTGCTGAGTCAACAACTTCACCTTATTCTGTACTTGGATTAAGATAAATTAGTATTATGTATTAGTACTTTGTGGCAGAAAGAAGTAAGAAGTATACTAAAGTATAAGCTGGTCTTAGTATTAATGTACTTAGTCTTAGAATTTTCTTTATACTTTTCAGTATAAGCCAATTATACTTCACTCTTCTATTCTTAAGTATATAAAATATAGTATATGAAAAGTATACCGTCTCAGATTTAGTATAAAATAAGTATACATGTAGTACACTTGGATAAATTACTTTTTGCTCAGGACTGTCATATTTTATATTTCCCCACAGTGTCTCAATTTTCATATGATTCACTTTGTGGAGTTTTCCTATACTCCTACAAGTCAGATTATTCAAGAATAAACCCTCAGGCGCCATCTTCTCTCAATAGATTTATTTTCTTAGTGTATTAGCTATAAACTGCTCTATTGTTTGCACAGCAGCACATAGTGTGGACAAGAACGAGCCAGAGTCAGCAAACAAGGACGTGCAACAGCAAATGCCAGGGTAACAAAAATTCATAGAGATGATGATGTTTGCAGCTAAAAAAAAGAGAATCAGCAAGCTTTACATGAAACTTTATGTGACTGTCACAGGTCAGAGGAGGATCTGGGTTACTTTATCGCATGACACACATGGCACCTGAAGGAGCAGTGTGAACATTCACTAAGGCCACTTTCCAGCTTAAAAAACTGTCGCATGACAGACGTACAGGTTTATGGCATACAGTTTTATGAGTTTATTACTCACTTTTACTATCACGGCAGCTATTATAACGTTATAGCTCGTTACACACATGCACTTGTGTAGTTTTTCATTGGTGCTTCCAGGCATTCAATAAGTCTGACTCCCTGTCATGTAAAGTGACGTCATTTGCCCCTCTAGTTTCTGCAGAACAGTGGAGTAAATTGTCTTCTGGCCTCTTAGTTGTTAGTTGTGGCTGAGTAACAATCTGTAGATAAATTCTGCAGAACGCTCAAAGTGTGCAGCTAACCAACTATGTGATGACGTTCAACTTTAAAAGCGCAGCTGTTACAATGTTGAAATTTACTGCTTTGTCATCCAGTGATGGCTTCCTCCTGACCAAGGACCGCATATTTAGATTAACTTGGTTACATAGCTAATATGTAGGATGTGAAAGTTCCCAGTTCAGTAAATTAATAAACTAAACTAAACTGGTGATGCTGTTTATTAAGTATTTGTTTAACAGAAGTGTCCATTGAGCTCTGAAGCTGATCTGAAAAACCGCCTGATTGGTGGGTTTACTGTTTTGAATAGAGTTAGTTGCCATGAGTGAGGCAATATATTTTTTTTGCAAATATATTTGTATATTTTTATTTAGGTTAATTTTTTTATCTTAAATGCTTTAATTTTTTTTCAAAGCATTGACTTTTTTGTTTTGCAGGAAATTGACACTTACACTGTGTTCTCCTAAGAACGATCCGCTGTAAAGTCGCAACATTTCTAACTGGGCTTTCAAAGTTGCCAAAGTGCATGCGAAAGGAACTCTTCTCATGTCCTTAAATTTTCTGTAAGGACTGGACTGGGACTTCTTGTGAATTAAGAGTTACAAGACTACTGGCATCTGACCAGTCACTCAGTCAGCTATTCACATTATGGGAGTGTGGCGTGTTAGAACTGTGGTGGAACTGAGCAGAACGGCTTGTGACTAGAACTGTTAGTGAATCATAACTTCAAAGTTAGAGTTACTTATTTTCAAATTCCATTAGGGACTTTTCTTCTTTTTTTTTTTTGTGAAAAAGAAAGGTATGCAGAATGCTGGATGATTGCACAAAAGAAATATTTATTCAAGTGAAAAGAATTCAAATGCAGATTTTTCCCAACAGCCTAACCAGGTTAAGTATCACTGAGCCAAAACAAGCAGTCACCAGCTCTTACGGTAAAAAAGTTTTTGGTAAATGCAAACTTTTTAATTCATACTTTACAAATGACTGAGCAAATATATGCCTGTAATTCTACATTTGTAGGGTTTTTATTTTGACACGTTTTGCACAGTAAGTCATTGCTTCCCTGTCTCTTTATTCAGTCCTCAGTTACTCTGTTGCACTGGGGGGGTGGGGGGGGGGGGGGTACACCTGCTTCCCTCACTTCTAACTATCTGCTTTCTCTATCTTCAAAAGCAAAAGCAGTCTGCCACTGAGCTGCAGCAGCACAGTCAAAACTGTGTCACTGTGTCATGTGTAATAGCAGGACCAATCACAGCACAGGTAATTTTGAGTGGCTGAAGGAGATCCAGCATCTGCCCAATCACAGCAGAGCGCTCAGCCAATCAGGGAACTCCTGTCGTGGTACATCTGTGTTAGTAAAAATGATGACTGTGTGAGTGTGCAGATGATGCAAACAAACAACAGCTTGTTATTCTCATTCACCGCAGACAGGGCTGGATAACACCATGTGTTTCAGGGAGATAATGTGAACACATTCAGCTTGAGTGAGAATATCCAAAAAATATATATATAATAAGGCTTAAAGTTATATAGAGTAAACACAGTTTAGTTTCTCATTCAAGCATTTTACTATGATCAAAAATGTTTTTTCTCTATTTCTGTGTCAAAGCATTCAAACACCAATTTAGGTATGCAGAAACTCTTCCTCTGCTGTCTCCTGATGGGATATATTTCCTGATGGGAATATACATGCGTCTTTCCCAGAGATGAGCCAGACCTTGTCTTCAGTGACACCTCCTCTTCCTCTTTTGCAGTTTTCTGATGCAGCATTTTTTTTTTCCAAACAAGCTGCAGATATTTTTCTTTCTACGCTGTTCTGCAAATCTTTGGTTAGACGTTTCTTGCACCGTCCTCTTCCCTTGTTTCACACTGTAGAGAGAGAAGCCAGTACTGGTTTGAGCCAGCATGATGTGTTACACAACAACGCAACATAAATGAGAAGTATTAAAGTGGACACACACTGACAACGGTGTCAACCTTTGAAAACGGCAGATACTCAGTTCATGTGCCACTTTTGCTGTTGTTCTACATGCAGTCTTACATTAGATTGGAGAAAACTATCGCTTTTGATGTGAAGTTGCAGGGTATTTGCACATCCTGATGCCATAATGTGTGTGTGCGTGCAAGCTGACAAGAATCTTTAAGCTGTATTTGGCCAAGAGGGTATTGTGCAGCTCCACTTATTAGATCCCATTTAATTTTTCCCCTTACATAACATGGGTATGTTTTTTTCCCCCCTCCCAACCCATACAAGAGCCACCACGATCCAGCCTGTACATTCCGGTGGTTGTCATAGCAACAGGGCAGCATCCCTTTCCATCCTTTGTCCAGTGTCTCCCCATCGTTCAAGCTTCCCAGGCAGAGGAAGGTTTGGATTATGCATGCAAATCGAACCCTGAGCTTCAAAGCAAGGAAGTGGAGGGGACTTTAGTCAGTGACTGAATGTCATTAAGAAGCTTTCACAGCTCATAGCAGGGTGGTACTCCCCACTTCCTGTGATAGCATTATGGCACTCGAGTGGTAAACAAGAGCACCAGAACGATCAACCAAGACACAAATATAACAGCTTTGAATCTGACATACAAAGACTTATGCATTCAAAGAGACTGCTGTGGTTAAAATGTTGCCTTTTCGGTGTCCAATGTAAAAGAAATCTGAGAAATAATAGCAAAGGTGGGGTGAGTGGGTGACTTTGGGAAAAGGACATGATGTCCCTGTTTGCTTCCTGGACTCTTCAGTTATACTGATCTGACAGTGTTGTAGGCAGAATTATTCATTCAATTATTTTAATCAATACTAGACTTTGTCATCTTCATTAAGATCTCAGTTTTTTGTTGTTTCTTGCATTATCGCATGTGGGACTTTTCCATTTCTCCTCTTCTACAAGCTGTACTACACAATGGCAGAAACTAGAATTTTATTTACTCACAATAAAGTTTTCAAAGCGCTTTCTGCACGTTTGACTGTCTGTTACACTGTCTGCGAACCCAGCAAAGGAATACGCAAAACAGGTGGAAGGCAGACAGTCCCGTGTGGAGCAGAACAACACAAAAAGGACCAAAACAAAGTTAAAGTACATTTGCTGGCTTCATGCCAGACATCATCCTTTGACATGCCTGACTCTGCCTGTTACTTTATGATTGGCTGACTTGTTCGAGGCGAAGCCAATCAGCGATCTGACTCAGACTGTGTGCTGTGAAGGCAGTTGGGAAGTAGGGGAAAGGTCTCAGAAACAAACTTTATAGCCCATCCCCCCAAAGAAGGAATGGCAAGCTATAGGTAAATGTTCTTGTCCGATAGAATGAGAATATTGTGTGCTTCTTGCAAGAATGTAGTTCAACAGCCTCTTTGTTCCAATGGGAGGAAAACAAAGATTGCTCAACACCTGACACTGAAATAAGAGATAAACTTAAGGACACCAAGTATGCAGAGGTAACAGGGAATCGTCCCGTGAGAACTTTACAGTAACACTTACTTGATCAAGTCTGTGCATCTAATGTACCTTTTCCACTTTCATTTAATTTTCCTATAAATAGAAAAGCTAGAGTACAAATAGGCTTTTCTTGTTTGCTTCTATGTTAAAAATATGACCCAGACAAAACAAGTCTAGTTCCCGTCCATAACAATCAGTGGAGCTGTGAAGCAGTTTATGACACAGCACTTTCGGGAATATTGGCCTCAGGCTGTTGCAGCGAAGGGGTCTAATAACTGTCTCGTGAGTGCACCAGTTTCCAGTTACTACCCACGGGATCCGAAAAACCAGTCTGAACAAAGCTACTGTTGAGCTCTCAGTCAAATACATGCCAGGCTGAAACATCAGAACAATTGGCAAAGGAAGACCCAGGCAGGGACACTTGACTTGAGTTACCTTTAGGTGTGCTTCATTTCACAGTCACGTGTTTATTGCTTAAAGTATAATGCTGCTGCACCAGCTGTTAAAACAGCTTTCGCAAAGATAAGCAGTAACACTGCAATCTGGAGACCAGCCTGAACTCCTCTGGCAGCAAGCAAGAAATTGTTATGTTCCATATGGTCTTTATAATATCAGCAATCTATGCTAAACAAGGAAAAAAAGTTGCTGCTTTTACTTTTGTGGTAGGCGCATGTAGTTTTTCCTTAATTGAAAATATAGTTAGAATTTCACACACTAGTTTAGTTTGTTCCTCCAAACCTCAGAAAAGACTAAACATTAGTCTCCTCTCTGAAGGCTTCTATGTCTTCATGCTCAAGTCAAAATTATAAATGCGTGCTGTAACCCTCTTTATCAGACATCAGGGAGCAAGCGAATCACCTCATGAGAAGTCTAAAGTCAAGAGTCATACAACCATGTTGTGATAAAAATAAAAGTTTTAAATGCATCAATAAAAAACACCAGGTTCAGTAAACATAATCTTTTACCAAATCAGGTGCATTACAATATCGCAGTTAACAAAAGGATAAAACTCCTTGAGGAAATCTACAAATGGCATTATGGACAGATCCACAACATTAACAACTCACATCTGGGTACAGACATCTACAAAGTGTACCATACACATTAACCCAGTGCGTCAGAATCTGAAGACAAACGTTGCCATTTAAAAATAGACACTTGATAAATGAGAGCATTAGTAACACCGAAGACTGGATAGTTGAAAAGTCAGTTCAACACATTAACAGTACATGAACTAGTCAGATTTATTAAGTTACACACATCATCCAGCCTTAGTAGCCCTACTCTGCAGTGTCCTTGTGCTTGAGTTCATTTTAGTCACCAATAGACAAAAAGGTAATGATATGACATGGGCTATAAAACAATGTTAAAAAAAATCCAATCCCTGCTAAATACATGGGGAAGGACATACCCTGACATTACCAGCTCAGAACTACCAGGAATCTCATCACCTTGTCATGTTTTAAGTTGACCAGCCAACTTTAAGCCATTAAAAATGCAGGTTAAATCATCTCAGTGGGAGAAAGGAGAAAAATACAGTACTATTTTAAAAGAAAAGAGAAAGTTTGGGAGGGCAGTGGGAGTCAGTCTATGGGTTGTGGATCTAGTAATCCGTTGGTTCGTCACCCTCTTCGTTCAGCAAACAGGTGCGGATCAGGGCCTCGGTCACACCGTACGGGTCACAGTTGGCAGACGGGCGGCGGTCTTCGAAGTAGCCCTTCTTCTCCTGGCCGACATTGCGAGGGATGCGGATGCTGGCGCCACGGTTGGCAACACCTGCGGAGAACTCATGGATGTTTGAGGTTTCATGATGGCCAGTGAGACGACGGGCATTGTCGAGCCCCCCTTTGGGATCATAGGCACGAATATGATAGCGGTGCCTCTTCCCAAGCTTCTCAATGGACTCCTCAATGGCTCTGAAAGCAGAGGTTACATGAGACATGGTCAGAAATGAACACACACTTTACTGGCAGAACTTGAGAAAAAGCCTGCAAAGCTTTCACTCACTTCAGCCCACCATCCTCCCTCATCTCTTTTGTGCTGAAGTTAGTATGGCAGCCTGCACCGTTCCAGTTTCCTGGGATGGGCTTGGGGTCAAAAGAGGCAACAACGCCAAAATCTTCACAGACACGGTGCAGGATGAAGCGGGCCGCCCACAGATGATCACCCATGTCGATCCCTTCACAAGGTCCGATCTGGAACTCCCACTAAAAACGCACAGAAAACAGTTGATCATCACGAGTAACACTTAAATGACTCTTCCAAAAAAAACTGTTTCATATCCAAACATTATTATTACCTGAGCAGGCATCACTTCGGCATTTGTTCCACAAATGTTGACACCAGCATAGAGACAAGCCCTGTAATGGGCCTCCACGATATCTCTGCCATAGGCTTTGTCGGCTCCCACGCCGCAGTAGTATGGACCTGCAAGGATGCACAAGTGTTAAAACCGCCCGACAACACGCCACACAGAGGTCCCATTACTCAAAAGCCTCAGATGCTCACCTTGAGGTCCAGGGAAACCATTAGATGGCCAGCCAAATGGGTGTCCGTCAGTGCCCAGGATGGTGTACTCCTGCTCCATGCCAAACCAGGGATGCTGGTCCGCTACCATATTCATCACCTTGTTACAAGTGATCCGAAGATTGGTCTCTGCAAAGGGAGAAAAAGATTTAGAGGACCAATGGCACCAAATAATAGTGGTTTACTCTTTATCATAGAAATGATTCAAGCATTGGTTTACTACAAAAGCGGGACGCTCTAAACTATATAGATATAAAGAAAAGGGTAAGTTTGTACAAACTGAACCACTGGATCTGTAAAATGATCCATGTTAGATTCCCTTTCCATTTTTGTGCATTTGTCATTATATGGCCATTTAGTTTATTCAGGCCTTTCTTCTACAGTTTTAAGCTTGAGAATGAATGGGTGCAAATGACAGAATTTGTCCAGAGTTGCTCGAGCACCTGTTATTAAGAGTGTGTACCTGCAGCTGTGTCCCATATTTACTTGGTGTGTTTGACCAGCTTATCAAGAAATTCAGATGGTGGCTCACCTCATGTCAGAATATGATCATTTAATTAAAAAGTTCTGATGAAAGTACTTTTTTTTTTCCCCCCAGTGGCTAGAACCAAATGCTCTTTTTTTTCCCCCCACCAGCCCATGAAATTGCACCCTCAGATCAGTCAAATCAGTGCTTTTTGTTTTAATACGACCAACTGCTAACAGAAATGCAGCAAACTGAACACGTATTTAGCTTCCAGAGTTTCATAATTCCTACTCCAAGACCAAATCGTCACATTACTATGAAATTGCACAGAAACAAAGCGGTTGGGTTTACCGGTAGGTTTGTGGTTGTATTTCATGACTTCACACAGGACCAGTTTGTTGGGGTCTTTACGGAATGGGTCACGAAACATGGCTGCAGGGATCAGATACATGTCGCTGTTGGAGCCCTCAGACTGGTAGGTGCTGGAGCCATCAAAGTTCCACTCAGGGAGATCTGCAAAGAGATGAAGAGAGCAGCTACATTACACTGCGGCCAAGCTTAAGGGAACATTACTGTTTGAGGAAGATTCAAGAGGCTGCTGCTTACCTTCGACGCTTTTAGGCTCAGAATCAAGAGTCCTGGTTTTGCAGCGGAGCCCCTCTCCAGTTCCATCTATCCAAATGTACATGGCTTGGACTCGATCGCCCTGAGGAAGCTCCATGTACTGTTTTTTGACAGCTTTACTCAAGCTGGCACTGGTTGACATGGCCATCTTAGCTGATACTATAACACACCTGAGGATGAGAGCAAAGCAGAGCAGAGCAGATGTGAGACCGCCGTTTGCACCGAATCACATGTTGCATAACAGCGTTTGGGGTGGGGGGTGGGGGTCGCAAAACTGCACCATTGTGCTCTCTTCCAGAAGGGGGAGGGGAGAGAAAAAACAAGTTGAGGATGTTAAGAAGGGCGCATTTCCAGTTTGATCCCCTTTCCTTTCTTCGGAAGCAGAAGAGGAGAAAACTTTCCACCGTGAATGCCGACCAATAAGATTACATTTAACGACGGAGACTGAACTGACAAAGGATGAGTCATGGAAAAGAAATACTGGGACAAAACTACTTGAGCTCAACTCATCCCCGTTTTACGTTTTAGTTGCGATCATCACGGTAACAAGAGGTAACGGCAAGATAGAGGCTGCATTGCATCATTTGCTTCCAATTTCTCAAATACAACGTACGCCTAAAAAAAACCCCAAAAACAGACACACTAACAGCATTGTAAAAGAACAGGAGACTAATTTACAAGCTGCTGCCACTGGATAAAAGCCGATTTTACACTTTAAGGAAATAAATCAATGAATAAAGTCAGTAACAATGAAAACTCTGGTACAATGAGTACAAGCTGTTCTCCTGTTCTGTCTGATCAAGTTAAAGAGAGAGAAAATAAGCAACGTTACCTGGGAAAACAAGAAAATCGAAATAAAAACTAAAGGACTGACAGGTCCAGTGTCTCGATCTGTGTTGGTTCGCTAGTGGTTCTCTCATTCTCCGGTACAGATCCGTCCAAGTCAGCGGCATTTATAAGACCAGGAACTGGGACTGCGCGCCTTTGATTGGTCGCAGAGAAACAGTGCGTTCACTCGAAGGTGATGAAGGCACATGCAGACTGGCCATTGGATATCCGCAACGCCCACCGGCCGAACCTGAATCCCACGTGCTGCCATCATTCCTCTGTCTGTGAACGTGTCATCGTAAAAAAAAAAAAAAAAACATAAGCTGATTCATTTTAAATAAAAACGAAATAAGGATGCTCGCGTGCAGGTTGGTCACTTCGTAAAATATGTGCGTCGGTGTCACGAGGCGTGGAGGACATAATGTACAACACGAGACTCGGCACTTGAGTTCAATGGACGCCACCGTGTGGTTGGGTTCAGTTGCAGGTTGCATTGGTTTTGATGGACGATTGTGTAACCTCAAGAGAAATCCGAGTCTACTTCCAATGAACTTACTCTGCATTACTGTTTTATGCAGCACTGTAGAAGCTGTGTGTGACAAACAAAGCACATACTGCAGGAATTAAGAGGGTAAGAAGCAGCCAGGTGCTGCTACTCAAAAGGACCCCCCCCCCCTTTTTTTTAAAGCAGAGGTTTAGATATGTAGCTGGTCATTGGGGTTGTGTAAACACAATGAAAAGGACAAAAACAGTCATGATCTCTGAGCGATAAATGTTGTTGATCATAATTATAGCAGGGGTTATGAGGCCACTTCTAAACAATTTGGTGTCTGTCATTCTACAGTGAGAACATGTTATTCACAAGTGGAAAAAACTCAAGACAATTTACAATCTTCCCATTAGAGGTTCACAGCAAGATCAGACCATGCAATGCTCAGAGAATTTGCAAATAAACCCAAGAGCTACATCCCAGACTATATGGGCTTACTTTCTTTTTCACATCAGTGCACATCTTTTTATTTGACACATTTAACTTTTAACATCAAAACGAGTTTGAAGGAATATAAAGTGGTATTAACCAAAATGGACTTTTATTTACAACGAATGGATGGAGAGGGCAGGAAAAATGTAGCATTAGTTAAAGCTAGCTCCTCACTCTTTTCAACTATTTGTGTCAAAATGCTTAACTTCGAATAGTTGTCTGACTAAATTTGGTCGAGTATCCTCTGCCTTTAACATAACGTGCCTTTTCATAGAGGAAAGCGTTGTGTTTATCACCTGGTCTGAAACTTCCTACTGGTGCTTCACTGGGTTGAGTGAATTTGAAGGTTGCTGCATTTTATTATTATTGTTCTATTACAAGTCTATCAGAATGAATATCACAGATATCATATCCTCACAGGTTTGGTGAAACGAGCTGTAGGACTAAAATTAGCAAGTACTTTCCTTATCAATGACACTAAACAATGAAAATGCACTTAATTTTCTTCCATTATTTGTGCAAACATCCTCAAATTCCAAAACATCGAGTTTGCAGTGATATAAAACTGGCAAGTTTTCACATTGTAGAAACCGAAAGTCATTGATTATCACAGGTATCGATCTGTTTTGCATTGATCAACTCTGCAGAGAGGCATCAAGCAGCAGGTTTGCTCTTGAGGTTACTTTGGACAAGGATGTGTAAACAGTGTCCATTTGCCACATCAGAGCATCCCTGAAATAATGTTAATAATTTTCTCCGCAGACCACGAATTACCCTGGTGATTGACGAAAATCTTTTGGACAACTTTCTCAAACCCAGGACGCAGCATCCAGAACTGCATCCAGTCTTAACCACTATGTTATCACTACAGGCAGAATTAATAATCCCCACAAACATGCTTCCTATTGGCAGTTTTCTGCTAATCTACATCCAAAGCACTGAATTGAACTGAACCTCGTGCATTTTCTCAGTTAACAAACACAGAAGTGTCTTTTGTCACACACCAGCCAACTGGACCTGCATTTGGGATCGGCTGAAATCTTGTGTCACATAGTCATGGAGCATGCTGATCATGTCTTGAAATTGTTTTTCTGCTTAGGCAGGTCTACAGCGCCGCCTAGTGGAGTGTGAGCTCAACAGCACCAATGAAGCTGAAAAGGAAGATTCTATTGAGGGTACATAAACTCCTGTGTGAAATCTGGACCTGAGAAGAGTAATTTTCCCCAGCCTGAACAAAAGAGTTGGAAGTTGGAAAGTTCGTTTAATGGGAATGGTTCAGGATTCCTTTGGAATACCAAAAATAGAACAATATGTTAGAGGGTTCCAGGTTCAACTCCAGGTGGGCCTTTCTGTGTGGAGTTTGCTTGTTCTCCCCGTGTATGCGTGGGTTCTCCCCGGGTACTATGGCTTCCTCCCACTGTCCAAAAACATGCATGTTAGGTTAATTGGTGTCTCCAAAATTGTCCTTATGAATGAGTGTAAGTGTGTGTGGTTGTTTGTCTCGTTTGTCTCTGTGTGGCCCTGTGATGGACTGGCGACCTGTCCAGGGTGTGCCCCGCCTCTCGCCCGATGACTGCTGGGATAGGCTCCAGCCCCCCTGCGACCCGACTGACGGATTAAGCGGGTATAGGAAATTGATAGATGGAGAACAAAATGTTCATTCATCAACAATTATGTGTGACACTTGGTAATATGTGGTAAATTTATATTGTGATATTATTGAGAATCTTTATCTAATATTGGTAAATATAACAATCCTAATAACTCATTCAGTGAATTCTGCATCCAAATCCTCAGTTTGGGCAACAGACTGCTGTAAAACAGCAACAGGGTGTTTTCAAAATACACCCAATATCACTATACATTATTACGATAGGCTTGTTATGACCATGGTTTTTGACACAGACTTTCAGAACCAGGTCAGAAGTACTCGATCACTGTTGAACTCACAGCCCTTGTACGAAGCTTTGTACTCAAATCAATAAAGCGTGTTGAGTTGTCATCCCTTACTCAGTGTCACATTTGCCTGAGAGCTCAATAGAAACTGCTTCTCCTACCTGTTGTGCGTTTTCTTTTGAATGACAGATGATATTTAAAGAGCTTAACTCACACACTCAGAGTGTAAAGAGACACGAGGGAGGAAACACGTTAAACAACAAAGTTTACAGGGAATATTCTTGTGTTTTTACATGTCTATAAAGTACAAGATACACCAGTTTCTTATGAATCATAAGAATTCCACAGATACAGTTTTTCAAAAAGCAAACAGTCTTGTAGACATCCTAACATCCAGAGACTTTTCTCTTCTAAATGATACACCGTCAATGCCGGTCAGTAGGAAAAGAGGCACAAAGCTTTGTAAGATTACATCTTTGATCTCATTTTTGTTCTTTCTAAATGAAAATAAATAATTCACTTTTTGAAATGTTATTCTTGGAGTCGTGATTTTATTTCAAAATGTAGTAATGCTTCCCAGATGTATGTCCTGCAGATTTTAAAACCTAATGTGTCGGTGTGGAGCGTAGACTAGCTGATCTTGTAGGAATCTGCTGTAAGTGTCGTACACATTTTACCCCTCATTCAGGCAGATATGATGACTCTTATTTGATAACTGGAGCAAAGTGTCACTGTGTTTGTTTTATGAATTTGCTCTTGTCTCGCTGTATCGTACCTGAGATTCCTCATGCAGCCAGCAACATTGCTGACTTCATAAACAGAGCAAAGCACATGAGTGAGTCTGTCAGAGAGACTTCCCCTAAAGAGCACTGAGCTCTGCTGAAAGTGATGCAGATTGTTTTCCCAGTTTTGTAACAATCAAAAAGATTAATGTTCTTTGTTGATTATTTGTAAGTTGGAGCCTGTTCATTTCTAGAATGGCTCATAATTTTCTAGAAACATGCTTTGTGAAGTTTAAAAGTTCTTATAAACAATGTAATCACTTGAAAAAACTGACCGATTGCAACTTGAATCAATTTTAACAAGATTGTCCTCTTCAACATGTACCCACAAGTCTTATTTTCTTGCAGGCAGATTCGCATTATAATTACATTAAGAACTTACGACTCCTAGAGGTCATCAAAGAAACTGCATGTGAAGAATGAAAATGAGGTCTATGAGAGGTCTATTTTGCGTTGCAAAAAGAATATCTTCAGCCCTAAGCCTGATCATTTTCTAACCCAACCCCAGTAGTTTTGATTTCTAACCCCAACCAAGTGTTTTAACCAAAGTTTTGTTGTAAACAGTTGTGTTTACATGTAACCAAGGTAACCAGCAATGCGGTGTCCATGAAGTTGATGACCACCCAAAGTGAAAAAACAGCAACAGACAAACTACGAAATGACATTTGTCGGTCGAGATCTGCCATCACGCCGCAATGTTTGGTCTAAAGTACTGCACAAAAATAAGCTATAAGAAAAGCAGTTATATGAACTGCATCAAAAGTTGATGTGTGTAAATACTTGCCAGCTACTGTCATTACTTTTTTAGCTGATAAGAGAAACATGGAAAAACTGCAATCGCATGGTTGAAAGATGAGGTTGAAAATACACAGTTTTATTTCTGGATTGTTGTAAATTCTATCACACAGATAGTATTGACAGTGGTTAATATATTGCGGTTCAAGCACTTACTCACTGTTTACATCAGCTGTAGTCACACCTGAACTGTGTTCCAGAAAATAAAAAGATGAGTGCATAGCTATCAGAAAGGTTAAAACTGCAGCCCAACAGTCTTTCAGTACTCTGATGATAACTAATCTAAGGCTGCAGACTAAAACATTCAGAGCTTCCAGTTTCACAGTTCTTTAAATCTGGGTACATTTTTAATCTGACACTCAAATCACAATCATTACACAATCCAGCAGAGGGCAGCAGCTACCCAAGCAAAACTTCATTTGGCAAAACTTAGATCCATCGTGATTCAGACTCAACACTCCCAATTCACTTTGAAGAATAACATATCTCATTTTGTATGATGGAATACAAACTGCTTTGTCAAAATATGATTTTATACTTCTGTAGACAAGTCTGAACTGACAGGGGTTGGGTTCAGTGCTTTTCTGTTTCTACCAAAGTTAATAGTTTATCGATCAACGTAAGATTCAATAAGTCAGAGATAAAGATGAAGGACATTTTTGACCCCTTGGGTCCTCCTTTGTAATCTCAGAGGTGTATTCACATGGAACTTGAAGTATAGTGCAAACTTTCTCCCCAGACTTTATGTTCTCTTCCTGTTTTGCAACCCCCCACCCATCACACAGGCTGATGAATAACCCTCCACACTTTGTACACCTTCGCCCCTCTCAGCCTTTTAACAATTAGGCTCTAACCTCTGAGCTCCCCCGGTCGTCATACATCATCTTGTCCTCTAAACCACAGGACAACACTCAACCTTAAAAATTAATAAGGCTGACAACATACTTGTCGCTATTTCAATGCCCAGCATGTCCACTGTGACTCATCAGTTCAGCTGTAAATCAGGCCAAGAGTAGCCTCGAGGGATTGTGTTCCTCTAAAGCTCCTTCAAAGGCTTTATATTGAGCATCAATAACCAAACAATTTGCAATAACACTTATTGGCACGGCAGCATGAAAAACTATTGATTGTTCAAATGAAAATCAACAGAAGCACAAGCTGCTTCTGGGATCATTGCCTTCACCAGATTTTTGTCTGTATTCTCTCTGCCGTATCGGTAGGATGAAGGCAGAGCAGCATGAGGCATCATGGGTTATATTTAATCCACCCGCGCTGTTCTCTAGGATAATAACTTTTTTGCTCCATTCCAGGACTTGTCTGTCATCTTGACATGGCAATATCTCCCAACTCCACTGTTTCATAGTCAGTTTCATTTATTTCCAAATACCATTTCACACCCTGCTGGCTTTAACTAGGTATTATACAGCGTGTGGGGAGTGTGCTGCAGATTGAATCGTGACAGAGACAACAACGTTTCTGTTGAAAAATAAGAGAATATTGTAAGTGGCAGACTTTATAACCCCCCCCCCCCCATTTTTGTCTCTCTAATTTAAATGGGATATCTGCAGCTTTTTTTTTTTTTAGTATTCATATTTGAATTATCACGGCTGGCCCTGACATTTATTTAATAAATATTGTTATAAACTATTACTTAAAGGTACTTGAGTTTCAAAAATACAGCTGCTTTTTCAAGTAAAATGATCCAAATCCAAATATTTTTCATTTTCACTTGTGATGGAGTATTTTTATGATTAGTTTATTAGATTATTGCTGCATGGACACTTTTACTTAAAGTCTTTCTCTGGAGAAAAAAAGGAAAAAAAAAACCTGACTCTCACCTTTATCCTTAATCAGCGAATCTATGAATGTGTAACTGGCTCACCTACATCTCCAGCTGACACTGTTTACTTTATGCTGTGCTCTGTTTAACACTTCTAATATTGGGGCAATTCAGCTGTAACATTTGAACCAGACAGTGAATCTTAAGAAGAGGAAGTTATTATTAGAATAGTATTCAATTTCTATGGCTTTCTGAAATTATAGTGAGGCGTTATTATAGTGTTTGTTGGAGGGCTTCTTATCCTAACAAAATCTAGCTTGGTTATGTTAGCTCGTGGCTCCAGAGGTCCTGACTCATTTGCCTGAGAGCTAGTTCAGCTAGGTCCTGAGCTCAAGACCAATCAGCCTCCCTCTGTTTCTTGGTCAAGCTTGTGGCTCCCTATCTGACCGGCTCCAGGCTCCCATGGCACATCTGGGCCGTCCGAGAGCCGTAGCTCCTCACTTGGCCATTATTTTACATCTTGGGTCAGGTCAAAGAGTCTTTTTTGCTCTGGATGGTTCCTAACTGCATGAATTGGCTGAAGCAGTATCTAAGTAGAAGCCATGATAGAGCACTTTAAATTCTCCAAATTCTAAGGATAGGAGCCTCAGTGCTTTCCTTATTCTTTCCTTTAGCATAGGAAACACTGAACGATCCTTTATGAAAGACAGGAGATATATTCATCCAGTTGCACTAGAATCATGCATACATTTGAGAACAGGAGGGTGAATCTAATTGGCCTGTGAAAACAATATATTTCTCCTTTGTGCCTTTTTACTTCTGTTCTTAATTACTAATCTGTACAATAAATAAATATGGCCTATCTTATTATATTAAGACAATATATACAATATATAAGAATAGTTAGAGAATATTTATTGAACAGCTGTAGTAACTCACTCTTCGTATAAATGTGGTCAGATTCTCATTGCACTGTGGTCGTCTTTACGTACAACCTTAAGAATTTCTCCTACCATCTCCATCAATCTCGTAACATAATAAAGCCAAGGAAAAGAACTCTGGCAAAGACTGTATGAGGTTTTCTTTTCTTTTTTTAACCCGTCTTTTTTTTTCTTTTAAACGTTAACCATAGCTTGTACAAACTGCTTTTCACAGCTTACTAGAAAAAAAAAATCACATTTCCCAAAGGCAGAATTATTCATTTTGACCATTTGAATTTCTTTGGTATTAACATTTCAAAATACATTGAATTAATTGTGCTGTGACATTTTAGCTTTGGTAAATGTCATTTAACTGTCAGCTAAGGCTATCATCTAATGTTAACTGTCAACTCGTAATTTCCTGATACCTTCAACATGAAATTTAGATTTTATTGGCCACCAAGTTGGAATGTCAGTCAAAATGATTGTTTGGACGTCGTTTTATCGTGCAGGCTAATGTCCAGTTTGTTTTTGCCCAGTGTGGGGCAGATGCCCTATTGCATGTATCTGCTCTAAAAAGAAATATTGTGCAATCAGCCTGTCACACCAGCGCTTATATATAGAATTCTCATATTTTTCACATTAGTCATCGCCAGTCTCTTTTGCACTGCAATGAAATTAAGAGGCTGAGACAGTTCTGTCATTTATTTACTCTTTCCCAGTAATCTCTCTGTTAACACCCACGAGGGTCTCCATCTGGATAGTTCGCCCATGGATGTGTGCGCTGTGCTGTCAGTAGGTGGTCCTGCCCATGGCTTGGTGGGTGAGCGCGGTCTAGTCCCTGTTGCCACTGCTGCTGACATATCAGAGCTGTTTATTAAGAGGATGACAACTCTATCAAGCCCCATAAGCGGGCCCTCGTGCACAGGAGTTCTTTTGTTACTTTCAGGGAGGGTGTCATCAATCTTGCTGCCATGCTACTCTCTTGAGCTGTTGATGGCAAACACGATTCCTCCCTTTCTGCCTGGCCTCTCCCGCCTCGCAGGCTCGATTCAGGCGTGGCGAGGGGGATCGGGGAGATAGGAGGACTTTCCCCGGGAGTGCCTTTTCTTGACAGGCGACAGAGCGGACCGTTTGGACACCAGGGGTGGATATATGGGACCATGTAATGAAAAGACGTTGACAGGACCTGCTTGCTCTGTAATGAAGGTCCTCTCGAGCTGTGAATGGATACACACATCTTTCATGCTTTTGTCTCCCTGCCTTTCCCACAGAATCAATCTCATCCATTTTAACCAAAAAAGAAGGTGTAAGAGAAGCATCCCAGACAACGGCTCACAGTGTCAAAGATTTCCATGCAAAGACGTGGTGTGAATTTTTAATGAAACAGCAAATAAGTTGATTTGCACCCACAATTTGTAGCGAGATCCTGTCTGCATTAGCCCATGAAGGTGTTGAGAATTTTCACTTACCTTCTGTCAGTGTGACTCAAGACTGAGTGCAGCTCACACAGATGGACTATGATGTATGTACTCCACTTTAGCATTGACTGAGGTCACAGACTCCATAAATGTTTTAGACAAGTCTGATATTTTAATCTCTTTTTAGTGAAGGGATGTTGGACCTTTGCCCAATCAATACACAGGGCAACGTCCTTGCCAAGATATCTCATGGTAACTTTTCATTGTCTGAAATACTGAAATGTCAACCAGAATAGCGCTGCCCAAAATGAAGCTGAAATACGTCTGTCTGCAGTCAAAAACATCATTCTTTTATGACCCAGAAGCCTCTGACAATAATGAACACAGAGAATGCCAAAGATGCCTGAGGAGGAGGGGGCTGACTGACACCTGAAATTTCCTTTTTTACTCTCAAATCAAATCCAACCTGTTTAATTCATCAGTCAACAATAGCCCAGAATGGTAGAGTGGGTGAGGGTGGAGGGGGTAGTGCTGCTGCCTTTGTGAGAGAACGCAGCCAAAAATATCAAGACACTCTCTCACATTAACATTGCTAATTTGTTTGCCAATGGTTTCCAAGGTGCTGAATAATTGGCTTTGAGATATTGTTTGTTCAGGTGTTCTGCATAATTGAATTCTGTATTGAAAATATTGTGGATGAATGTTGGAGGAATACTGAAAGGAATCGTGCACTTTGTGATACATTTTCTTTGAAACGGAGTGATTGGTGTAGATTAATTCTCATCCCTACAGCGACAAGTAATGATTGCTGCACATTAATTTTCTGGCTAATGTACAAAGCATGCACGTTTTGAATTATAAAACAACGTATGTTCACCCGTTTCCAATTAATGTCCTGTTGTTAAAGGTCCTTTGTGGATCCTTTTTGAGATGATGTGGTTTCCTTTGCACATGATGACCCTTTGAAACTCACAGATTGATTTCATGCATCTATTATTCTACCAAAACACTGCTTTTGTCAGCGCTCTGCTGTGAGCTGTGTGCTGATAAGCCTGTTAATGTGTGTTGCTGCATAGCCAAGCACACATGCACATGTGGAAGTGATAAAGCGTCCAGCTGGACACATGTGTTGACAGAGCCGGATGATGTATTTGATCATAGTTAGTTGTGTGGAGGGTCTTGGTTGGGTTTGATTCAGCTGCACGATGCTGACCTAACGCCTTGACTCAATCAGTCACCTTGTCCTCCCCTTGACTCCTAACCCCGTGATCCTCCTCTCCCACCCCAAAGGACCCAAGAAAAACAGCTTGAGTGCTTGAGACCCTCAATGTGCTCAAACTCTTGTCTGGGCAGAAATAAATTATGAATGGAATCAGTGCTGGTTCTGTTTACTAACACATTTCAAACACAGCTTTCAAACAATGAGCCACAAAATCACTTTTGAATAACAATGTCATTAAGAACAGAATTCATTAAGGAGCGCGGAGCACATGTGGAAATCAAAACTCTTAAGTGTTTAGGTGAAAATTACACTAAACTGGAAATTTGATCAAATAATCATTTTACTTTTACGTCATCACAAAAATACGAGTTGACAGAAGTAGAGATTTTGAGTTTGATGAACCAAAAATAGAAGTTTGATTTTACAAAAAGCTAACTTATCAGAGTTCAAAAGGTGAGCTTGGCTTTAAATACACACATCTGTACAGGTCTCACTCAGTGAGGTGTATAAAGCCAGAAAAAAAAGTCTGCTTGTAAAAATTAGAATACAAACAAAAAAAAACTAACCTTAGCTCATCTTGAATTTGATTTCAGCAACTTTTTTAAAAAGTTGGGACGGGGTCATGTTTATCTCTGCATACCATTCCATCTCCTTTTAAACACAGTCGGGAAACATCTGGAAACTGAAGAGAATGGCTTCTGGACCTTTGTTGTCCTATTCTTGATAAAGGATTCTATCTTGTTTATTATATTTTGCAGTTTATGATGTATACAAATATTTTCAGTCGCTGAAAGGTCTGAACTGCAGCCAGGCCAGGCCAGGCCAGTTCAGCCCCCGGACTCTTCTACTATGAAGCCACGCTGTTACAATAGATGCAGACTGCGGTGTAGCATTGTGTCACTGAAATATGCAAGGTCTTCCCTGAAACAGATGTTATCTGGCTGGGAACACATTATGCTCTGAAACCTGCATCTACCGCTCAGCATCGATGGTGTTGTTACAGACGTGTTGCTAGTTCCGTAGTTTGTTTGTTTTACAGATTGCTGACCCTCTTCTCATTTATATTTGTGAGGGACTCTGCCTCCCTAAGGTGCTCTTTTAATACCCAGTCACGTTACTGAACTGTTTCCAACTAACCTAATTAGTTACATGTTCCTCCAGCTGTTTCTCTTTAGTACCACTTAAATATTCCAGCCTCTTATTGGCCTCTTCCCAACTTTTTTTAAGATGTGTTGCTGATGTGAAATTTCGGACAAGATAATATTTTAAATGAACTTTGGAAAGTTATCTCACTATCAACATTTGATATGTTTTCCTCGTCCCATTGCGAGTAAAACTGCGGTTTGTATGATAACAAAATCGTTGCACTCTGTTTTTACTTACATTTTACATCTTTTTCAATATTGGAGTTGTGCTAATTTTGCATCCAGTTAAAAACTTTAAAAATGTTTTTTTTGTTTTCTAATGAAACGATGACAGAACAAGTAAGTGTTGTTTGCTGTATCTTTTTTTTTTTTATGTGTTTTGGTTTGGCTAGTGGGCAAAAAACACAAAATGTTCACATATTCTGATTCCTTGTTTTCCACCAAACTCAATAAGAAGTCTTTATTTTCACTTCTGAGACGCTGAAGAAGGAGAAGCCTTTGGGATTACAGTTAATCTGGAACATGAAACCATCTACATGCTGATCATGAGTAATCTAATCGCCTCTTTTGATGTGCATTTGTTGTGCAGTTCTTCTCTTTCAGTTACCCGCTCACTCCCCTAAACAACTACATCAAAACCACCTTACACAATACAATACTTTTTAAAAGGGAAAATCTTACTTGACGGAATATGTTTATATTAAAAAATATTATAAGATTATAATGACTATGAAAAAGAAACAAGGTGTCAAACCTGTCAAAAGGTTATTATTCCCAATTAAAAATGTTGATTTCTTGACAGCTTTACTTTTTTTTCACGCCATCACTATTAAACCTTAACCTGTATTATTTCAACCTGCATCATTCGTAGAAACAAGAAGTACTATTAAATGATCCCAAGAGGCTCCTCTCTCTCTCTCTCTCTCTCTCTCTATATATATATATATATATATATATATATATATATATATTTCAGAAGAAAAAGACAGCAACAGAGTTTGCTTAAATGCTGAAAACATCAAAATTTCAAAATTGCAAACCTCTACTTGCAGGCATCTGGGTTAAATCCACCTGCTTATCATAGCCTAATATCATGAATGTTCTCCTTGTGCTGCCACAGCTCTACCTGATTAGGATCTGGAGAGTTTGAAGGCTGGGTCGACTCGTTGACCTTCTTGTTGTGTTTTTTTAGCTGTTCCTGAGGAGTTTTAGTGATGTGGTGGGGTGCATTTTCTTGCCTGGAGGCAGGCGCTGCTGTCAGAGAAGGCCGTTGCCATGGAGGGGTGTGCTTGCTCTGCAGCAATGCGAAGGTGGGTGGTGCATGTCAAAGTAACATCCGCACGGATCCCAGGACCCAAGGCTTTGCAGCAAAACATTACATTGTGAAGAGATTAATGCTATTCAGTAGATCCGTTAGCGGTTTTAATGTTGTTGCAGAATGGTCTATTACCAATGTCGTTGCACCAAAAGTCCCTCTTCGATTTCTTCGATTAGTTGGTTCCCTCAATGTTATTAGAGCTCTTTTCCTGCTTCAGTTTATCAGGCCAGCTTTGTTTATGTGTGTACGAGTGTGTGTGTGTGTGTGTTTGTTTGACTCTCCGGTCTGATAATCAGTGACAGAGATGTTACAGGAGTGTGACAGAGTTCTATTTGCCATAACTGACGTCTTCATCCCATCATTCCTCGTTTATTTATTTTTTTATTTATTGCAACTTACCAAGTGCTGGCATCTGTGGTGTTTCCAGGTGGATACACCGCAGTGGACTGGGAATTCAGAGGATTCAAACAAGGCCACTGCAACTCAGGCAGGTGGAGAGAAAAGAAGAGCTGTGCTCACAATCCACACAGGAAGCAAGACAGAGGGAAAGAGCAGGAAAAAAAATGAGTTGTCTCTCAGAGTCCTATACTTGAAGTATTTAGCAGACATGCTGTCAGATTCAGAGGTTAGAGGGGATGATTGTATCGACAGATTTCATTCGCTGATCATAAGTGAAAAAGAATCTGAAAGCAGGCCGGAGCAGAAAATGCTTCTGCTGCAGAAACACACTATAAATCACCACATGCAGTTTGTGCTGAATGAAAACTGAAAACAAAAAACACCTGCCTGATATGCGGACAATTTTGTCAGTTCTCTTTATTAACTTAAGCATATTTTCTCCATCAGCTAGCATGTCCAATTTAATTTGCCCCACATAGTACTTGCACTTGGAGTCATTGTCAAAAGGCAAAAACCTCAACTCTGTTAAACTGTAAATACTCTTGATTATGATTGATCAACATCGCGTTCATTTGAGTTTAGCGTACTCGAGTGTGCTGCAGAACTCTCGCAATAAAGCATAATACAATAATAGATGAGAAAGGACACACAACTGCACAGTGTTGTAGCCAATGAACAGGCTTTGATTAGTTTGTTTTTAAGAATGTCAGGTTGTGTGATTAGTAACTTGAATTTATAGCATTCAGATGAGAAACTAGAAAAAGGACTGAAAGAAACATGTAAACTCTTCTTTGTGTATTTGAACGTATACAAACAATTTCATATGACATGTTTTGACTTTTCTGTCTTCCTAAACTCATTTGCACATTCACAATTTATGCACAAAATTAGAAACTCGATTTTGTGTGTACTTGACTACATTCTTGGTGGTGGAGACAGTAGTATGACATCAACAAAATCTGTTGTTGAATAGCCGAGCATTCGCATGTGTGCTTTCTGGCAAAAAAAAAAAAAAAGAAAAACACAAACAAGTTGTATTTTCATGAAGGCATTTTGACATTTCAGTTGGTATGTCAACATTTCTGTGGGTTTTATTTCAGTAAAAAACTCTGTAAACACAGAGGATCATCAGAGCTTCTTACAGCCTGTTTACACCTGGTACTGACATGTGTCTTGGGTGGTCCGATCACAGCGAAAATAAATGTAAAATAAAAGATATCAGCGCACATCTAATGACAAACTGAAATATTTAAACTTGGTCTTTTCATTCAGAAACACAGAGGCCTGATAAATAATAAACTGCTCTGCTTGCTGTGAAGAAATAACTTGACCGCCTGTAATATACCTCCAAGGGCTTTTTACACCTTATAACTGGACGCATAGACAGTACTTATAAAACCAGTGGAATTAACCCTCTGTGATGACAACCACTGGTTTGCAGACTGCTGCTTTGAATCCTTTCTTTCATCTGAAAATATAAATATCGTGTTCTAAATCTAAATAGGAAATGAGAAAATGTGCTTTTTTCAAATTATATAATCAGCTGACCATATGAATTGTTTTGTGTAGGTATTATATGACAAATTAACTGTCGTTATTTCCCACAAGTTCATTAACATATTTATAGCATTTTTACAAAAAAAGCCTCAAAATGTCTTCAGGCGTGCAAGCTAACAGATTTGCTTTCTTTTCATCAATGCAGGATAATGTCCCTCATGCTGCTGACTTGTTGGAAGTGTTATTCCTGACATTGTGCATCAAATGGTTGCTTTAAGAATACAGTGACTGTGACACGGGGTTGTGTTTCTGGGGCTTTTCAGTTGGCAGTGGCCCATGAATCCTAACCCCTCCTTTTCTTTGTCACCACTGGCGCTGTCCTCTGTTTTCTCTCATCTCCGTGGCGACCATAGCTGTATGCTATTGTGTTGATGTTTGTCCATGGCTAAGGTGTCGCCTCTGTGTTTAATGGACCTCCCAGTCCGCATCAGCATCAGCTTTAGAGTCCCCCCCAGCAGAGCTGATCGCCTGGGTCCTGCCACCGTTTGTCCCCGGGTGTCAGCGATTGGAGGCAGGGTAGGGATGAGATACAGCTGATAATGACTGCTTTGTTCCTTTGCTAGATGTGTTGAAGCTGTACTCCTGTGGACCAGGAGACGCCTGGTCAAACAGAGACACACAAAGACTCTGGAAACGGCTGGCCGTGGCCCATTCTCCACAGTTTGCCGTGCTGCCAACATACACCACCTTCTGCAGCCTCGGTGAATTAATACCCTCACAACCTTTCACACATATAAAAGCACTCTTTCCCTCAGTGGGAACACTGACATTTGCTTTTTGTCTAACACAAAGGATTTTTTAATGCAACTTTTTTTTTTTTTTTTTCATTTTAGCTGATTACTCAGAGGCCATAGACACCAGAGAATTAGTATGGGGGCTCTATTTTGAGGCGTATTCATTCAGTTGTAAAAGTTGTACTAAACATTACATGATTCAGAACTTAAGACTGATTTTCCACCACTCTTGATATGTAAGTGCTGCATTTTACTTTCAAGACATTATTTTCTTTAGTTTGATTGACTGGCAAAGTAGGCACTAAGCAGCCTGATGTCGTCACTGGTGTTAGTAACTGAGAGGAAATTACTATCCATTATTGCACTTTTACAGAAAGGATACATGACCACACACACACATAGATAAGCCTTGCTTTCTAGTTCTGGAGAGATACTGGCGAATTTAACTCTCAATAACACTTCAAACCATAGTAATGCCAAGACATAATCTCTGGAACAAATGCAGCATTTATCCTCATCTCATTGGCTGGTGTTTTAACCTCTTTAGCATAGCCCCTTGAGGAAATGGGGGATATGATTGAGAATTCGTTAACAGGCTTCTATTTTTATGCTGATGACACACTTTCATTGCCTGAGCGCTCAGTGTTGCTGGCTCTTGACTTTCTCGCTGTCTTTTCTAAACTAGATGAGCTGTTTACCACCATGTAAGAACGTGACATGAAGTTCACTGACTAAATCAGCTGCAAAGCAGAAAAGACTTCCTGTCAGAAAGAAACTCCCCTGTCATCTGAAATCCTGTCACTTCGTCTGACACCATTCAGAAGCCCCTTTCTGTCCATTATATTAAAAAAAAAAAGTTCTTGTAGATCCATTTTGTAGCTGCTTCACTTACATTCCCACCAGTTGGACCTGCAGTTGTGCCAAATGCCTCAACCGCTGACTGTTGAACACAAAGCGAATACACAAAACCAGTAAAGGATGCTGCATAGTTTTGTTGAAATCCGGTGGTTTTGTTCAGCCTATCATGTTTGGAGCAGATTACAGTGTGTCCACACATCCTTGTTCCCCAGGGTGGCTTCTCTGTGGTTCAGGTATTGTGACCAGGCTTGTGGCCCTGGGCCCCGGGCGCTTTGGGGAAGAGAGGACAGTGGCTGCATTTGTTTCCTATTGAAAAGGATTACAGGTCCTGACGGCCATGATTAATCACCCAGAGGCAGACATCTGAATACAGCCAGGGAAAGGTTCAACTTTTTAATTCATCCCACACACAATCTATTCACACCAGCTGTTGGCGCTGCTCTCCCTCATCTCCCTGCTCTTTCTTCTCATTGACCATTGCTTTCCACTGTCTTTCTCTCCCCATTTATGGTTCACATAATTATCTGGGGACGCAGTTGCTGTAATTGTGGGGGGTGCCTGGACAACGCTCTGCACTCTATTTTTATTGGAGATGGGTTTCTTTCTTCTTTGTGGGAGAACAGTTAATTGACTTTGTTAATGCATTTGGGGATCAGTGATTCCTCAACAACAAATGACCTTTATGGAGCTCAGCGTCACATATTGTTTATTGTGTGTGTGTGTGTGTGTGTGTGTGTCTAAGCAAGTCAGAGCCTGCATCAGCGCGTGCATATACGTGTGTGTGTGTGTGCGTTTGTGTGTGTGTTGATCCACTGTGACCTTTCCTTGTGTCAGGTACGTTTGTGCACAGGCAGAGAAATATTTCCCTCAAAGCTCTTTTTCCAAAACACTTCAAATTCACAAACATTTCCGTGCCGCTCCCACACTGACAGACAGCTGAAATCTGTGTTTTGAATAAATTTCACATCTCACCATGTTCATATCCACTCATATGAGCAGGCCTTCTCATTAAGACTCAGCAGGTTATATGATGGTATTGCAAGAATCCCTAGAGCAAAATGAACAGGGACAGCTACACTGCTTAATGCAAGGTAGCCTAGCAACAGATAGTGGGATGGCGGTGGAAACATACCCTCATATTTATGTTTACATGAGAGAATGATTTGTCTGTCAGGCTGATGGATCCTAATGTTCTCATCTCCCCGGGGCTTTTCTTGTGCCGCACGCAGGCCTGACACTTACCCTGAAGGACAGGCACCACCTTCCCCAACACGCATGAATACTTAATACTGTTAGACTGCATTTATGCAAAGAATGGAAATGGCACTAGACTGGTGGAGAGGGGGGTTAAGATGCATCAAAACATAACACAGTATGCATCACAAACATCGAGGGGGGGCACAGAGAATGACGGCAGACATAAGGAAAGACAGTCGCATATTGTTTCTTTTTTGTACTTTATTTCTTCTAACAGCATGTGAGTAATAACATTACAGTTCAGCACAAACCAGGAGTTTCATGTGCATGGCAACTGTTGACAACTGACAATATAAACTCACGTCACTTCCAGCAAGTACAGAGCTATATGGCTTGATAGAGTCTGTCTTTACTGTATGTCCAGCTCCTCCAGGGACAGACGACATCAACTCAATTAGCCTGGCACAGCCTGAGTATCAGCACCATAGATTAGATTTTACCCTGCCTTGTTTACCAGAGAGTGGCCCACAGAATAATATCTATACAATTTTTGCTTTCAGAAAAATGATGATAGGCGGAAGCAGCAGATTTAGCCTTCTCCTATTGTGTGGTGTGGGGTGAAAGGCTAGGGAAGGCGAGATAGAAAAAAGCCTTTTGTCAGTAGATAGGCATATCCCTGTTCATCCAGGGAACTTGTTTCCATAGTTACATCAATGTTGTTGAAGTGAGAAGATCAGGTATTCCAGCGAGTGATCTTTTACATGAGCTGTGCTCCTCTCTTATTGATTTTCATCCCATGCAGAAAAAACAGCCCACTGAAGACTATGTCGGAGAAATTGTAGAAGTAATGAAAGGGCTGAATATTTTGGAAATGTACTGGACAAGAAGAATAAGAAAAAACATCTTAAGAAGCAAAGATTCTGAGATGTCATGTCCAGAGCTTCTGGGCGAGAGGGGGGTGATCAGACAGAACCACAAACCATGACAGAGGCCAAGACTAAAAACTAATCACTGTTAGTAGCAGTCGATGATCGTTGTGTTGTTAGCCACATGCCTGTGTGTTACTATGAAATCCCCACAACACTGTGCTGAATGCTGTAATGCTGATGGTTCTGTGAAGAGAGTTAATCACTGCAGCGTGGTTAGCCACATGCTTGCCTCTTGCAGTGTGGTTGGTGTGTTCCAGGGGTTAGCAAAACACTGGCGTAACACATGATCGCTCTTTATGAGGCTGGGGCCTGCAAGAGGGAGAGGGGGCCCACAGACGATGCTAAAAAGACGGTAATGACAGCCATTCACTGGAATCCAATTATGCAAAAGGGAGTCTAAACAATTCCATCATCCCCTAAATTAGATTGTCCTAACGAGATAAAGGCACCAATTAATCCTGAATTAATTTCTACAGCTCATTTTCCCCAGAAAACACTCTAATATGCAAATGGAAGTGAGAGACAGAGAGGCATCTTTCTGCCGAGGTCTACACCACCACTGTTCGTAGGCTTCTCTTTCTTGGTGAACTAATGAACTTGGACACATATTGTGAAGATGAAATGAAGGAATATAAGAAATGTCACAGCTCTAGTGCAACTGACACAAGATATATGGTTCAATAGTAAAAGAAAATTCTCTGAATTTAGGGGCATTCAATGAGTGGCATTGTTTAAGTGACACAAAGTGATGCAGTTCAATACATTAGTTATTGTGCTGCTAAGAGTTTGATGGAACGCAAACTGAAGCCAAAACAAAGCCAATACATTTAAACTGACAGATAGGATTTGTTGATTCACATGGCTTGCCATCCCAGACTGTCCACAGAGCTTGTTAAGGAGGAGCGTTTACAAAAAGACATAAGAGGCCATTTTTCTGACTATCAGAAAAGCACCACATCCTGTTGACTGCACAACAGCTAACACAGGTGCGAAAGAGCTGCACTTGCACAAGCATCTTGTGTTTTCTAGCATAACTAAGGCTTCTTCCCCTTTAACTTTCCCACTAAGTGATCATTTTACTTGCAAATAAAGCCAAAATCCCAGCACAGCTTTTGTCTCAAAGCTAGGCGTATGGTGATTTTCTCAGATGACGTTGTGATGATAACACCAGGATTTTGATGGAGCAGAAGTTTGTAAATGACTTCAGAGAACGTGTGAGCCAACATTTTGTCTAAATGGGCTGCTTTCTGCCATCTGACAACAGAAAGAGAAAAATATGTAAATGAAAGCAGCTTTATTTGGAATGCGGCTGTATTAAAACACACTGTATGCGAGCATAGAGAACAGAGAAGCAAATAGATGTAATGGGCCGACACTGTTTGACACCAGGCAGAATGCAAATGCAACAAGATGACATCATCTAGCGATATTTAGCCACTTTACATGCAGATCTGAGCCACTCTCCTTTAGAAGTATCTAGCTACACTGTATAGTGCCTCTGTGGAAAAGTATTGGCTAAGCTGTAAGTCAGTTATTTGTAAAGATTAATGTTAAAGAAAAAAAAGATGGGCGACACATTTCTTTACTTCTGTGATTCAACACAATGAATCATGACTGTAATCTTAAATATGCATTTTCTTCTCTTTATTACTCTATGTTGATATGTGTACATTCATGTCTATGGAAGCAAGAGGTCAAATTAAAGTCAATATCATGATCTCTGATTTTCACGCCTATGTACATTTCCATACCAGATAATGATGGTTACAAGAAAAAATAGGCCTTGGACACAGACGCATCACCTTCCTTCATAGCAGCAAGCACTGAGACTGAAAAACACAAAACACAGCTACATCATTTCTTGTTGTTTAAGTATCTCTGTATGGTTGTTTTTTTTTTTTTGTGTAGGCAGTCAGTATTTTCTGGTGACTGTTTTAGCATATTTTTATAGCTTTGCCTCATCTTACTGCAGTGGTTCCCTCGACATTCCAGCCATGGTTATGACATTTTTTTCACACAATGCCGTGGATTTTAATAATTTTGGTTTACTTTCTTTAAGAGGAAGGTATATTTCCTCAGTGAATACAAGGACATGTTATCTCTATCTCTACCCTTGCTAAAGGTGCTGAGGTTGATTGTAGGCAATTGAACTGACAACGAAATGCATATTTGCTTGATAAAAACGTAGGGTTGCACACCAAAGCTTATTAATATCTGCGCATTAAAAAACAAAGCAATTAAAACATTTTTTTTCATCATAATCATCATTATCATTTTCACAGTCTTAATTGTCTCGCTGCCAGCTGTCTCGAGCTGGCATAATTGAGTGATAAGACACATTCTCTTGATAGAGTCTGAGATACAAAAATGTTTAGAGGAATTGTTTTTGAGAATATTTGATCTAAACTTACAACCTACCTGAACTCATTTTCATTATTTCTATGAATGATTCTTCATTAAGTTACTTTCATTTTTTTGCCTAAATCTAAAGTGAAATTTAGAAAAATAATCTCTCGACTCCATATTTTTATCCTGGCACATGTCTTTATGAACCTGTTTGGGGCCTTGAAGCGCAGTGTTGTATTGATCAGGAGTGAACCAGCACCACCTGTGCACCCCCCTCAGTGATGATGACAGAAAACAACCAGGCTGTCAGTTGCCAGGCAATATTCACAACCACTGGCCCACATCAGCTAATTACCAGCAGAAATCACGTATTGACAGATGGGCCCATGCATATTGATCTGCGAGCACTGCCACGTTCTAAATCACCAAACGCTAATGAATCATTTCCCATTTGGGAGAGAAGAAAAAAAGCATCAGTCTTCTGCCTGACATCATACCTGCACTGCACAAAGCACATAACGTGAGTACACACACATCAGGCCAAACTCTCCCAAGACTGAAGCTGCTCGTGTACACAACACCAAGCTCCCACCTCCCTCCCTGTGTGTCTCATCTCTGTCTGTCTCCCACTGTCTTTCTCACCTCTGCCATCCCTCTCTTCACTGCATGGCAGTTATTTTTCATAGCGCTGAGCTGGTGGAGGCAGTAAATACCCCTCTCCTCAGACTGCGGACCCTGAGTGACCCTGCAACCCCTCTGTCTCTGATGCCTCTCCCAAGGTCTCTCATTCCAAGGTCCCTGTGATGCAGCGCTGTGGTTGCAGCGTACACCCTGTAATTCACCAGCCTGCTAGATCGCCTGCCAGGAGCTATTGATTTTTGTTTCCCCAATCTCCAAGAGAGAGGGAAAGAAAAGATTAAAAACACTTTGTCAGTTTGGTAGGGAATAAGAATTCTGCGCAGGGGGATACCTAGGAGGGCATGGGGTCGAGGCTGTGATACTGTACGTCTTTATGGCTTTAACTATTTCCGCACCACGGACATCTCTGTCTGCGCCTCTCAGTTTTTCTTTGTCTGATTTTCTGAGCCAAGAAAATTCTAATGTGGATAAGAAAGAAGATATTCTGCAGGTGTTGTTACTGATGGATGACCTCTTCTGCTGCTCTTATTGCACTTACACTTAAGACAAGGGTGTTTGTCATCTTCATTATGAACACACACGCACGAAATGATTGAAATCCGGACACGTGTTCATATGTGTTGCTTGTCTGATTGTTCCTAAACTCCTTTGTGCAGTTTTGTAAGTAATCAGATTCTTGAAACCTTCAGCTGTTTTAGGTGAAGATTAGAAATGTTATAAAAGCTACTGTATCTCTACCTATAATATGGGCTGTAATAGCAAATCTGAAACAATCTAATTTTATATTTCTTCTACTGCAGACAAACACTGAGTTGAATGTATGCGGAAAGCTCATTGCATATACCTGTACACCGATCAGCCTCAACATTAAACCCCTATGCTCAGCACTGTGTTGGTCCTCTCCAGCCGTCAAAGCGGCTCTCACCCTTTGGGGCATGAATAGTTGACCTCTGAGGATGTCCTATGTTGTCTGGCATCAGAACACTGGGTTTTGTGGGCAATCGGGTCAGGCCCCCATAAATCCAGGGCCAAAAAAAGTCCAGATCTGTGAGGGATCTGTTATCTTGGTTTGCAGGTTGGGCGAACGCCTTGGATTTAGTTTCTCCTGCCATTCCCGAGTGTCCTCCTAAGGAGGTTGCTGCTGTCTGGGAGTGTTGTGGTGTGAGATTTTCAAGACACGTGAGCAA
The DNA here is from genome assembly GCF_036924035.1 of Leuresthes tenuis. Classification (NCBI taxonomy): domain Eukaryota; kingdom Metazoa; phylum Chordata; class Actinopteri; order Atheriniformes; family Atherinopsidae; genus Leuresthes; species Leuresthes tenuis. Next base: position 14,585,613 of record NW_027325368.1, on the reverse strand, counting down.
CTATTCAGAATACTATACAATGAAAGCTGAAGGTTTAACATCTCAAATGTTTTTTATTTCATATTTATTGTTGTTTCGGAGGCTGAGAAATAAAGATTTTCGTGGGCAGTTTTTTTTTTCTCAAATTTTTGGGAGATTTTCTTTTCAAACAAATCCTGACATCGAAATAGCTCAAAGAAAATGTTCCAGACTGTTAACAAAATGTGGAGGTCCAGTGCATATGATGTGCGAGCAGTTAATGACCTAACTTGCAAATTTGAACTAAATGAAGACTTGATGCACTTGCTGCATCCTTCCCTTCTAAGGATGTAGGATAAACTGCACTTCTGCTCTGGAGCCAGTGTTCGGTTTGTCCCTTCTGGGCAGCTGTATTAACATGGTGGCACGGCGGGGCAAAGGGCTGAGGAGGGGACATTTCTAGATGTAATTTGCATGTACTGAGGTAAAGATACAACAAATACCATGCATTCGTATGATTCAACAGTAATGAAGACATGGTTATGAATACAATGTTGCATTGCAAAATGTATCGTCCTGCATTTTAGGCACTTAACTTTACAAAGTTCTACCTTTGACCTTGGCACACCTCTCCATCAAATTTGCCTTGGTAGAATTCATGTAATCCTGCCGACTGACAAACAGACAAACAGTCAAACTGTACTGATCACATACCTCTGCCTCGGCTCTTGGCTTGGCCGAGGAAAAAGGAAATGACTACTTACATTTATTGCCTAAAATTAGATTAGTGCCTGAGAGCATCAGATTGCTGTTCTGCATGTTAATGCACTGACTACTTGTGAGTTGAGTTTTAAACATCTCTGACTTTTGTTCCTTCTAGCCAAATGAGTGAGACAATGCATTGAAAACCCATGTGCTTCGAGTTTTTCAGTTTCTCATTTTAGACATTTGGGAAAAAATACATACTCACACTGACGCTCAGACAAATACAGCTATGCTAATGTGATGCCAATACATTACCCCATCAGACTGCGTCATGCATGGACGGCTCTTATCATTTCACCCCAACTTTCTGTGAAATGTGGAGAATGTTTTCCCCCTGACATTAAGGTTTGGTAATGGTTCCTTTCAGGACCACTCTATTTTCCAAAATGAAATATTCATTCATTGGAGAGGACAGTCTTAGGAAGTATGTCTAAAATGTGAATTCATAGTTCCAGCAGACATTTCTTCAATATTTGATAGGCCATCAGAGCTCTGTGTCTAATACTCTGCACTTGTTCCAAATATTAATTTTCTCTCTGTTTTGCTTCTCTGTCTTTAGTTGTTAAATTTGGCTACAGTTAACTGAAAAAGACATAAAAATATGGACAAAAACACCTTCTAGGATCGTATTTGTACATGTTTTTTTGCTGCAATTTTAAGCATAAATCCCCCTTCTTGCCTTGGTGACAATTTTTGTTTTGTTTTTTTTCCCATTTTCAACAGGTTTTCATCTTATAAGTCCAATTTGTTGTGTGAAACCATCAGCGAGTGCATACTAAAGCAGCTTGATTGCATGCCAGGAGGAGGATAAAAGGCTCGGAGGTGGGTACAGTAATCCAAAGAGAGCGGGTGGTCCGCTTCAAGGCATATCGTTTTATTCTCTCATGCATATTCACTTCTAAGCCTCTGAGTATGCAGATTAGGCTTGTTTGAACAGTGGACTCTCCAATCACATCCTACTTTTGGTTTCTCTTTTTTTTCCACTCCTACTGCACCCTGCTGTTCCATGAGCACGGGCACAATAAATGTTCCGTGCATGTTTATGTGTATGTGTATGTTTTTTTTTTGCTTGTTTGCAAGTTTGGGGGCTGGCGGTTTTGAGTGTGCATGCATGACTGAATGTTTGGCTGGGTGTGCATCTGTGTTTGCATTGAGGTATGGGCGAAGGTATGCGTTTGCCAGACACATGGCTTTGTCTTGTCCTGGCACTGTGCTCGACTCACCAGATGTTCTCCTTTTTTATCACCCTCCACTTGCTCTGCGTTCTTTGAGGTTTAGAGAATCTGTGCAGCTCACATTCAACTTGCTCTTTTGTTTTATGCTGTTTAGTGGGAAAACAATAAGCTCTACAAAGCTTTTTTTATTTTTTCACTTTTTACTTTCATGTAAAAGATCATGAAATCGAGGTTTTCTTTGGTAACAGCAGCTCATTGTCTGGTTTAATTTAATGGTTTAATTTTAATCTTTTTTTTGCAGAGATGTAGTATCTATCTATCTATCTATCTATCTATCTATCTATCTATCTATCTATCTATCTATCTATCTATCTATCTATCTATCTATCTATCTATCTATCTATCTATCTATCTATCTATCTATCTATCTATCTATCTATCTATCTATCTATCTATCTATCTATCTTTGTCTTTATACAGTATCTTGATATTATTAATCTATACATCCCTGTTAAAGGTTAAACAAACAATATTTTCTAAACTTAATGTAACTGGAAACAGTGATTTAATGCATCCTCACCAGAGAAAAAAGGCACTATTCATCTGCATATGTTGTAGTTTAAGCTTTTCCCCTCAATGGATAAACCATCTTCTTTGCCTAAAATGTATACCACTAAGAAACGATAAGACCAGAGTGAACATTGCTCTGGTTTTCTCAAGATAGGTATCTACAAGTTGCAGAAAAGCAGCAAGTTCCCTTTCGTGCTTTATTTAGTTTGTTTTGGACCGAGATTCTGCTGCTTGTCTCACACCCGGAAATTTACCAATTATTTTTGTTCAAAGAACATGTGATCTCTTGTGGTCAAGAGTGTCTTCAATTGAAGGGTAAAAATAGTTCCCTTGAGGCTATGATTGTATTGTAAAAATGTTTTTTACCATGATTTTTTTCTAACCCTGTCCTAACCCTAACCAAGTAGTTTAAACTCTAACTAAGTGAGATTACAAGACAAACAGACACACACAGAAAGCAACTACATTGTCATGATGTGTTGTGTTTACATGTGACCAAAGAAACCAGGAAAAGTGTCCATGGGGGTGACTGTTGCATTGTATAAAGAATCTATTTTTATACCTAACCATGATGGTTTTAGAACCATATCCAAGTAATGTCACTGTTTAAATCCATTCAGAATGTGACAACAGTGTTTAAGTAAAGTGTTATTGACAGAAGACATGTTGGTCTCAATCAGGCAACTTTTGAGAAAGCTGCCGGTACTCTACTACAGAATGCTTTGCAGCTGCTTTGTCTGTTCTAAATGCAAATTTGGCCTGTTGCATAGGCAATGGTTAACCTTGCAGATAAAATGCATACTTTATACACATCCTACATCTATGTTTTATTTTGCCAGTTTGCGTCCTGGCACCTATATAAACTGTCATATAATTTGGATGATCACCCATTGCATTGATCAACTTCTCACAGCAATGTAACTGTGCTCCTGCTTGAAAGGTTAAGTGAACTAGAACTAGAAAAACTAGAAATATTCATTGATGTCTGAAACTTGTACCTGTGAGTCCTCCCTTACTGTATGATTGCAAAGATTGTGCTATGGTGATACAAGCAGTGTCCTGGGTTGAAGGGAAGGATGAAGCATTTTGCTCAAGGACACTTTAGCAGAGTAGCTGATCAAAGGGGAAACGTTAGAACTGATTTGCCTTTAATTGCATGTTTACATTTACCTGCTGCTTCTGTTGCCTGATTAAGAGGTGAGAATGAAGTTTCACAAATGAAAACCACTGTGTTACATTGCAGTCACGCCCCCGTGGAATTAAATCAAGCTGTCACCTGGTCAGTGCCACAACCCACCAAATACACACAAACACATCAGCATACACACTCCCATCAACGAACACAGAGAGCTGTCAAATAATGCAAGACTTGTAATTATGGGCGGGGGCGAAATTCAGGATTTATTTATTCCAAAATGAAGCCTGCCGATCGACGGAGGGACAGCTCTCCTCCATCTGTCATCGTTGAAGCTGCACGCATCTGACACAAAGATTCATTCGTCTTGTCGTCTTTGACAGTCAGATTTTCCCGACGCACTCCCACCAAGAGTCGCACGGGATTTTTGGAGGCAGTCTAAAAGAGAAAACACTCTGTGACAAGGACTAGGCTCTTTATGAATGCTAATGAGTCTGGGAAAATTCACAGAACAGCTAGCAGGCTCTGAGGCTCCGGCATCCGTCACATCTCCCCCCACCAGGCACAGCCCACGCTTTGCCAAGAGGTCCAAGGGCTTACAGGGACCCTACAGCAAGAGCAGAGACACTCACGGAAATCCTTTAACTGACACACAGCGAGCGCCACCGGTGACTTTTATTTTCATGAAAATGATAAGCTTACTGTTTTAACATGCCATGCACAGAATGGCTGCTGGGCTTTGGGTTTTATTATAAACCATTCATCTCCCCATCCCTCTGTGTGTGGATATGTGTGTTTCAAGATGCGTCACTTGTATCACTTGACATTTGGCTCCCCTTTTATCCTGTTCCAAGGATAGTAAGTCAAATGCAATGTGACAGGTCAACCCCTTCATATCATTCCTCTTTCACCCTGACCCAGTCTCAGCTGCTCAAAGACACATCTGCCTTCTCCTAACCAAAAAGATCGATAAAAATGGTGAAAGTTTGTAAACCTTTCTGCATACAGTAAGTATGACCAACACTGTCCTCAGATTTTCACAAAACTCCTAAAAGTGAATAATGAATAGGAGAAAAATGTTGTACTTTGTGATTTACTGAAGAAAATATGGTTGAATATTTGATGTATGAAAATCTCAACAGTATGTGTCCCTCAAGGCTTAGCAGGTAATATGAAAGTATATTTTCAGTCAGTGGGGTGACAAACAGTTGTGAGTGGGCGCTGTGCCTTCGGTAAAGAACAGGGATCTTTCAGTCTGAGCTTCACAGCTTTGTGGAAGTGTATCATGTCAGGAAGAAAGGAGATTTCTAAGAACTTCAGAAAAAGAGTTGCTGATGACATCATCAACATCAACCTGGAAAAGATTATAAATCCATCTTTTAAGCTACTGGGCTCAAGCAGTACATGGTCAGACAGCTTGTGGACAAATGAAAATTCAAGGCTACTTTAACTTGAAGTGAAGAATGCTCAAAGGAACTGAGAAGACTTGTTTTTTAACCACATGCTCACACAGGCAACTAGAGGAATCCACCTGCTAGTGCTGGCTTGTTAGAATTGTCTTCACATACTCTCAATCATTTGTATGATTTTATTTACAGGGCTATTTTTGATCTGCTTGCACCTTCTTTACAGACCATTTTTTTTTAATCTTAGGAAGTTATAGTTTTTATACTCCAAAAGGGTCAAAGGGTATTTAATTATGCTGCTCCCTTTTAATGGAATCAACTTTAGAATAACTTAACCAATACTTGATTAATTTAAAGCTATTTCAAATGATTTAGTGGCAGATACTTAAGATTTACATGTTTTGATTGATCATTTTGACCTCTTTACTCTTTATCTTGTGTTCCGTTTATGGTACGGACATCCAGGCATATTTGCCCATAAACTGCCCCAGTGGTTAACTGAATATTTCATTGCAATGATTTTGAGAAAGTCAACCACCGATGCCCTACAGATACAGGATATGAGAGGCAGCCTCCATATACATGCAAACACCCAAACAGATGTATTTCTACCCTAAAAGTCCACAAGGTCACAATGAAATCCGGGGTTACTTCTAAGCAACTGACTCGCGATGCTGTTATGCTTGACAGGACTGGAAGGAAAAGACACAGCTCTTCAAAAATCAAAGATTACACGGATGAGCCAGAATGCTGTGAGAAAAATGTTTGGTTTTAAACTTTTGGTTTAAATAAGAAGTGTTATGTTTGGATAAAGGAAAACGCAGCACTGCAGTATGAAAACCTTATTCTATACATGAAACTTTGGGCTGGTAATATCTTGTTTTAGGCATGTTTTGCTTTACTTGGGCCAATGTAGCTGGGGATCAGGGCTAGAACAATGAATTTTGAATTATGCAAAGAAATTCTAAAGAAAAATGTGATGACATCTGTCAGCGAGCTCAATAGAAAGTATGTATTGTAGTAGACAGTTAACAAAAACACACAAGTTACCAAGTTGTTCCACCAAAGAACTGTTAAAGAAGAACATATTAATATTTTACGATGGCCCATTCAACACCCTGACTTAAATCCAACAAATATGTTGTTTAAGGTCCTGAGGCGAGGAAACCTACCAACATCAACAAGCTGCTCTGTACAGAAGAGTGGGCTAAAATTCCTCTAAGCTGATGTGCAAGACTGATGAACAGTTACCAGAGACGTTAAGTTACTGTTTGCTGTTTTGCAAAGTGGTTACAGGAGACACTGTAAATAAAGCGTTACATATACTTGCCACTTTTGTGCGTTTGTGCAACTTTCTGCCATTCCCTAGATAGGTCAATTAAAATAGTTTAAAGTATGATAATTACACTTATTTTCTTTAATTAGGTTCTCTTTATTTACTTTTATGACTTGCATGGTAATTATGTCTTAGGTCCTATTTTTTTCAGAAATGTTGAAAATGAGTGAATTTTTAAAGTGAATCCTGTTGGGTTTTAGGCAGGTGTTTCTATTCATAGAGAAAATCCTGCATAGCAATCTCAGCGCCAAAACATCCTTAAATCCTAAAAACAATCAAAGGAGCATAGATTGTTCTATGTTTCCAAGATAGAAAATCATATTTACAGAAGATTTTCTGGAGTGCAACACTATGCTGCGGGAGAAGCCATTTAATTCTATGTTTTTTGTGTATATACTCTATACAACATTCAGGCAGCTGTGTGGGTTTTGTTTTGTTTTGTCTTGTTTCTTGGATTAGATTTGCTTAAAGCAGCACTAAGCAACTGGAGCTGGTAGGTATTCAATCCAGCTGAAGTTCAGACGTGGATGGTCAACGGCAGTAGAACAAGGTCCTTGAAAATGCTGACTCTGCTCCTGTCGCTTAATCTATTTGAGGCTTGATTAAAGTTTAATTCGTGCCCATCTCCTAATGCTAGCCGGTGTGTGTGCACCTCACCAGCGGGTTTGTGAGTAGTTTCAAGCTGAGCCCAGGTCTTTTCTCTCTGTCTGGGCCTCACTTTATTCATGCCTGAGGGACGCCAGGAGCTGCAAACAACTGAATTTTTCATCAAGGTTACTTCCTGGAGAGATGTGCCAGGCAGCTGCTGCTTTCCCCCTCGGTCTGCTCCTACCTCATGCATATCTTACCCTGCTCTGACCTGCAGCTCTCTCTGGGAGGAGCTGTTTGACCCGGGTCCAGAGCAGAGAATATGGACTGTGGAGTGTTGTATTAAGCTTTTTCAAGCATCATGGTTTGCATTACATGGAGCATATATGGTAGTGCTCCATTCACATTGACATCCTGCTTTTAAGGATATTACAAATAAAGTCGAGCCTAAAATGTGTTAAAAAAAATTAAGAACACTTTCAAAACATTGTAGAAGGCACTTGGCACTTTATTTATGGTGGGGTTTTTTGTCACAAATGCAGTATAATTTTTAGGTACATTCTGTTTTCCTCTATATTCATCATTGCAGCCTCACTGGGTCATGATAAACACAACAGAACTCAACAAATTCAACTTTTCTGTTGGGAATACAGAGATGTTTTGCATTATCATTTTTATTCTCAGAAAAACAACTCTGCAACTTCTGGGGAAAAACATGTACTATTTATAGGACTATTTTAAATCTAAATCCATTTGCAATTAAAATCAAATCCCACATTTCTGTCAGAATATTACTGCTACAGCAACACATTTGGTTTTAATGGAGGCAAAATATGCAATGTAAGACGACTCCCCCCTCCCATTCTTTCATTAGAGCTGAGAATGCTGCTTTAATATGAAGTACAGCAATCAGAGTTATAAACAAGTTCTTATTTATTCTGTTCAGAGCTTACTTTCCCAACAGCATCCAAGCAGTAAGGTCATTTCTGTTTATTGGCTTATAGCGGAATACATTTGAATTTCAAGTGAAAAGAATGAGCTCTTTAGATCATATTTCACACGTATCAATGCTGCTTTGATTTTTAAATCAGAACTAAGAGGAGTGTGTGAGATTTGTGCACAGATCAGGATTTGACGAACCAACACAAAAGTGCGGTTTTATATTTTTTTGTTTTGGAGCTGTGTGATTGGTGAAAATACATAAAGTCTTGATCACTGTCTCAGGAGTGTTTTTCTTACTTTAGAGTGTGAACATTTACAGCTGAAGCATCATCGCCTGTATCAGATCTACGGGACAAAAACTGAGCCCCCGCTCACATTATGACCCTGTTAAGCAGGAATAAGATTAAGCAGAATGGCTGTTTCACTGCAGACTTCCACTTCATGGCTGTGCTGTGCAGTCTTGCAACTCCTGAGTGTCAGACATTATCACTGCCTCTACCCTCCACCTCACCCTGCCCCTTGTGACAATTACTAGCCTACCTCCCTATTCAACACGTAATGAGAAAACTGACTGATCGATATCTGTCCGGCCAGTTGAAAGACGGCATAGTCCAGCCTCTGAGGCACATAACAGCCCTGTGTCCATATTATGACTTAGATTTTTCAACTGTCAGTGGCTGAGGAATAAGTCATTATTGCAGGTAGGGCTGCCGTACACTATTATTTTGTTTGTTGATTAATAAATCAATTAATTTCTTGATCTGCATCATGTTAGAAAATATAGGCAACAGCTTGTTTCGCCAAAAGGTTGAGATGTTTTTTTGAGAAAACCTGCACTCACATATGAACTAGTGTCAGCTGTGAATTTGTTGCATTTTTGCTTAGATGACTTCAGAATACTCTGCTGATTTGCGCATTTCGCATTGTGCTCCTGTGGCATTGATGGGCAATCAAAGATAGAAAAAAATATTGCATACATTCTTCATCACTCCTTCCTACCCCAGGCCCACATTACGCAAAATAGCACTCAACTACCTGCAGAATCTGCCTTCAAATGTTTGTGTGCAACAATTTTGGAGCAAAAAAAAAAAGAATTGCTTTGTGCTTTTTGGACCATTTTCATTGATGCGATTTTCACTCATCAAACTTGAAAATCAAATAAGAAGCGCATTTTGTAAAGAAGGGCTTGTTTTTTTTTCAAAAAGCGTCCCTTACTATTGTAAGACAGGAAACAGGACCGCATAATAAAAAAGATCCTTTAAAAACCCCACATAAATGCAGTAATTCTTTACATTGTGAACTTCTCTTCCAAGTGAAACTGCTATATAAAAAAGGTCAACTGAACCATCTCTGGTGTCTGACACTACCAGCATGAACTATAACAACTAATCACAGCAGAGCATCCTACTGAGGCTCACAACTGACGTCAACAAGCAGGTAACAAAATATAGGAGAGATCTAATAGAAAGTTGATGAACTTTAAAGTATCAACACTTTCATCGGATATAAGGTTGATTAGAAAACAGTTTACCAGCAGCAACCTACAGTCAAACATTCTTGCACAATAAAGTAAAGGCACAAAAATACACGGTCAATTCTCTACCTTTGAAGCAGTCGTAAAATCCAATTATCCGCCCACTCCTTAAAGACAGATCGATTTTACTGAGCCTTCTTTCAACTAATGTGGTTTTGGATGTTTGTTTTTTTTTTATCCACAGTTTTAACATCTAAAAACATGGTCATGTTATCTTTCAACTGGAAGTCTCGTACATGCATTTTGGTAAAAGATACCTGGACGTAGCCTCCAGGCCTGAGCACGAAGCCTATTGGGACCCACTTTAAAGTGCAATATCACTGATGATGGCTCCAATATACTGACCATTGAAATATGTCCACTTCCATCACAAAATAGTTAAAGACGGTACATTTTTTTTGATTGGTGTGCTGGTCGTCCTTCTGAAAACAATTTCATAATTAAATACATATCAGACCTCAAATAACGGTTTCAAGTACATCTCTCCAGCTCTACCTTCATGTCCTGATATGGTCACTTCTGGCTCAAGAGAGGTTAAGATGATAAGCACTAAACATGCAACTCAATGCTTCAAAATAGAAGCTCAAAAGCCGAAGTGAAAACCAAAGTATTTATGTCCACTTTTGTGAAGAATGTTCTATTTTTTTCTACAGCTCATCTGTCTTAAGCTTTCCATTTGATTGTGCAACACATGGAAAAACACATAAGAAGGGTGGATGTGAGGAGGTTAATACTCAGCCATCCACCAAAAAAAATGCACTTCCGTGGCTTCTGCTACTTCTGAACATTTTCAGGGAACACGTCAGGATTGTGTAAGCTTGGAATTTCAGAAAAGTCAACTTAGAGTTTGTGAATGCAACAAAGTATGGGCTGTTTATAGCAGATTTTTCTTGTCATCGTTGTAAAGATGATCCCATTTCAAGGCAGCAAGAGACACGGGTTTCCATCAGTGCTTTTATCTGCATGTAAAGTGCTGCATTAGAAACACATTTTTTTTCAAAATTTGAAAAAAAACTTTCATTTTGTGGGAAAAAAAGTTTTCTGCAGGCGAGCGTGAAAGACTAATTAGCAGATGCCAAAGGATGTTGACGACATTTCTTTATTCTTGCGGGTGGCCAAGGTGATAGACATGATTTTGTGAATTCTTCTTTGAGCTTTGCGTCATTTCTTTTACTTTTACGGGTTACTTAGCCCACACTGCCAACTTCTGAAGACACTACAGCATAACAGCTGGGCTTATTTACTCCAAAGCAGTTAACAAAATGTAACAAACTAGCATTTTCTGTGTTGCTGTATTTTAAAAGCTTGCTGGAGATTTGTTGTTACTTTACAGGGAAGGGTCAAGGGTTTGGGAGGGGGGGGGGGGGGGGGGGGGCAACGTGTGCTACTTGAAGCACTAACTTTGGGCAGAGAGGAAATACTGTGCTAACCTTTCATCCAGCTGACTCAAAGAATGTCAGATGAGACAGTTTATCAGATTTCTTGGAGCTCCCTCTCTCTCTCTTTTTTCACATAGTGTGGGTAGTATTACTCCCTAACACCTGTAAATAAACTATGATGTCTAAACTGAGAGAAGTCTTTTTTTTTTTAAATCAGTCTTTGAAACTTTGGTTTAGCAGACTGATTTTATTTCACCTCGTCAATGGTACATGGGCTCTTATACCAGTCACAAGCATTGCTCTTGGGCACCAATGCTGAGTTTACTGTGTGCATTTTGTTACTACTACTGTATGCCTGTGTTACAACTCAAGGTTTATGAAATGCTTTCCACAAACTGCCGCATGTTTCATGAAATTCATCTTGATTTATTATTCCTTTGACTGATTACACGGATGTAAATATTCAGCAGGATAATATATAGTGCGGGTGACAGAGTGTCTTTTCCAAGCACCACCATGCTGTCCTGTTGGGTCAGAGCTCCACTGCCACTCACAGTTATTTATTAGGCTACATATTCACTCTCTATCCATCACTGCATTGCCACCCGGTCCGGTCACATCTCTTAATGTTTATTACAGTGTCCCACCTTGCCCAGGAGGATGATTGACGTTTTCAGAGAGGACCGAGGTGGGACTTGCGCGCTCCTTCTTCTCCAATCGTGGCTCGAGGGGCGGAGGCTTTTCCATCCATACTCTGATTATGAGTCAGTTATCAGACATAAGCCAAACAATAACAGTTGGTGGCTACTTTGTGTCCAAATCCTTTACAGGCAAGTTGAATCTTTAAGCGCTTTTTTTGGCGCATCAAGCTCTCGAGTATATTGGAGGTTTCATAAGAGGAGCCCAACGCGCTCCACTTTTAATCAGATTACGAGGCTTTAATGTTCAATCCTGTTTTTCTTCTTCCCTACAGTAGCGGCGCAGGAGTGGCCAAAGCCAAAAGCAGCGATTCAGATCAGATTTCACCTCAACCAGCTGGGAGAGAGACCGAGAGAGGGAGAGCGGGGAGAAGGTTTGTCAGTCTCCCTCCTCCCAAATCCAGAAAAGCTTACCAAGGAAAAAGGAGGAGTGTCGGGGCTGAGAGAGACGCGAGGAATCCAGAGGAATTTCCGAGGATATTTTGTCTTCTTTTCCTCCCCCTCTTGATATCAAAATTTAAAAGTTGGAAGGGAGGCAGCAGGGACCGTGGTCCAGGATGGACGAGCAGCCTCGGTTGATGCACTCCCACGGGGTAGGCATGGCCGGACACCCCGGCCTGGCGCAGCATATGCAGGATGGCACGGCAGGGACGGACGGAGAGGGAAGAAAGCAGGACATCGGAGACATATTACAGCAAATAATGACCATCACAGACCAAAGCTTAGACGAAGCACAGGCGAGGTGAGGCTGAACAAAAACACTTGTGATATCTATTGGAAAGAGGAAATATTGGGGATGGAGGGGAGAGATAATAACATATTGGTTTGTATCAAGACTGTCTCTAAATGAAAGCAATAACGCCCACTGAAGTGCCGTGACTGCGCGAAAGCGAAAAAAAAGACCTTAAAAACTTGTCACGATTCAGGTTTGATTATCTGAAACAACTTTTATGTGAAGATTTTTTAAAAATCAGTATTAGGAATTATTGCATTATTGTTGCAGATTAAGAAAAGCCCAGTAAAAGCTTCTGAACACTTGACACCTCTGTTACACTGACACTCTTTTTCCTTGTTACAAAGGAGCTTACATTGTAATCCTGTGCCATCATAAACATGCTGCATTTTCTTTCCGATAGTTTAGATCCATAGCATTAACAATAATGATAAATAAATATATATATATATATATATATATATATATATATATGCTGAAAATGTTTAAAGGATGTGACAGCTGTGGTCTAACTGGATGGATTTAGTTTCAGATTGTCAGTGAGAAAAATCTGAGTTCTTAATAGGTTTGAAGTCGTTTATTGTGTAAAATAATCAAAGATAATTAAGCCCAAAGACCAGTTTAAACATTATAGATATTTTACTACACTATGACTCCTGGATTTTATTCCAGAGATGATCGTGTGTCACATTAGCAATATTTCAGTAAAACCCAGACCTTTAAGCAGCTTTGTTCTGTTTCCACTTGTTTGAATATCGATTGGAAAGTGGTGTCTTGTCCTCTTTTTAGGAAACATGCACTCAACTGCCACAGAATGAAACCTGCTCTCTTCAACGTCTTGTGTGAAATAAAAGAGAAAACAGGTAAGCACCTACACTGATGAGGATGTTGTCCATTTTGGGGTGTAACAGCATCGTCTTTGTGTCTGTCTTTATCTTTTGGCATCTTTCCTTAAAGAACTGCTACATTAAAAAAATGTGTAGATTTAGTTGTTCAAAGCAGAGGTTTTGATTGACCAAATGCAAGCTACTGTAGATGGATTAATCGTACAACATATTTGTGCGTGAACAGCACTGACTGGGGTTGCTGTCATTGAACAGCAGCGTTTTCATTTGGGCTTTTGTGGAGCCGAGCTTTCTCACCCCTCTCTGTCTCTTTTCACCAGCCGAGTTTGATGGTGTGTGCTAAGTGACCTGTTTTACATGCAGAGGCAGGTCAGAGGGATTTTCTGTTTATGTTCACAACCAGGGTCAAAGTCATGAAAAGGAATGTGTGAATTATTACTCGCTCTTAACAGCAGATTAAAAGCAAGAGCGGCTCACATGATGAAAGCCTGTGAATGTTCTTTGAGGTGTGTGGCAGAGTGCTGCTTTTCAAGGGAGGAAATAAAACAAAATATCCAATATGGCCTTATCTGTGAACACAACTTTGAAGCTGTCTATGAGGTTATTGAGAGAGCCTTGTCACTTTGTCTGTTGGGTTGTCACGTCGCAGCCATGGGAGATGGCTGAGAATAAACACAGAGACTGAGTTGGATGGGGGCAATGCCGTTTTCATTAATATAACATAAACTGTTCTTTCCTGACATTTTACTCACATGAGTCAGAGTTTGGCACAGGTTTCTCCAAAAACAGGAGAAGGAACATGCTGACACTTGAGATTTTCATCAGATTTACAAAGAGTGTAGCTCATGTAGAGGAAGTTAGAGGAGGTTGGGGCCCTGTTTCTAAATTGCAAGGCTTGAAAAAGTGAAAGAGTAATGCCTGGTTCTTTGTAAACTGTCTGGCGTCTCCCTGAGTTCAACCAGAGTTCGTTTCCAAAAAGAAGAACAAAGTGACTTGGACCTTTTCCTGGCTTTTCCCCCTGCCTCCCTTCTCTTCCCACCGTTCTTGGCAACCAGGACTGCACAGAGCTTCTGACAAGAGAGAGGCTCCCCCCAGACTGCAAATTGTCCTCCCCTCGGTTTAGTACCAAGTTTGGAAATGAACATGTTTCACCACAGCTGGTATTTTCTCTTTTCTTGTTGGATTAGTTATTTTTACTCCTCTTTTTTCTATAAACGCTGAAAAACATTCTCCAATACCTGAAATCAGTGAGCTGTAAATATCAGAAAAGCATTTAAAAGGTATGAATAACTTAAACATCCCCACCTCCCCCTCCTCTGCAAAAAAAAGAGAAAAAAACAGTCCCTGTCTATGTTTGAAGAGCTGAGCCGCAGCTCATCTTCGCCCATAGGAGGCTTTGTGCAGACGAAACTGAAAATCCTTTCACTGCAGTGACAGAGAAAATGACTCAAACCTTCACCATGGCATTTACAGCCAAATGTGCTGAGTGCAGTGTATGCGAGTGGAGTACAGCCTGTAATTTGTCAGGACTTTTTTATATTCTTTATAAAGAGTCAGCTTCTCCCTGCCTTTTACATTGTTGCAGTCAGTGTTTCTGAGAAGAGGTGCGAGCTTTAGGAGACGAGTGCAGCAGTTCAGATCTGACGCTCCTCGACCTTTTAACGAAGACACGAAGCATTTCCCTACATCGGTTATCATTTGCTGCATGTAGTTATTCACGTGTAAGCTGTGTCCACCTCTCCTCCGAGATATATCAGTGGTGTGAGTGTTGACAGCAGCAATATGGGTCATTGCCGCAGTGAGGTGTCCATTGGCAGGCAGCTGACAACAAGGCGGGAGCGCATGCCAATAGCAGACAGAGCAGGCCTTAACTGATGACCCCACATCACCCCACCCCCTGTTTATTTGTGCTGGGGTCGTTCCCATGTCACTGCGTTAAAGAGTATTTAGTAAGTTTAAACAAGCTCAGGTTCACCCGCTGGCTTATGGAGAACCAGCGGCGAAGGCTTGTGTTACCACTTAGAGACGTTCCTTTTGGCAGCCGAGGTTGTATTTCAGAGGAACGCTTGCCCCGTCGCCTGGCCCCTCTCAACTTTTTTTTAAACTATCATCATTGTTACTACAGTTCCTGAGAGCACTTAGAATTTGTTTTCCTGTGCTTGCTTCACATCCTGTGAACAGAACTGGAGAGCGTCTTTGTTTGTGTGGAACCATTACGGCGAGGGAAGCTGGCACGTACAGGTTGACTAAGTAAGAGAAGCCAGACACCAAGTCAGTGTTTCTGAGTGTCAGATTTCAGGCCTGCTCCCCCCCCCCCCCCCCCTTTCTCTCCCCATGTCTCTCTCTATCTGTGGGCCTGGGACTGTTTCGTCAGGCCTGTCTGTGTCAGCAGCCTCACATTACTTCCATGCAGACTCAGGTCAGATGGAGAGCTCCTGCATGACTAATGTGATCAGACGGATAATGCATTACACCGCTTGAACTTATCAAAGCTGGAGACCTGCTGAATCAGTCCATCTTGCTAACAGTAGCCCCCACCCTCAAGCCTGAGGTGCTAATTAGACAACACATTTTAGATGTTTACAGTGATCCGGTTACTTTGGGGTTCCTGCCAGGGGTGCTCACAAACGGAGAGGAAAGTGTTCCACTTTTACTGGCATAGATCAGGAATTATTATTCGTCAGTTTGTACGTTATCTTGTTGTCTAATTGAATATTGAGAAATATTTCTTTACAATAGAAATAGAGAAAAGCAAGCTAATTCTCTCATCTGAGAAGCTAAAATAAGTTTTTATTTAAGAAATTACTACAACGATAAAGTAATTTTAAGCTGAATCAATGAGCGTGAATGAGTGATAATGATTAACTAATCAATGAATCCAGTAATTCACTTGAAATTAACGCATAGGTGCATGGAGATAGTGTCAAACTGCTATTTCGAGCATTTCTTGTAAAATCAACATTAAATGATGATGGAAGTACTCGTTGAGTTCCCATGCAGCAGTGGATAAACTGGTCACTATGGCTCCCAGTGCTGCAGTTTTTCAGTATTTAATTGACATGGCTGTCCATGATGAGTTCAGGGGTTAGTGTTGCCTCTCTTTGTTACTCTCTTCTCATCTCCAGTGACAGATGGAGGCATTAGTCTCCAATGTGGCGCTGTCCTGAAACTAATGGCTATGTCCTTGGTTTCCCCGCACTAGCTGGGAGACTGTATATCTGTCCCTGGCTTGGAAGTGCAGAAGCAGCAGTTTATCCCCCCCACCATGTTTTAGTTTCCACGGAAATAAGTCCAAATAGGACTCTGCCTGTTCTCTCATAAATAACCTCAAATGAATAACTTCAAAATGAGTGTGATATTTTCCTGAGAGAAGTGGGCTTTGATTTGCGAGTTTATAGGAAACTCTTCCCCCTCTTGCCAGAAATGTTCATCAGAATGAATAATAATAAACATGTGATTTTATTTTAACTGGGATGTGGACTGTAAGTTAATCTTTGCCTTAAAGTGACTTATATGATATAAAGATAGTCTGAGATCTTTTTTATTCACTGACATTTCCTTTATATCCATATATTCACCACATTACAAGTGCAATTCAGAAGCAACAGCAAGTATTTCTGATGCTCCCTGTCCGCTGATATAAACTCACTTGCAATTAGGACAGCTAATATATTATGCAAATGTTGACTGGCTTAATTGAGACATGTTAATCATGTTTTAAGAGGCTAATTACAGCCCTGTATATCTGAGGTGGGAGTAGTAATTAGCCGTGATAACAGATTTGGCTGTAGAATGGTCATATTATGTGTGGTGACATATGATGAGAGTGCATGTGTACGGGTTTGCGAAAGCATACATATGTTGCCAGTGGTAGATTTTAAGCTGTTATATTCTCTGTTCAATGCTTTACCTTCTTACACAAATAAGAACATCATCACTTGTTAGCATTTTCAGTTGTGCTTATCTTTTGTATATGCACACAAAAGTGTATGACTGTGTCAGTTTGATATTTCAGATAAGAATTTCTCTTTTTCCAATTTCACCTTTAAAGTAACTGCAATAAAAAGTGCGAGTCAAAAATGCTTCAGTTAACCTATTCATGTAAGATATGCATTCACTGTGTCAATATATATATATCCATCCATCCATTTTCTATACACGCTTAATCCATCGGTCGGGTCGGGTCCATCGAGGCTGGAGCCTATCCCAGCGGTCATCGGGCGAAAGGCGATGTAAACCCTGGACAGTCCACCCAGTCCTTCAAAGAGATATATATATATATATATACATGTATATATATATTTTTTTCCTTTTCAGTCTGGTTATCTGATGCAGCAGTACTGGCCATTCTGAACACTGGGCTTTTATACATGGCTGTGTTCTTAGTTTTCTGACAGGGATCATATTCAGATCCATTATGCTTAGAATGCCTTCCCACTTATCGAATATAAAATTGCTTTAGAGAGGAAATTTGTTCTATGGCGGAGTGGAGTTTCTTTTTTTTATCAGATGTTTGTCTCTTGAGCAGCTTTTAGTGTCTACAAAACAGCTCTGGTGACATTATTGCCATTGCAATTGCCTCAGCCATTGTTTTTCTTATTGGTGCTGTTTAGATTTGATTGGATTTTGCACAGTCTCATGGAATTGCCCCGCACGGTATAACCGGTAAAAGCATAGATCCTGATGTTGGAGCTGAAACACCTGCAGATCCTATTACTGATATGTTCAAAGGCTGTGCACCCCCACCTCTGGATTATACTGTTTAGTTTCTTATTTTTTTATGGTGTTCAATCCTTGTGATAACATGCACCCAGCCCTGGCCTTTCACACTGTTTGATTAGAGAAATATGTACTGTTTTACTTATTGAATAATAGCTCAAACATTAAGATTTTCGTGGGCATTTAGATGAAGGTGGGTTGCCTGGCACCCTGCCACTAAGATGTAAGTGGCATGTTGCTGGCATGCTGGGGTTATACAAAGGACCCCCCTGACTTCGATGAACAGTCAAACATAAGATGGCAAGTGCTCTTCCCTGGCTGACTTAGTAAAAATGACACAAATTAATACATGCTGCTTAAACAGGACCAAGATTAATGGTTGCCTTTCGCAGCGGCTTAGATCCTCTGTCAGTTGCTGCTGGCTGCCCAGATGGAATCAACACCAATCAATGAGGCTGCCGACTCTCACTTGGTATTTGCTCGGGACGCTGAGTGGTACACGCAGATGCACAAATTTCAAATATATACTGCACATACAGACACTTACAGTATGTCATGCAAAAAAAAAAAAAGAAAGACAAGAAAATAGATCCTTGTATTTCTGCTTCTCTCTTCAGCTTTCCCCTGTATAAAGTCAAAGGCATATCTTGTATTACATCCCATACAGTAGGATGTTCAATCAGGTGCCACAAAGTCAGATGGGGAAGAGCAGTGAGGCTGATGGCTCAGTAGTGATTGGATGTTTCAATTACTGATAGTAATGCCATGGTGTAGTGAGTCATGCAGTGCAGATAGCACCATTTATTTTAATCAGGACAGGGGAGAGATGGGTGTGGATGTGTCTCCCTCATCTCAGAGTACTTTCACATTTAGATGCAGGGGAGTGTGTGCACTCACTCTTTCTCACTCCCACTCCCCCTTCTTTCTTTATGTCACACTTAGATTCATGCACAGACACACACACACTCACACGTTCAGGTGGATTGAGAGTGGAGGAGAGGTTGCCGTGGGTAACGCACAGAGACAAGGTACTCTCTCGGTGAGCTATTCTAATTTATGTTAATAAACCTTGCCGTTGCCGTGAGAGACAAAGGGGCCGCAGATGAGCCTTTGTAACCTCGGCACCTTCGCTGGAAGGAAAGGCGCAGACAAAGAGCAGCACAGACACACACTGAAAAAGAGAGAGGGGATATTGAACTGTAGAGAAAGACACAAATACCGTGGTGGAGAGTGATGATAAATTTAGCCGCACAAAGAGTTGTTTTGTGGCTGCAAAATCAAACAGTCTCATGCTGGAAATGTTCAGGGTGGTATGTGGTGTCTACTATTTCAGTTTTAAAGTGTGTTTTGGAGGGGCAGAAATAGGCATGCAGACTGTCTCTCTGGATTGTTTCTGCCAATTCTGTGGGGCCCATAGAGACACGAGGTGCTGCAGTTTTGGATCATGTCCCAGGGCAGATGTGACACCACAGGTAGCATTTAGCACAGTACATCAAGAGCATGCATGTTAACAGAGGTCAGCGCTTGGTCTGGTTGCTTGGCACGGTTAAGACCATATCTGCAAGCCAGATAGGAGCCCTTAGAGAAACCACTGATGGAGTGTCTGCACTTTCTGCATGTATGTATCAAATGACAGCCTCAAAAGCCAATATCATCTGGATCGAAATGCTTCCTCTTAAAGAAAATCTACTGTAAGCCTTTAACATTTTTCCCCCTTGTATTTTGTTTAAGAAACCATATTTCATAAACTTATTGTTGAGTCAGTTTTTATTATAGGGACTCGAGTCTTTTTGAATGTCTTCAATCAGAATTGCCTTTGAAAACATGCCGTTTCAATTTGCTATACTTGTTGAATATGTTGCTGTGGGAGATCTGTTTTTATCACACTGCTATTTTGTTTCGGTGTGAAACCTAGCTCAACTTTGACATCTAAAGTGTTCATTTCGATGTAAGCAATTCTGCGAGTAACATTAACGAGGATTGATGACACAGTGACGCCTTCTTGCTGGTTCCCACTACTGTAGAAATCTGTATCCCAACCCAAAGAGTGAAAGCTGTGGATTTCCTCTGTGCCTTCTGTCTGCCAGCTTGCCTTTGGCGATGTTAGTTCTGGACAGTTAACTCCAACTGAAATTATGTTAATTGCTGTCATTTTCTTTTTTCTACTTGAGCATAATCAGCAAATTATATACTTCTCTTCATTTATTACCAAGCCACTCCTAACGGGGTTTTTACCCTTCAAAGATCAAAAGTTGGGAGAGAAGGGAGTTCGCTCTGATGATGTGGGCTGTCAGCATTTTGTAACTTGTGTATTAGATTGTTTTCACATCAACCGTGTTGTGTCATAAAAATAAATGCTAGGCATGTATAGTTCTTGTTACCAGAGAGTACAAGACAGTATTGTAACTTGTCAATTATTATTTTGTATGTTCAATTTTTACCATTGTAACAGTGACAAAAAATGCTCATACTGTTGCCATGCAAGGAATACAGTCTTTGTTTGCCATGTTAGTCTTTGACAGTGTCAATAAATACATATATTTTTGTATTTAAGTTAATCCACAAGACATAGTAACAGTGATAAAACAAGCTGTACTTGTTTATGCAGAGTAGCTCCTGACTTGTGTTGTGTGGTGATTTAGCATTGCTGCATAAGTTTGAAATAGGCAAAAAGACCAACCCCCCCCCCTCCTATTTCCACATTTAAAGCACTACAGGAAGCCTATCACAGTTCATATGATTCATTACTGTTATTTCCATCTCTGATTTTATGCTCTGCTGTGAAGTGACATGTGTTTATGGAAATTCCCCAGGAAATCGCTTTGTATGTGTACATCTGCACACATAAACACAAGCATGCACCATGTGGTTGTCTGCTGAACACAAATAGACTCTCCTCAAAACTGCTACATATCATTATTCCCAAAATAGAAAGGCAAATGTGCCAGTTTGAACTGATAGGACAAGAGCTGTCATGTTACATTAAGTAGCACCAAATGCCACAAAGACAAGTTTTCTAGACATGTATCTATTACTTCGGGGAAAAGTAAAAGAAAAGTTACGTAGATATTTAGTAAATATACATCCACTTTCCCTGGAGCAGATGATACTGTTTGCATCTGCAGGGCCACTGTGTGCTTTGTTGTTAAATGAGGAGTTCAATGTTTCATATTCACTCTTTCACCAAGATTCAAACCGACAACCCCATCGCTCCTTGAGACGAGGAGCTCCTGTTCTTCTATTATTTTTTATTTTGCTTGCTGGCACCACCTTGCAGCTTCTTTTATTGGACATGTCCTTCAGCACCGTGTTTAACAGTCTCCTCCCCTGAAGACATAAAATTCCTTTATGTTCCTATTACTTGAGTTTACGAAGAGCGTCTTCACCCACCCCGCCCTCCGATAAGATCATATTGATAGATTGATATTGGGAGAGCTGTAGTGTGATAAAGGCGCGCGGGTTAAGAGCTTCTTGGATAGTTTAACCTTGATAAAACAGTTGTTTCAGTGAGGCTGATTTTGCCCCATCCGTCTTCATCCGTCAGGGCCCCGCTGAAGTATGCAAATGAAGGCAGTAGAGGGAAGCGCCGTGTGCGGTTAAATGGGGCGTTGCGAATGTGCGGTGTACCGCGCAGACGGGGTGATACTACTTACTGTCCAAATTTAGTGTGTCTTCTCTGAACCCACGTCCCCCTCCTCCTTCCTTTTTTGCCTGCATTTCAAGAATATATACACCCTGAGAGAGACTTTGCCCTCTCGTAAAAAGATTACAGCCGTGAAGGAAGCAAAGCACTTTATGTGTTTATGTTATTATAGATTTTAATGTTTTTAGCTGAATTGTAGTGGCTGCAGCTTTTATTTGTGACTTTCACTTTGAAGTATCTGCATCTACATGTTGCAGCAGGTTTTATTGCATACCCTGCCCATGCATTTTAGACTATGGCTATTTATTGTGCTAATTAGTGAGTCTGGAGGTGTAAGGGTAATAATCTTTGTGATAATAACTGTTTATGCCTTAACACTGCTCTCCATTCACAGTTTATGTTGCTTGGGCAGCTTCATTTGCCTGATTAGTTTTGTACCTACTCAGCGGCATTAGGGATGGTTTTTTTTTTGCGTGTGTGTTTATTTGATTCTCTCATTTATCTCATGTGTCGGCATATTGATTGATTCCCCCGCTCACTCATTATTTTGTTCTGTTCTTCACAACTCATTTTCAGAGAGAGGGCCAGCATCGAGGCCAGAAACAGATACCATGTCTCCTCTCTGCTGTCTGACTAGGCACCACACACATAAAGCTGTCAATCAAGAGCTTTCCTGCCTGCCCTTTTGTTATGGAACGCCAGCTCTGTGGGTGGGTCCTCTGGGTGATAGATGGCTCAGAGAGCCTATCAGACTGCAAGAAGCATCCATCTCTGTCTGGTGCCTGTTAAACAAGCTTGGGAAAGCAGCCATGTAGTCCTAACCACCACTGGCCTCCACTAAAAAACCCCATTAACATTAATGAAGGATAGCTTTAAAAGTTCTCCAGTAATAGGCTTGAATTGGATTTATGAGTCAGATAGTTTGCCAGAGAGTACGTCATGAAAAATATCACTGGTAGATAAATGGAAATGAGCGTTTGAAAGGTCTTGGGACAGTGTTTTAAGTGAAGATTTTAGCTCAGCTTGGAAACATTTTTTTTTTCTTTTCCCTCTATCATTTTCCCTCCCAGCTCTAAAATCAAGCAGCAGCTTCAGTGACTGCGAGGTGTTTGATGTTTTAAGCCACTGCGAAGATAAAGCTGCTCATCTTCCACACGCTGCTGCAGCCTTCACAGCAAAAAAAAAAGAAAAAAAGAAGAAGTTTATAATGCTTTTTTAAGGCCATTCATCCCAGTTGGTACTGGGCATTTCAATATCTTGTAGCTACCACTTTACCTGTCTGAAAGGTCCCTATAGATGGCTGATGTGAAACTGCCATTAGCGAGCCAATTCCTCAGCCACAGTTTTCTGAGCCAGTACGTGGTAATCACAATGTTGAAAAGGTCTGATTGCACTCCATCCAACCTACAAAGTGAGGCATAAATGGCTTTTTCGAAGGTCTGCAGTCAGTTGTTGGTATGTCATCATAGTGCATTTGGACTGTCAGAGGCAAAGTAGCAGTTTTGGAACCTCTCTGCGAATCTTAAAAGGATGCAGAAATACACTTCAACCAAACTGGGCAAAGAAGGCCTCAGTAGGATTGTTCAGTAAAAGTTTCTCCTGTATGAGCTACGCAATGTACGCGCTTCTACTGAAAATATATATTTTTAAGATATTTCTAATCCCCCCTCTGTGCTCTCAGTCTTTCTGTCCTCTTCCTGGTTTGCTCTCTGCTCACCTTTGATGTCATTAGCAGTGGAAGCAGGTTGAGGGGAGAGAAGGGTTGCTATTCTTAATGAATTCCACTGTGTCTTTGCACTCCCCCACCTAGTCACACACACACACACACACACCCCCAGCTTGAGGTGTCAAATTAGAACAGCCGGGAAAAGGGAGAACAAGGGGATGAGCAAAGTACATCGCACCCCAGCTCCTTTCCATACTCTCCTTCAAATCACCTAATATAGCATATTATTCATGAATAGTATCCTTGTTACAACTATGCAAAAATGGTTGGATGCGCTTCACATATTCACTTTAATGATTAAAAGGCTGGTATGGCAGTTAATAACACGTTGCTCATGCACTGTCGCGTTTTCAGTGCTCTTTGTACAATTTTGAGCAGTATTTCTTATTAAAGTTTCAATATACGATTTTTTTAAACCTTAATACAATGGAAAACAGCTACCTCCTATGTGAAGGTAAAGTTGTGTAAAACCTCGCTCTCTCTTGTTCCTCATAATTCCTTCTTATAAGTTCTCTTTTGTTCTGAAACCATTTGGCAGTGAACGTGCACCCACTTCTTCTTTCAGCAAAGTTCCTGCCTTTCCTCCAGTGATTAACACACCTTCTTCAGTTAAAAAGACTCCAACAAAGAGAAGGGTCCAAATTGGGTTGTTTTACTGACGATTTATGAGCAGTTTCACAGGCTGCACATTAGGTTTCACTTTCGGTTTTGGTTGTTACACAAGTACATAGTTACACAGTAGTTTCTTAGGGTTAGGAATCTGAGTACTTTCCCGTGACATGTATTGCGATCCATTTAAAATACAATAAAATTAACAAGTACTTAGAATTTTAAGTAAATGTATACAGACAGTTCAAAAACCAAAGCTACCAGTTGTTGTTGGGCTAGAAATTTGTCTATATTAGTGTTATAATAATAATAGTGTTATAATTTATTACATATTCAGTTCCGCAGCTACTTTTAGAAATAAGAAGTTGGTCAATGTGTTCTGCTTTTTAAAGGGCTTTTTTTTGTTTTGTTATTGTTGTATGCACTTATGAGCAGTCATGGTTTGAACTGTAGTAGACAGCATTCAGAGCACTATTAGTTTGGAAAAGCAGGTTTCATGAGGGGAGAAAGCTACTCAGAACGGTGCCACCTGGAGAGCAAATTTTTTAAAACAACTTCCGAAACAACTCCTCTCTAAAACGTCATACCGAAAATGCAGAAGTTAAAATTTGTAAAAATTCCCAATATAGCGTTCGCCTGAACCTCTATTAAACTTTTCAGGTTTGAGCTTTTTTAGATGGACTGATACTCTAAACAGAGACCACTGACTACTGCATGGAAGACACTGACTACTCATAGGTTCGACATGCAACCCCACTGCAGCAAAGCAGAAATATTCCCTTTAACAGTAAGTTGTGAACATTATATTTTTCTAATAAAAGGTAAATCATTTAACAAGGAAAACGGGAAAAATTAGTTCACCGACCTCCAGGCTGGAAACCAACTATTAAGTATTTCTATTTTAAATGCTGCTGTAAATGTTACAGTTTCCAATCTCCAGTAATCAGGAATTATGTAAAATTGTTACATAATAGTTGACATATTCGATATTTAGAACCTCTAGAGACAGTTGAGAATGGAATCTTAGAATAGTACCTATTTGTCTTCCATTTGATGGCACTTGGCCTTGCAACAAAACATCGTTCAAACTATCTATTCGAAAATCTAAATGAAATCCCAAACATGAAATGTGTCAGGCTTAGATAGTCCAATCTTTTAATATGATTCATTATCAAAGCCACTAAAGATAGTGGTTAATGATCATAGTTCACATCATATGGCTTTCATCAAGAGCTGTAACAAACTGATGTAATATGTGTCAGAGAGGGTGGAATAAGATGATTTGAAGGTACTGAAGGGCTTAACCTCAGCCTACCTCGTCTATATTTGTTTCAGTTGTTCCTTTAGCGGACTCTCTGGATGAGGGCGTGAACTCACTGTGTGTAGGTGGACAGAGTAATCGTGCTAGTGATGGTGACGGCATATCAGACCCCTTCATACCTCATATCTGCTACGTTGAACCAGCTCAAAAAGATTCAAGCTGTTTCGCCTGCAGCGGTTCTAATGACATTAAAGTGTCTTGGGGTGTTTTTTTTTCCTGTGAGCCTGACAGAGTTGTTGTCTTCTTCACCCCAGCAGTAGTGGTTGATAGTCCTGAGTCAACAGAGAAGTCGGCATCCCCCCGTGGCTGTGCTTACTCACTCCTGAGCCCAGCGTTTAGTTTTCCTTGGCAGACCCAGGCCACAGCTCATTAGACTAAGAGAATGTGCTTGCCTTAATTAATGATATGTAAATATCCTTGAATTGGCCACATTTGCATATTAAGAGAGATTTGTGGAATCTTTGGAGTAATATATTTTAATTAGGGATTAATTAAAAATAATGGGAATTTCATTTCGCCTGGCAGGTTGTGTTTGGTGTGAAGCGTGCGCCGGGGCTCAATCTTTGAATGCTGAGGCAGCTACCAACATGTGAAGGAAGCTCTGCTCTTTCACCCGCTATCTGTGCTGCATACAAACATGCGCTCATACACACACACACACACACACACACACACACACACACTGGCATCACATTCCTTGAGATGCCAGAGTCTTTCCAGGGGGTCTCCACAAAGAGCTGTAGCTTTGAAAAGGCGGCGAGGAGGAAGGGAATCCAGCTCGAACACCCACAGTATGTTTTTGGGGACGGTCCCAGTTTGGCTCAGTTTCATCTCTTCTCATCTTTCTGTTCTTTTTTTTTTTCTGTGTAGATGGGGAATGGCTCTCAGACACGGAACACTAGTTATGTTGGCAATTATGTTAATGGAATGCCATTAGGCCATGATTGTGTATGAGTGAATGGGGAGAGAGGGCACGTTCTTGAGACCCTAGTCAACGTCGGCTTTGATCTACTTCTAAGACTCTTTGCCAAATACATTCTAACACACTCTCTAATTTTTCACCCATAGCTCTGCAGTACAGCATCGAGTTTGACCGTGATGTCAGGGGTTGTTTTATTTCAGGCTGTTTGTACTGGATAATGACGTACTCAGTGTGTTCTTTCCTCTGACAGCCGGGAAAATAAATCTGAATAGAGACAAAGAAACCATCTGTCATCAGTATCACTAATGGCAGTGATAGCACTGCCACTATCACCTAATCTCCTAGGTGGAAATCATCCCCATTACCAAGCATCAAAGCTGCTTCCTGCTTCCTGAAGCTCCTTGCAGCAGTATCACACACAAACGTATTGTTGCAGTCCATCTGCAATGAGGATTTTTTTATGCATTCTGTCATTTTTGGTCATTTTCATACAGCACAAGCCCGCAGTAAATGCCCGTTTTGCTCCTAGCTCTGTTAAAAGCGGAGCGCTCCTTTGGCATTTGTGATGTGTTGTCAGCGTGCTGATGTTATTGATCCAGGACCTTCCGAATTCATTAGGAGATCCAGCCCAACTGTGCCGCATCTTTATTTATGTTGCTGCACCCTCCCTGGCCTGTTTCTCTCTCTGCCTCACTCCCTGTCTGCCTTCCTCTTTCATCCTCCATGCATTATTCTTTTATTATTCTTTTACAGCTGCCTTATCGCCCGCATTTTGGTGAGGATAAGACCTGTCATCTTTGGGTCTAGTCTGGGGAGATGATGGGAGACTTCAAGGGGGAGGAGGAGGAGGAGGTGGAGGGAGGAGTCTGGCTGGAAAGAATGCCTGCTGTCCCCCTTTTTCATCATCTGAAATGGACCCCCTCCCGCCCCCCCCCACCTTGCTTCTCTCTTTCACTCTCCCTTTCGCTGTCTCCCTTTGTAATGAGAATCTCTCTCTAATTGAGGGAGCTGCAGCAAGCTGGCCGAGGGCGGCAGGGTTAGATTGTGATACTGGCTACGTGACCGTTATGCTGATAGAGGTGGCGGATCAATAATTTAGGCCCTGACCTTAATGGTGGTGTTAAAACGCTCATTCCTCTGGAGTCTGGAGGCCTTAAAGGTGCAGAGGTGGATAAAGGCGCGGAGCTTGCTGGATGTGGAGGTGGGGGGATGGTGGGCGAAGCAGATAAGAGGAGAGGTGGAGAAAGACGGAGAGGGAGAGTGTATTTGCAGTCAGCCTCTCAGTCTGTGAAAGGAGGGATCATGAGTGATGTTTTTCCTTCCTCTACATTCAGACTCTCACATTGTCACTAGCATTCATCCTCTTAGTATCATGAATGCCAAAAGCTTTTTTTTTTTCCTTTCTTGCATGTATTTGGTATCTGCTTGTAATCCTTTTTCATAAAAAAAATCTTTCACCCATTCTCAGTGATGCACAGAATGCATCACCAGACAGCAGAAGTGAACAAAGACTGCAGTAACGAGTGGGTTTAATCTGGTTCTGGGCTTGTCTTGTGCCTCCTAGCTTAAGGCCATGCTCATTGAGGATTCGGACAGCCATCGATTTGATTCTGAGGGACATTAACGTCACAGCCTGATGCGTCTCTCTGAATCTCCGAGACTCATTCCCTGCTGGCAGGATGCGACCATCCCAGCTCTCCTCTGCTCCTCCTCACCCACCCAGCCACCCTTAGGGGATGATATATTAGATATAACCAATTCAATTTTATGCAGCCAGGACAGACGCCCTAGGGACATAAACACACACATTTTTAATACACTCCTCACCAGGAAGCCCAATGCGCCAGAGCCTGCGGCTGCCCTGGGTCTCCTCTCACACTCAATTATTAATGTAACGGCCGTAGTGGCTTAATTAAATAATAAAGGCGAGCTCACTGCAAAGGAATGGTCCAAGGACATGTCAGGGGAAGAGGTGGCTTTTCTAAATGTGTGATTTTGACATATATGAGAAGGCAATAACATTTTGTGATAGAAATATCTTATTATAAAGAAATATACATTTATGGTGTGTGTTTCTTTGACTTGTTGGGATGCTATTTCTATGCCATATATTAAATTAACACCCGTATTCCCCCTAAATTACTTCGTGACAGCAGTTGGTTTCATAATATTTTATCCAAAAAGGGTTTTCTTTAAAATAAAATCATTTGAAAGATAGGTGTGGGCTTTGGGCTCAAGTCTTGATCTGCTCATAAATCAACTGTCTTGAGAGTCGGGTCAAACTGGGGCTTGTGATTCCTCAACTACATAAAAAGACTGATTTCCTCAGATTATGGATTCCTGCCACCTCGAGGGCAAGCTGAAGGAAGTACTCTGTCTCCAATATGATGAAATGTGGCGTTATCTTTTACTTTGTTTCATTAGATTCACTGGAGATTACACACTACCCTCAAAGACTAGATTCTCCAGCTTTCTAAGATGAGACATCCACTGGCCTCGGGGCAAAAAGATATATTTGCTCACTCCCATCCCCACCCCGTTTCTCTGGGTTCATGTCAGTTTTAACTTGCAATTAATTATTCAAATTCTTTTTGAAATGCAGGGTTTCATTTTGAGTGGCTTGTTCAAAGGCAAAAGCAGGTTTTTCTCCCCACTAATGGCAAGTAAGCTCTGCCATTAGATTGAAAAATAGGCCCATTGTGTGTGTTGACTTGGTGGCGTACTGCGATGAAGGATTGCGACAAACTGGAGTGTTTAAATCGTCGAATTGAAATTAATGCCCTCTCAAAGCCAGGCTTGCTGACGATACATTAAAGCTAATACTCCAGTCGAGGTCGAGCAAATGTTTGTTTATATACATGAAATGCGCTTGGAAAGAATGAAATGATTGGATTTTGCCAAAGTAAACACTTGTATTAGAAAGACAAAAGAAACAAATTGTAATGCAGTGGGGTGTGGGTGTTTCTGTGTTTATTGTTTTTTTTTTTTTTTTTTACTGTTTTTGAGTAATCCTCCCAGACGTGTTTCATTTATGCTTTATTTTTTTAGATCTTGCTTATTTAATTCCTTTTTTTTTCCCACCACATTCTCATAGCACATCCCACTATTTTCGCCTGCTGACATGTTGAGATGCTTTCAAAGGTCATGCTTCAAGTCTGTCTTGTCACATCACTTATTCCGGCAGGTTTTATTTATTCATGCCACTTTTTGATTTTAATAATTTAATGCAGTGAAATGTTTCTTTCATAGAGCAATAAAGTGATCGCAAGGACTGTTGACTTCTCTAAAAATATGGTTATATGGCCTCTCCGTACAGCATGGACAGTCTTACATGTTAAGTGTGAGCTGTTGCTGTCAGTAGAAGCTGTAATGTATATTGATTGAAATGATCCTTCACTGCAACTGCAGCCAGACGGCCTCTACGATGTAGTGTGAAGAGTGTATAAGAGGCTCTTTTTGTACTTTTCCTTTTCCTTTACAATTTACTGCCAGCGGCTGAGAGTGGTATTTATTTTCCTCACACGCTGCTCTGCTATCCTGGAGTTGGCAGAGTGATTTTGTAGAATAGAAACATTATAGACTGTTAGTGTCAAAGTGTTAAATGTGATGTATAGAGCTGGGGGTTTCAGAGGGAGGAGGGTGGACAGAGTTGAGGTGGAGGCGGTAAGGAGGTGAGCACTGCCAGCCATGACTGGAGCAAGGTGCTCATGGGAGAGAGGAGCCATCCACCATGTGAGGGATGGCAGGGTAATGTGGCGGGAGGTAATGGCTTTTCTCAGTCCGCTGAAACAGAGGGGAGATCATTAGGGGCTGCTGTGCCGCACAGCGCAGTCCGTTTACCCCGACTCTGCCAGCGCCTCCTGTCAGAGCAGGGGTGTGGAGATACTCGTTGTATTTGTCTGTCTGTTTTTCTGCGGGGCTGGCAGCGAAACTCCAAAGAGGATAGAGTGTTTGATTATTATTTTGGGCCTTTCTTACCAGGATGGATAGACACTGACACTTCGGCTTACGGCTGCACTCTGATATTTCCTTACCAAATGCTTCTGCAGCTGTGAAATCAAATTGAAGAGCCATGGCCAGGCCTGATGACAAAAAACAAAACTTCTTGACTTTTCCTTTGCTTAATCAAGTATTATTTCACCACAATCAGTTCAGTTATGTGAGGCAGTGGAAAAAATAAAAAAATAGAGATCACAAACCGTTGAAGTTTCAGGGTAGTTGAATTTGATTACCGATTTGTTTTGATCAGGGTCGCGTTTCATTAAAGAGAGCTGAAGGCGTTGAAACTGCAGCTCAACACATACCTTTATAGTTGAAAACTTAAGGCCCAGTCAAAAGAAAACATGCCTTTTAGTTTGAAAAGCAAAATAACAATAAGCCCTTCAGATCTTAAAATGATCACCTTTAGCAAAATAAAGATGACCCCTTTTTTATTTTCTTCAAACTCATCTGTGCTTGCCTCTGTGTTTGTTTGGTTTACAAATCACCACAGCGGTTGACATTGATGTCTTACAAAGCATGTTTTTCAGAAGGTGCTTTAGCCGCAGCCTCTGGTTTTAAACTTTAAGCGTGAGAAAAAAGCCGTTTGTGAGATGTTTGAAATGAAGGTGTGCTTTGTGCATCAGCCAGGAGTCCTCACAACCAGTTAACAGCACTTTGAGCTGTCGGTCGATTTTTGCCCCGGCAAGCCTCCAGTCCGGCGTGACAGAGAAGATTGGACGTCATTAGGGTCTACACTCCTTCCGCTACATGGGGGGGTGGGGGTTGGGGGTGTAAAATGGGCTCTGTTGCTGCCAAAAGTGAGGACTGTTATTGTGTATCTCCATCATTCATATAAAATCTCCCACAGAGTTGCATGCTTATCTTGTGCTGTCATATACCTGCTCTGTATTGGTTTTCCAGATGTTTTTTTCTGTTTGTTTTTGCATGCTGTTCTGTGTTAGCTGAAGGCTGGTGGGTGACTCATGTCCTAAGTAGAAGACTCATTGTCAAGACTTATTCAAGCCGTACGAAAAGAAGCTTCTGAGAAATATGATCGCTCCTGTAAAACGGACCAATTATTCCCAATTGACAGCCTTCAAAGCCCACTTTTATTGGCCGATTCAGCCAAATAAAATTTTATTGTGCAAGCGGAACGGGACTCTGTCATTTTTGCATAGCTTTTCCAAGCTTAGCCTTTATATGATCCCCGTTATTACACCTCTGTGACATTTAAACTTTATTGAACAAGACTTTAAAATCTGTATGCAGTCTATAAAACCAGAATTTATTTCTTTCAGATGGCAGGAAGGTTCTTCAGCATTCCAGTGCTGACTGCAACAGATTGACATGGTTTTGCACATTTGAATGTAAATGAACTGGTAGATTTTCAATTGTATTTTTTAAAATAAAATTGTTCTCCAACTAACCACCATTTTCTAAAATGAATCTGCTGACTGATTTGACAGTAGATTGTGGAAGTAAACAGCAGAGAAAGACAACACGCACTGTCAGTGTCCTACAAAAGTTCAACATTGAGCTGCATCAAATAGCTTTGTTAATCATTGATTGATATTGAGAACTGAATCAACTCATGGTTCAAGAACTTTTTTCAGCCCAATGTGACGTCATGTCCTTTCATTTTGTTTAAAACTGCAAGTAATTGTATTAATTTGATCTGTGAGTTTCAGAAACTTGTGATTTGTGCACATCACTGTTTCCTCAATCCCAAACTAATGAAGTTCAGTGATTTACTTTGTCTATAAATTTATTGAAAAACTGAAGATTAGACAAAATCCTTCCAGTTTAGAGTATGGCATTGATGATTTTAAAAAGAAAAAAAATACACAAATATGATAAAATAGGACATTCAACTTGATCTGTTCTTTTAGAGCAAATATTATGACTAATATTATCAAAGGTTAAGGTTCATATGAGAATAAATGTATTTCCTCGATGACTTGACTGAGAAAAACTCAAACAGAAAAGAAAAAGACGCTGGTAGAAAGGTCCTGCCCCCCTCCTCTGTGTAATTAAAAGGGGGTGTCTGTCAGGGATGCTGCTGCTTTGTGTGGCCCCATATGTTTGGGCGCTGATACAGGGAGGATTATTCTGTTTGGAAGCCTGATAACAGCCTGTTTATAACCTTGGCAAAGGCTGTAGCCTAATCTGGCAGCAGCACATCTCTCCCCACCTCCAACCCCCAAAATTTTCACAGAAAAACCATATTGGCTATTTTTCTCTTCCAGCAGGGGAAGTGTTTTACCTATATCTCCCATATGTGTCTATGGTTCTGATCCACCTAAATATGAGCTGGTGATATTTACCTTTTCAGCATGGTTCCGTTTGCGAACACAATTATTCCATCTTATTTTGGCTGATTGTCCATCATCACATGCTCAGAGAGGAGCATAATGCTCTCTCCTTTGAATGTATTTTTCATTCCTTTTTCAAGGTTTGAGTTGCACAGAATAATTTCAACACTTTTTCATTCTTTATCCAGACATCAGTGCTCCTTTTGTTGGAAAGTTTCATTTTTTTAATCGGCAGGTGGATTAGATCAGTCTTTTGTTCTCAGAGTATATTGTCATCGGGCTTCCTTTCACATGACTGAGTGTGTCATGATTTCTATTCTACTATTGGAAACTGCTTTGTGTTTTGAAGTCTTTTGTGCTTTTAGAATAGCAGCTCCAAATTAGACTAATTGCTACATGGCAGACTTCAGGAAATTATTAGAAGACTATTGTTGTTGCCCAGTATGAAGGCCATAATCTTAGGATTTTATGCAAGAATCCCTGTTGTTTAAGTGCTGTAATTCAGATAAAAAGATGATCAGTGATCAGAAACTTTCACTGGATTTACTGGAGCTTTCATTTTTTGATACTTTACCTATATTCAGACATGAACTTAAATGGGCTTGCATGGGAGTCCAAGGAGATGAGAGGCAATAGCCTTATCCAAGGGATGGAATTAATTCCTTCAACATAATACATGCATGCAAAAAAAGACAAAGATGATACATATGTGAAGAGGTATAAGATTTCTAAATAGAGGCAAAATATAGCAGTAAGATGTAAATCAACCACAAAGAGAGACAAAACAGCCATTAAAAAAAGATGCAAAATGACAACAAGGAGACATAGAATGGCCACAGAGAGAAGTAAAATGACCAAAATATGACCCAAAATAAATGCAGAGGACCACAAAGATAAATGTCTACAACGAGCCCCTCGATAACTATAAAAGGCTGAAAAATGACCACAAAAGAGACACAAAACTAAATGAGACATGACAGAGACCCAAAACAGTCTAACTGAGATATCAAGCAAGCATTCTAAAATGCAAAGTGTCCAAACAGAGACCCAGAGTTTTAAACAGAGGCATGCCAAATTTGGACGATAATGTGACACAAATCAAGAAGAGACTGTCATAAAGCGAAATTAACTAGCCACATAGTGACAAAAAAATATTCAAGAAACTCCTGTTAAAATACACATTTTAAAAATTACAAAACAAGTCCAGTGATTTAATATGTCTGCGACAGAGCCATAGTAGCCCTAAAAAAATTTAAATTTAGGGATTTTACTTTTGATGGACGTTTTTTTCACATCTATACAGGTACATTTATTTGAGTGAATGATCTGAATATTTCTTCCACCATTGGAGATGACAAAATATAATTACATATATCATTGATTTGATTTTTTGCTTTTTCAGTCAGACAAAAAAAAGGCTTGTCCTGAACCCACATCCTGAACCACATAATTCTTTTGAAACCTCAGCTTAAATGTTCATGTTAATAAGACGGCTCCGACTCTGCTGATTAGTTACCAGGGTGCTGAATAACAGCCGTTCTCAGTAAGGCACTTTTCTGTAGCAGGGACCCTTAACCAGCACACTGCAGGGAGACCGAGAGCTCGGAGTGGCAGGCAAAGAGAACTGTCAAACTGTCACATTTCTCCCTCCTCTTCCCCCTGATAAATTAAAGTTACACAGTGTGCGTGTTGTAGCAGCGGAAGGCTGTGCAGAAAGCCTGGCTCCTCAGGTCTCAGGAGATAGCTGGCAACTAGGTCAGACTGATAATGTAATCCGCTGACTGGATCCTCAGCCCACTACACCCAGAGTAGAAAGGCATGACAGGAATGAAACAGAAATGTAGGAGGAAAACGGTAACTTTTACGCGTTGCTGCGCATTACTTTGCTGGTTCCAGTTAATCAAGCTTATAAAGGAGTAATGTCCATGCAGGAAATGTACTGATAACATATCCAGCTGCTGTGTGCTTGCATGTGGGACTGCACACACCTGATTATTCCAAAGGTGTAATCCCTGTCAATAAACCTCACACCCCTCGCTGGGGAATCTTATTTACACGGACTCCGTTTTTCATGCTATCTTTGCAGCACATACTGCACTGCACGTGCACAACAAAATAGTACCATGCGAGTCTGCAGGGAGAGAGTGACAAGAATAAGTCCCTGCATCAGCAAGGTGCATTTTCATTCCTATGCAGTACTCCAGAGAGGCTCTGTGGGCCCACTGTGACAACTCTGCCTCCCTGCAGGTGTAGAAATGAAACAGGGCCTATAAATAGCCAAAGCAGCTGGGAGTAGAGGACTGTAGAGGCGGGGAGGGAGTGTGGCTGGGAGGGGGTGAAAAAGATGTCCAGCTGGGGATGCAGGTGTGTAGAGGCTGACCGACGGAATACAACTGGGAGGTGAGGTGACGC
Organism: Leuresthes tenuis; assembly: GCF_036924035.1. NCBI lineage: Eukaryota > Metazoa > Chordata > Actinopteri > Atheriniformes > Atherinopsidae > Leuresthes > Leuresthes tenuis. The sequence goes on along the minus strand of NW_027325368.1, from coordinate 14,550,904 downwards.
CACAGCATGATCCAGGTCTAGAAGTGGAGATCTTCAACATTGTGACATAGATCTGCTGTGTACATTTGATGATACTGAAATACAGGATAAGACAAAAAAGCTTTGAATTATTGATTTTATTCAGAGATAAATCCTTTTTTTTTTAAAAAAGAGAAAGTAGTATTCAATTGGGTTACAATACGTAAAGAATAATGAAATAAAAATGTAAATAACTACATAAGAAAAGAACTGATACACTGAAACTTACTTTTCTTATTCAAAAAGTGCAAGAGCGAGATGATTTTAATTGATTTAATAGATAAAATAATTGTACTCACATAGAAAAATTCAAAATATTTACCTCATCAGGTCTGTATTGTCCTTCCAGTAAAAGTGTGACCAGGATCAGTTGGAGATCCATTATGTTGAAAAATAAAAAGTTTGATGCTGTTTCCATGGTTACAGCATTCTGACGGAGCCTCTGCTGTGGACAGTAACAGTGTTGCTATTTCTCAGTGTCACAGTATCATCAGCACTGAAGGAGCCAAATCAAAATTATTAAAAGTATTGGTGGGTTTTTCTGCTGACAGCACGGGTTGGAAGATAAATATGTAATTGAATCTATCAATGATGATCGTGAATTTTAAACGAAAGTGAACAGTATGCTTTCTTGATATTTCAATCCATTTGGACAGCATCCTCACTTTTGTATTACAAAGCTCATCATATAGACACAGCTGAGCCCAGCAGCAACACAAGTTGTGCATGTGTTCTGAGTGGCTGAGATTAGCACAGGGTCTCACTAGAGATAACTAAAGTGTCAACAAGCTACAGTAGTATCTCTGAAAACATGCTGTTTATCTACACTTCCCGTGTACATTGTGTCGGTCGTGGCAGAGTTCAGTTCATTGGTGACAGCAGCTTTGGATTTTGTGTTTTTTAAAAGTTCAAATTCTCTGACTTTGACAAAAGCCTCGACGAAATGACAACTTCCATAGTGTGCTTTTGCAGACGATGCTTCACTTATAGCCCAATCACTGTGACCCAGGTTGAACTCATAATATTTCCCATCTGCATGGATGTTCAAGTGGGGTTTCAATAGTGTTTGTAGAGCATGTGTTCAGTGGTCTTTTGTCATACAAGTATCTCATATTTTAGTGGGATATTAGTGTTTCTGGCGTGTCCTCCTGGTGCCACAGGGCTGTCTGCATAGCATATCGGCTTGCTCTTTTTAAATAGAGCAGTGTTGTCTTTATTTCTTAAAATCAACTTCCAGCTTTTAGGGCAGAAAATGCTGCTTTCATTTTCATTGGATGACTTGATATGCTTCTCATGTAAATGACATCGAGCACTTGCACACTGGTGCATGCATTAATGCATTAATCTCTCAGTACTGTATGCTTTTCTTGTGTGTTGCTGGAGGCACAATGACACATTCTCATCAAAAACACATTCCACTGCTTGTAGTTTCACTCCACTCAGACTCACACACACAATTCAGTACTGATTGACGGCAGGAGCTCCCTCTGACCTAGTATTTTGCTACAGTGGGACGATCCCACAGGCTTGTGATTAATGACTAGGCTTTATCCGCTAGTCGAGTGGTAGGCCTGCCAGCCAGACCACTTAGACTGCCCGGACCACTACCTCTGCTGTAAACACACTCTCCCTCTCTGACTCTTTGTTTCTCTACGTCTAACTCCCAATGCCTGCAGGCACTGCATAGTCATATTCTTGTTACAGCTCTAAACCATCAACCCAAGTTGACCAACCTACACCACACACACACAAACACTCACACACAGCACAACCATGCACTTATAGAACATTCCTATGAACTTTTCTCCCATTCATGCCAAGCATTAGTCAAATATTATTTGCATTATTTCTGCATTAAGACATGAATCACGCAGCAAAAAACCCACTTTTGTTTGTCTTTAAGTGCTATGTTTTGTTTATGCAAAATACCTGGCACTAAATTTCTATCATTGAAACTAAGCGATCACCCATTTGGCAGGTCACAGCCAGAGCTGTTCAAATTGTAGACCGAAACAGTGATTGCTAACATTTCTCTCTCTGGCAACTTGGACCAAACTAACCATCTCTGGTTTGTTTTGCAGAGTAAATCTCAAAGGAATTTCTCTTGTGACTGCTTCCAAACAAGCTGCATACACAGCAGAGAAAGGATGTTTTACAATGATAGGTCTCTTCCTCATAAAAGCACGAATAAACAATATTTCCTCCTAGGACAAATCCCAACGGTTACTATACTGATGGTACCGTGCGGCTTTTTACACGTTGTCGTTATCAGTCCAACTTCAAGCGTCTACACTGAACTCTTGTTTGAAACTTTTCTGATTTGACCTGGTCCAGCAACACATTGCACAAAAATCAACAAAATGACCCTCAGTGATATAGTGCTTCAGACGGAACCCAAGTGGTGTTACACTGATTTCCAAGAGGCAAGGAGCAAGCTTTGATTCCACCCTGTTTTAAGCAGCTCAATCAGAATAAGGGTGTTGTGGATGTCTTGTCTGCTGATTGGAAGCATCACCTGCTTTCCTCAAGATTCATCCAAACCAACCTACCAGAAACCTACCAGACAGTCCAGTCCAAAGTCAACATACAACTTTAGATTATTTATTTGACAAAATTGCAGGTTTGCAGACATTCTGATACTAAAGATACCTCAAAATGTTAGTTAGATGATGTTTAAGCCCATAAAAGAAAAAGTTATTTGCATCTGTTTGAACAAACAATTAGTCATTGCTGCTTTTCATGCTAAAATGACAAATATTTCATTGGTTCCTTCCTCTCAACTGTGTCAACTTCCTCTCATGTCGGGTTGTGACAAGATGTTACAAAATGTTGTTGTTGAGTAAATAAAAGGCATTAGTGTAAAAGTATAAAGTAGCATTACAAGGAAACTGCTTCAGAATTGGACTTTCAATACTTGAATAAACAGACAATTGCTGCTGTAACCACAATCCTGGAATGTCAGCCTGAAAGACTCAACACACTGACAGCCAGAACACTGATATTTTTAGCTTTGCCATAGTTTGTCATGGGACAACAAAAGTATCCCTTGTAGTTTTGTGTGGTGTGATCTGAGCTTGTGGAAGGCCTCGGGGCTTTTGGTGTATGAGAGAAATGAAGGAAGCTGTAGATGCTGCCAGTAGTTTAACCCATAAAACCTTTGAGTCGGCCTTCCAAATAAAGAGCACAATATTAACACTCATCCCAGCAGACATTATCTTTGAGTTCATGACGTCTGTGTGGATCCTCCTGTATAGGATATTTAGTCTCAGATGTTGAAGTACAGATAATGTATATACACACAGATTCTCATTTTGAGTTTTATCTATATATAGAGAGGACAATAGGATCATATCTATTTACGGAGGTTAATGGCTAACATCATTATCATGCCATTCAAAGCACTCAGTGACCACTTGTGCTTTATGGAGAGGAGCATTGTCATCATGGAAGATATTGCTCCCAGTGGAGATGAGATGTATCATGGAATAATCTAAATAGGCACTCACAATCTTTTTTAATAACGGGGTGGGGGGTGGGGGGTAGTACAGACTTAATCGTGTGATTTTAAATGGACTCAGTCTAGATAGGCTGGTTGTAATATATCAGAAGCATCTCAGTGTTTTACTCTGTACATAGTGGGTGTAGTTTTGTTCTACCATAAGCCAGCTTTGCTCTCTGGTGATGGTTTTGTAAAATTCATGTTCACACGTTGTCGAGTGAAGCCGAGCACAGCGAAGCAGAACCACAAGCACCACTGTCTATGAGCAGCCATATGGTGGGCGTCCTTGCATGGTAGCTTAAGGGAGCCTTTCTCCCTGAGATGGACCAATTTTGTTCAGCAATGAAACTAATCTCTCTCAGCCTTTGGTGTTCATCAGACCCTGCCCCCATCACCCGTGTTTGTGTATCACAGGTCCCAGCAGACCACCTGGAGCAGGAATGGCAACCTGGACATCCCAGGTAGACCTGAACAGCCTCCGTCACGTGGTCTGTGCCTCCTCAGTCGTTGAAAAGCCCACCCCTTCTTGTCTAGCCCTGCGCTGTGCCTCCAGATGTGGCTTAATTTACTGCGACTCTGCTAATTGCTGTAATTAAGGATTAATTACTGTTAATTACCTTCGCATAAACTCATCAACAGTCAAAGAGCGGGGCCTTATGAAATGTGCCATGCGCTGGAACACACACCGTGGGGGACTTGAGGAGTATTGTTTTACTGGACCTCTTGTTTCATGTGTTGTCCTGGTGCGTGGGGAGGGCTTGTAGGGCAACAGTTAGGGCAGGATATTAACTATCATGGATGGCATCCTCCTGGCTCTCAACACTTCACACATCACCTCCTTCCCAACTGTTGTCCAGGACAGCATGCTTACGCTGGCTGTCATTTGATTAGAGGCTGACATTAATTTGCTAAAACTAGACGACACAAGTAGCTGTTTCCAGTGTAGTTAGATGAAACACTGCTAATACTAACCTCATAAAAGTTTGGCTGTGAACTGCAATACTTCAAATGACAAAATCTAAAGCTGGCATTTGATGCTGGTTTCTTTTTTCAGATTTGTCTACCTTCTTTCTTATTCCTTTGTCAGATTCTTCATGATTTCAGTCCTAACTTTGGTCTATTTGGCTCCTTCGCAGAATAAAACTGGATTGTTTTGCCATGTTGACACCAACTTTAACCTGTATATGTAGGTTTCTTTTAAACATGGAAGTTTAACTTCGTAAGATGTATTTCTCTTGGTGTGTCACATTCAATGTCATAAAAAGCAGCATGGAAGACCATCATCGTGTCTTATCGGTTGCGTTTAGCTTTTCCTCCTGTTTCTTCAAACTCGACACTGACAGTCATGTCCTGCTTGAAAGGAGGCGGATGGAAATTGTGGCTGAAAGATGAAAGGCCTGAGCAGTTGCAGATGGAGGAGACAAGCCTTTGCTATCTTCTTTAGATAGATTGTTGATAGTGGCATTGCGCCAGAAAGGGGAAGAAAATGAGTTTGTCCACCTGGGTGTCATGTTTCATATGACATCTTATCCTGTCATTTGAAACTCTCTCAAGTCTTCTTTTTTTATTCTTTACACGAGTATCAGCATTGCTATACTTTATTAGAACAATTTCTCACTCCAGTATGGCGTTTCACCGTTCAGAACACTTTTGCCCTCTAAACATCCACTATTTCATATCTTCACTGACTTGCCCACTTGTTAAAGAGAGTATTAATGTCAGATTTTAGGTTTTGGAAAGTTATAGAAGTGGTGCAACAACAGATGTGATGGCTTGAAATCCCAGCCTTCTCTTCATCCTTTTGTTATCTGTCACCTGTTCAGTGTCACATAAAAGCAAACATGCCTGAAAAATATGTGAGGAATTTGAAACATTACCAAGCCTGCTCAAGGTTTCAAAGATAGGTCTTTTGTGTACTCTGTGTTTTCCTGTGCACTTTCCTCTTTCCATAGAGATGTCTTTGTCTCTGCAAGCAGGCTCCAAGCTCGTGACTATTCCTCAGTTCTTCAGCTATTCAACCACTGCTGTTCGAAGTACAGCCTGGAGCTGTTAGAACTGCACGGGCTAAGCACGAGTTGGATTCAATCAAGGAGATATATATTTTGAGACACCTTAAGAAAGGCTGACAGCCAGGGGCTAATGTATTGCCTATTTTGAATAATGAATTATTTTAATGAAGGCTTTTAAATGGGAGTGCTCTGTGTTGGTGGCAGGGCGGTGCTCGGAATGGTCTTCTCCTCTAGCGCTGGCTGCCTCATTATCAGGCCAGCCCCTCAGGCCTCAAACTGGCCTGCTTAAGCCTCAGATGATGACGATAATTACCGTTATTAGGAGTAGCTGCAGGGGGAACTTGTTCTGAAAAACACCAAGCTGAGTTCTTCCCTTGCTCACCACCACCACCACACATGCACAAGAAACTGCCGATCGCCAGTGGAGAAAGCAAGGGAAGCAAAGAGACAGAGGGAGAGGAGACAAAAAAAAAGAGGAGGGGATGAGGGGAGCGGCCACCAAATCCGCCTAATGTGACGCCTGTCAGCTCGTCTCCCACCAGCTGTCACCTCCCAAATGCACTGGGGTTCATTTTTTTAATTGACACCTCGCTTTCCTATTCCATTTCTATTTTTCGCCTTTCATTCTCCCTCCATCACTCTCCTCCCTCCTAGTCTGTACCATCCACATCTCCTCATCTCTGCCCGTCCCTCCAGTATTTCTTTGGTGCTTTTTTTCCCCCTGTCCTTGGTTATCCCCATCCCCCCACCCAGTGTCAGCTACAACACTTTAGCTCTGTCCCCTTTCTGCACATGATACTAGAGATGGCTGATAAAACATAAAACTGTTTTAGAGGTACTTTATGACTATGCCCTTGTGTGCTGAGACTGTACAGCTTCCAATCATCAGGTGATGGAGAGAACATTTTGGAAACTTTCCTATCAGTTAATGGATAGTCATGAACAAGCCAGTCCCTTTCATGACATCCATTGATTGCAAACTATGAAATTTTATAATGATTGTTCATAATGTATTGATTGGCATTCTGACATCATAATGACATAATGACTGGCTCAATGCTGCAGCGTATAATGGTTGTTTCATTGGTTTTTAAGGAGCCAAGTATTGAAAGCTGAGATCAGTGGATCTTCAGAGCTGAGACAATGATGAACTGATTAGTCCGTTGACAGAAAATTAAAATACCAAGTAGGTCAATAATCAGTAGGGTCATTTTTCATGCAAAATCGCAAAATGTTACCGAGATCACTTTCTCAGTTGTGAGGATTTGGTGCATGATGTGTTTGACAGTAGATAACATGTTTGAGTTTAGTGCTCTGGTTTGCACGGAAAGACAAAGACTTCAGTTTTGGTTATATGATCATTTTTCGATTGTTAACAGATTCTTGGACCATCGACTTCACTAGGCTTACAACAAGCACATAATATTTGGCAAATAAAGCAAGTTGGACTGGTAAACGTGTTGAGTCAAGTCCTGTCACTGGTATTATATAATAGTCTGATGGCAATTATTTGTAGTGATCACAACCGCTCATTATTTTCCCATCATTTCCCACCTTTTAGATTTAACTTGTTAAGAACATCTCCCGATTGAGCTCTCTTTTATGTGCTGAGGTTTAATAGCACCTGGTTGGAGAGTTTATCTCTGATATTCAACCTGCTGCATTTTTATTAGCATCTATTCACATTAACGTAATGGATTTAGTTCCAAAGCCAAGCGCTGCAGCACTCTTGCGGGCACAATGTGGTTTTAACCCAGATGACAAAGGACAGCTCAGCAACTAGCTCAGCAAAAAGATGGTGATCTAAGGCGTTAATACTTTGAATATAAAGATATGTCTATGTATCCTTTACCCCACCCACTTCTTCTTGATTCTTCTTAAAGTTGCATTTGTTACTGGACTACTTTTAGTTGTGAAATTTCCTTCAAAGTAACAAAAAAAAAAGACATGTTAATGACAATATAGTGTGGCACAGTGGGCTAAATATCTTCATCGTGTTTATTATTCTCGGAGTAATGAATTGTTAAACCTTGATTTTATTAGTTTTAGCTGTATATTATTCAGGCAAACATCTTAGAGGGTTGCTTGTGTTTTTGGCCACTTTAAAGGGAAAATTCTTCATATTTTACACATCAAAGTCTGTTAACATCTCTTGAGGAATAGATGTGAAGAGGGTCCCATGAACTCAGATAAGTGTCCTTCTCTCTACTATAGCCACTGCATTGTGGGTATTGTAATCAGCAGATTTTGATGACAAAGAGGGATATATAGAATAAAAATCCATCCATTCATCTGTCGACTTTGAATCAGATTGTGTTTAAATAGTACACTGCCGAGTCACTGCAGTAAACTTTAAACATCTTCATATTATGTTTGTGGAGGGAACATTTAAGGTCTAAGTTAGTTACACATACAGTGAGGAATATACTAAAACCATTTGAGTTTAAAACATAACAATTGTTATATTTTGTTGAGAGCTCTGAATCGTAAAGTCAAACTGTCTTTTTATTAGTTTCGATCCAGTGCAGTAGACATGATCCCATGAAGAGTCAATTTGATTTAATGTAACATAATATTCATTTAGTGTTCTCAATAATGATTACTGTATTGTTGAGCGCTGTAGTTTAATTCTAATCTGTGAGCTAGTTTGAAATACGTGACCTTGCTGCATCTGATGAAGACTGCATTATTCGGACTTTATCATATGCAGATGAGGGCAGGAGGCTGAACTCCTGGAAAAAATGGGGAGGGGAGATTTTGTATTAGTGATACCTGTCATGTCTGCTGTAAATCATGCTGCTTTTTTCAGGTTCCTAGGTTGTTGTTGTTTTGTCTCAGAATGCTGTGTGGCAGGGATGAATGGTGGTGATGTTACATTATCATGTGCCTGTCGCTTTCACTCCTGCTGACTGCTCTGTGACAGGCCCACACACACGCAGACACACACATATTTGTGTCAGGAGCACGCCTGATTTATTAACTGCTGAAACCTTAGATGATGTGTGCCCACACAATCAATAGGGAGCACAGCCACTGCCTGGTCCTCTCTTGGGTCATGTGATGTAGACAAGAGCTAAGCAAGAAAAGACACACAAACACACACACATATCTACACTGCAGGGCAGCGGAGTGTATTGCATTACTGTATTGATGGGAAATGGATCAAGTCCAGTGTTGGCTGGTTACTGCCAGTCAGAGACAGGACGGATAAACTTTCATCAGGGCTGTCAGGGACATCACTGCTGCCTTGTTTGATTCTAAATCTTCCTAATTGTGACAGAATGCTTCGACATCATTAATAAAACATGTTTTCATTTAAAAATGCTCGCTAGGCGCCAGGCTCGGTGCTCAGGCTAGTTTGACAATGTGCATAGCAATACATTTTTTTTTGCTGTTTCTGTCTATATGTCATTCATTCACAAAAGTACATCTTTGTGTTGTGTCTTGTGTGTGTGTGTGTGTGTGTGTGTGTGTGTGTGTGTGTGTGTGTGTGTGCGTGTGTGTGGGTGTGCTCCTTTTACCTTATTTCCAACTTTACGAGTGGGTGGCTCAATTATCCTGTTTATTTACACTCCTGCGGTTTGCAAACAGTAGGCAGTGTAGCGATAGGCATGGTCCAACTTTTGAAGAAGTAAAACAGCAAATATCAATTTTGTTAATATAACAGAAACAAAGGGCTTATTCTTAGATTCCCTCTCATTATTCAGGAAACAGCTTGAGAATTGTTTATGATTCATTTTTAATGCTTTGCCTTTGTGGGTTTAGTGGCCCACATCTCAGCAAGGAAGAAATTACACAAGAGCGTGCACAAAGGGAAGGAGAGAAGAAGAAAGGAGGAAGGGGGAAGGAAGCGACAGAGAGGGGAACTGAGCCCTCTCATTGTTCAATTAAGTCTGTCGGTAATGATCAAGATGAGATGATGGCCATCTTCCTTTTATAGATACTAATCTGAGACTGTCTATGGAGTAAGACAATGCCGAGTGGTATGGACCTCGTGCCTTTGTCACTACAATAGACCGTGAAATGTGTTTAAAAGGTTTTTGGTGTTATTGTGCTGCATGTGATTTATTGTAATAGAGGGCACTTCCTTCTGTCGGGTGATTACGTTAATGTATAGTCCATGGTTGCAGAGTTCACAACGAGCACTCTGACTTGCATTGAGGTTTAATCGATTTCATTGCTATTACTGAACAGAAATAAATAAAGCTGATGGCTGTGGTTGGGGTAATTATGCCACAGCACAGTGAATTGTTTGATTTTTCTTATTAATTGTATTTATTTAATCCATTTCATGCTTTTAGTTGTGCACTCGGGGACTTGGAGGGAATGAATAAATCACTCTTAGGCTCATTAGATTCCCCCTCTGGTTGGGATGTGCCACTATTTTGTCAGAATCAAATTGGCGAGTGTTATAATTTCCCGCTGGTGTGATTCACATGAAAAATATCCACATGTTCATCTACCAGCCCACATGCACATGTGCCCACACACACACGTACACGCGTTTGCTCCCCATCTGAACTCCTGACCTTTTCCAGCCGTCTGATAGCCATTGACATTTGCCTCTTGAGCGGAGCTTGCTCACGTGTTGGAGCTGATGGGAATGGATGATGTTGTTGCTGGAGGAGAAAAAGAGAGGAAAGAAAAGGGGTGGAAGCAGGGCGGGGGGGTTGCTGAAAAGAGGAGGACAAGGGTAGAGAAGCTTCCCGCTCGGCCCCTGGAATCCATCTGGACCCCCTGCTCAGCAAAAAGGTCACAGGGCGACTGAGCCTTACATCCTCTTTACAAAGAAGCCACTGCTGTGACCTGAGACTTCTCAGCTACAATATGGCTTTACTGCTCTGTCACACAGCCTGTCATTTACCCTCACTGTCTACAGTCATCACGGAGACATACAGTATGTGGTGTAGCTTTGTGATAAATACGTGGATTAGAGTGTGTGCGAGACAGGCTGTGGCAGCTTCGTCTTTGTCCTTGAAGACAGCGGATGGAATGGAGAGCTGCACCTGGTCGGCTGTTTTCAGCACCTCTGAAAAACGCAGGATGCTCTGCTTCTTTTACCAAGGGAGCCTTCTGGTGGCAGAAAGAGGCAGGGCAATAGAACTGATCCTCGAAGAGACGGTGAAACACCTTTATGTTTAAACCAAACAGCACAGTTCAAATAACGCTGTGATAAGAGTCCACGGAATTTGGTTTTTCTTTGAGAGTAGCTTGTGTCACATTTTTCTATCATATAGGAGTGTAACTGGGAGTGTGTGTACCATAGGCTGAGAGTGTTTATGTTGTTTATGTATGTATGTGCGTGATCACCTCAGCAGGCCTGCCTTTGATACGTTTAAACATCACTCTCCACACCATAAGAGATGAGCATCAGTGGAGCATCTGTAAGTTTAGGATCAAACACTAGCTGACACTAACAGTATAAACGAAAAGTATTTTCGGTATCCAAAGCCATCTGTGAGCTTTAATTATGAGACGACTTTAAGTCGAGTGGATAGTGTAGCAGTAAGAGTGCTGCATTTCTTGTGGGTGACAGTAGTTCAAAGACTAACCCCCATGCATGAAAGGTACTACCTCCAGTAGGGGTCCTTAGGAAAGACCCCCTTACGCTACCTGGGATATGAGTGTAAGTCACTTTGGATAAAAGTATCTGCCAAACGCATTAACATAACTGCAGCGCCAGTGTTTCGTCTTAAGTGTCAGAACGGCAGTTGAGTGGTTAATTGTTTTTATACAAAGAGAAATCTTCTAAAATACTGCACTTTGAGAAATATGCTGTTTCATCGCTACTATTGAGCGATAAGAAAATAATTTAATGGCCCCATTGCATGATTACTTTTTAACCTTTTACCACTCATTGCTGCTCTTGTTAATCATCGTGTTTTTAATTGTACGTCTAAATCAGGAGTTAAGATTATTTTATTTAGTTTTGCATGAAATAATCACATCAGGCTTGTGGTTTTTTTTATGTGTTTTTGTATTTAAACTCCATCTCTAAAGATAAAGCCATCAGCTACAATCCAAAAACAGTCTGAGCATACCGAGAGCTATGACAGATGAACTCTGTGTGAATTTTTATATGAAATGATAGTCAGAATCGATGAAATGATCATTTTATGGTCTTACTTAGCTGCCAGCCTCTGTGAGTCTGCAGGTTTTTATGGCAAAGGCTTGAACTTTTATAACGACGGCCATATTTCTGGAACTTCGCTCTGTAAGTTGGAGCAGGAGGAGCAGTTAATACTTTTTTTCAACTGTTATAAAACTCTTGCACCTCACTATTCAGTCATTTTAAAGATGTGTGTTGAAAGGGCTTTTGGTGTCAATGTTTTCATGCCACCATCTGCTCTCCTCTCCAGTGCTCAGTATTCGTGGTGCCCAGGAGGAGGAACCTCCAGATCCCCAGCTGATGCGACTGGACAACATGCTGCTGGCAGAGGGCGTGGCTGGGCCGGAGAAAGGTGGTGGGTCCGCAGCTGCGGCAGCCGCCGCGGCAGCCACTGGTGGGGTCGGCGCTGACAACTCAGCAGAACACTCTGATTACCGGGCCAAGCTGTCTCAGATCCGACAAATCTACCACACAGAGCTGGAGAAGTATGAACAGGTGGGGAACAGCAACCTCATTCTTTATTACCTGCTGCTCTAAAACGCAGTCAGTGTTCTGTCATTTGAAGCATTTCATGGATTATGCATGCTCAGTTCCTCTGTACGTGGAGGATATTTATACAGCAGTTTTATTTCAATAAATAATCAATACATTATGGGCTGGATTCCTATGTCAGAAATAATTTGGAGCTCTTTGTTCAACCAAAGAAGCAGTAACTGTACTGACTGACTAAATGTAAAATCCTATTGTGCTACAATGGGCTTGACAGGGAGAAACATGCTAAAGTTGCTCCAGGTCTGAAAATGATAAGCACATACTGGTATATATTGCATCCAATCTCAATGGTATAAGCCCCTTTTTTTTGTTTGAAATGCTCCTCTGACTGTCCTCGTGATGGGGAGTAAAACTTCATCCCCTTCTGGAGGGATGATAAGTTCATTAATACTCGAAAGAACAGTTGCTATCCTAGATTTCTTTTAAATTTACTGTTTGATCTACTCATCGCTGTTACATGTTTTAAAAAAAACAACCAAAAAACGTGGATCTTTTAATATGTGGATAGGGAAAATGGATAAAAAAAAACAAAAAACTTTGACACGTAAATTAAAGTGTATTTCATGTAATCTGCTATACATACTGCTCGAATAATGATCTAGCAGTAATGGTGACTATACCAACACCCCTAATCTTTTCTGTTACATAATGAATCTGACCTCTTACCACTGGCCAACCTTTCCTGTGAGTTAATGATAGAAGAAAGATGCAGCAAATGAATTAATGAGAAGTGGGCGAATGTCTCTGTCTTACCATTCATACTACTTGATCTGGCTTTATATATATATATACATATGTTTTAGCAGCTGTATCTTGGGAAATATTAAATGTTATGAGCCCAAATAGAAGTAAGTGATGTACTAATATGTAAGACAGACGTTTCCTGATAATTGTGAGCTCTTTTTTTAGTATAGTAATATAATGCTCTTGAGATCAGCACTCACAGGACAACTCATGACAAACCAAGCTTTCAGAGATGCTATCTTCAGCAGGCAAGCAGCCATTATATCAGTCACACACCAGCTCTCCTCCAAAGACTGTAACGTCTTGTCATTCCCTCGGAAGTCAAAGCGTTCTGGGTTTGTCATCTTCTCAGAGGAAGGCTAGTCATCGCTAACTGTCACAGTCAATATACACCTGAGCATTTTTATGTCACCACGCTATGTACACCCCACGTGTGTATGAGTGAGTAGTGTCTCGCGTGTGTGTGCAAGCAGAACGGTTGCTCAGTGCATCACTTTGACTGACGTAACCCTGGTGTTGACAAGCAACAGACACCTTGACTCTGAATGCAGTCATATCCAGTGACTGATTCAGACAGAAAGAGAAAGAGGTAGACTTAAAGATGGAGTGAAAAGAGACGGAGACAGTTTAAACCTCTTGAACGTGAATGGGTCTGAAAGCCTGCTGTCATTTTAGATTTCTCTTCACTTGTCACATTTTCTCTTCCATTGAAAGAAGTCTTTTTAATATTCTGAGCGCTACGAGTTTCACTGCCTTCACTGTATGACTCCGCTGCCACATTTGTTTGGCTTGAAACATTGCACCGTGTCTCCTGCTTTAATTTAAACTATTCTTATTACCTCTAACACTTCTACTGTTACACTGTCAGCTCTGCTTGTATGAAGCCCACCAGTAAAGGTGCAGCCTCTCCAGAATCTAATTTCACCCTTTTGTTCTGTCTGAAGCTGTCGAGTCTCAGTGATAGTTATTCTTCTTATGAATCCTGTCTGTCTGTGCATCCAGGCGTGCAATGAGTTCACCACCCATGTGATGAACCTGCTGAGGGAGCAGTCTCGAACACGACCCATCTCGCCCAAAGAGATCGAGCGCATGGTCAGCATAATCCACCGTAAATTCAGCTCCATCCAGATGCAGCTGAAACAGAGCACCTGCGAGGCCGTCATGATCCTGCGCTCACGCTTTCTTGATGCCAGGTCTGTGTGTGTCATTGTGGCTGGTTACAGCAGAGCTCATCCCTTTGTTGTAATACTATTTTGTGTTTTAATTCTTGTTTTTATCAGTCACTCTCTCGTAACATTTCAGTCTGAATTTATGGTTTATTTGACTTTTTTTGCTATCTTATTTTACCTGCTTCATATATTTGTTGTGTTATTTAAACGCTTTTCATTTATTTATTAGTTCCACAAATAAGCCTCTAACTTTCTTTTCTGCACACGTCTTTGTTCCTGTCTGTTTGTGTCCAGACGAAAGAGGAGGAACTTCAACAAACAGGCGACAGAGATCTTAAATGAGTACTTTTACTCCCACCTCAGTAACCCGTATCCCAGCGAGGAGGCCAAAGAAGAGCTGGCCAAGAAATGTGGCATCACTGTTTCACAGGTAACCTTAAAGAACAAGAACACTTCAGTCTGGTGTTTGAAATCAGCGTGCTTTCAACTCTCGTGACCTTGGGTTTCCATTTGTAACTTACATTAACAACAGTTTAAAAAAAAAACAAAAAAAAAAACAGTTTTATCATGTACTGGATGTCAGTTTTAATTCAATTCAATTCAATTAAATTTTATCTATATAGTGCCAAATTACAACAATTGTCATCTCAAGCCACTTAAATAATATAGTCCAATTCAAGCCAATTTGAATTCAATTAATTGTAATCATAATCCAATTCATTCATATAGAGCCAATTCAAAAAATAATATCCTAGCTAAGGAAACCAACAGATTGCACCGAAACTTGTCTTCAGTCCAATCTCCCGTCCTGAGCGTGCCTGTGGCAACTGTGGAAAGGAGCAACTTCCTTTTAGCAGGAAGAAACCTCTGGCAGAACCAGACTCAGGAAGGGGGGCCATCCGCCTCGACCAGCTGGGGTTTGAGAAGACAGAAAAGAGGGAAAAGAGGGGGGAAAAACACCATAACACCATTCAAAGGATATCTGTTGGAACAGGGAAACACAAGTTAATTACCACAATAATGTCACATGTACGTAATATAATTTGAGAAATTAAACAGGGGAAAAAGAGCAAAGTGAGGAAAGGTGTGACAGATGAGGTCCCCCAGCAGTCTAAGCCTATAGCAGCTTAACTATGGGATGTTTCAGGATTACCTGAGCCATCCCTAACTATAAGCTTTATCAAAAAGGAAAGTTTTAAGCTTAATCTTAAAAGTGGAAAGGGTGTCTGCTTCCCAGACATTTACTGGCAGCTTATTCCACATGAGAGGGGCCTGATAACTGAAGGCTCTGCCTCCCATTCTACTTTTAGAAACTCTGGGAACAACAAGTAAACCTGCAGTTTGGGAGTGAAGTGCTCTGTTAGGAAAATACCTTACAATGAGAACTTTAAGATATGATGGAGCTCGGTCATTAAGAGCTTTATATGTGAATTTTAACAATACACTGGCTTCCAAGCAGCTTCAGAGTAATAACTTGGGAGATGATTTACGATAAAACTGTATGTAACATTAAAGTAGTACAAACTTTTAGATAGAAATGACAAATTTACAATTTTCTCCAATAGATTTAAATTTTTTTCCAATCCCATGTATTACATCAATAATTTCATAGATTGTATGCACTTATTCAGTATTCTGTATCTTTCACACATGCTATGAAGTCCTGAAATGATTTAGAGATGTTCCAGAGAGATGACATGTGCAAACTCAAAATCATTTGCTCTGGGCATCTTGCAGAGATTTTCTTTCCAGCCTCTTAGTAAAATGTCTGGAACATCAGCTGGTGAGACAATGTGTGGGCGTAGCAGCGAATGTTCCACAGCATTTACTGTGTGTGTGCATGCGGGTGAGAATTGTTACTCCTTCATTCTGCTTTCTGATGACCTCTCTGCAGCTCTCCATTCAGTTCTTGCTATTGTGGATATGAACAAATGCATAATGTGTTGATATCAACACGCCAAGGAGCCTCATCCGCTATTCTCAACGTGTTGCAAAGAAAACACAATAATCTCCACAGCCTAATTTCTACATCAGGTCCTGCCTCCTGCCCACTAAAGACAGATATCCCCCCACCCCCCACAGAAAGCCGCCTGCTGCAAAATGTCTGTGAACAGCAACTGTGGGAGAAGTCCAAACCAAATTGTCTGCATAATCTCTGAAAAATCCTGTGTGTTCATGCATGAAAACGGTTTGATCAAAACCAGAATAATTATATTTCCAAAGAACTGCAACAAAAATCCGAACTGTGTCATTCTAGCAACAAAAGCAGGTACTAGCCAGTGCAATCAGCATAAACCAGCCTTTGTGTGGATGTATCGACATTACCTTTGTTCTAATTTAACTGGCTGCTTTTGTACTTTTGTAACAGGTATCAAACTGGTTTGGAAACAAGAGAATCCGATACAAGAAAAACATTGGCAAATTCCAAGAAGAGGCCAACATGTATGCAGCAAGGACCGCAGTCAATGCAACCAGTGTGTCGGCTCATGGCAGCCAAGCCAACTCCCCATCAACTCCCAACTCAGCAGGTGAGCTTTGGGCTCAAATTAAGGCTGATTCGTTACATTAAGAGACACTCCAAGAACTGAGAAATTCATTTTCTTAATGCTGGAGCAGATTGATGCACACAGTGCATCTTCTCACAACCAAGAATTCTGTCTCTGGTTGTGTTTCTTTTAGATGAATAGATTGCGCCTCTTCTTCCTTAATTAACCCAGAGATTTCCTTTGGCCTTATTGTTGTCCTTGTTCCACTTCTTCTTGTCCTCCTCTGCCTTTTTCTCATTTTCTTTCTCCCTCTCTCTGTTATTGACCTCTTGGTCTTGTGGACATTAATTTTTCCTGCCTCTTGTCCGGTTGACCTCATGTATGCCATTAAGCTGCTCAGAGGGCAAGCGGAGTCTTTTGTCATATAGAGACTTTGCAACTGTATTGGATTAGGACCGGGTGTTGAAATCAAGTTACGCGATGGTCTCTTTACATCTGGGGAGCTGGGGTCCATTAAAGGACGTAGACAATTCTTTGGGTCTTCCTGCGCATCAATTACTACTTCCTTAATGAAAGACTAGCAGCACAGACATTTAACAGTAATATAATCTATAAGCCTAGTTTTAACCTCAATAGTTTTACAATGAGATTCTGTCTGTTCTTGCAGGTGGATTCTTCCACTGAAATATGCTTCAGTTGTATTTTGATGTTGACCTACTGTGTCCTCTGTGTGCAAGTTTGGAGGAAAAGCTTTTTTCAGGATGCCTGCCACCCTTTCAAACTAACGCACTTAAAGCACTTTTGCTCATGCATGATCATTTTAACTCCTTTCTCCATCCCTCTTTCGTTCTTCTCTCTCCTAATCTGTGTCCTGCTCTCCATCTTCCTCTCTGCCTCTGTGTATTCTCAGGTTCTGCTGGCTCTTTTAACATGTCAAACTCCGGAGACTTGTTCATGAGTGTGCAGTCCCTCAATGGGGACTCGTACCAAGGGGGTCAGGTTGGGGCCAACATACAATCCCAGGTAGGCGCCTCTCCAAGCTTTGCCTCCTACGTGACCAAAAACTGGCAAACTTCTTGAGATGATTTGTGATGTTGCTCAATCGCTGACCAGTCTGGGAGTTTAGAATGAGCTGACCTACACAGTGAAACAGAGGGTACACATGGCTTGAGGCTTTGCATTAATGGAGATACCATTGTCAAGCTACTGTTGAATAGACGACTGAAGACAGTTTTGGAAACATTGCAACACTCGTCAGCACTTCTGACAAGAGTTCACATAGCCACTGGTGCTCTGTGGCCTGACCTTGCCCCAGTGGACAGTTATGACCAACACCGTGCTACAACTCTCACCATAGTTTAAGAAATCACCACCCACGGTGAAATTCTCTTCTGGTTTTAATGCTTTTAGCATAATTTCCTGATCCCACCCTCCCTTCTTTTCAATTTAGATCAGCTCTTCAAAAGCTTGAGGTCATTCATGAATATGCAAAAGGGTTCTCCCTTATAGGAGGTAAAGAAGTCTTTGGGTTTGCCTTTAAAAAAAAAGTTACACATGTCAGAGTGGCCTCGCTCTTAGAGATTGAGAATTAGTGTCGAAAGCAAGAAACCGCAACTCGGACTAAACTGGCCTGATTTTTATGTGTATTTTAGGCAACAGACATCAATACGCTGGTTACATTCAGAGTGGTTTTTCAGTGTTTTAGTGTTCCATTGAGGTTGTTTTTTTTACCCCTTTTTGAAGAGACAATTTCATTTAAAAGAAAAAAAAAATTGGAGATGTTCAACACAAGCACCTCACACAACATGCTATAACTATGATATTGACTCTGATTTTTTAAATACTGTTGTGAATAAGGAAAAACACTGTTGAAGTTCAACAATTGTTCGAGTTGAATTTTGATCATATCATGACCCGCATCACCACTCCACTTTCAAAGACCAAGATTTCATAATATCCATCATTTGAATATAATGAATATTCCTGCCATTCACACACACACGCTCAGTATAACTGACAGTCTTATTCATTGGCTCAATAGATAAGGTGCACACAGAACAGGTAAGGCTTGGTAGTGTAGAGATCACGAGTACGATTACTGCTTGGAACCTGTTTTGTCTCTTTCCTGTCTACTTAAGAATATAGACGTGAAATGTCAATTAGATCTAGTGGTCTGCTGAACTTTCACTTTCCAACAGTGAATAGCCTTAAACTAAACTGTCTGCCACGATTAGATGAGAGACATTTATTAAATGTTAAAAGTCATACTGCTCAGTGGGTCTAGGTTGTGTTTTAGTGCACAAGCAACTTTCCATGAAATCGTAGATAACATTCGCAGTATTTGAACAAATCTCAGATAAAAACAGAATGAAAAACCTCATTCACATCATATGTAATTGACAGGCTGATCACATGTGAATGTCTTTGTATGTAAATCTTTAGAGTATTTGCTTCCATTTTATGTGTGGTTGAGTGTATTGTCTGCATTTATACATCTACAGGAAACATACTGACAATAATATGCAATTTTGTCTTCTACTACTTTCTGTTTTTTGGTGTATTATTCAACAACAACTACAAATAATTCTATAACTAGTTACTTTCTATCATTCTACCTCTATTTTGTCCTTTTGCTTTGTTCGTTATCAAGATTGTATTAGCAGCCAAATCATTCAGATTTGCTGTTTGTAACCTTTTCTTGTTTTGATACCCTTTTATTATCAGACTGACCTTTCCTTGTGCATTGCTGTCTTTGTTATCCCGTGCTTTTGTCTGACCAGGCCTTTTGTCTGTGTCCCTGCTGTTCCAGGTGGATACCCTTCGCCATGTTATCAGCCAGACCGGAGGATACAGTGACAGCCTCGCAGCCAGTCAGATGTACAGTCCACAGGGCATCAACGTAAGACCTGTAAACAATCCTTCTGTCCTTCTTAACATTTATTTTACTGTTAAGCTTTGCAGCGATTCCCAAGCTGGGGGATGTGTATGATCACGTCTAAATCTGTGTTCGCATTGGGATGCCACTCAGTAGACTTTGGCAGGGTCAGGTTGTTGTCTGGCCAGTTGTTGCTCACACTGCTCCACTCGTTTTTTTAGGTGGCAGCCAATGAGGCAGCTACCGGGCTGAGTACGAGCTGCACATGTCGGAGGATATTAGTGTTAGTGAGGCACCTGCAGTCAACAGGAGCAAGGACACAGGTGTCATCCTCCCCCCCAGTGCTGCTCTTTCATTGGCACTATAGGACAATTCCTATTTACTGTCCAATCTAATACCGGTTTCACAACAGAAACTTCCCTTGCTAATTCTTAAAATAACTCCCTAAATAGGCTGTCAAAGGATGGACCAGTTGTCTTTATCTCCTTGCTGGGCTGGAAGGGGTTGGGTTGGGCTGGGTGGGACAGGCGACACTGTAGGCGGTGTGTTAGCATGCAGATCCATAGCGACAGGGTGCGCGGGGCTGAGCAGAATCAATACGACAGTCACAGGGACAGAAAGAGTGGGGCTTTGGGCTAACAGTCCAAGCACATTGGTCAGATCAGTCATCCACAGGAACAACAGCACTGACAGCCAAGTCTGCAACATCCTCATGCTAAAATAAGAGCTTGCTACAACATGCAACAGGCTCAAATGGCAGTTGTTAAATGCAATGTGCTGGTAGTTAGACAAAGAGAAGCTATGAAAATCTTCTGACGAAAGCCAAAAACAACCTTTGTACTGGAAGTTAGAGGGAATTTCTTCTGATGAACAAAATTAATTCAGCTAAAGAGCATTTCTGAATCTCCAGCCCCTGATTGTGCCTTTCATGTATGGGCAACTCACAAAGTGGTTTCAAAACAGTTTAATCCATTAGAAATGTTTTTCTGGTTGTCTACAGAAAGAGTAAGGCCATAATGTAATTTGCACTATCTTGAATAAAAAAAGCATTCATTTAAAGATAAATTAATACTCTTTCTCTCTGAAGTTTGAATGAAACTCTGGGTTCTGCAAAAAATGCATTTATTGTTGAACGAAACTTGAGTTTGATGTTGAAATTTTATTGGTAATTTCTGAGTTAGTGTTACAAACTGTGCTGCTGGAAAATAATCAGAAACGTTTCATTAAGAATGTGAAAGTGTGAAATGGTAATGTGAAAATAAAATGATAAGATAATGAAAAAAGACAACCAATTGGTACTGTGATGGATCCCTAAAATAATAAAAAACGCTTTACTGGACACCAGTAATGGAGATAACGGGACACTAATATTGTGCTTTGATAATACAAACAAAAATAGCTGGGTTTCGTTGAAGCTTGTAAATTAAGTTTTGTATTCATGGAACTAAAATTGTATTTTTTCTCTCTAAGATTTACTGACTGAACTCTAGTGGTTCACCTCTCCTCCTTTATTCTTGAACAGCAATTACACCCCTTAAATTGCTGGTGGGTGTAGCTTCTCTCAGAAACTGGAAATGTGTTTTTTTTTTTCCTCATTCTTTTTGCTTCTGAATGAGATGACAGACGGTCTTTACGCAAAATAACAGGGTTTGGAAATAAGAGGCTGCCAAAGCACATTCCCAGCACTCACTAATAGCGCGAAAATTGCAGTTAATGTCCTAAATGGTCTTTAGTCGACCTTTTATCATGATTTGAGATGGCTTCCATTTTAAAGAGCTATTTTTTATTGCGATAATTTATTCTTTTATCAACCATCTCAGGGGTATGTTCTGAGATACATGAAAGCTCTGCGCATTCTGTGTCTCATCTTCTCTTTTTGTTTCAGATTATGTCCATTGTGTGGACGGAAAAATTAGAGAAGAGGCACGAAAATATCTTTTTTTTTAGGACTCCCCACAAAACAACTAAAGTTTCTGAAACTGAAGACATTATGTCACATTCTACATGTTGTTCCAATTTTTTTTTTCAAAGGCTACAACTGATGAAATACCGCAGTATGTTATCTCCCCCAATTCTAATCAGGATGTAGATATTAATGTAGTTCTTGTAGTAATTTTCTAGAGACCCACCTGGCGCTGGAGTCAGTATTTACAGCAGCTAGACTGGTAATGTGAAACGGACTCAAAAAAGAAAAATAAAACACTTGTTTTATTCCTTGTTTTCTTCTGTTAGACATCGTAAAGTTTTGCAATGAAATGAAAATCACATTTTTTTTTTCATACGTTGTTGTTTTATTCCTATAGTAAATGACAGCTGTAAAGTAAAATAAGCATAAGCATAATCATTTCCGTGGCTGTGCATTCCCACCTTGGAACTGCTGTATACCAACGACTGTATCAAACATACAGATTCTTGCTGCCAGGGCTTCGTACGTCATGAAAAATAAGGCCTCAATACTGACATTTTGCAGGGTGGGATTTTTCAGAGTTGGCTAGGCAGGAGCAAGGTTTATCAAATATTCGCATTTCCAATACCAGCATTAGTGCTTAATTAGCTGTTTGTTAACACAGTCAAGTTAAATGCTCGTTTTTTTTCCTTTGAGATAAGATAAGATAAAACTTTAACAATCCTGAAGTAAATTCTTGTGGCAGATAACTGCAATAGAGCTAAATAAATGAAGTAGAAAAATAGGTATCTAATGAGTAGTTTGCAAATCAACAGTGATTAATAGAGTATCAGCAGAAGTAAGATACGTTAAGTATAAAGTAAAGCAAATTAATGGCAATTTACCTGGGAGTAATATTGGCACTGCTATTGAGAGGTTGTATTGCACCAAATACTGAATGTAAAGATAGCATATTATATTAAATGTATTTGTACATGATAGCAATTTTTACTCTCACTTTATAATGTTGTAGAGAGCATCACATAAGATTTGTTACTATTCTGATTCATCAGCTCGGCAGCAACTCCTTTCAATTTGATCATCTTCTCCCAGCATAGAATTGTTTCTGTCTTGAGCACGAATAATTAAATTACTTTTGCGTTAAAACTTGCCGCTAGCATGGAGCACTTTTACTGTGTCTTAGTTGAAAGTGAGAAGCTGCAGCAGAGACATGTACATAAAGGCGGGGACCAATTTGCATATTCATAATTCTGTGCATACTAAATTGGCTACATCTAAGGCATTTTAAGGCATTAGGGGATTATTTTCATGGGAACAAATCAAACAAACAAACACGATTTATTTCTTTATTTAACCTATGCAAGAGTAAGAGCTGTCACAGAGACTTCCCTTGATTCTTCTTATCGCTGTGATTTATTTATTTATTTTTGGTTTTGAACAAAACCAGGGAATTAAAAAAAAAAAGTGAATAAAAATCAGCCAGTAAGGACTTTTTTTTTTCTTTGTATTCTGACACATCTGGCTGCTCCAGCTTTATAATCTTATGGAGCCATCATGATATCAAACTTTCCATCTAACTTTGAGCCAAAGAAGCCTTTTTTCAAAATGTCAAACTGTTCCTGAAATGAAACGATCGTGATATTCTATGAATAGATATATCTTTTTAAAAAATCAGTCTTATTCTGAAACATGTAGTCAATAGAGATTTTATTCACACACGAGCGATAGTGTATTAGATTTACTGGTGAGTGTATTTTATGAAGTAGATGTGCATTCACAGCAACAAAATCAGCTTCTTTTTTTTTTTTAAATCTATGCACAAAAGCACCAACTCTGTCCTTATCAAAACACCCTAAGGCAGTGTTTCCCAATCCTGGTCCTCAAGGCACACCGCCTCAGCCTTCTGCAGAGCTTGTAGACCTGACCCATTCATTTGAATCAGGTGTGCTGAAGCAGGGAAACATGGAAAACATGCAGGGCGGTGTGCCTTGAAGACCAGGACTGGGAAATACTGCCCTAAGGCTTTGTTTCAAAAGGTTTTCTATTGAACTGTTTGATCTACCTGTCTTGAAGAATAAAGTAAAAATAACTTGTTACGTTTAAACCTCAGATTTGATTGTAAATTATTTACTTTTCCGTCATGTTTGTCAATATATGTTTTGCGTCCTTACGGTGTTCATATTACATCGTGTTTGGCTTGAAAGGCAAAAGCACGCACACGTGACATCAAGTCCTAATGTTTTAAAGAGCACATATTAAGCACATTTACAAGTTAATCACTGAGCCAACGTTCCCAAGAGCAAAATCTGCTGTGATTGATGAAAGATGGTGCAGTCAAGTGGAGCTAGTCATTCCAAACCGGCCACCACGCAGGCAGGCAGCGTGCAAATGTTTTGCATGTTTATGGTGATATAAAGATTTAATTTCATGGGGACTTAAAGATTTTTTTAGCCACATTTAGCATCTTCCAGTACCCTGTGTTTCCATGTTTCCACTGAGCTATCTTTTTCTCCTCTAATTTTCACAGACAAACGGTGGCTGGCAAGATGCTCCGACTCCTTCGTCAGTGACATCGCCCACAGAAGGACCCGGAAGCGTTCATTCAGATACTTCCAACTGAATACACCCATCTCTACACCTCATTCACAAAAGAAAAAAAAAAACAAACAAAAAAAACATGGACTGATGTTGCTCTTCGCAGTATTAAACAAAGGAGTTCACTGTTCCACAGTTCAGCGAGGTCCTGTGAAATCCTAACCTGATGAATAAAATCATGTTTCCTCTGCTTATAACGTTGGACTTTTGGAATACAAACATGAAGTTTCACAATAAAAATCAAAATAACATTGCAATCAAAGGAGAGTTTGTACAGATTTCACAATATAATCAGAGGGCTGGGGTTCCTTATTCACTCGTAATGTTTTCACTCATTATGATGAAATGATAAGATAAAGTAAATAAATAAAATCATTGGTTTTAACTGAAAATACGTCATTCTACCTCTCAGCCATAAAAAAAAGTAGAAAATTTGTCAGTGACCATTACTTGTTTTTTGTAAAAATGAAACTTTTGTCTTTGCAAGCAAGAGGCACATCTTCTTACTTACATTTTCTTGTCTCACCTATTCTATGGTACGCCATTTAGACTTAAATATTGCTCAGTTGTTTACAATGTGTGCTCGATAAAAGTATGTTCATCTTCCCCCTCTGTCTCCGACAAGTCAAAACTGAGTTATGTCAGGAGATTTTACCTCTAAGGTAACCCTGTGAAGTATGTTATCTGTAAAACAATAAATAAATACTTGTCATCAAATCAGACAAGCTTGACATCATTCATTAAGATGCAAGAGATATCAAGTAGTTTCACACAACGCTGGCTTTGGTTCTGCAGCACATTTGTGGAATGGCAGTTACAGAAAAGCCTGATTTATTGATGTAATACGATAAATCAGATGTTCTGTTGATCTTTGCTGGACGAGGAGAAACATTCATGATTTTTTGTCGTCATCTCTGCAACCATGCCAAAATGCTCATGTAACCAAAACAAAGCCAAGAACTGTCTTTGAGCGTGTAACTTCTCCAAATACCGGCTCTTCTGGTTTCTTTTGCAAAGTGCTGGCGGTGCAGTCGAGTGAGTAACTCGGCCCCATAGAAAGGAACACGCAAAGAAATATTACTTTCAGCACAAAGAAAGTTTGTCAAGGATGTCTGTAACTGAGTTTTCAATACATGAAGCCACAATCCACTTAAAGAGGGAAGTCATTATGTTAATAGAGTTGCTTCCACGGTGGATCTTTGCTCCTGAATTTACAACGCGAGTCCAGAGACGCTTGAAGCTGGAAGCCACTCATCATGACGAAAAGCAACGTGGGTGAACCTGAACTGCTGCTCAGCTGGGGGACATTTTGATGTCAAGATGAAGTTGCATTCCACATTTTGTTGAACTGTGTCCTCTGTAGAACATTATTTGCGTATGAATAATAATACGACTCACCTGACTCCAGACTTAATTTGGATTTTATTCCCTTCAGCACCATCAGGCAGATTTTTGTCATATTCAAACGTTTATTAGCACATTTTAACAGGAAATCACTATATATGGAACAAAAAAATTCAGAGTATATGGTTTTTAGAGCAGTCCAACCTTGTCAATAGTTACTTTTTATTTTGAGTGGCTTATTTGTTTTTGTATTTTTTAATGATTTGCTTAATGTAGGCTGAAATTGTTTTTGTTGGCTTTTTCTCGTGAGTTAACCCATGAACTTTCTACATGTGTTTATGTGCACTGTTGTGCTTGACTTGCTTTGTTGAAAAGGATCTTCAACAAATTAAAATTATATGTAATACAGCGCAGTTATAAATCATCTTTTTATCTTTTCTTTTCTTTTCTTGTTTGATTGCGGGGCTTACGTTTCCTGGGGGGGGGGGAATTGGTTGCACAATGGTGGTGACAGTCACTGCTGTGGTGGTTGAATCCCCCATCAGATGACTGTACACCCTGAAGTCCATAATGGCTTGTATCCAACATATTAGGGGGCATGCACTCAAATACAAACTCTATAAATATATTTTAGCGCTGACCGCTGTGAGAACCAGTTTAAATATAAGTTTAATCGTCACACATTAAATTTCTTATCTAAAATTGACAGTTTCTACATTGTGAATATCTGTACGTTTCTATCAAAATTACAAAGAAGATCCACTCTTCTTCATATCAGTTCACATGAATATTTCATCACTTGAACAAATCCTTTGAAAAGACCAATACTAAGTTAATCGGTCTCTCTTGTTCATTTGTGGTGCCGAACCCCAGGCTCAGAAGCTAGTGTAGTTTTCTAAGAAAGCTGTGCACAGTAGTTTTCAGCAAAAATCTCTCAAATACATGCAAAATGTGCTTAATTTTTAGACTACTATATTTGCTGCTGAGGAATTGCAGTCCAGTTCCGATATGCTCCCCTAACCAATATACACCTCTTAATTGCCTCTTAATTGCTAGTTTAATATCTGTCTACTAATTTTGAATGATCAGAATGCCTGGAGTGAAATAAAACAAGTAAAGCTCATCTGTATTTAGTTTTCACTGTTCACGTGACCTGAATAAACCAATGAATGATGATTGAATGGCTAAAAAGAGGCTGCCTGTTTCCATTTATTTTTCATGTTGGTGACAACCTGAGAGCCATCTGAGAGCATCTAACAAATCAATTCCAAAGTGTGCAAGACAGTTGCCAGAGATCCAAAACTCATCTTTTCTGTTGTCAAGAAATTTCAGTTTTATGGGGAAAAAAACTGGCCATGCCAGACATTTGCCTGCAGCTGGAGTGAAATTAGAAAAAAAAAAAGAGGAAAAGAGATCAAGACTAAGGTCATGAAATGAAAAAGCAGGGCTCACAGAGAGTGTTGTGCATCAAATAAGAAACACCCAACCGACTGTTAAACATGGAGGAGATTCTACGATGCTGTGGGGCTGCTTTGCTGCAGCTGACACAATAAAAAAAGATTAAGTCAGAAAATCCCACTGGTACTGTAGAAAATATTTTTGTCCTAGGG
Organism: Leuresthes tenuis; assembly: GCF_036924035.1. Taxonomy (NCBI): domain Eukaryota; kingdom Metazoa; phylum Chordata; class Actinopteri; order Atheriniformes; family Atherinopsidae; genus Leuresthes; species Leuresthes tenuis. The sequence continues at coordinate 14,523,988 of NW_027325368.1, read as the reverse complement.
TTAGGGTCTTGTGTCTCTCAGCAGGTTAACATACATCCAACAGCGCAAAAGAACAACTGAAATATAAGACAAGGGCGTTTCAGAGTTGCCAACAACAACGCCTGACCTAAAATCCACTGAAAACCTGTAGAGAGCTGAAAATTGATATCTTTCTCCTCAAAATTGAATGATATGACCACAATAGTGGTAAAAGAGTGGCAGAAGCTCCCAGCAGGAGCTTTTGTTCAGTTAAATTCAAATGTTCCAAATGTTCTTACCACACTGTAAGTGGTTAGTTTGCATTCAATTCAAAAGATGTCAAGATTAATGTAAGCCTACAAGTAGTTCCATTAGGTCTGACCGGGACTGCATACTCATTTGCACATATGAATAACATTTTATATCAGGCTTTGGAAGCATAGAAAGAAAGAATGAGTGAAAGAAATATTGAATTTATTTAGGTCATCTTACTCTTTGCTCTTGCTGTCTGCTGACATAGATATCAGAATCTGATAGAAGAAGAGAATGGTGGTAGCCTCTGTTCAAATACTACAAACAACACTGCTGACATTATCTAGCCGGACAGTTGCATGTCTGACAGGATTACTCTCATAGCAACTGAATATTCATAATTGGCCAAACAACAGGGGTGAGGGTGTAAGGGAGCAGTTGGCGGTAAAGTCTGCGGATGGTCACAGGCCTTGACTGCTGAGCGAGTGTGAAATGCCAAAGCCAGACTGCTCCCCTGCACCCTGAGGGCATCGAAGGAGCCGACCGGGTCTCGCCAGCAGAGAGGGCATCAAAAGCGATCTGACAAGACTTCTCCCAGAAACATCTTCTGGCTCGTGTAGCGTCGCTCAGCGCCGTCGTGCTGTAGATTAGCTTGATTATTCCACCATCAACCCCGCAGCTTAACATCAGAAACAAAAACACGAAGTGAAAAAAACTTGTGCTGACATTCAGTGTTTTCTTTTATTTTTGAGAGTTTCTTTTCTTTTTTTCTTTTTTTCTGCTGAGATGGTGAGACTGTACATGCTGATCGAAATCTAATGTTGTTGTTGACATCTGCCTCCCCAGCTGTCAGTGTAGCGCTGCTTAAATTACAGCTGCCGTGGAGCGGCATGGGTGGGTGGCCCAGACACCTTGTCACCCGTTTTCAAAGGAGGTCAGCAGACGGCTCTAATATGCAGTGACACAACAACAACCCAGACCCTGCTGCTGGACATGATCCCTGTGTGTTTCATCCAAAATTCACTCATTCACACACTGTCGCATGGAGGCAAATTAATTTGTATTGTGCATGAGAGAAGGGTGTGACACCTGAATCTCTTCAATAACCTAAATTAAAATTCCCTCTTTTTCCTCTTGTTTAGGTAATAAGACAGTGTCGTGAAATGTTCAAAGGAAAAATGGGAGAATATTCCATTTGAGTAGAAACAAAACTATTTGATTAAAACACATGCAGAAGTCTCTGTCTCTTTCCACTAGATGGCGATATTAACAAATACAAGTTGTGTTTTATAAAGTAATACCAAATGGTATATGAATTAAAAATAGAAATTTAGTTGATGAACTGGTTCCCATTTACACATTACAGTTTTTGTTTTTCCATCTACTCTTACACAACACTAAAAAGTGTCTTTCTTGCAGATCTCCCTCTTTGTTTCCCCTGGTGTGTGCACACAACATACTTGTGTGTTAGTGTGTTTATTTAAAAAACAAACTATATTTGCATGTGAAAATGAATTAATTTAAGAGTAAGACAGATTAGGTATATTAGACTCATGCAGTCAGGCACCCGAATTTGGAGACTCAGTTTTAAAGTGAATTTGCTCATTTCTTGTAGTTGATCTAACGAACACAATGAGGCACAAAGGTGCAAAATTACTCTTACTAACTATAGTTGTAACTAATTAAATAAAGTAAGTCTCAAGGTGACAAAAGACTACTCTAAAGACACTAAAAATTAACAAAAGACTCAAAATGACAACAGATCGACTCATAATGATTCAGCACAGCCATAAACTCAAAATGGGCAAAAACAGTAATGTACACACAATATGATACATAACAACAACAAAGAGATTAGTAAGAAAGAGGGAAGTACAAAAAGGACACAATATGTTCAATTAGGAAAAATAAAAAATATAATGACAAACTGCATTTCAGTAGAAGCAAAGGAATTCAAAGTGACCACAAACCACTTCAACAACGCTTCAAATGACTTGAAATATCACAGAGACTCGAAATAATCACAAACACAAAGAAACAACTTTAAAGAGGTTTGCGATGACCAGAGGAGAATAAATAGTCTGGAGCTCAAAACCAGAACAAAGCGACAAAGATTCAAAGTAACAAGGAAGAGTCAAAACAACCAAAGTAAAGAAAAATTACTAAACAACTAAAGATTAAAAATGACTACAGAGAGAAATAGAACAATGAAAACAAAGATGCTAAATGAACAAAAGCATTCAGATACATAGAGAAAGACATAAAATGACAACTGAGATGCGCATAACCACAAAAATTAAACTTGGAAAAATAGGTTTTTAGTCACTTTGTATCTCTCAGTCTGCTTCTGTGCAGAGTTGGGGGGGCTTTTTACAGATATGTACGATGTTCTTTATTTTTACAGCAGCTTTAGGTGATACATATAGAATACAAAACATAGTTGTGGATTTTCCACAGTGACCCTTTCTCAAAAACAAAAAAAAAACTATTAGGCATGACAGAAATGTATCTCTCTTTTTTAAAAAACTTTAATCTCAATTGAATGCTGTTTGTGCAGCTTTTATTTTCAATCTCTGCTTTTGAATAAACAGAGACCCTCAATGCTTCTTTCACGAGTTTGTGTAAAAACGACACCTCTGACTTGCCAACTCCGCCTGTCTTTCCCTGAGGCCCTTGAGCAGCCTGAGTAAACAGTGAGGCCCTCATTAGGACGGGATTCTCACATATGTGATGTTAGAGCGCCCCTGGCGGCTGCAGTACTGCACTACAGCCACTGGGAGACTCATGCTGGTGGTTTCCCAGTACTGTCTCACATTCCTCGACGCTCACGCTCCTCCTCTCCTCCTCATGGTGCCGAACCCGTCTGCAGCCTTGCACCACCACTTTCCTGAGACAAGAGGCTGTTTTATAAAGGAAACAACATGGCAGACTTGGCCGCCCGGGTTGAAGGAAGAACCGAGGGAATTGTGGTAATTTAATAAGAGGACTTGGCGGGGAATGAACAAGTGTAGCCTACTTCAGCGTAGGGAAACGTTTGCGCAGTCTTGGATGCACATTTTGCGCCATCAGAGGAGTTTTCTCGCCATGCGAACTTAGTTTCTGCAAAGCCAAATGTGTTTCTGGTGCAGACAAAAAAAAGTTAATTGGAGTTGAATCTATGTGCATATATAGATGATCATCACTGCACATTACAACATAATGTTTGCGTTTGTCTCTCTCCTCCCAGATCAGCGATGAGTGGCCAGGTTACAGTTTAGACCTCTTCAGCTATCCAGCTCACTACTCCGGAGATTTAGACTGTGTCATCATTCCGCATGGCGTGATTATGGACAGGTACATGACTAAACCTCTGGAGCTTCCTGCTCTATTGTATTCGGCTTTTATGACACGAATGAAAACTTCAGAAATACAGCTGTTATAACAATCTGCTGTTTTTTTGTCTCAGTCCGTTGTTTTGCCTGGAAGACAGAAGAACATTGAAAAATTCAGCTTCTAATTTCCCATATTTTATATATAAGTCTGAAACATATATATATAAGTTTCAGCTCACTATCATGTACGGCAAAACACAATTCATTACTAAACATCCCTTGCTCTACTGCACTGATAGTTTTAAGACAAACTTTTCTTTAGAGTCGTGGCTCTCAAAGTGCGATCTGGGGACCCAGACAGGTCCCTCACAAATCTTCAGGAAAACTGCAAACATTCTAATTTTGTTATTGTTTCATGTACTTGAAACTATCACAGTAAGTGCATTTACAGGATGTTAGAGGAAAAATAAAACCTGAAATACATGTAAACATGTTCGTAACATGAACTAACACATCCTGATAATGCAGTTGGAACTGGATTTGGTGCTCTGTGCATGCCCCACAGTTCCTAATAAAGGACACAAAAAAACCCCTGCAAAAATGGAAAATGGCTGCGACGGAATAGTTGATAATCTTCTATCATCTTTTCCTAAACTCTTTTACTTGACCTCAATGGAAAACGCCATCGAGTTAAGGAACAATGGCAGGATCAATTTTTTCAGACATAGGAAACGCTGACCGTGCATGGAGAATCCGACCACACTTACAAGAGACAACAGCCATTCAAGAAGTATTCTATTAAAAGTGCTTTAGATTCTTCATCTAAGGCAATCTTATCACGTAGTTACACTGTGGCTATATCATGTAAATCATATTAATAGAAGAAGATGTGATATTAAACATTACTTGATTATCAAGATGTGGAATTAAGAAAAAAAAAAAGAAAAGGTACAGATGTTAAATATATTGTTGTCCCAGACTGCCCACACACATGAATCCTAGTTAATGCGACTGGATAGAAATATAATCGAGTGCTACTTTGAAAGTGGAGCCCACAGAAAGTTGTGGAACAGAATGATTTTCTTTCCTTCATAAAGGATGGTCCAGTTCTTCCGTTGCTAAAGGAGATGATAAAGGAATCACTGGAGCTCCTTTGCTTAACATTTAGAGAACTCAAACTGGCTGCTACTCAGATACTTGCGGGTCATTTCATTCTGTTAACTTTAACAAAACTTTTAACAAAACGGACATTTTTGTTAGAGGAAAAACAGCTGAGAGTAAGTTAGCCAACCAGAACGCACATTAACTGGATGTTTTGAGTAACTGGGTTTAAACAATCATGATATGTATTGTGTCATATTTATAACGTGTGTGATGTTAACAGTCATGTGGGGCCCCTTAGACCTTAAAAGGTTTCTCGCGCTCTTTACAGGACAGAGCGTCTCGCTCGAAACATCATGGACGACCTGGGGGACCATGACATTGTGGTGCTGTGCGTGCTGAAAGGAGGCTACCAGTTCTGTGCCGACCTGGTGGACAGGATCAAGGTTCTCAGCCGCAACTCCGACCACACAATCCCCATGAGGGTCCACTTCATTCGTCTCAAGAGTTACCTGGTGAGCCCTCCATCCACTGCAGTAAAGGAAGCACTCAGAGACTTACAGTAAAGTTGCTGTTAGAAGGACGAGACACTTTTCATGCTTGAGATTGTTCGCAGTGATGGATATGAGTCTCATGACTTAGTCAGAGGATGTGTGTGTTATACTTCATATAGCATTATCACAGTGGTATCTTTGTGTAATCCTGCCCCGAATGTGTTGTTTTATGCGTGAGAGAAAAAGACCACAGAGAGGATGATATTATGTAATGGTGGAGTTCTGCAGTCCATTCATTTGTTTTGATGAGGCTCATCTATGGGATATACTGTATTTCAACTTTTATCATGTTTTATGCTTGTAATATAACAATGTCCAATACAGCCGCCTAACTAACATTTTTATATCTGCAGAATGACCAGTCAACAGAGGATCTTCACATACTTGGAGCAGAGGATCTGTCTTTTTTAGCTGGAAAGGTAGGATTCCCATTAACATCATCATTAAAAACAGGATCATAAAAAAAGTATTTTAGTTTGGATGACAGCTCGTGATATGTTTGTGCTTCATTTAAACAAAAATCACAAATGTATACTGGGGCCGGCATGCCTTGATATATAGCACAGCAGCCTCAGGAGGGCAGCCTTCCCTCGAATCTGTTCCCTCCTCCAACCTGACGAAATGGTTCCATGAAGGAAATCAAAGATGGCAGTTTCTGACAGCAGTGATCAGATACTAGCTGTTCTAATGTGATTGTTTTAAGGCTTATTCCACTTAATCTCAGTGGAAGCAACGTGTGGAGTCGGTGTAAACGTGAGGACACAGTGAGTGGGTAGATCAGGAGGATGTCAGTGGTCTAGTTGCTCCAGGCTCACTCTTCAACTACTTGTCTTGTTATCATGTAATCGGAGTTGGTGCCTCACTGAGCTGGAGTGTGTGGTGGCTGTTAACCAGGCTCTGTTAGAGTGCATATCATTCCCTTAAGTGTCTCAGTGAAATGGTGCAGACAAGTCAGACTCATCACAAGATTAAGTTTAGTTTCATGAATTAGAATCAAGAAAAAAAGCCAAAAACACTCAGATTAGTTTCACATGTAACCAAAATATGTTTGGTGTTGAACAACTGAATTAGTGTTCTATTTTTTGTGCCTTGTCTTTTCGACAGAATTTTAAAAAACACATAAAGAAAACCAGCACTCCTGGATTGCAGTTTTTAACTAAATCTAGATTTGTTCTTCCATGTTAGATTTACACAGAGGCTACTGTTTGAAGGCCCCATTGGTTAGCACAGTGCTATTTGGCTCGGGGCATTTACAGCTTCCCTGTAAAAATGGAAATCAGGGAGTGTGCCCCGTCTCTGCAGAAAAAGTCAGATCTGATTGGTGCTTTCCCGTGGCCTCATCAGACTGAACTTTAAAAGATGCATATAACTGAATGCAAATATAGCAGTTACCTCGGAGTGCTGTGCGGTGTGAGTCATGAATATTTTCTAAATGTTTTCCAGGCAATGATGGACTTTAAAATATCAATAAAATTACATACAAACTTACTTTTTTTTGTCATTTTTGGGCCACAAAATACATATTATGCACACAAATGTAAGCATCAAATTCGATTTCATGGGGATCATGAACCAAACACTGTGGCTGCCCAGTAGCTTGATGTGCAACTTCCTGAAAATATAACCACACATCACAGTGACAAAGACTGCAACAGCTGTGATTGGTCTTCTTGGTATGCTGTACTTACAAAGTATATTGCTTTGTTCAGATCAATGCTTCTATGAAACCAAATGTAAAGTGTAACAGGCTTTAATACCATCAATCTTGCTCATAATGGTAATTTGAAATATTAGGATTCTGCCATTGAAAACTATGTTGGTGTATTGTTTCATTCTGTAGCTTTGCCAATCAGTGTTTTGACTTAATTGGTTCAATGGTTGCACTCACGGCCTCTTCCGATGTAATTGCAGTAATTTCAGTCATGGTGATTGTTGTTCAACATTTTTTAACTCTATAAGTAACTATAGAAATGAAGTTACATCTGCCTCCAACTGGCCTTTTGGGTAGTGCAGGTGCAGACCAACGCAGACACACGGTTGTATAAGTATTAATGTTCACAACAAGTCGGTTACGGATGTACAGACATTTGTAGAAATCTGACAAGAATCTTAGTTTGAAACACCTCTAAACTTGATTCAGATGTGCTCAACTTCAGGCCAGATTGTAACCATCAGGACACAATCAGGATTTACCAAAAAGCTGATTTGAGCGGTCAATTTGAACAAGACCCAGTGTGTATAACTTCAAATTGAATTAGATGAGTAGTTTTTCTTCAAGGTAGTATTTCTTTGGCTGATGTAGGCACTCTTTACTAGCTCTCTCCTTACAAATCTGTGCACATAGGGGGTCATAAGTCAGCAAAGCTATTTTTAGGTCCTCTAATATGAATCAGCTTAGCTGAACATTACCAGTCACACACAACTCTCAGCTGAACGCTAACCCCCCCTTTATGTCCTGTAGCCAGGCGTGGCCCACAGTAGCCCACTGAAACACGAATAGGATATGAGGTAGTAAGTTTGAGTCACTGCTGTGTGCTCTCTTCACAGTATTTCACATGTACATGTGAAATCCCTGAGCTCCCTGTGATGTACTGCTAAATTTAGCAGCGCGTTTTTGACTGAAAGACGCGCTGCTGTGCTGGTTAATTGTGTGACAGTGAAATGTGATTAATTTATGCCCTTCTTACAGTGTGGTTTTCAAAGATTTAGCTTCTCTCTCCGACTTTACTGATTGTCTCTAGCTCATTACTTGATATTCCTCCAGGCTTAACTGCACCCTGAATAAATCTGTATGAATAATGAGTCCCAAACAAAGCATGACTGCATGCTTGGATGCACCCTTTGTTTAAAAAGTAGAGTAAACTGTCAGTTGGAGAGTCTCAGTTTTTATCTTGACCTACCTAGGCTGAAGTGAAGCTAAGATTGGGACTCTTTGTGTCCAGTTGACTCCAGCTGATTAGACAGACATTTGCAGAATTTCAGCTATTTCAGTGTGACATTCAAAGCCACACTGCTGGAAAGCCACAAATTTCCAATCAGGACGAGGCTGACGTTTCTCTGCAGGGCACTTTTGTTTAATCACTGACATTCTAAAAGTAAGAAAAGCCTTAATGCTGCAGTGTTAGTCTCATTAATTGCAGTCCTGTATGGCTGAGCGGATGTTTCAATACTTTTGCTTTTAGTCATCTTAAAAAGTAAGCTCATATGTGATCGTTTCCTTTTAGATTTATTTTCATTTGGCTCTACTGCTGAAATAAAAGTGAGCAGCTTTTATTTATTTATTTTTTAACATATTGTGCTTGTGTTATCATAAATGTATGTTTGTGTGTGTGATAAGGGAATGTGACAGTGTATATGTTTCTGATCTAAGATAACTGTTTGCTTCCCTCTCTCTCGCTTCTTTTCCTGACATGCTCTCACAAGAACGTACTGATTGTGGAGGTGAGTCAGTCTTGTTTTTGCTGTTTTTCCTCCTCTCCAAATGAGCTCATTGTACTGCCGTGGATTGTTACCCAGGTCCAGAGGGGGCCTTTTAAAGTTTGTTTTCTTCACCAGGACCTGAGACTAATATGTAGAAACTTTTTAATGGTCTGTCCTATATGGAGGAATTAGGAGTCGTGATTACCAACTTTACCCTGTCGGCATGATAACCGAGCCCTATTTATGGCAGTAGGTGAAGTTTATGAGGTCTTCTAAGTTGTACTTCCTGTAAGCAGTGACTGCATGATGAGACATTTTGAAACAGCAGTCATTAGTCAGTGCCCACTATCTGGAAAGATGTACTCAGTCTTTTCTTGACTGAAGCTACCGTTACACTAATCAATGTGAAGGTCTTTAGTGTTGCTCTTTACAAAATAATCACTGGAAGTCCGCTTAAATTTCGAAGCTTCGACAAATGACTTATTTAAAGCTGACAAAAAATCAATATTTTTATCTTTGCTGTGGACGATGTTGCTACAAATAAGGTTATTGTTTTGGTTTGCTGTTACCCTACTTTTCGCAGCAACCTTTGGCTGCATCGCATGCTCTTTATATTTTCAAGTATTCGCTCTAATAAACCTCCTGCAAAATGTCCAGTGTCCAACTGAAGTAGCGACTGGCTTGCGAGAGCAGCTAGAAATATACCTATGTTTTATATTTAGTTGGTTTGCGTGCAATTATTTTACCAAATGTTTTCAAGAATGATCAAGTCCAAATTGTGTGTCTTTTATTTTTCAGAGTATATTTTATTGCACACACTGTTGAATTGTGGCCTGTCTAGATGTGGCAAACTTACATACATGAGTCAACAATAACTAAACACATGACAAAATGTGACTGACTATGAATTAAGTCATCATGTTGCAACTCATTTATGTGAATAAATGACACGTTTAGTGCAAGTCTTATGACCAGTGTCAACTTGGTGTTGAAAAAAGTACTCGGCCTGTGGTCCAGACCAAAAGAAACTTTGTTTTTTTGTCATTTCTCAGTTGTATCATATCCTTTTGACGCCCTCTTGTTACTCGGTAACTACAATCAGTTCAGCTTTTTTTTTACGCTACACTGCACAATCTGAAAAAAAAAAATCTAGGCTCATTCCAACCTCCGAGCTGTGGGTTAAGCCAACTCTCATAATCCCACAGTACTTCACAATGTTAACACGCAGTGTGTTTTGCTTTTTATTGACTGAGAAAGCCCTTGGGGCAAAACTTATGAACTGCTCATTTAAATGCTTGGGATACATACGGCTAGAAACTTGTACAGTTTGCTCTTTTTACTTTGAGGTAGTCAGCTTGTCTACAGTTGAATAGGAACGATCTCCACAACGCAGCTGCTGTCATCTGACTTTTAAGACCTCATTACATTAGAATAAAAGACAATGGTAAAAATGGCCAAAGGAAAAGGAAAAATGTTACAAGAGCTTTGGTCGTAGTATTTAAGTCAAAGTAGTTTTATTGGAGTTCACACTCAAGTCTGTGGCTTTGTTCCTCCACTTTTTCATTCCTCCAAGTGCAAGAGGTCAGATGCAGTTTTGTGTAAAATATCACGTTCTCTGTAGAAGTCATTTTACTGGAATGATTTTTAACAGTTGAGTAACATTCGTAAAGCATGACAGTGAGTGAACTTCTAACTTCTCTCTTGTGATGTGAAACCGTTTTTTTTTCTCTGCATTTCCACATTGAAATTCACCAGCTATGTCAACCCAGTGTTGTTTCTTCCCCCAAACAGGGCATTGTGGGCACTGGAAAGACAATGAAGACTCTCCTGAAGCACGTTGAAGCCTTCAAGCCCAAAATGATCAAAGTAGCAGGGTAAAGACGTCAAAACAAAGCCAGCCCAGTTGGCCTGCTTTATGAATCACTCAATTGCCACCTTGTAGTCTAGACACAAACAGACAGAACCAAAGACCTGAATTTCTGGTGCCACTGTCTTAAGAATAATGTTGCCCTTTGACACCTTAACAGATAGACAGGATCTGATGCTGCTAAGTAATATATGCTTTTGTTTTCCCCAGATTGCTGGTAAAAAGAGTGCAACATAGCTCAGCATGTGTTCCTGACTGTAAGTGCCTGACCAATCATTTTCATGTGCGCATGAGTCAGTGCTTCATTCATATTAAAAACTATTAAAGTTGGTGTACGTGATGGAAAAATTTGTAGTTAATGTTCCTCTTTGGTTTCAGATTACGGCTTCGAGATACCCGATCGTTTTGTGGTTGGATACGCCTTGGACTACAATGAGTATTTTAGAGACCTCAATGTAAGTCATTGTGTTTTGTATTGAAGAAGAGCTCAAAATGAGTCCAGTAAAACTGGAGTTGTCATGCAGGCGTCAAATAAATACAATTTTGTGTTGAACATTGTACAAAAGCATTTTCAGAAAAGTTGGGAAGTTTTCTACAATGCAGCAAAAACTTAAATCTGGTATTTGTTAATTTTTTAAGCTTTATTTAGCGGACACACGTCAAAAGGAGATTATTTTCAGTGTATTCATTCTCCACCTTCATTGTGTTTTAGAAAATGTATACAAAATGTTGTATTTGATGCCACCAACACGCTCAAGATACATTAGGAGAATAACATCGTTCTGAAATATTCTACATTCAACAGATTTGTTAATGACAGGTGAGTTCCAGTAAAAGGAGATTGGTCCAGATGTTTAATCTTTCCAAGCAAAATTGCGTCAGGGCTCATTACTTTGTGCCAAACTCTGTTAGACAATCATCAACCAGCTAAAAGAAAATGTTTCTCAATGCAAGATTGCAAAGAACTTTGGTCTTTCAGTGTCTACTGTGCATAATATTGTGAAAAGATTTGCAAAGTCAGGGGAAATCTGCCAAGGCAGATGACCCATGTTGGATGGGCGTGAGCTTCAAACCCTATGTTTGCAGCACTGCATGAGTAGCCATCGTACAACCATGATCATTATAACCACAGGCATTCAGGAGTACTTCAGAAAAATATTTTCACTCAACACAATCCACCCCTGCATCCAGAAATCCAAGCTAAAATGTATTAAACAAGGAGGAAGCGGTGTACTTAATCAGCTCTGCACAGAAAGGCCACCTGGAAACTTTGGACACGTGTTGTGTGGTCCAAAGCATGAGGGAGAGTCCACATTTCAGCTTAGTTTTAGGGAAGATTGATGTCTGGTTGTATGTTTCTAAATGATTTTGCACCATCAAGGCGCAAAGTTCAGGGTTTATGATGCTATAGGTGTACATCAGTGCCCATGGCACGTATACATATATTGGAATTCTTGACAGATAACATACCATCAGAGGAGTGTCTTTTGAATTCTATTCTTTCAGCGTGCACTTTAATACAATGTGAATTACAAGCATAGAACACATGCTGGGTTCACTATCTTGTTTTAGTGTTTTGCTGGTGTCAAATTCAGGATTTGTTTAGACTTTCTAAATTCTATGGAAGTGATTAGTGAACACTTTGAAAATAATTTCCTTTGTACTTGTGTCTGTTAAATGAAGGAAATACAGATTGAAGTTTCTGGCGCATTTCAGGGCATGGGTTTTCTCGAACTTGCTTACAATTTGCATTTTGACTGTACTTTTTCCCTTTGTGTTTTAGCACATATGTGTGATCAGCGAAAGTGGGAAGAAGAAGTATAAAATCTAAAGAGAGGGCCGTGACAGAGGTGACTGTCGCACTCATTTCACCTAACAGCAACAGTCAAGACATTTCTCTGAAAACACTATAAACTCACAGCTGCTATGATAACATCTCATTTCAAGCATAACTGTAAAAACATTCCTCCTATCAAACATGTAGGTACGCACCATCATTTAACTGGTAATACTAGAATACTTATTTTTTTATGGGTTGTGAAAAAACAACAACTTTTGCTCTTACTTTTAAAAGGAATTAAATTGAATGTTTACATTTGCTCCAACTGTACACTTGTGTGTTTGAGGTTTTATATGGTAACTCTTCTGTCACTTCCCAGGTTCAGGGCCAAACAAAACTATTGTTAACATTAAGTGAGCTAACTACCTCTGTTTTCTTAGTATTGGATGTAGAGTACTTTTTTTTCTGTGATTCTTTTTGCAGTTTATTGTATAATAAAAGGTTTTTACTGTAAGTTGTGTTCCCTCATGATCTTGGTAATGAATTTGAAGTGGTTTCTTGGTTGAGCTCACAAGATAGAAGGGCCATTATGTAATATGTTTTTCTTGAGCTGATGAAAATTAAAGGGGAGCTTTGAGTCTTCTACACAATCCTTACTTGTTTTAAAGTGATAAGCTGCTGGATTTTTAATTGAACAGGAAGCTGTTGTTGATTAGGGTATGAATTAAATTTTCTGACTTCAACCTGAAACACCAGGTCACTTTTCTTTGTTGGAAAAATAAGCTAACTGGGAATGAACCGGTAGAGAGAACAAAGGTGAGTCTGTTGTGTTGAGCTGCTGTCCTCTTTTATTTACACCTGACACATGACTCCCAGTCTTGAAACGGGGAGCATGGAATTCCTTGAGGACAAAACAATTTTTCCCTTGGCTTTAAAGATCTTTTTGGGATTACAATGAATTGCCTCTGACTTTTTTTTAAAAAGAACTGGACCCTAACAATAATGTTTACATTACTTAGATTGTTGTGAGTGGAGATAGTGATCTTTTGTTGAGACAAATATTAGTATTAAAATACTCAAATTCAAGTAAATGTACCACAGATACAATCTCAGTTTAGTAAAATATATGTGCTTGTCATTACCTATATATTAATGTGTTTATACAACTTTACAGCTATAGTTGGTTAGTAACAGTATTCCTCTAAAATAAAGTGAAGTACTATGAAGAACAAACAGAAATGGCGATGGATATATTCATGCACCTAAGTAAAATGTTCTTAGGTAAGTAGGTAGTTTACCGAAATGTTCATTTTCCAGGTAACAATTAGAAGTTGTTTTATAAAGCTTATATCTACACTGAAAGTAGAGCTGGCTGGACAAGACAGCTTTGTGAAAGTCTCCTCCCTTAACTGACCTCTGCAACAAAAGCTACCAATTCCAAGAACAGGTGGTCCCTTATGGTAGAGAGGCATAAAAGGGGCATTTGTCAGAGCCCTGAGAATTTAAGTCTACAGCAACAATCTCTTTCTCAATCTTTATAGTAAACGGTGGTTTGGGGTTGAATGATGTAAGAACGATGAGAAAGAAAAGAGTATGTACACTGAAGTAAGTATGAACTCGCATTCCACATCCCTTCCATCCACATGCCCAGCTCGACCTCCCTTTGAACCGCAACATGTGACTACTCCTTCAGCTTTGTTGTTAATATGAAATCACCGCAGGTGGCGACTATAAGGCATAACTGTAACATTGACTTGTTTCAGTGTGTCTGTTTGTGTGTGTAAGCTTTTTCGTCCTCCGGTAAATTCGTCCACCCTCTGCTCGTTGAGCTCCATTGGAACGGTTAAAAAATACAACCTTTTCGAAGCACAGCGGTGACTTTTTGTAAACCCGCGTTTGATTGGTTTGGTTAAATTCAAAACCGCTTCTGATTGGCCGAGCGTGTCCTATTGACCGAAGGTGGACTCCCAGAGAGTTGGGAACGCTGGAAAAAAAAAATTCCAGCTACAAAACTGCACCATGCGCCTCCACTGAGTGGGTATGGATTAACCACCGGGAAGTCGTTTGTACTCAAATTGCATGCGAATTTGACAAGGTCAGACTACAGAACAGCATCCACGCGATGTTTTTACTTTGCTTACCCGTTTTCATGGACAACAACTGTCGCTGTTGGACGCCCGTCATGACGATTCTCAACTACACAGGTAACTTTGTTAAAACTCCTGCTAAAACTAGCACGGGTGCTAACCGCTAGCAGCCTGTTGCCGCAGTTGATTTGGTCGTCGCTTTTGCCGACGTTTCGGTGTTCACATGTAGTGTATACTGTAAACACAGCCTGGAAAAAGAAGCTATGGTGTTTCACGGGGACTTCACAGTCTTTTTGGGACGGCACTTTGTGATCAGTAACAAAGGCAAAGCTCCTTTTGTTGAGCGCTGAGAACAACAGCTCCGCACGCTGCGTTCGTGCCTTGTAGAGCTCAAACAAGTGACTGGAATTTTTCCTGTTTAAAACACAAGACGCTCTTTTTAATATTGAAACGCAGGGTTTTGAAATATTTACACATAAACACACGACTTAAACTTGATAAACACGATTTTGGCTGGCTTTTGTAGTCATTGGAGGTTTGTTCCACCCTCCCTCCCGTCTATAGTCCACTTGTTGCTGGCCATTCATTACGCTGGGCTATACACGTTGTTGTGCTTCAGTCTGTTGACAACAAGGCTATATTGTTTTTGGCAAAATACTACTGTGTTTTCTTTCATATCGCTGCCTTCAAACCCTAACCCAACCTAAAGGAAAAGCGTCCGAATCTATGGGAGTTTGTGTGATTTGTAGGGACTCTATTGTATCTGTTGTGTTGGATATACAGTGCCATGTAATCGGAGTAACTCTGACTTTTCGATTATTTCAAAAAGCTAACATTTATTTTGTTCAAAATAAAGACGGTGCAGCCAAACACATTTTAAACAACTTAAAAAAAAATATGTGTATATATATTTGTCTTTCTTTAACAAATTTCAGCGCAAATAAGTCGCATTCTGCATTACATTTCCAAAAATAAACAGCACAGAACACAGATTGCAGGCATATTTCACAACATACAGTTCACGGCACGAGTTTCTGTTGTTCTTGTTAGTCCACATGGAGAACGCATCACTGTGTAGCTAAAGGAGTTGTTCCTCTTTTGTTTTCAGTATAAATAGAAAAAAAAAACTCACCCTGCCATGAGTTGATATTAAAAACAGGAATAAGTAGACTTACTGTAAACGGATAGATGTCAGCCCGAGAGAAAAGATGTGCTCGGATACACAGAAGGACTATTCATTACTTAGAGATGCTCACGTCAGATTACCCTTACAAAAACATGCTGTTGCAAAGTGTACATGTTTCTTTTGTTTAGTTTTTTTGCAGTGTAACTTTAATCTTGTGACATATGTTTCTTTTTAAATCTAATCTGATTTTAGGATATTACTTGATCTTTGTGTTGTAAACACAGAATCCAGATGACACGCCATCCGTCACCGTGTGAAGCACTTGATTATTTATTTATTTTTAGTCGGCCACCTTGTTAACCTGCTTCCACTCATATGTCATCATGCGTTGTGTCACGGATTGTTACTTTGAATTCTCCCTTTCCCATCGCTTGTAAAGCGAAACTATCTAAAGACCCGACAGAAATAGCATCGGTTAGAAAATTGAGTTTCATTCAAATCTGTTGCATAATGTTGATTGTCTGGAATTGACCACGGGTGGTCTGCCTTTATAAACAATTGAGGTATTGATTCATGCTGTTTTCACAGAGTGTCGAACGGTGCAAGTTGCCAGAGCCGAGCGCTTTATTAACAAATCTGCCCGTCTCTCTCACAGATGACCTCAGACATCCAGCGAGAATGGAGGTGTAAATCAAAGTGGAGCGTACATTCTTGCATCCCGCTGGAGCTTTTCGATGTGGGCGTTTACACACTTCAGGATTTTAATCAAAGTTGAATGATGGCATCGCGTTGGGTCCCCTCTTGTGAAGACGATGAGCGACAACGAGCAAGATCCTCTTTCTGTGAGGTAAGCTCAGCCGAACCAACTCCTTTTTCTCTCATTTCTGTATAAATTGATGCCGTTTGTAAGGAGAGGTGATAGTGAATAGGATCTATTTTTTTTTTTTTTTGTAGCTTCAGTCCTCCCCCCCCAGTTTGGTTTTGGAGGGGGAGTTTTTTTGACACCTTAAACCATTTGTTTGTTCTTGTAACAGCTCTTGTTGGCTGTTTTTGCACTTTTTTGGGGCGACTGTAGCTTCGGAGAAGAATTTGCTACCAATTGAAAGGTGGGTGGTTTGATTCCTGGCTACCCTGCACCACGTGTTGCCTTTGGTGTGTAAATGTGTGTGACAGAGGAAAAAGCCACTGCATAACCTATTATATTGTACAGACTAAGAGGTGCTATATTAGTATGTATGTGAGTGGATAAATGTGGCTTGTTGTGTAAAAGTGTTTTTATTGGTCAGCTGACTTGAAAAGCGCTATATGATTCCTGTCTATTCACCATTTATTCAAACAGAACACCTCCTGTTTTCTCTTGTAATAGCAAGGGCTCTTCGTTGTAGATGGCCACATCAGAAAGCAGTTTTGGCTGCAGAGCAGCATGTAATACGATTTGAAATTTTAATTAAACTCATTACTGGTGGAAGTAGGAGGAGACAATGGCACCGGCAGTTTGTTCAAGTCCCTTCATTGAGATTTTTAAGCTGCGACCCCTGTAATACCAGGCCGGGCGCCATCTGCTCCTTTGAAAGCACGTTGCCTTAATGGATATCTTCACAGTATGCTAGACAGCAGCCTGAAAAACTAACAGTATGAGCACTGCGTTTATAGAATTTGGAGTTTTCTTTTATTTCTTGTGCCGCCTTTGATTTGATGTTGGAGTGTCCCTGTTCCTGCACGAATCGGTTGTTAACGAGAGATGTAAAAGCTCAGTATGTTACTACTTTTAACAAGCTGGATAGACTCAATTTGTTTTTCTCTTCCTGACCCGAGCTCAATGGAGCAGATAAGACCTCAGCATTACTCCCGCGAGGTGTATTTTTAACTTTTTTTAAAAACTTTTTTACAAGGAGAGTCTGTCACCGTAACTCATGAGTAGAGACACCTTTTGCTATGAAACCTTCCCAGTAAGTAGTCTGTGCCAGCAACACACTGTCAGAGCTCGCTCAGCAGACCTCTGCCTCTCCCTCTGTTGCTCATAAGAAAAGAGTTTGAAGACTCATAAGAAAACAAGGTTGTGCTTACCTTTTGGTTATGGCAACCATCTGGTGTAACTACTGATTTAATGGTTTAATCTTTGTTGAACATAGAAGTTCTGATGCAGATCAACTTCTTTTTTTTTCTTCCAAAGCTTAATACTGGACAACATCCTGGCTTCTGTGTTGTGAAAAGGTTAAGTTACACAACTTTTCATCACATGACACTAACAGTATAATGCATTAGAGACAGGGTTTAGAATGCTTTGGTTACTTCTGCTGAAAGAAGAGCCGCGGTACAGCTCAGCCTGTGGAAATCCTCTTTTTAGCTGTCCCTTTAATCAGGCTCCCACACAAACCAATTCATGTGCTAATTTCCAGGCGGAAACCCCCCTGGAATCTCTAGCCGAGGGATTTTCTGGAAACTGACATTGTGGCTTAAATGAGTGAAGCGTTTTCTCAGGTGGATGTTCACCCTCGGATGTTTCTCAACAGGTGTGACATGCTCAGTCGATTGAGATCTGTCGAAAGGTGTTTAGAAATGCACGGTTTTATTCCTAGAAACCGTTTCCCTGCCTTCAAACACTAAACTGAATTCTGCTGGATCACAGAGAAATATCAAAGGTTTATTTTGCCCATCTTTAAAATTCTGTCGTTTTCAGGTTTTGACGTTTGTTTAACCAGAAAAACAATTTGTCAAGCACAAAGTGCTTTTTGTAGTTTGCTCCCAAATCCTTAGTTTATTAAAAGGAAACAAAATATCTTGCATGTGTAAAGGGGTATTTGTTTTCTGCCATGGATGATGGCTTTATTTATATATTTATTTATGTATTCAGCTGATAAAGCGGACAGACACTGGATTGTCTGTCTGCTTTATCAGCTGAAGGGTGCATGGTATTTCCTCAACTTGGATTCCTCTTGTCAGATATTGAGTTCGCAGCACAGATTTCTTACATTGAGGCTTGCTAATGTGCGATTATGTTTTTTTTTTCTAGTGTTGGACTATGGTCGTTCCTTTTTCACGAAGAGATTTTTTCAGTGTGGATTATACTTGCTTTTCATTTTCTTTGTCGAATAAAAGTATTGTGAGTTGAGTAATATGAATTGCATTGTGTGATGAAGCACGATCCATATTTAGCACCACGGAGGGTAGCTGTTGACTCCCCCTCTGTCCCCACAACCTCGGCTTCATCCAACCTTATTGTTTATCTCATTTAAGATGGCTGTGTTTTACAGAACCCTCTGCACAGGCATCATATGGCTAAGTGATGGCAATCGGAAGGGAAAATTGACCCTCAATTGGATAGAAGAAGTCCGTTACTTCCTGTTGCATTGTGGTTGTGTCTGCAGTGTCTCAGGAGAGAACACGAGAGATGGGCCTCGAGATGCACTGCGACGTAAAACGTCCATGTCATCTCCGATAGAAGAGCCTGTGATGTTTTCCGTGTCTTGTTTAGAGAACTCATTCAAGCCGAAACGGTGACTTGTCGGAGGCAAATTAAACGGAATGGAAAGCTTATAGTAAACATCTTTGTACGGGAGCATGTCATTCAAGCAGAGCTTCGTAACTTATTTGCGGTATATTGGAAATGTTGAGTTCACAGCTTTGGTAAGACTTTGTTAGACGTCGAATTGAAGATTCTGTTTATTTATTGCAATATAAGCAGCAGGATTGCGAAAGGCATCCCACACAAAAAGCGATAAAAGGACTTCTCTGTCCAAGCCGTGGGTTGCGTGTAGAAGTGTGATGAGCACGATACGCACCATGTGTCGACATGGACTGAGCTACAGGCTGAAACACTCAGAAGTCACCAGTGGCCCTCTGCATCATTATCTCTGGCTTTTCACAGCACGGTGTTTGGTTTGGCTGGGATGTGGTGTAGAATTTAGCAGCCCACAGAGAACTAGGTTTCCTCACATTTTGGGGTCGGCTCTCTATGCGGCGTCTTCAGAGCTGATGTCATCTGGTGCTCGTAATATGCCATTCGGCGATGTTGTCAGAGACTTTTAAGACACTGCAGTGTGTTTGTTTGTTTTTCTTTTTAAAATGATTTGCTAAAAATGGACACCGTGGAAACTCCAGGCGGTTTGTCAGTGTGCATCTCGTAGCTTGACATCAGAAGTTGTGGTGTGCAGTGAGTGCTCTTAAACTTAGGGTTGGGATTGGTTTACTTGCTCTCTAATCTCTGTGGTGATGTAGTCACTTTATAATCTTTCTGAAAATGACCACATGTACCGTGGAATTGGCATGTAATTTACAATGTCAGTACTGAAGTTTGCTAACATCTGAAAACAGTCATTCTATGTGCGGGTATATGTTTTAAGATGATAAAGAAGTTTAATTTCAATCTGTTACATTGAGTTTTAACAGCATAGATTTGCATGGAGTACACATAAAAAAAAATCTATATTTGAGTGTTGTTTTTTTTGCTGGATGCCTGAGGATTATTTTTATTGGGAACCGGACGCTGGAGAATGAAATCTGTGCCCCCATGCTGAGACACAGGCCCGGTCACTTTTATTTTCCGAAGGGGACGTCCAGCAGAGGAACACATGCCCACAGAATGCCTTCTCCCAGCTGCCTCACCCAGTGCAAATATCAGTCTGGCATTCTGGTGATTCATAAATAGGTGAGAGGCATTCAATTGTGGGCAGGAAGGGATGTGTGTGTGTGTGTGTGTGTTGAAGTGGGTGTCGCTTGCATGTACTTTCATTTGTGTTCCTTTTTTTTTTTTTTTTTTTCCTCTTTGACCTCTCGTCATTCAGTCCAACTCTGATCCATCAGGTTTTCTCTTTCTTCAGTCAGTTCCTTTCCACAGTCGTAGGTGTTGCCGCTTACTTAATGGGAACAAAAAAGAAACCACGAGAGAAATGTTGGTCTGGAATTTATTGTCCTGGAATGCCACAACAGTATTAACTCTGCGAGTGGCAGTGATAACACTGGAAGGCATGTGACTGTGAGGCGGCCCACACGCCCTTCTGTTGTCCACATCTAAAGATCAGAGGGTTGGAAGTTGCCCTGTGCACTGCATGCTAAATCAGATTCGCTAGACGAGGACCGGCTTACCCCGGAGACATAAGGGCATCAATGCAGGCATTTCAGACATCCCGTTGATTTGCAGTCGCATCACCAGAAGCGCTTCGCTGGGTCTGGATTTAAGTGTTGTCTGGTGTTCTGAAGGCACCCGGGGATCAGACGGGAACAGACCTCGACACGAAAGTGCTGGTGTTGCTGAATAGCCAAAGCTTGGTTATACATAGTAAAACCTGTTTTGCCACTTTTATCAAAATACATGGGTGTCAGCTGCACCTGCAGCTCTTTTTTCCCAGACAGTCAGTAGTACAGTGGGTTCTTAAGCTGCAGTTTGCACATTTGAAGTCTTTATATACACTCAACAGCTCAAGGTTTCACTTTTAATAAGCTTTGATTGGAGGGGGGGTTTGTTTCTTATGGGATTTTGTTTGAAAAGCCAAACAATAAACAAATAAAACTAATTTAATCCTTTTAAGAAAACGGTAAAGAACTGTAAATCCTCCATTAACCCTGCTTTGATTTGGCACACGCCTCTAGGTTTGAGAATACCTCTTTTATTCTTTTAAGTTTCTATTGCAACGCGAATGATTTATTGTATCGTCTCTGCCACAGCTGGAACATGTGGGAGGGTCGTCTGGATTTATTTGCTCGACTTCCTTGTCACGTGTGCAGAATTTTGACAAGTAGACAAACCTCCTGTACATCTTTATTTATTTATTTTTTTTCAGGGTTTCAATAATGCCAAGATGTGTTAGCGTGCATGTTCATTCTGTTTTTTTTAACACATTTTACTCAACACATTGGCACGGACAAAGATATTGTTAATGCAAGCTCATCAAATTCCTCACATTGTGGGGGGAAAGTCTGTGCCTCTGGGGGAGGGGAAGGGCTTGTTTTAGGCAGAGCGAGGGGAAAATATTAGAAGAGAGATGTTCCTGAAAGTCATACCAGTACAGGGAATATGATACAGGGAAATGTGAGTAAAGAGGGTTGCTGCTGCAAATATGACACCACAAAGGTGTGAGCCTCTAGATGATGAATTGAAACATTAGACATCCTCTTATGTTCCCGAGAACCCGTCTTTGTTTTTTATAATGTCCGATTATAATAGAAACTTGAAAGTTTTAATGATCATTCATTGAAAAAGGGTCATCTGTTGATGTGGACATTTCAAATGGCTTTTTACCTTTTACCTTTTTACCAAATGGTTTTCCAGACTTTACACTTTGAAAACAACAAATAAAAGATGTCTGATCGCACATGTATCCTTGTAAGCATGTTTTTTTTTTTAATTTTATTTCTTCCTTTGGTTAGAATGACTCTCCAGAGTGGAGGAACTTGGCTGATTCTCCTGCAGCACAATACCCTACAGAGGAGGAGCCGTTCTCCTGGCCGAGGCCGAAAAGCGTTCGCTTGCGTCGCACGTCCCATGGGTTCGGCTTCACCTTGCGGCACTTCATCGTTTACCCCCCAGAGTCGAGCCTTCACTACTTCCCGGTAAATTTCAGCATGGTGTTTGCCTTTTGACAGTAGAGTGAGTCAACACAATGCCAGATAGCTCAAATTCTGTGACCATGAGCAATGCAGTCATTTGAGTTTTTGTGGTTTTGCAGGAGGAAGATCAGGGGCGCAGAGGTAAGCAGGAAAAACTCAGCTGTTTCTCTTTCTGTTTCCTGTACTTCAGCAGGGCCTCTGGCACCTAATGATTCCTAATCCATCCTTTTTTTCTGGCTTTTTTTCCAAAAAGTTTTTTTCTTTTGCTAACAGTGTCTGTCCTCTGTGTCACTGACCCTGGTGGAAGCGTGAAAGCTTTGGCCAGCACCACCTGTTTCTGTCCCATCTCGTATTGTTTCACCGCGTTGCCCCTGCTGTGTTTTTTCCCCACCCCATAAAAAGCTTGTCAGAAAGAGATGGCCTCAATTTTCACTGGGTCGGGTGTGTTTGACCTTCTTTCCACTTGTTAAGGGTAGTGTTACAGTCAACGGAGACCGAAGTTGATTGAAAAGTGAACATTTTTCATTCCCTGTGAAAGATCTTTGGCCTTTTCCAGCAGATTGTTATCTTTACCACTCTTAAAAACAAAACTACTGGGCACTGATGACGAGAAATTAGATAATTTCTGTCAAGCTTGAACATCGAAGTTTGATTTCCGAGGTTATAAGCATGTCACGAAAGCAGCTTTGAAGTCTTGTGCAACATTCTTCATAGAAAAAGAAACAATTCTGTGCTGATTGGGGCTTCCCCATCAGGCATTTAATTTAGTGTTTCTTCTTCCTGTCGTGGATGACAGACGACAAAATATCGACGGTGCTGTTCAAATTCAGCACTTCTGGCCAATCGCCACTGTGTGTTATGTCAGTAGCTTGGCTGTGTGGCTTGTGTCTGCTGCCATTTGTTCACCATGCAGAGGTTGACGTCTATGCCTTGGTTGCTCGTAATTCCATCAGTTTTGAAATGTTCCTCAAAGAGAAAAACATCGTTTTCCCAGGAAAGCACCAATGTAATTCATCTTACTCATATTGAGGAAATGAGTAATTATTTTCCCCCAAGTGGTCTTCTTGTTTTCATTATATGAGGGGAAACCCTGTAAATTCCTCAGATCTTGTCATCAGTACTGATTAATATGGTTGTCCATGACAGGGTGGCTAACTCTACAAAATCTCTGTGTATAACAGGAGTTTTGTTTTCGCTACTGTTGGGCCTTAAGCATGTTTGCCCAACAAAAAACAGAAAATGGAAGATGTTAGTAAGATAGCCTAAAAGTCAAGTCTTGCACAATTGCTCACACACCACAACAGCGAATCAAACGCAAACATTCATGTCCCATGACTGCAGAGCAGCCTATTAAAGGTTAGGCTGAGCGGTCAGGTGGCTGCATGGCCGGTGAACAGGTGCTTTGTGTAATCATTTCTCTCGTTTGTACCTTAGCAACTCCTTTATCATGTGTTTCCCAGCATGCGCTGAGAGTCTGGGGGACCAAATTAGCAGTCTTTGCCTCAACAGTCTGAAATTTGCACAAATCAAGTGGTAAGCTTTGCGATGGCATTGTTTCAATCCCAGCTTAACAAGGAAGCTTTGTCAAGGGCTAAAGAAACTGGAACCTTTTGGATAAATCCATTAAGTGCCTGCAACTGTTTACTCTGATATAATTCTTAAGTGCTATATGCAGCTCTGAGACTGCTAGGAGCTGAAATATTAAACTAAACTAAAACACAGCAGATGACCGTCTTACTTTCTGGAGCCCTGCAGCTTTGGCGGTGGTAAGCCAGAGAATATTAAGGAATCCTGGCTGTGTTATAATTCTACACACGCAAGGCTTTGTAGGCAGCACGCCAGCACCGAAGAGGAAACCTCCAACCTGAGATGATTACAGTCCAGACCGAGTCAGCAGTCACGTAAACGCAGAAAACAAATGGAACTGCTGGCTCGCAGCTGGCTGGATTTAAA
The DNA here is from genome assembly GCF_036924035.1 of Leuresthes tenuis. NCBI lineage: Eukaryota > Metazoa > Chordata > Actinopteri > Atheriniformes > Atherinopsidae > Leuresthes > Leuresthes tenuis. The sequence goes on along the minus strand of NW_027325368.1, from coordinate 14,500,033 downwards.
AAAGTGATCGAAGACACGTGTGCTGTCTTTTCTCTGAAGGGGCCGTTTTCACATCCTTTTCTGAATTCAGAAATCCGTGTTCGGCCTGCCCTGTACGGAGCGTTTTTATTCCAGTCAGTAAGAACCATCTTAGCTGTATTGTGAAAGCAAAAATGAGACGTAGCTGGATTGAGAAAGAGCTTCATCACAGACACCAACAGTCATCTTTTTCAGACACGTGATTCAAAGGCTACTATGTGAGCATTCCTGCCTGAAAACATCAAATCTTGGTTGTAACGTAGCTATTCTGACCCGTTCACATCAGTTCTCTTATTGCATTAGACTCCGGCGCTTCCCTGGACAAAGCTCCTCTGTTATCACACTGGGGTCGAGTTTGGATGCATTAGTGAACTCATGTTCACTTGTAAACTCGACACTCTCCCTCACATCAAGAAAGTGTTTTCCCTCACTCACAGCTGACTGACTTTATGAGGTGCAGGCCGCTTTTCAAATGCCAAGCAAGTTCCATAAAGGCTTGATTCAGCAAGGCCACTTGAAAGTTGAATTTTTTTTCTGCCATATTTAGTTACGTAGTCCTCATTAACTATACAGTGAGTGAGCATAAACCTTAGTCAGCTGTAGGCACAAGCCTCTTTCCCCGATTTTTGATGTTCATTCTAATACAAAAATAAACTGCATCTGTTTACCTTTTTATGAGACGGCCTCGCTGGTACTTGAGGAACACTTATGCTAAATGCTTGTTTGTGTCTCTGTACAGAACACTATTGTGAAATGGATATTAATCTGCTCATCTAACTTTGGGTAATTACTAAACAAATTGGAAAAAGCTTGGAATATATCTGACGTAGTTCAGTAACTGCAGTTTTGGCCTGATCTGTGGGAGAGTGGTGCTTCAGAGTGTAACAAACGATGACATTTTTATAGCTTGTTTTTTTTACTCAGTCTTGATGTATTAAGTTATTCATGCTGACTTAAGCAAAAAAAGAAAAACTGGTTCTTCACACTTAAATTTATGGACCGCTCCCATGAAGAAATGAAGCTGCAGCCCCACAGTTTGCCACCAGAGGGCACAACTCCTCCTGCTGTGGTTGCATGACACACTTGTACTGTGTTATGTAATGTGCTCCTCATGATGTGGTCCTGCAGGAGTAATCTGGCAGGAAAGAAAAAAAAAACAAGGTCATAAGAGTTACTGTCTGTTAGCCTCACAAGGTTTAAAGTTTATCTGATCATTGCATGCACGCTTGTGCTTCATTTTTTGACAATTTAGATATTAATAGAAGAAGTTCCCTACTTTAAGGGAGCTCATTCCCACTGAGCGTGTTAATTATATATATATTTTTTTTTAAACCACGGTGGGATTTTTAGCTGGCTTGAACATTCACCCAAATGTCATGTGTCATGATCTCATGCTGCACTTCCCATCTTCTCAGCTTTACGAGGTAATGTGCGCTGACTCACCAGCAGAATGTTAACTACTGGGGAAGTATTTTAGCCGCTCTCTGGCTGAGCCCAAAGCTATTTCTCAGTTTACAAGGAAAGAGTGGGAGTTGTGCAGCTGAGCACACTGTCACTCTACCTCCTTAGTCTCCTTCTCTCACTCCTTCCTTTCTTTCTTTCTTTCTTTCTTTTTTTCTGGGGTCTTGCAGCTGCTAGGAGACAGCAGCAGCATGAGCAAACAGGTTTTCCTCTCTTTAGTGACTTTGATCCATGTCCTTAAAACCACACAATTTCCCCCATTGAAGCTTTTTTTTTTTCTTCTTCTTCCTCTTCTTTTCACTAAACCAATTAATGGCCGTGTCTATTCAAAACGGGGCAAAGCATTAGCCTGAACACAACCCACTCTGCTGTCATAATATTGATTCGCATTCTTTCAAATCTTGTGAAGGACCTACCAGTTTCACTCCTACAGTCGTGTACAGCCGCTCGCTCTTTAGTCACACAAAACAAATCCTGCTCAACTTTATCTGTTTGAAATTTGTTCATGTTTTCACGCTCCTCTTGTATACCTTTACCAGGCAGGCAGCGGAATAGGCTAGAACCTATGGACACTATTTTTGTGAAGCAAGTCAAGGAAGGCGGCCCTGCTCATGCAGCTGGGCTTTGCACAGGTAATGAACAGTCAGCAGCCTCCGTTATTAACCAGAACCCACGGCAAAGTTTTAGTGCATGAGAGATGGAAAGCATTCTCTGTGCTCTTGTACTAACTAAAGAAACAAAGTGCTAGAAGAGCCGTATTCCCTGACTGGACTGTAGCTGTGCAGCACATTAGTCAGGATGTATAACTGCTGTGTTCTTTATTTTCGGCTACTTTTTTGGTAATTTAATGCTTTATGTGTGCATCAGCTTAACATTTCTGTTGCTCGCCACACTTTTTTGTAGACTTATGCCATTTGACTGATTGTAGGCTATTTATTTTGCACACGTTTTCATAACTTTGATAGGTGTCATTTCTGTTGTTCTTGATTAGGGGATCGAATAGTGAAGGTGAACGGAGCAAGCATCATCGGGAAAGCCTACTGTGATGTTATATCTCTAATCCAAGACAGGTAAGATGCAGTGTTTGTGTGTTAATTCGGGTTCATTTGGTGCTTTTCCACAGTTTGAAATGTCGTCTTTGGTTTTTTTTACAGTGGAGACGTTCTTGAACTTTGTGTGATGCCAAAGGATGAGGATATACTGCAGCTGGTAAGTTTCGATTTCAAGTACTGTCGTCTAAATGGGGTTGTAGTCGCACTAAAGTTCACTTTGAATATATTTTTTTCTACAATAACTTCCATTCTATCACAGAGCTGCTCTAGTTTAGGCTGCCCGTGTAGTCATAAGATCCTAGCAGCCAGCCTATCCCATCAGCTCTCTATGTAGGCCTTTTAATCAGGCCAGAGCAGAGTCTGTCCTCCACAACTGCTGCTGACACCGCCGTTGGAATGGCCTAAATGGAGCAATCATGACCAAAAATACCCCTGCAGATATAGTAATGTCAAGCAAAATATGCATCCCCATCTCTATGAATCTTAAGTTTTTTTTTAAAATATAGTTATTGCCCCCTCCATCTTTCTGTACTAGTACAGAAAGCCACACCCATTGATATTAAAACGTGTGTAAAGGAAATCAAGTGAAACAAACTTCATGTCATCAGGTGTTTGTGTTCCGGCGTCATAAAGCAGCAGATTTGAAGTGTAGCTGCTGTCTGTAATACAGACAGTTAGCGTTATGTCCACCGTTTCTACATGATGATGCCAAACTGAAACTATTGTCTGGCTAATGTTCCCCCTCCAAGTGGCGGTTTGTATACTGAGAGACTTAAAGACGCATTGTGGTGTCGCATCACTTTTCTCCCTCATTAAAGCTTCCATCTAACTGCTGGGAAAGTGGAAAGCTTTTATTCATTTACACTATTACTGAAAAATCTGCAGCAGAGTCCCAGTTAAAGTCTCCCTGCAGATCAGATAAATACTTTGAGCTCATTACCTCATAGTTTTTAAGACAGGACTCCATTTTTTTTATTTTTATCAGATGTTATAGTGAGTTAGTTCAACCAAGCATTTTTATAGCCTATAAAGTGTAAAACATTTAAAATCTTCTACTGATGATGATTTGAAGCGAGAATTCACGAGGATGGTTTGACTTATGTTCATTTTATAGCTGCAATAAAAATCTTAGTTTTTACCTTGCAGTCATGTATTTATTTTAAAAGAATTCAACCTAATCACAATAAAATTACATTATAAAAATTCTGATTCTTTAGAAAGTCCAACATTTTTTTAACTTTAGTTTGGGATGACCTGCAGGAGTGCCCTATGACACGCATACTCCACTAAAGATTTACTTTGCGTGCTGCGTGTACTCAAAGCTGTTGAGTGCAGAGGTGAGTCCTCACACCTACGCACTCTCAGGATGTCATCATTAATCTTTTATTCATGGCGCAGGGAGCTGTAGCTAGTTGCTATTGATTCTGCGCATTCAGGATAAAGCAAAGGTGCAAACATCTGTTCCATATCTGAAGCAAATCACTGTAAATGCTTTGTAAGGATGTGTTGGAGCCCTGCGCCATGGGCCTGTTGTTATGTGAGTGCGTTTATGAATTATACAGCATGGGTATTTGCTCCATCATAGATTTTCCCTCTGGGATCCTTCATGGCCAGAGTAAATCCCTGTGATTAACCAAGTAGTTTATTCAGTTATCAGGAAAAAATGTATGAGGCATTCACAACATCGGTATTTATTTTTGATGTTTTGAGTCTCTGTGCATGTCATTTTATCCAAAACACTGGAATCGTTGATTCAGTGTTTATTCAACTTGAATGTATTTTATCATGAGTCAACTAAGTGAAAATCAAAAAGTAGAAACGTATAATATCTACTTCACCACCTTCATTTTCAGTTCATTTTCTTCTCTGATAACTGCTTCACTGTTACTCCACCCTCTTCCCTTTCCCTTGATGCTTCCTTTTTGCTCCCCCCCCCCCCCCCCCCACCTTCCCATGCATGTGCTGTGATATGGCCACAGTGTTGCATGGGAAATGGCAAGAAGCCTCACAAAAGTATCCAGTTGCAAGCAAGCAAAATGAGATCCGTTCATAAGAATCAGAGGTTTAAAAGAGATGCAAGCAGAAATACATTACACTGTGGGAGGCAGCATGCATCGAGTGCTTGGAGACGGGCAGCAGTTGCTTAGCAAAGAGGAGGCGACATTGAACATTTAAGGAGCAGAAAAGGGAGGGAACTGTACGCCATGAGAGCAGAGGAAATAGTGAGCAGGGAAAAATGGAGGGAACAGCATGAATGATGAGCTGAAACCAGTAGATAGAATCAGCTGACTGCCCTGTGGTTTAAACAGGTTGATGCTTATTGAAAAGAAGAGAAGAGGAAGGAGTGGGAGGGGGGGAGCTCAGCATCACAGCTGAATGTATAATCAGCAGCTGCTGCTTCTGTCATATGAGCAATAGAAGGGAGGGAGAGAGAGGAAGACAGACTGGAGGCACCTTTTCAGTTAGCGTAATAATCTCTTTGAAGATGGATGGACGCGTAAAGACCTAACAGCAGCATGAGAGGCAAGCTTCTGTTCCTGTCACCTCACCCAGGACAGTGTGTCACAGGCAGGCCGTAACGTGGCAACCCCTGCTGCATCTTTGCTTTTTCATCCCCGTGTACCGCCGCTGCAGCTCCAGTGTATTTTTAGCGTGTCAAGTCCAGGCATCGCTATGGCTGTTTCATCTCCTCTGCTCCTGGAATCGGTTCCGTTTCCTGCATCATGAACGTTTTGCTCTGCTGGCATCTTTTTCTCTTCCAACCTCTTTCCCATGATTTCCTAATGCTCTAGTTTTCACACGTTGTAACGGCAGCCTTTCTCTTGCGAAACAACTAATCTGGTAAGGAGACGTCACACTAGGTAGCTGCTCGATGTTGACATGTTGTACCTGCTGTATCATTTTGCATTTCCCTCATGCATGTCATCATTACAGCATGATGTTTGCTTTTTTAGGTTTTCCATTACTGCTATTTAGTCGCTGAGGATGTGCGTTTCATGGGCAGATCTATGCGATCTATGAGTGTTTAAACTGTAGAAATGGCCGATGCACTGTGCCTGCAGTACCTGTTAGATTTAGAGCTTGAGCTGGCATCCAGCTGGCATCTCAGTGCAGCCTCGCCCCTTCTTCATCCTCTGTCAGATGTCATTAGTGTGATAAAGGCCACTGACCTCTGAACTCTGAACTCTCCCGTACAGTCATGCTTGTAAAATGAGGAGATTAGCCCGACACTGATAGCGGTGGCACACGGCTTTATGTAAGATTGTAGTCTGACATCAGCTTGTAACCATACCTTCATACCTTTACGAGTCCCTTGCTTGTTTTTTTAACAATATATCATAAGTGAAGCAGAGAATTACTAGTCTGACAAGCACATTGTCAATGATTTTGGAAAAAGCTCTCGCTGCATTTTTTGTATTTATTAAAGATTTATGTACCCAAAGAAATGGTATAGGCTCTCAAGCCATGGATAATTATCAGGCAGGCTAAATATAGCAATTTCTCTATGAGGGATGGGCGACCTGCTGTCTGTCTGAGGTTGGTAGATGGAGATGTTGGTTTGCACACGTTTCTCAATTTTGTATCAAATTTATTTTTTATCACTGTTGTTCAGATATTTCAGTGAAAAAGCCATTTAATATGTGTATCGTTACACAATCTTTGCAGAAACTCACAATTCAGGCTAAATGTTTGGGAGCCCCGTTAACATGAACATGGCTCCATAATCATCTTTAATAAGCTTTGATGTTTTTTTTGTTTGTTTTTTTGACGATTTAAGATTTTTTTTAATGATACTGAAAACGGTCATTGGATTCAAACAAACCGGGAGATCACAGGCTGAAATACTGGAGAAAGAATGCCAAATTGTCAAAGATTGTTTGAGACTATTGTTTAGTCTCTGTGTCCTGCTTTTGTAAAAACACTGTGCTATCCACAATTATTACCATGAAAATTCTATATCAGGCACAGATGAAGAGCAGTGACACCCCTGAACTGCTTACGACGCCTCCGCTTACTCATACTGCAACATGCTCTGCCTACACACATGTATCCAGTAACATTTGTAATATCACTCTTGACTTCTCTGTAAGCATCTTGCACCGCACTGTTGAAAGTTAAACACACTTGCTGCTTATACTTAGACGTTTTAACACTGTTTTGTCGCTCTATCTCCAGGCCTACTCCCAGGATGCCTACATTCGAGGCCACAGTAGCTACAGTGGAAATGCCTGTCACATCCCTGATCCACCACCAGTATGTTACCCCAGAATAGACTGTAGACCTCCTGGCATGGCCCAGGCAACAGACTCTGTGGGGCAGGTCTGCCGAGGGCCATCAGCAGCTCCTGACCATGGGTATCGCAAAGAGATCACTGTGCCCCCATCTCCTCCTGCTCCTCCTCCTCAATCATATCCTAAAAGCCAAATGGCAGTGTGCATGCGCAACGACAGTGTTAGGACTGTGGTGGTTCCTCCTAATGCAGCCCATATGGGGCGTGTGGGTCCAGCACACAGAATAGATTACATGGACCCTGTCTTTGTTAGGGGAAGACCTGGGTCACTGGCCCAGTATCCTCAACCTCGAAAGGCTGATGTTTATCCTGGCGGTCCCGGAATGGTTCCATTTGTAGGACAAGCGCCTCACTTTCCAGGCAATCATCAAAATATCGATTGGCGCACTTACCAAACGTACAGGGAGTACATTGACAACAAAGGAATCCATTCCCATGGTAGTCGGACTATCCAGGAGAGGCTGGACAATTTGCGAACTGCCAGTCAAGCCTCCTTTAACACCGCTCATCACATTCCCAGAGGAGACTGGGGGCCTAAGGCGATACGACGTAGGAGTACTTCCCATGAAAGGTCATACCAAGGACCTCCACCCCACTTTCAGATCGCCCCACGCAGTGTCTCGCAGGACCGCATGAGCAGTGCAGAGAAGATGGGCCATGCAAGGAACTGGGCCCCCCGAAGTGTCTCCCAAGATGGCTTTGTTCATAAAGCTCGGGCACGCTCAACAGACTACGCTGATCCTGCAGAGCTGGTTCGGCCCAGCGAGAGGAGAGGAGGGTTTGAAAGGGCAGACAAAGGTACAAGGCCCAGCAGACAGTCTATTCCCAGACAAGCTATGCTCTACAGGCACCCTGCTGGATACAGTGGTGGCATCAGAGGGACACCCAACTCTTCCCTGTACTCTAAAGGACCAGATTCTCTTCAGACTCGTTCCTCACCCATGCTCTCAGATAGGCCTTCACTTTTTGGAAAGAGCACAAGTTCTGAACATTCTTTCTCTGACCAAAGGGTTTCAGTAAAAGGACACCAATCAGGCCACACTAGCCAACAAGGCCTGAGCAGAATACGGGCAGAAACCATCCAACCCTTTGAAGCAGGCCGAGATGGAGCATTGGAAGGACTCAGGTCTTCATCTTGCTCTACTCCGAAAGAGATTCCTCAGAGGCCTGGCATCCTCAAAACAACCCAACCAAACTCTCAGAGTCAGATCAATGGGCAGAGCCCCTCAGAGACTGAGGTGGTTCTGAGGGAGAAGCCACCCTCTGGAAAGAACCCCAGCCCCTTACGGCACCCTTCCTACATCCTGGCGGTTAATGATGAAGGAGCAGACCCGTCGGCAGATGTCGTGGTGTGCTGGCTTCCAAATGATGCACGTCGAGAGATGCACATGCGGCGCCTTGGGGAACAATATCATGCCTCTAGCTCCAGCAACCTAGATGAGTCTCTGGACTCCATTCCATTCATTGGTAAGAATATAATCAGTTCTAAGTCTTTCTGGCCTGAGTTGTTCTGAAACAACACCAGTTAGTAGTAATTTGGTACAGACAGGCAGTGCTAATACTGTAGCTATTAGCCCAGAGTTGGCACCATAGGCTTTAAAAGAAAGCTCTGTCAAATAGATAAATGTATAGAGCAGCCACTGTAGTTTCACTGTTGATTTTATTTGATGTGTTATTAGTTTCAATAAATACTGTGGTGGGGAGATGTTCGCAGGTAAATTTATCTTCCTAGGAAGATGTTATTGATCAGATTTTGAGTCATTCATTCAGGGGTTGTGGGATGTTTGACTTAACCAGGAAAGAGTAAAAGACGGCCTGAAATGTATTGAATTTCTCTACTTAATACATTGTTTTCTTGGATGTTGTCTCTTCGGAACGGATCACATCACGGTCTAAATGTCCCTTAATGGATTTTGCGGTTTATAAATTGGTTGCAGCTTAAACAACAGCTGCCTCACTACGCACACACAGTTTCGAGTGTTTTCAGAGCACATCTAGATATTGACAGTTTTGACTGATTGAGTCTTGGTTTTAGATCATCTGTCGTAATCAGTTTATCAGTGAAGAAATACTAACCATTGTGTGTTATGACTGCCAGGAGACTATTTCTGTAGATATTTTGCTAAGAAAATAGCAGTTGGCTGACATTTTAAAGTTTTCACATGTTCTTTAAGGTATTCTTGTATTGAAACTTCACCAGTTGGTTTATATTCAGATTTTTCTGTTTTATTTGAATTTTTTTGCTTTATTTTGCCATCGTTGTCTTTAGCCATACAAGGATATGATTAAAGTAGCACAAAATGTCATCATACTTGTCACAAACAGTTTCATATTTCTGTAAAAACATAATAGAAATAGTAATAAGAGCACTTGATGCCTTGCTTTCAAAAGTGTGTAGTCATGGTAAACTTATGGCGAGCTAGCTGTACTTCTGCTGTACATATCCTCTTCGGATGTATGGGTATGTATGTATGTATGTATGTATGGGTTTGTACTGGACGTTATTCTTGTTTGTGCTCTGTGAAGTAGTTCCACACAGAAGTGTTTGACAGCTGTGGTCATTGGTTTTGCATGTTTCTATTGTTACCATCAGCGTCTCAGTCCACATTGTCAGATGTGAATTTGTGCCATAGCCTAGTTGTAGAGGCAAACAGCTCTGTATATTACGGCCACCTTGTGGCCATTGTCATGTACTACCACCGCTTACAAATTAAAACAGAATAGATACATGACACTAAGAGATTTCTTATAGTAAAACTACTGTTCAAAAAGTCGCCAATCATTGCCCATCCTCGATAAAACAGTTATTTAGGGAATTTCAGGTCTGCTCTCCCTTTGGTGGTTATATGATTTTTGGGTGTTCGGGAGGCCTGACTGTCAAGGTGCAGACAAAGCAGGCAGTGACTGTGGTGATTCTGGGGTTGGTGCCCTGGTCCAGGAGAACAGAGCATTGATTGAGCGAGCCTCTAGGTCTCCATCAATGGCTTGTTTGAAAACGCACTAGTTCAAGCGTTGCAGATCAGTCTTTGGTTTTAGGACAATTGATCATTTTGTTTAATCTCCCAACAGTACTTTTAAATGGAGATGTCATGTCTTTTTCACTGTGTTCTCTTGGGTTTCTGAATTTTCATATGTTGTATCCCTTAAAATCTCGTGTGCTTGTGCTTCGTACCATTTAGTTGAACTGTGGAAGTTGTACATAAAACAAGACCGTTTCTGCTACTTGTTGCTTTATGTCAATGTGGGCCTCGGGCTGAGCTGCTCAGGCTTTGGTTTAGGTCCTCTCAGTAGCATGAGCTCTAACCTGCACTTATAATCTGAAACCCTGCTTTGTATTTGTTTACGCTCTTTTTGCATAGGTTTAATATTAGGCTATTCTTGTTTGTTATGAACTCGTGTATGTTGAGAAATGTCTAGTGGAAAAAAATATTCATTGGAGAGAAAGGGAAGACTTTGAGGTTGTTACTCTGAAGTGCTTATCAATGACAGACATAACCTTTAGAAAACAAATAGCTGGTGAAGTGTTGTTTGAGAGATGGTGGCGACTTTCTTTCTTCGCCCAGTTTCAGTGTTGGGTACAGACTGGAACTAGGGCAGTTGCTTTTAAATTTAGCTCCAAAAGCCCCCTGGCTGCAGAGAGCAGCTTTGTACTCGGAGCTGTTTCAGGCTTGAAGTGCCAGGAGTGGGCGTGAGTTGAGTTAAAAACTTCCTTTTTCTCCCTTTTTAAAAACAAAAAAAAGCCTCAGAAGATGATCCGGTCTCATCTCAGCTGTGTTGCAGTGTGTCCGCTGGGGTACTCAAAGAATGACCGATTGTTGTTATTTCTTTATTTCTTATTTATTTATTACTATTTTATTTCTTTAAAATACCACACATGATACCTGCTGAAATGATCCTCAGTGTCATATAAGGGATGCAGTTTTATCTGCAATTATATTAGATAATTATAGAAAGTAATAAAAATATTAAAAGTAATATGCAAATCAAAATGACACACATGAAAACATTTAACCAAATGGTGTCTTACGATTGTTCAGCAAGATTTATTTAGTATTAAATGGTTTCCTTTATTAAGGATATGTTCCCATCATACATACACACACATCAGTGTAAATGTAAAGGTTAATGTGGGATTAAATATCTTATTCATAGACAATTTTATCACTTGAATAACTACATTCCCTCATTTGAAGATAAGAAATGGGATTTTTTTTTTTAGCTGGTTTGTACATGAATATGAAAAATAAGTCCTCCGGAAAAAATTAAATTTGTTAAATTGTCCCTTTTTTGAAAATGTTTTATTTGTTAAATCATTTCTTTTTGTCTGTGTAATTATATTAATATGATTTATCTGTTCCAGGCTTTTTTTTTTCCTAATGATTTTGATTAGATTAATTTGTGTGCTCATTTAGTGATCAAACAGAATATTTAATTCTCCTCCTAGATGAGCCCGTCAGCCCCAGTGTTGACCGGGAGGCGGCACCCATTCCTCCCTCTGCTGTGATCTCGGTTGCACCATCCATTGCCACAGCGCCCTCCAGTCAAGGCTCCCCGTGTCCTACCATTCGTCGTCAGCTGTCACATGACCAAGGTGAAAAGCATTGTGTTGGCTGGATAATGGATGTTGAATCCATGTTGAAGGACAGTTTTTCCCATGATGTCATCGAAGTGATAGTTCTACATAATTTGTGATTGATCCTACATTCTTACGTGACCCTCGAACAGTCATGACTTGGGTTGTAAATTACAACCGAATCATTTTGTATTTTACCATTGCTGTATAGAGTCCCTGCGAAGTGCTTTGTTGGACTCGGACTCAGCCAGTAAAACAGAGCGGTCCAAGTCTTATGATGAGGGTCTGGATAACTATCAGGAAGAGGGAAGAGGGTGAGTGCATCGGGAGACACTTGCAGGCTCTGGATGGCTATAAATCATTGCTCTGAAGTTTGTGTTGGATCTGTCTTATCTTGTTTCTCTCCTCTTCTTATTTAGAAGATCTCCAAGTAAGCACATGTCGGGTCTCGGGGGTCTGAGAAAGGTGAGGAACAGTCTGATCACATTTTAAACTCTTTTTATGATGTTAAACCACTTTTCTTTAGTTTGATACCGTACCATATTGTGGCTCCACTGCAAATAAAAGCTATAACTCCACATTAGGTTTATAGCTATAGAGGCACGGTTCCTAGTTTTGCACGTAAATGCTCACTTAAACCTTATTGTTAAATTGTATAAAGCTCGTTCTTCTTCATTGTTGGACAATCAGATCACTGCTCACCTCCTAGAGTCACACTTGATGTGAATTTGGTGAATCTTAATGTTGAAAAGGTTGTTGATATGTTTGTTATTGAGTAAATGAGTCAAAATCTTAAAACGTGTTGCCCAGTATGGCTACTTATCGTAAATTGAAAGTCCTAAATAAGACATTGGTTGCTCTTGATGTTCGCTGGCTTACTTGGGAAGTGTATTTTTTCTAATACTGAGATGTCATGGTGACTGTGACACCCCCCCCAGCCTGCTTCCATCTTCAGACCTTTGTTGCATGTCACCCTCCCCTCACACTCTGCCATGTTTCATGTCATGCTCTACTGTCATCTTCTAACACCAGAAAATAAAATGTCACACTTGCAGGCTCTGGATGGCCATAAATTATCAGGGGATTCTGGATCTCGCAGGGACTCCTCTTCGGATATCTTCGCTGACTCTTCCAAAGAAGGGTTGCTTAACTTCAGGCAACTCAGTACAGATAAGAATAAGGTATTCTTCAGCATTCGTGCCCTTATTTGTTAACCATATGAATTACTAATGTTGTGGAGTGTAAGATCATCCTTTTCTGTGCCTCTCCTGTCTCTTTGATTCTGTTAGCGTGTTGGCGGAGGGATGAGATCATGGAAGCAAATGTATGCTGTTTTACAAGGTCACACCCTGACCTTCTACAAAGACAGGAAGGATGCATTGTCTCATGCTTCGGCACAATCTGATGAGGACCCACTTCGAATAAGCGTCAAGGCCTGTCTGATTGACATCTCCTATAGCGATACAAGACGCAAGAATGTACTGCGATTAACCACCTCAGACTGCGAGTATCTGTTCCAGGCAGAAGGGAGGGACGACATGCTGTCGTGGATCAGAGTCATTCAGGAAAACAGTAATCCAGACGAAGAGGTGCGTATGTGGGTCAGGGTTATTAAATATGTGGAGCAGAACTTCCTTCTTTCATTATTTCATCACTGCAGTGACGCGCTTAAGGACAGTTGTTCACAGGTGCAGGGAAAAGGATCAAGTTAGAACTGTGCCATAGTTGGTTTTTAAAGAAGTGAAACGCACACCCAACAGGTTGGTACAAAGTGAACCACAGTCTGCCTTTGAACTAAATACAATGAGGCCCTTAGACAGATGTGATCGCAGACATTTTGTTCATGAAGTGGTTTACAGTGGCTAAAATAAGAAGTCGTTTGAAACTTGTTCTATCTGGGCAGAACAAAAACACACTTGTCGGGGTGTGGAGGGAAAATTCCACGTCTGATTTTAGAGCCGATCAGAAAGGCTCCTTTCAGCAGTTTTTTTTTGGGGGGGGGGTATCATTTCTTTGTTTAAATAATTTTTAGGTCTTATATTAGCTGAATACCTGGATTAGAAGTCAAACAATTGTTTACTTTTAGACAATCACTTGGTTAGAAAAGCAACTGTTCTCTGTTTGGCACGAATAATCAGTTGTTTTTTTTTAGTTTTCTTTTTTTTTTAATTTTCTCTGTATTCTTGCTGTCATGACAGAATGCTGCTGTAACAAGCCAGGACTTGATCAGCAGAAAGATCAAAGAATACAACATGATGAGGTATACAGGACACCACATTTCCCCGCAGGAGGTTATCTGCTGTTAAAAGCCAACTGTTTACCCATTTTAACTCCTTTTTTCTTTTTTTTTTCTTTTTCTGTTTGAATTTCTCGTGCGTTTCTCAAAGCGCACCAAGCAGCAGATCTGAACCTTCCCCAAAAGCGTCTCGGCAGTCCCTCAGCATCAAACAAGCCTTCCTGGGAGGTAAAACGGATGGCAAGATCCACAGCCCCCATTCGCCCAAAACAGGAGAGGAGCGAAGGGCTCTGAAAGGTAAAGACACGTTAGCTCTTAAGCTTTTCGTGTGGTCACACAACATGTGTAACCTTTTTTTTGGCTCATTTACGTATGTGTACCCTGACAGATGATTCCAGTCCTCCTCGGGACAGGGGAGCTTGGAAAATTGGCATTGCTGGGATCATGAGGAAACCCTTTGAAAAAAAGACTCCAGCGGGCATCACTTTTGGTGTTCGGCTCGATGATTGTCCACCTGCACAAAGTAACAGGGTGGGTCTGCTCTGCCATTACAGCAAACGGTCACCAACTCCTGCTCATAGCTTTAATATGTTGCTGACGCAATATTTCATGTGGCTTTTCTATGACTGTGTTATGCAGTTGGTTCCTCTCATCGTGGAGGTCTGCTGTAAGGTCGTGGAGGAGCGAGGACTGGAACACACTGGTATTTACAGGGTTCCTGGGAATAACGCTGCCATCTCCAGCATGCAAGAGGAACTCAACAGCAAAGGCATGACTGACATCGACATCCAGGAAGACGTGAGTAACTGACAGTCGGGCTGCACGGTGCCGCCTGCAGCTGCTCTGATGTCATACTTGAGTGGTGATTGATCTCTGCTGTAAGGACTGGTTTAACGTGACGATTGTCTCGATCTTTTACTACTCTGCAGAAATGGCAGGACCTTAATGTCATCAGTAGTTTATTAAAGTCGTTTTTCCGAAAACTTCCAGAACCTCTGTTTACAAACGGTAGGATCGTATACCCAAAGTTGTGATCAAGAAATTGCAAATAATACTGGATCATTTGCCTCTTTTGCACCCCTAAGATAAGGTTTTCATGCTCTGCTCACAGAAATGTACGCTGATTTTATTGAAGCCAGCCGAATAGAAGACTCAGTGGAGAGATTAAAGGAGCTTAAGAGGCTGGTGAGTGAAGTCTGATATGAGGAACAGATGTTGTTAAGTCATTTGGCCATCAGGCGTATCATTATGATTCTGAAACTCACTTTTCCAGATCTACGAACTGCCCGACCATCACTTTGAAACTCTGAAATTTCTTTGCGCTCACCTGAAGAAGGTTTCTGACAACGGTGAAAAGAACAAGGTATGGGTCGTCCCCGGTGATGCTGCTGCTGTTTAACACCCAGCTCATCTGAGGATACTGTCCTTTCATCTCTGAACCATTTAGATGGAGCCTCGTAACCTGGCGCTCATGTTTGGGCCGACGCTGGTCAGAACCTCCGAAGACAACATGACCAAGATGGTCAATCACATGCCGGACCAGTACAAGATAGTTGAGAACCTCATCCAGCAATTCGACTGGTTCTTCAGCGATGACTGTCATGAGGATCCCGTCGTACGTGACAGTTAATTCTTCATCTCACGTTTTATTTCATTTTATTTATTTCATGCTGCACTTGATCTCACTGTGAGATGGTTTGACACGGTAATACGTTCTGTAACTTCGCTGTTGTGATTCACGATTGCACTCGGTGTCATTTTCAGTCAAAGTAAGCAGCTTTTTTAGATGAGCTCAAACGAACCCTAATGTTGCCGACTCTCTTCTGATCTTTTCTGTTTTTAGTATTTTTTTAAAGTAAAATGCAACTCAAATCTTACTTGTCCTACATATGAATTTGCTTATCTTCTTTGCCCTTTTTTCTCCTCCTCCCTCCATTATTCTTCCAGACTACAGCTGAGCAGGAGAACACGGTGAAGTCTCAGCCTGTGCCCAACATCGACCACCTGCTCTCTAACATCGGGCGGACTGCAGCCTCGCCAGGCGAAGTCTCAGGTAACTTAGCAGCAGTTTTTGGGGGTTTTTTTCTTTTCTTTTCTCAACACTCCAGTAATATTTTACCGTGCCAGCATTGCTATATTAGTATTGTCACAGTATATTGAATAGAAGTGTTGTGAAGTTGTAATCTAAGATAGTGCTAAGGCATTCAGCATCATCCTTCTTTTGAATTAATTTAGATGCTTTGAGCAAGAACTAAAGTGCCAACTTTTCTTTGATTCAGTTGAAGCAAGCTTTTTCACAAGTTTTTCAGTGTGGTTTCATCACTGGAAAAACTGTTGAAAATACCTTGCATTAGGTATTCATTTATTAAGTTTATTTTGTTCTTTCATTGACTATTTGGTTGTTTGTTTGTTTGTTTGTTTGTTTTTGCCCTAAGATAAAACTGTCCAAGTTTTATTTCTGTTCATTTCTTTGCTTTTCTCTTTTTTTTTTTTCCCTTCTTGCTTAAGTCACTTTTTTCTCCCTGTGCTTTACCTGTGTTGAGACGACGACTCCTTTTCTTTCAGTTCTTTTCTTCCCCTCCTCCTCGTCTCTCACATAATCCTGGCCTGTTCTTTCCCAAAGAAAATCTCAACAAAACCAAACAAAAACTATGGAAGTTTAACCCTTCTGACCTGTGCCATTCTGTGTGTAGTGTGTTGTTTCTCTCCCTTATTCCTGTCCAGCACTCACACATTACCCAATCTTGACACAGGCCAAGTGGGCGGCGTCTATCACTCGATGATGTCACTGATGGGCTCTGTTTTGTCAGTGGTGGACAGCTGGGACTGTAGGAAGAAGGACGAGTGTTGTGCCCAGTGTAGCTGCCTAGTCTGCAGAAACCCGCAGCTCTTTTAAATTTGGGCGAAAGGAGGAAAAAAGATAAAAAAGAAAGAAAGAGAAGTCGGTGTTTGTCATTTTTCCTGTGGTGTGCACGTCTCATATTTAAACCAATACCCTAACTTGAGGGGATACAGAGCGATGCTGCTGCACTTTCTCTGAAAGCCCTTCTGCTGTCTCTTGTTGTCTTTTAAGCTGATCGCAAGGACAAGTAGCATGGTACGGTCAACCTCGGGTTCTCTCCCGGTCATGTGGCGTAATCTGTCATAATGTCTGAGGGTGGGTGTCGCAGTGTTGGGACTGAGCTGGATGTTCCCCAGCACACATGCGTTGACACAAAAACAATCCACACATACAACCACGCCCCGGCCCAACAAGAATTTCATAACTCACTGATGCAGAGGTGCACAGGCTGTAAAGTAACACTGGACAGGGCTCTAA
Organism: Leuresthes tenuis; assembly: GCF_036924035.1. NCBI lineage: Eukaryota > Metazoa > Chordata > Actinopteri > Atheriniformes > Atherinopsidae > Leuresthes > Leuresthes tenuis. The sequence continues at coordinate 14,483,083 of NW_027325368.1, read as the reverse complement.
GCATGTAGATGTAGGTGCATTTGCTACTTTTTTTTGGTCGTCCGATGCTGCCTCTTGTCTTTTTTTGTATTTTTTTATTATTATTTAAGTTGTTGTCTGTCCTGTGATTTTTTTTTTTTTTTTTTTTTAATTTTTAAAAAAAAAAAAAATTTCCTGCACCCCTTCCCAATCTTTTGCTTTAAACAACCGTTAAAATTTTTACATAATCAACTACAGATAAACATGACAGCATACGTCCTCGTCTCCCTCTGGAACACAGTGTTTGACATCCTCATCAGCCACTAACGCATCTCTCACTGCCCTCTTACCCAACCTTACCCTTTGCTTAAACACACACACGCACAAATTAGAGCCTAAATTGAATGATAATGGCCCATTTCCACAACGGGAACTTTTAGGAGCACAGGAGTCATTTCAGGGAATTGAGACGTCTACCTGCAGTTCAACAAAGGGAGCTGATGGCTACTCCTGAGCAGTGCTTTCTAAAGCATAATGGAGCCGTCGGGGCAGGTTTACCCTCATTAGGTTCACATACATTAGGACGAGCTATTGCTCAACTAGACCATTTCACTGGATATATGGGGATATGACCATTTTAAGTTGTTTACATCGCAGAGAGAGGAAAAAAAAAGATAAACGGTCTTGCTGTAAATTGGTACCATCTTGATCAGTCAATTGGTCGGTTTTCCAGTTCTGTACATTTCATACGTGCTTTACACTTTGCTTGTTATCTATTTTAACCTAATGAGATGCATGCTGTTGCTTTCTGAAGTTACCAGCTCCGCCATCTTTTTTTGTACCGCCTTCTATTACTTCTGGGGTAGGAAATGAGGATGATGTGCTGAGCTCCTTGGCCAGTTTGAGTCCAGTTGAGCATATACATGCAGGATTTATTGAGCTCCCAGTCACATTACCTAAGTGTGCTTGTTTTAACTATGCGGTATAATGTCAATTGGACTTACGTCTTCACATGTGTTTTAGTTGAACTCACTTTTCCTCACCTGATATGAACTTATAGAGGGTGCAGCATACTTGATTCATACATGGAGGAAATGCTGGATATCAGTAGTAACAGTGTTTGGCCTCTGAGCTTTCTGGGAATCCTCAATAGATTCATCATCACACTTATTGTAGAGTAGGAATATTTAATAATTCTGTTCTCAGCAGGTAATCTATTTCCAAAGCTCAAGTTTTCCAGTTCTCAATTGTTGTTTTGCCCCCTTGTCTTTTTGCTAAGTTATTCAGTCTGTTATTACAGCTATAGCAAGATCACTTGTGATTGTCCCCCTTTCAGTCCAAGTCAACCAATAAAACCAATAAAACATTCAACCATCACTTAGGGCTAAAGAGGGCTACACATTGTTAGCTTTTTGGAGGACTTCTCACTAACACATGTTTGTAGAAAACCTAAAATCCACATAAATGTGAGATATGTGCTACCAAGAGTGATCCTTATTTTCTGTGCCCCCTAAAGTTCCTTTAAGTATTTGTGCGGAAAAGGGCTGTGTGTGTGCTTCTCTTTGTTAGCCGCAGTCTGCATGTCGTCACTGCTGAACAGTAAATCTAGAAGGTTTTGTGAACCCTTTGTTTTGCCTTTTCCTTTGTTTTTAGTGACAGGCCACATGTTAAAGTGCACTGCAGGAGTTAATCGGTCTTGGCGTAAGAGCGACCTCTTCGTTATACTTAAGTTTGCCTGCACCAGCTCAGCTGTATCGACAGCAAACACTCACTGATCTGTTCAGCTCAGGCCCATTAAGCCTCTCAGTCAGAGCAAATTCACCCCACTCCCTCTCCTCTGTGACGTCTTGAGTTGGGAAAGAATGCCTACAGCTGGTTGGTGGCTTCATGTTATGCTCTGTGACTGGAGTGTTTGTGCGTGATGTGCCGTCGTTCCATTGATACATGAGCATGAGCTGCTTTTTGTGTCTTGGTTTACTGCCGGGTTTTCACCACCTTCCATCTTTCATCTCAGGCTCTTTTCTGCTGCTTTCTCCACTTTACATTTATAGCTTACTGTGGTTACTCATCCTTCCGTCTCTTCTTCCGCGACCAAAAATGTGTCATCTGCTTTCGTCGAGCTGCTCTCATTCTATTCATTGTATCTGTCACTTTGAATCTTTAAACTCAACTTTAAGTCTGCCTTTTCTACGTTCAGAAAGTCATCAAAGTGTCCCATTTACTAATGATTCTCTTCTCTTTAATACAGACTCAGCAGGTAGTGACTCCTCCAAATCAAAGGTAACACCCTACTTTTTTCTTATATATGTTAAATTTCTTTGTTGTAGTTTAATACTAAGCCACCATTTTACATGTCTAATACTACCTTGGATCTGTATCATCAGGGCTTGTGGGGGTCAGGGAAGGATCAGTGTAGCAAAGAAATGCTGCGCTCCTCCTTCTTCGCCAACCGCAAACGCAAGAAGCCCAAGGATAAAGTTCAACCCAGCAGTTCAGATGACGACTTGGATCCTGTGTTCACCAAGAAGGAGCTCCCAGGGGAAGGCCAGCAACTGCCTCTGTGGTCCCCAGACAGCCAGACCGAGGAGGAGGGCCAGACAACCGAAGCCAGCGAGAAAGAGAAGCACATGACCAGCTCAGAGGAACAGCTGGATAAAACCAACAGGAAAGAGTCTTGGTCTCCTCCCTCCCTGCCTCCGGAGCACATTTCCTCCACCCTTCAAACCGGTTCCCCCTACGCCTCGCCGTCCCATTCCCCAAACCTCAGCTACCGCATGCCTATGGCTCACCAGTCCTCTCTGTCCGACCCGCCCTCCAACTACGATGATACAGTTTCTGACCTCGGTACAATGAACAGCACCAGCTCACAAGCATCAGTGCCCAGAGTGAGGCGTGGCAGGATGGCAGCTCTGGGCACCGAGGCATGCCCCAGCGGGCTGGGAGCAGAGGTTTGCTCCATTACCTCAGACTACTCCACCACGTCCTCAATGACGTTTCTGACCGGAGCTGAGCTCAGCACCCTCAGTCCCGAAGTGCAGTCTGTGTCTGAGAGCCGGGGTGGAGAGGACGCAGACGACGAGAGAAGTGAGCTCATCAGCGAAGGAAGGCCGATGGAGACGGACAGTGAGAGTGACCTGTCTGTGTTTACCGTCGGCAAATGTGATCAGCAAGATCTGCAGGAAGCTCCTCGGCCTCTTCCTTCGTACAGACTCATTGAGTGCGATACGCTCTCCAGAAAGAAAGCTGCCCAACAGAAAACCGACAGCGAATCCTCTCTGGACACTGCTCGCGGGGATAAAGATTCCAACAGACTGTCTCATGTTTTAGGTTCAGTGAAAGGCCGCTCCACGGGAAGCCTCAGCTCCTCGTCCCGAAGCGAGCTCGATAAAACGGAGCCGGCGTGGAAGCTGAAGATCACAGACCGACTGAAGGTACGCCTTCGAATGTCTGTGGATGATATGTTTGGTGTGGGAAGTCAGAGGAGTCGGTCCCCAGAGGGCCGCAGCAAGAAGAAGAACATCAGGCGCAGGCACACAATGGGCGGACAGAGGGACTTTGCAGAGCTGTCTGTTTTGGGAGACTGGTCGCAGCAGGTTGGCATTGGTTCAGGCTCGCGATCAGAGCTGTCAGCTGTGGACCGGCTGAAACCGAAGTGTAGCTCTCAGGACTTCTCTATTGGGGACTGGATTGCCCGCGAACGCCACCGCACCAGCAATCCCGAGGTCAGCCTAGACCTCTCCGAACAACAGGGGGCGCTGTCCAACGCTAACTCCCCGAACCCCGGAGCCTCGTCCTCGTCCGATTTCCAGCGTCGTCCAGCTGAGGCGTTGAACGGGGACACCAACCAGAGTAAAAATCTGAGCCTTTCTGCCACTGCTCACCCTCATAAACTCACTAGTTCCCAGGTGGTCCATTCACGCTTCTATCAGTACTTGTGAGAGGTGTGTGACTGTGTGTTCTCCGTCGAAGAGATGTGTACCTACTTGGGAGTCAGTCAGTATATTGTCTGTGTCACCAATGTTAGTGAATGAGCATGTTTACAAAAAATTGTCTGGAGCGTGTCTGTTAATGATGCGAGTGTGCTTGTGAAACGCGATTTTCTGCACAGTGGATCTTTCTCTGTTTAAGACAAGGAACAAAAAAGGTTGTTTATATCATTAACACCCCCCCCCCTTTTTTTTTATTGCTTTATTTTTCTTTTTTTTAGATAATTACTCAGCAGGAGTCCCTGTTGTGCTAAAAAAGGACCTGTTGCTCATGAGACAATGAACCTGTGAAGTATGTTTAAGGAAGTGTGAACACACAAATTAAGATTGTTCTGAGGTTTAGCTAAGTGGCTTTAAGGATGACCTGACTTAGAATGAATAGGAAGTAGTTAAAAGAGAAAATAAGAAGTATGAATTTTTAGTATTGCAGAGGAACTATTTTTGTGTAAAGAAAGTTAAAATGTTCATTGTCCGTGCGGCTGTCCGTAACCAAATGAAGAATGTACAGACATGCTCGCTGTAACACTGACTAAAAGCTTTACATGCTCGTGTTTCATTCTAAAGTGTACATATCCCTATTTTTCTGTGTACTTGAAATGTGTTTTTGGTACAGCCTGTGTGTGACTGCCTACAAGCTCTCTGCTGTCAAAGGGGCCTTTCCGAAGGTACAGAGGTAACAAAGAGACACTGGACTTATGCAAACGGAAACATCGTTCATATTCATCTCTGCTATGTGGTTGATAAAGCAGTGAACAACATCCCTCTGATGCAAACATTAGGCTGTGTTTTAAGGTTTGCGGTCGCACACAAGTCAGTGACTGGCAGTGGGTTGGAAGGAAAAGTCGGACGAAGTAAGATGGTAATTGATCAGGAAATAATGTTTCTTCACAAAAAGAAAGTGCCTCACAATGAAATGTTAAGGGTGCCATAATGTCTTTGTTGAGATACACGAAGCTGTTACTGTGAATGACGTTTTTATCGCCCATTCAGTCATTCTACAGGTAATGAAAATGCCGAGCTTCCATTCTTTTGGCATTCCACTCTGGTCTTAATCCGTTTTATACATCTTTAACCTCTTGTTTTTCATCTCCTGGTTTTAACAGAACTTGAATTTTAAATATTCATTGTAAAAATAAGTAATTTAAGTGTACATAAAGATTCCATGTTTTAGCTGCTTTACCTTGCATTTCCATCAGATTGGAGGATTAAGTACAGTATTGTGTGATGATGATGATGATGCTCATGTGGCCTGAATTGGTATTGTGGGCAGTTTGGTACTTCTCTGTGGAGAGAGATTCACTGTAGGAGGACACCTCATTGAGATGGGTAATTTGTATCAATGCAGTGTTTCTCTGATTGTGAGGGGTGTGCACAGACTCCTGAAACACTGGAAATAAATTTTTGTCAATGGAAGCTATTTTTGTATGTGGTTTTCTTTCTTTCTTTTTTCCCCACATTTGGTCACTGCTTTGTGTGACTACATGGAATGTAATAATGGCAACGATCAGCTGATTCTCCTAAAGAACTGAATCCCTAATATAGAATACAATGCCTCTGAATCAAGCAGGTTCTTAAAGACTTTCTGATACTACTAGAGCCATCTGTTTGTGCCTGGGCAAAATGTTTGACAAAAGTTTTCAGCTTTAAAAATGATTCCGTCCGAGCAGCACAACAACAAATGTACGAAATATTGTAACGATAGTGAACATATCGCACTGAACTTACTTGTGTTCACTAGTGACATAAATGAGTTCTATTTAGCTGCTTTACTTTTAATTTTATTTTTTATTGTAATTTTTTGTGTGTGTGGTCATTATCCTGCTATCATGACTTATTGGGATTCTTGAGCACACAAAATCATTGTTAAAGTTCCCATGAAACGCAAACCTAGGACACGGCAAGCCTGCCGAAAGTCTACTCTGATTGGTCAGCTCCTGTGGCCTGATCGGGCACCGCCCACAGTTCTGCATCAGCTCCTTTGAAACTCCACACTGTTTATCTAAAAGCTGATACTGATGAAAAGCATACTGTTTTCAATTTTCAGATCAGGGTCACCAGAAAAGCGAAAGTTTCAAACGTCTCATAGTAGTTTGAGCCGATTCTTTAATAAAGACTTTAACACCATTTTGAAAGTCCCCAATCTGAATAGGTACTGAGTCCTCTAAGGGGCAGGGAGATACTTTCATATATTCATTAATTCCTTAACAATACTTTTGCATTATCTCGCAATAATTCTGTATTTCCAGGATTGGTTCATGCGGCACCGAAGGCACAAGACACAGCTGAAGTTTGGCTTCTGATTCACAGCTTCCGGTTCGTCCTGTCGAGTCCTTTTGGGGGCTCCGCCGTATTGCTTTTAGTTTTAGCTCACCAGTCAGGAAATCTCCAAACTGAGAGCGCTCTGAACGCCGTCTACTGCAGGTAAGACACCGACTACTTGCTGGTACTGGACACAACCCAACTTAAAGAAAACAGAAATATCCCAATAAGAATCTCAACAAAACTACTTTTCTGTTATAGATGAGCTACATGGTGGTGGACAGAGTAAGACAGATTAAATAAAACTTAAATGTTTGTCTTGATTTTATATTCACTGCCTGTGGTATTATGGATAGAATGTTGGATCGGTTTATAGTAAGAACACAAGCAAAACTGAGGGAAAAATATACATGTCAAAATGCTTTATATACAAGTTGCACATACAACAGAAAGACTTAAACAATGTCAGTTTTATACACTGTACATCAGCTGACTAGAAACCACTGACAATACTAACAGAAGTGAGAAGGAAAGAGTCAATAAATCACAAAGTAATTCACCGAATAATGAAAATTCCGCATTGTTACCTCACTAACATGGATGGTCGATATTGAGAGACGGCAAACTAAATGTTGTTTAAATTTGTGGTTCCGCATCGCACTATCATTCAAGCAGATGTCCGTTTGTTTTACATTTAGCTCTTTATCCACGTTATTGTGAGAAATGTGCTGAACCTGTGCTCTAAGCCACATATATCTCAGGCATTCTGATCCGTGTGTTTGCTCATTTTCAGCGTCACACGGGCTCCTGACCATAACGTTTCACCCACAGTAAGGCACAGTGACTAAAACAACAATTAAGAAATTTAAGAACAAACCAAACATGATTTAACTCTTCTTTTTTTTTTTTAAGACTTTAAGTGCAACACAAGTTCAACATTGTGCCTTTATTTTCTGAAGCAACTAGGGCTGATGCAGTCAGACACCCACTCACGCATACGACCGTAAGACACTGAACAGAGATGTCGAGAAACAAGTAGCAATAATCATACTCATGAACACTATAATCAGTAAGTTAGTTGGCAAGGTTATCAGAGACCGGTAGCCTGTTAAAAGTTAAATCTCAACATAATGAGTTTATCTTCACAGGGGGATATTTTGTGCTGCAAAGCGCTTGTTTAATGCGCCGTGTTTGGAATAGAGTCGCATCGCTGAATAGATATGTTGATTTGTCCACCAGAGGGAGCACTGGTCCGTTTATTCAGACAGAGATAAGAACGTTCACATCTGAGTTTTACTCAATCTCTGACTGACTGGTTTTCCTCGACAACCATCGGAATGAGGTGAGAAGAGGGGATGTAGGCGGAGGCCCTGTTCGCACATGCAGGTGCTTCAGATTGGAGATAAAAATCAAGAGTGGACTGTAGGCGGTGGACATTTTTTAGGGTTAGAAAGATTTGTTGCATATTGTGCTGTGGTACAGTAGCTGGCCAGGGAGGCTCACAGAATCAAGTTTAGCTGTCTTCCTCGTTGTCTTCCTGCTGTTCTTCCGTCAGTATCTCTGGCTCCCGAAAACACTCCTCGAAGAAGTTGACCAGAGATTGGCTCAGGTGCTGCTGTGTCCCCTCACTGTGTAGGAAGTGTCCCTCATCTGGGTAGATCTGTTGATTGATATAAGAGTAGTGGATTTGCAAAGAGCTACAGTAAAACAATAAATCAGGTAAACAAAAAAAAAAAAAGGGTACATCCTGGACGGGTCACCAGTCCATCACAGGGCAAAACTAAACACTATCAAGCCAAACTTTATGAAACTGAGAGAGATGAGACTCGCACTCACACTGATGCAGCTTTGGATAATTTGGTTTAAAATTCCAAAATAGGTCTTTGGTTTTAGTTAATCAATGAATTCTGAAATTGTAAAAAGCAGAAATGAGCAACTCTTGAGACGTTGCCTTTTAAAGTCTACAGTCCTGTTTCCAAAAACAATTGAGACACATTGTAAAAAATGTGAATTGACATCAGTTGTTTAAAAAAATGAAAATACATGTTTTTAACAAAATGTTTTATTTTGAATTTTATGCAAAAAATGAAACCATTTGAAAATCCTACATGATAACAACAACACAGTCTGCTCATTTTTTCAGTCATGAAATAAACAGTTGGCTCACATCTAATTTTAGATCCAAAGATTTATCATTCAACATTTCCAGAGAGGCTTCTCTGTAGAAATAGAAACATCTCAGGAAAAAAACAGTTAATGGTTAAGTAGCAGTTACTTTTATCACTCCAGCTCACCTGTAGGGTGTAATTGGCCTTCTCGCTGATCAAATGGTTGATAAATTTGGCTGTGTGCTGGAAGTGAACCTTTTCTGTAGTGGTGGAGAAGATAAGAGTAAAAGCACACATTAGACTTGCTGAATTATTGGATCACTCACTGCAGTATTTAGAAAAAAAACAACATTGTGTGCTACCATCTGCAGTTGGGTGAATTATTAAGTACTGTTTCTCCACCAGCTGACCCGCTCTGTGAGCTAAATTTGCCATCTGGAGGAAAGAGGAAAAAGGAAACTTCCATTAGTGTCACATATAAATTATTTCCTAAATACCACAAACATCACATCTGCCCACTTTGATTCAACACAACGCATGATTCGGTTAAAGAGACAGACTGTTTGACACTTTACTTTATATACTCGGGAATCCGTCTTTGGGCCAAGGTAACGCTCTGAAAATGCAGATGCTGCAGTTTGGAAAAGAGAAAACTAAGATTAGAAAGATTCGGGGCCTTATACGGTTCCAATAGCATGACATATTCAGGACACCCACAAAAGAACCTTAAGAAAATTATACCATAAAGCTCAAAGTCTGTGATGGGCGAGACGGCTGCTCCACATTTCAGTTCGGTGAACTCCTCAGAGCTCAAAAGCAAGGTTGCTAAATATCCTCCGTAGGCCTACGAAAACAAGGACATACAGAAACAGAAAAAACGCGACGTGAACTCTCCTCTTATGAAGGCTTATAGTTAACTTTCTTTTCATCTTTTTCAGAAGTTCCTCCTCTTACCTTTCCATAAACTCCCATTCGATTCTTATCAATGTAAGGCTCTTTGGATATGAACCTGAAACAGAAAGAAAATAGAAACTACTTAACAGCAAAAGCCTTTCGGTGCTAGTCATGATTGAAGTTGTAGTAAAGAGTCTGACCTGAGTGCCTCCAGCTGGTCCCTCTCCTCCAGCTTTCCCAGTCTCCTGCGGACCTTGTGGAGGAGGTTGGTGCCCTGGAAACCGCTGCCGTAGCCGTCAAAGCGGATGACGATGGTGCTGAAGCTGCTGACCAGAACAGTGGCCCAATCCACTTGGAACTGCTCAGTCACCATCTGTCCACCAGGCGTGCCATCTCTGTGAAGGGTCCAAACAGCACGATGCTGAACTTTGAGTAGCGCGGTTCAAGCCAAATCATCTTTACACAGATTATTCTACCAGATAATTGAGCACTGCTGCCTTTCTAATTGTAACTCTGTGGCTGTTAAATTATTTAATTCCTTTCACAACATTGACTGGTTCCAGTTGCTCTCTTTAATCCTCAGTTTACTCTAATTCTACTCTAATAAAGTTCAAGGCAGCTACTCTTTCTTACCACTAGTCAGGTACTATTGGGATATTTCACACTGTGATGTCATTGAGTGAATGAGAAAAAGCTGGAACTACAAAAGGGCCTTTACAGCCTGCCAAGGAACAGTGTCTTCTGTAAGGGAGAATAATTTAGTTCGGTTTGAAATTTGCAGTTATTTTACCTGGTTTAAAAAGATATACTGTAACATTTTAAGAATAGAATAGACTTTTTTTTTTGTCATTGCACACCTGGATACAGCGAAATTGTGGGTGATCCACATAAACTGTAGTTTAAAAAAAAAGTAAAAAGACTGCAGTATAAAATAAGAAGGAAACTCATGAAGCATAACACCTTCAAAAGAAAGCCTGGACTGTAAAGGAGTGGCACACTTACAATGCAGACATGGTCTAAAGACAAGAATATTGTCCTTCTGGTGTTTCTGCATAGAGTCCCCAAGATTTATAGAACAAAAAAAAGCAGTTTTCTAGTCATTCTGTTGGCTTTTAACATTATTCTAAGTTGCTGCTTTTAAGCTTTCAAGCTTTTTGGAGCAAACACAAATTCACACTCACACTAGCAGGAGCAGCGGGTAGTGGGCTGTATTTATAAATCCAGCTGGCATCAGAATCTGCATCGTCAGAGCTACAACAGAGAAGACAGGGTCAGTGGGAATCTTCTGACAAAAAATGACTAGTTATTGTATTGGGATTCACACACAGACGGACACATACTGTAATCGTCTATGGTGATGGTCTTATTTTCCACTTTGGGCATCTGCATGTTGTTGTATGTGTCGTTTACTCTCTCATTTGTCTCCACATCAAACACCTCTGTGGGTCAAGAGAAAAGCCTGTTACAAGCTCTCCCTGATAATAATAACTGCAGCGAAATGAGTCCAGCTGGTGGTAATGCAGGAGCTCAACACTCACTCTGTTTGTCCTGAGTGTTGTAAACAGACACACTTGGTATATCTGGACCTAAAGAACAATGAAGGGAAAAACAAGCGGTTAACGGCAGTGAAAAAGAGAACTGCAAATTTGACAGGCATTACCAAGTATCACGCAGGAAGACGACAATAAAAAGTCTCACATGCCTCCATTAAACTGGTAATCGACACTTAACCCCGCTCTGTCTTAAACAGAGCGCAGAAACAGCCCTCTCAGCCAGCTCTGCAGTTAATCTGCTTTCATCCCATCCCGAAGTAGCTTACTGTATAAAGAGCCGCTGACACTTCCTCTTTGTGGAGTGAGCCTCCTTAACAAATCACTTTTTCTACAGAAACTGAAATTGTTGCCCATTAAGCAGAAACTTTCACACTCTCTGCTAGCAGCTGAGTTGCACTCGTGTGACTGTTGGCTTGCAGTAAGACCAAACTTTTTTTTTTTTCTTTCCTGTGGCTCATTAGGAGGATACAGCAGCAGTTGGAGGTTATCTGCTAAAATCCAGTTTGATATAAACTCTCAAATCTGACATATGGCGCTAAGTCAATTACACTTTTCACTGAACATGGCTCTCACCCAGGAGACTTTCTCTCTCAGGAATGCAGCTGTAAGCAGATTCAGGGTAGAGGATGCCTCACCTTTGCAGTTGAGTAAGAAGTACTTCATGTTGTGGCTGAATGAAACATCCACATAGCCACACTTGAACTCGCAGGACAGGCAGCGGCGGTTGAATGGAGAGACTATGCTAGCACTGTGGAATAACACTGTGTGAATATCATTTTTGAACAGCTCTCAGAAGCACCCACATACGGATGTGATGGAATGAAAGTACACCCTCTTTAATTTCTAAGGACTTATGGATCAGGACATAATAAAAAAAAAATCTTTTAGTCTTTACAAGGTCTTAAAATTAAGTGAATACAACCTCAAAGGAACAGTAGCACATGAAATATTCAGCTGTGTCAGTATTTATCATTATAACTAAGCTAAAATGCAGGGGCAGTGAGTGAAAAACTAAGTACGCCACATGATTCAATAGCTTGTAAAACCACATTCAGCAGCAATAACTTTTAATAATTACTTTCTGTATGACATTATCTTACATCATTGTGGAGGAATTTTGGTCCACTTTCCTGTACAATGTTTCTTGAGCTCATTAGGTTTGCAATCACTGATCTCTCCTAATGTCCTGCCACTACCTCCTTTATCAGGGTTGACATCTGGACCATTGCAACAACTTGCTTCTTTTATTCCAGAACCCTTGTGCTTTGTTCAGATGCAACTTTGCAAACCTGAGCCGGACTGCCATGTTCTTATTAGAGGAAGATACTTTCTCCGGAAACTCTTCCAAACGAGCTCTTCCTGTTCAGTCTTTTTCTAATTGTATTGCATGAACTTTGCTAACTGAGGTCTGTAGAGTCTGAGATGAGATGCAGCTCCTGGGGGTTTTGTAATTCTTCTGAGCGTTAGACAGTCTGATCTTAGGCTGAACTTGTTGAGATATCCTCTCCTGGAACTGACAACTGTCTTGACAATTGTTTCATTAAGATAACTGCTGATGTTTTTCCTCCTTGGCATTGTGTTAATTGTGTTTCCAGAGAAGCAAACTGAAAAAGCTTCTGCTTTTACAGAGGTGCTCACACCTGTCTATCATCAGTTAATCGGGGGCATTTGATTAGCAACACCTGGCTGCCCCATAACCTTTTAATTCCTATGGGAGCCATATTGGTGCATAATGGTACTACTTCTGTATTTAGGTTTAGTTCTTGTTCAGTAGACAATAACATGGTTTGGTAAATCATATGTTATGGGTCATCTGACGTTTTATTGATCTAATTCTAAGACCTTGTATGGACCATGTGATGCCCTGATATTAAAAAAAGCCTTGAATTCAAAGAGAGTTTGCTCACATTTGTCTTGCCTTTAACTTCTAGGGGAATCTTACCTGTATAAGTGCCGTCGTTTTGGGTTGTCCTCTGTGCTCAGAAAGTATCTGTGAATCATTCAAACATTTCCATCTAAACAACTTAATATGATTTTACATCCCTGGCTCTCAAAATGTGAATGCAAAAGCATCAGAGGGTCTTACATTAGGTTGCTTTCATGATGGTAGGCTAAGATGCTGGTAACGTCCCAGCTGCCAGTGGTCAGGGACTGAAGAGTGTCTGCACTACTGTTAGGCTAAAAAAAAAAAAACACAATAAACAACCACTCTCCCAAAAGACAATTGTTGCTGGGGAAAGGTACCTTTGACACTACTTACCATCGAGGTGGACATAGAGATATGGAAAAACTTTCCTCTCCCACCCTGAGGGATTGCCCTGGTGAAAAAGAACTTGTTTCCATCTTTGGAAAAGAGTGGTGGTTCATTCTGCAGAGAAGAGAGCATGTGTGTCTCCTAAAACAGCAGCAGTCATTTTTCTTCGTATTCAGACAAAAGTTTTCTTTTAAACTAGCTGCTGTGCCACAACGGGGCGACACTGCTCTCATCACATACCTGTCGATGCAACCAGCTCTCACTCTCATCTTCATGTTTCTGAAAATAAAAAGTTGAAAGCTTTACACACAGCTCAGAGCTGGGTAAAACCAAAATACTGTGATTGGTGCATCACTTAAACACCATGTTCAACTCGAAATAGCACAAAAGCAGCATGTGAAAAGTTCAGTCTGAGTTCAGAGTTCTGTTATGCAAAGACAAAAAACACAAAAAACTGGTGAACCAACTCAGAACTGATTAGGTTAATTAGGTTAAAACATTAACATGATCGGGTATAAATAGAACAGCCTAGAAGAGCTTCGGCTTTCAGATGGTAAAGAATTTAAGAACAATGTTTCTTTGCGTAAAATGAACAAAAATATTAGAGTTTGCCATCTACAGAACATCATATCACTAAATGAGAATCTTGATAAAAGTCTGCATACAAGGAACCAGGCCGAAAACCAATACTGAGTGGTTGCAGTCCTTCAGACAGAACAGCATTAAAAACAAACCTGCACAGGCTTAAGAACAATTCTGAAAACCAGTAAACACAGTTGAATTGCATCAGTGAACACGACATTGGTAACTTGACCATCTGTGAAGATAGTCGAACATACTCCCACTCACTGACTTGGAAACAACATTAATTTACAAGGATTCGGTGTAACAGATGCTGTCAATAGGATGTCTTCTTCAGGTAGAGGTCCAACTTATTCAGTCAAGACATTGCTGAACCACCTTCATATAAAACAGCACGGTGTTATAGAAAGAGTCTGGGTGATGTAAGAGGTGGTGCTACACTGCACAAAATGAGCAAAAAAATATTATATCTAGCTTGATATGCTAAGCTATTCTCTTTCGCTTACATTTTACCCAGTGTCCCAACTTTTTAGAATAAAGGGTTGGAACAATTGATTTATAAAGATGATAAATCTGGCAGTATTCCACATTTCTGAGCATTGCGAACAAAGACAAAATGGTGTACTTTACAGCACTGATAAACTATCAGTGGCACTCAACCCCAAACCAATATGTTTCCTCTAAAGATACAAAACAATTTATATGAGTTTTTTCAACACTTTCATTATTTCTGTTTGATATGCAGCAACAGATATTAGCCAGTAAGTTAAGCCTGATGCAAACACTGAAAAAAGAAGGAAGATGGAAGAAGGGCTCTGTCTGGAGATGATAAAATTTGTCTCCACCGCAGCAACTCCAAAAGCATTTCGCCTCTTTAAGATGTTTATCAGTATCTCATCTCACCCAAAGCCAAAATCTCATAAGAAAAAAAAAAGCAAGATTTTTGAGCAGCTGAGCACGGACATTTTAAGCCTCTCAAGTCTTATTAGTAGACTTTTTTACCAGCTATTTTCAGCCAGCTGCAGATTCAGAGCTGCAGCAGAATTCTGTATGTGGGTTTACTTCAAAATAAACTGTTCCGTTAGCTGTTTTCACAGGACAAACGTTGAACATAACCACAGAAATGCTTGGACACGACATAGATGGCGGCAGAAAATTGAACACTTCGTGTCACCTTAATGCAGACTCCGGTGGTGGCTTCGCACAGCGTCAGGATGGAGTTATTCTGTGCTCTGTTCAGCCAGTTGACAGCCAGTTTGGTGTTGGTGGCCCATTTTACCATGGTGATATAATATTCCCTCCTGGAAAAACAAAAGGTGAGAATGCATCACACCTCTGACAACCTCTGTCTCTTCAAAGAAAATGCTTCAGGGATACTTTTGGTGCTTGTTGCTGCGTACACAATGACTCACCGACAGGCTGTCACTCACCCGATTCGGGGGTCGTCAGGTTTCTTCATCACCACCGTGTGCAGGGGACCGTGGAGACTCACCACTGACAAGTGCACCATTGGGTTTTCTTCCCCGGCCTGCAAGGGCCAGGAGAAAATGAGATACTGTGTGTCTGGAATCCACTCTGTGACAATGCAGTTTGTCTTAAAAGAGTTGTCAGAGTTAAAAATCAAAGTTCTTCCATTAATAAACATGATATACAACGTCAGTTTTTTTTAGGCCACTTCAAATGATCTGTGAGCACAGTTTGCATAATCATTTGGACCACAGAGTAAATTATTATCCATCCATTTTCTGTACCCACTTTATAAAATCCAGGCCTCAAGAGAGCAAAGTATCAGTTTTTCTAAAATAACGAATAACTGAAAATGTCAAGTGACTCACATGCCACATGAATCATATACATCTTTAAGCACGTTTAGTGGGTCCAGGGAGTTTCACTTATAGCTTTCAAAACATTTCAAGTTCACAAGGTTGTCCATTTAACACTTTATCAGGGAACCAAATATTGCTTGAGCAGTTTTTTTTTACTAATTTTGAAAGATGATTCAGTAGGAAGAGCTTCATAAAGCTTTAACTTCAAGAACCAATTATAGCCAAACTATGTCCTCCTACTATATTGCAGATGCCTCATACACTTGGATCACGCTCTGGTCTGAGTTGATATGCTCAGCACATTTGAGTTTCTGCAGGGTAATGGCTTCAAGCTACCCCTGTGACATTATGACATGTAGTCACTTGTCACGTATCTGTTAAAATGTCTCTCAGTTTGCTCAACAGGTGTGAAGGTTGCTGCAGTCATACCTTTGGGTAGTGATAGTCTAGGCTGGTGGGATACGAAGTCCCTGTGAAAAATGGGACCTCCATTTTAGGCACCAGCGTGTCGTTGATGGTCATGTATGCCAAACGCAGCCCGTCTGGAGACCACCAGTGGGCTATGTGGGTCTGCAGGATCTCCTCTGGAAAACAAAACAATACGCATTAGTAGAACTGCACAAACCTGAAGATTAGGGGACAAAATTAGGAAAATCAGCGTTGAGGCAGAGCTGGAATAATCACTCTGCCTATACAGCAATACTAGATAATGTGTAAGAACTGGACTCCTGTGGCTTCTGTAATCTGCAAGAATCAATGGTGCCTGAGTGAAAACGAGGCAGAGCCAGGGGAACGAGGAAGGACCGAGTTATAATAGTCAAATTCATCTCAAAGTTATTCTGGTATCAACAGTTCAGTCTATTTCAGAACTGTTTTATTTTCTCTCTCTGCAGCCTTACTGAAAAAGGCATTTAAAATGTTTGACCACCATGTGAGTATTCTATTTTCTATCATAGCATGCTGTCTCCAACCTCCCAAAGAAACAGCAATTCACCCATTTCCTATATCCGCTGCACAGAAAAATATAAAAAGATGTAAAAACAGCACTAAAATAACCATTAAAAGAAAAGCTATTTTTCTGTCTTTGCCCAGTTCTGATGTTTTTTGGTTTGTGATGGTGGAAAATATATAATATTTTGTGAGAAACATTTGAAGAAAAACGTTCTCAGTATAAAAGCCTCTCTACTTGCTCTACTTGCCATTTCAGTGGACAGTGATTACGCTTTAATCATTTACCAATTCCCTGATTAGTGAGACCTCCAGCAGGGGGCAGTCGAGCTCCATGAAAAGCATTCAGAACACAGAAAACACACTGCTACACTTAACATGTGGAGGTCCCAATAATAACTTTCTCCTCGTAAAAACGATCAGACAAACCTTGATGAGGACAGTGTAATGCTGTTTTTTTTGTTCTATTTTTTTTCCCACGGGCAGGCTTAATTAATCCCCACATTGCTGTGAATGGAGGGTCTGTGTGGTCAGAGGAGCCCATCAAGCACTACATTTTCGGGGTGTGATTGAGCCCTCGCTGTATTTGCAGAGTAGAGTTTGCAACGGCACCGCAGGATTTTCAAAGATTATTTTCAGGATTACAAAGATAATCAGTTCAAACTAATTCAACAATCATCAAGGATGAGTCCAGCCTACTGTTCGGCTTGTGCTCGCCATTATTTTATAAAGGTCTACACTTTTAATAACAGCTACGTTGCTCTTTGAGGACCTTTGCTGACGCTTGACTTCAACAGAGACAGAGGGTCTTTTTAATAGCTCGATCAAAGGTGGAGCTCACGTGTCCATCGAATTTCTGCCTTGACAACTTTTGACAAAAATCAATCACACTGATCGCCATCAAAAGCTCCCAGGTTATTATTTCGTTGTTGCTTTAAACTCACAAAACTAATTCCGAAAGATTTGCTCATGGCCAGGCCATGACATTACCGAATCTAATTTGAGGCGGCAGCCACGTGAATCACATCTGGGTTTTAATATTTCGTTTGATGTCATCAACACATTCTGCAACCCCAATACACTGTGAGAATGACAGCATTTACACATACTGCACTACGTTTTTATAGTAAATACTTTTCAGGGCATCATCCCTGTGTTGAAACCTCATTTCTAGTTTTAGGCATACATTTCTAGTAGATGTCATGTGAAATCTCAAGTTTCACCTTTAAGACAACAGAATATTTGGCGAGACAATAAGCCTCTGGACACAGACTTGTCAAAGGCCATGCTACAAAAATACCTACTAATAACTCCTACATATCTTCTAATAAATAATAATATGTCATTTCGGTCTGTGTGGCTGTTGTTTGGTGTGTTTTTGCATAGATTTGCTGATTATTTATATTCATATCACAACTGCTTTTAGTTTGGTCCACCTCTTTATGGTAATTTAGCTTCCGTTAGTTGGTCTCCATCATAATTTTTTAATATTTTCTTTGTGATTATTTCCCTGTCTCTTGTCTCTGGTCATTGTTCTTCACTTTGTGCTTGTTTCGTGTCTCGTGTGATGATTAATCAATTAATACATATATTTTTTTTGCATTGTGATAACTTTCAGTCCATTTGTTCTCAGGGATTTTCATATAGCACCAAATTACAACAAATGTCATCTCAAGGCACTTCAATAATATAGTCGTATCATATGTGTCCCCACATAACATTTATCATGCATTTTTCCTATCTTTGTGGTCTTTGTTAATAATTTTGTCTTCATATTCTTTTTTTGTCTAATAGTGGTCATTTCCTGTATATAAGTTTTTCCTTTTTGTGGTCATTCGTGCCCGTTTTTACTCTTTTTATGTTTAGTTTGTCATCATTTTGTGTCTTTGTGATCATTTTGTAATTCTTTGTGTCCTCTTTGTGATCATTTTGTAATTCTTTGTGTCCTCTTTGTGGACATTTTGCTGTCACTGTGTGATAGCGTTGTTTAATTTTGTAGTAATTTTGCTTATAATGATTTTGTGTGCTCATTTTTTTTGTGTCTTTTCTGCCTGTCAGACATCCTCCCATGGCTGCACTCTAAGCAATATTTGAATACCCGAGAAACCAAGACAGTCTCATCATGAATGTTATTCTAACAGCAAAGACCAAATCTCTGCTTACTTTAACAAAACAGTGCATACTGGGGAAATCTGTGTGAAATGCCTTCTTTTTTTTCTTTTTGTGAGAAACTGTTACCCACTCATTAAAAACAAAACTTTCTTTAGTTCAGAAAATGGATTACTATTCAACATGTCATGTGTGTCCACAACAAAGAAATAATCCCATTAATAAAAATCAGATTAAAGCCGACTCTGAAGCAGTTTGTGCACTGTAAGAATTTCCTCCAGAATAATCAGCATTTGTAATTATATTTCCCAGCAATTATTAACCCAAACCGCCCTTTTAATAAATACGAAACTAATAATTACTACATTTCTGGAAACAGAAGTCTAACTAAGATACCTATAAACTCTATTAGAAATGAACGCAGAGGAATGACAATACTCAAGCATGGAAATGCATTTGTAAACAGTCACATAAAGAGTTGTGTAATTAGAATGTCTGTTCCACATTTGCTGTGATCAGAAAATGTCTCGCATTAAATTACAAGTATGCAAGCTTTTGAACATCTGCTGGGTGAGATTGCAGCACTGCAGACATGAATTAATCAAAAGTGCTTGAATACAAAGACAAGTGATGGGAAGTGTAGAGAAGGAGGAGCACTGAAATGTAGCCAGCTGTGCAGCTGGATTGATTTGTGCACATTTACACACGGTCCCACCTCTGTGAGATTCTGCAGGGGGGCACATATCACAAGACTCTGTTAGAAACATTTTCAGATTTTGGCAGGTAAATACGGAATATGTCAAAATGTTCTCCAACAGCAGACTGATGCAGGTAGTAGTTGCATATCAATCAGCTGTTTGTATTGGAAAATCGCTGACATTTTTGCATGGGCTACAATATCTCTTGCGTTTAAAAAAAAAGGACCAATTTAGCTGATGAACGCAGTAAAGCGTTTAGTGGCTTAAAAGCTGCTAATTCAGATTTGGATTTCAGTTAGCGTGAACAAGGGCATTACATCTTTCTGCAGAGTTAACAGTGTTAATATGTTATTACTGTTTCCTCCTAAGTGGCAGAAAAGAAAGCAATGAGTTTTTAGGAGAAAATATTGCTGTTCCTACAAAGAGTAGTGAGAGTATCAATTAATCAATACAGTGAACTCAAAAATGCCTCCATGCTTAAAGAGGTGTTGAAAGAGGTGTACAGATTCCTGGCCTAAATTTCACCCAGAAAGTTTGGAAAACATTAAAACGTGATTGTCATCATCATACTCTCCAACCTCACTAATGCCGCTGTGGCTGAAGCATGGAAATTCCCACCTGTTCTCATTCAATCAGGAAATATGCATGAAACAAAAAGCACTTTGCGTTTGAGCAGCTAAACAGGAGCACAGAATTTTATCTTGACACCCAGAAGGACTTTTAAAGTGATGTATCATATTTCAGCCTCTGCGCTCCTTCGTGTCTTTTGCAGATGGGGTGAGACTGATCCCTCGATAAACTGAAATTTCTTTCCCTACGCCTAATAAAGCAGCTTTAAACCAAACTAAGTGTTATTGAAGACCTCTTACCCTCATATAGCCAGTCAGCAAGGCCATTGAAGATGATACCGTCTTTACCGGTGGAAACCAAGCGGATGGATCGGCTCTCTACTGTTGCTCTGTAGTAAATGTTGTTTTCAAATATGAAGATCTGGACAAAGAAAAGCAGAGCAGACCATCGTTAGTTTCTGTGTCTCTATAAGTATCCTAACCCATCTTGTGTAATGTTTTTGTGCCAGGCAAGCATCTGCATCTTAATGTACTGGCTTTAATCCAGACAGAAATACAGTTACCCACTATTGAAGACTATTTTTGTTTGAGCTGTGATAACCATATACTAGAAGAGTAGGATTATGACTAAGGGCCAAACAGCAGATCATACTACTGATTCAAGCCAATGATGGAATTGCCAGAGGGTTTTTTAACACACTATCAGCAAAGGAGCAACTAAATCTCTCGACAGGAGTGTAGTATTGATTAGCGTCAGATTGGCAGTCAACTAGACCTTTTGAGTAAATCAGAGACTGAATTTTACAGGCAAAGGCACAAACATAAGACAAAGTGTATGAAATTGGATCATCAGCTGAGGAGAGCTGATCCATGCAGGACTTTGTAAAAACCACAATAGGGCATGACTCAGCTTTCAAGTTTTTGAAGGGAATATTTGGCGAGACAATAAGCCTCTGGACGCAGACTTGTTAAAGGCCGTACTGCAAAAATACCTACAAATAACACAGATGTGATTTAAGTCTCTTTGTGACTGTTTGGTGTGTTTTTGCATAGATTTGCTGATTATTTAGATTCATATCACAACTGCTTTAAGTTTTCTTATGGTAATTTAGCTTCCGTTAGTTGGTCTCCATCATCATTTTTTAATATTTTCTTCTTTGTGATTATTTCTCTGTCTCTTGTCTCTGGTCATTGTTCTTCACTTTGTGCTTGTTTCGTGTCTCCAGTGATAATTGATTAATTAATAATCTTTTTTTGCATTGTGATAACTTTCAGTCCATTTGTTGTCAGTGATTTTCTGTATCAATAATTTTGTATCATATAATTCAATTAAATTAAATTCAGCTTTATTTATATAGCGCCAAATTACAACCATCCATGCATGACTTTGTAAAAACCACAATAGGGCATGACTCAGCTTTCAGGGCGATGCAGAGGGTGCTGCCAACATTTTGATTTAAGACCATTTATCCGATGACTTTTAAAACTTCAAGTAAACAAGAGAGAAAAACGACTAAGCAAAAGGCTTGAAAACAGTCATCTTAAGGGGCGCAGAGATAAAAGTACCAAGATCAGAGATACCTGTTGAGTGCAAATAGCAGGTTTGTTTTTATTGATGTTTCTGTGTGTGATTTCAGTTGTGAAATGTCTAATTTTCTCAAACATCACTTATGTGCTGGTGTTTTTTCTTTAAATTCACCCTGTCTGTTTTGTCAATATGACCTCTTTTTGAGGCGTAGGTGTGTGTGTGTGTGTGCCCGAGTGTTGACCCAGCTTTGCTGATTGCACTGCCATGGTGGAGTAATTGCTCATAGTTTAATGAGGGGAGCGCTGCAGGATTCATCTCCCTGTTAGTCTCACTGTACATTTGACGCTTCACTGCGCACAGCACACACACACGCGCGCGTATTACTCATTTCTACATGCTGATGAAGTCCCTGATGATAAATTGTTCCAATTCTGATAAACGTAATGGGAAATCATTACATTCACAACGGTGAGGGGAAAAAAAGAAAACACGTCCGACATCTCCGGGTCAGATAGAGACAAAAGATGAGAGCTTGTCTCATTTCATCCTGCACAACCTCCGAGGTTCATTAAATCAAATGCAGAGCTGTAGTTACAGCACTGCAAAAGGAACAATCAGGTATACCATTACCATATGCAAATTCCTCTGCTGTCTTCCCTTGGCAGGCAAAGCCTCATCACACATTTGAAATGTTAATATTTTCTCACAGAAATGTATCTGTAATCTAAACAATTTATAAGATAAGAGCAATCATGATTGAGGATTGAAAACCTTGATGTAATAGCTGATTAAACACATGGCAGTCTGTTGTCTAAGCACCACGATCTAAACAGAAATTAATTTAAAGCCAACAAGGGAAAAGAATGGTTCTGCTTGTCCGATTTCGGTAATCTAACTGCAGCAGCTCTCGATTTTCATTCAAGAATATTCATTTGCAGCGGGCAAATCCATTTCTTTCCACATTTTCTTCCGTATTCTTTCAAATCTAAGTTAAAGGTTGGATTTTTTGGAAACAATGAACACTGACATTTAAAGAGAGCTATAAAGAGAGACACAATGTTTGGTGTTTGCTATATTTGTGAGGACACTGAAAGCTCCTTTTCCTTAAACTTAATTGAATGGAATAATTAACACCCATCCTTTACCCTGACCTAAATCTCCTAACCAACGGTTGAGAGATACTCTTACTTATGTATACCCATTTTGTGCAACTTTTTTAAGGTTTGGTCTCTGTTCCGTCTAAACTGAACCTTGATTCATATGAGGGCAGGCGAGCACTTTGCACTGCAGCTCTGCTTGTTGAGAGTTTGTGGGAATTTCTGGAGAAATGGTAAAATGCTTTTTAGAACCTAGCTAAGGTTAAAGAAGGATAAAAAGGTGCAGAGGATTGAATTCTTCTACCACACAATTTCACAGTAGCAAATATTGTGCTTCTTTTGCCTCTATATTTCCACTGCATTTCTCCAAATTTGCTGATCTTGAATGTTTGTGAATGTTTGCTTCAAGCTTGACAGAATTCTACCATTTCTTAAGCTGAATTAAGTGACAAAAACCCCTTGGATTTACTGGAAAATCTATCAGATGAACTCAAGTCTGTCCCTTGGCTCAGGAAAAGAAGACTTTTTGGAGCATGTCTCATAGAGACACTTAGAGACATGAAGAGCTTGTACCATATGGCTATGGGTTTAGCTACTAGATAAAGTAGAAAGAAAGCTGTTAACTCTAAACAAGTGTGAAATGCAGCACACACACATTGATGCAGCAGCAATATTTTTACAAAGCCATGCATTTTATCATCACAAAGAAGGCCTTTTGATACTTGAAACTATTTTGCTGAAAATGCAGATATACTTTTGATAGTGATTGCAGTGCATCTTATGGTACTTGGAACTTTACTTGTGGAGAATTTTTGTAGATTAACATTTGTATTTTAAGTACAACTGATGACTAAAACCTAAACCTTACACACAGACCTTTGAAAGTGCGTCCGAAAGCCAAAATGTCCTCACTTTCTATGTGCAAGTACAACATACACACCAGCCCTTTATTCAGTGCCATGTGTTTAACGTCTATCCCCTCAGAAACCTCAGACCACCCAAGCCACAGGTGGTGCCTGATACGCCATCTGCCAGTGTGCCTCTCATCAGCTTGTGAGTAGTCAGAGAGTAAAAATAATTTTGGACGACATTGATGGAGGTCAGAGCAAACAAAACTCCAGCAAGAACCTGAAGTGCTGTCATCACAGAGAACATAAACCCCTTATTACAGCAACATTTAGCTGTCCCACTGTGACAAACCATAAATCACTACTGAGCCTTCTGACATATCTCCAACAAAGTGCCAGTATTTAGCGACTCTTATCTTAGGGGTACAGCCTGCTTACCAGCTGCTGGCCTTGGGGTCCCCATCCAGCAAACTGCAGGACAGCTTCATGCACCTCAGGGGGATTCAAAGGCCAAGTTTCCCTGTGGAGAGAACAGATTATAGAACTGATTTTTTCTGGTTGTACAATGCACAATGTATCTATGAATACAAAAGCACATTCGCAAAAATGTCCTTTTTTCTTTTTTTTTGGCTTGTCCTGTAATTGTTGCCTTCATCAATCATCCACATCCTATTTTAGCACAGGTTAATTTTGCTTGCTTCACCACAAATACAGAACAGTGGGGAAATAAGCAGACATAGATGGATGAAAGGCCAAAAACAGGCCATGCAGAATGCAGTACATTCAACGCAGCACATTAAACTAAACCGGAAAGCACTCCCATAAGAAGGTAATGAGGGCAGGAAAATGTGACTGACATGAGTAAGGTCAGAGGGAGGGCATACTGTGCAGTCAAAGTTCTGTAGGAGCAGGGACACAGTTAGAAAACACAACAGAGGCGGTTCTTACTGTGTCACAAGACTGTAAATAATGTACTTGGCCACATAGGAGTGTTGGTAGATCTGTGGAAGAAACAGCATTACAGTCACAGAGGGCCAAAGTCTGAAAAAGTAAATCTTCTAGAAGGTAGGAGGTAGGTTTTCTTACCAGTTTTACATCAAAGGCAAACAGTACATGTTGCATGTTTGGGGACACTTGATATTTGGTAGCTCTGGATCCATCCTGGATGGGGATACAAAAAAAACCAAACAGGAGTAACACAACCAGTAAAGCAGCAGTATAGTTAGTGTTGCTGAGGCAAATTGTACTCACAAACAGTTGGTTCGATACGATGACCTTCTGCTCCTTTGTGTCCACATTAAGCCTGACAACATTCCCCTCCCTTGATCGAAACAGCAGTTCATTGTCTGTAAATGACAAATGATACGCAACCATCATTACAGCGCATCGATTTGCCCTGCAGTTTACATTCTCACACTTCTTTTTTTTTTTTTTATTGTCTCGTCCAACTTTTACCTTATTTAAGATTATGACAGAATGCTGTTAAACCTGCCTCGATTGATGTTTTGGCTACTTTGTTTTGAGTTGATAAACCAAAATGCAAACCTCAATGCAGATAATTATAGATTTACAAGTTCAACAGTTGTTGATTGCTCAGTTTGTCATAGAGCCTCATTCAGATGATTAAAATACCTCCCTCAAGTTGACACTTAAAAACATTTTGATGTCGAGATAGAAAGACGTTGTAGCAGTTCACGTTGAACCCTTTCATACATCATATCTAACCTTGTAATTCAAAGATCTCCTCATCACTCTCATATATATTTGAGTATGGGACTGAGCATGAATGATAATAATTATGACAGCATTTGGTTCAGGCCATGAACCTATAATTCAGGTGATATCTGTTTGTGACATTAAAAAAGATTTGTTCAACTTTACTGTATTGGCATTTTGCAGCTACACAAACATGAAGTGACATGTCAGAGTAGCCTGGGTCCTGGATCGGAGCTGCAATTATGAAAAATCTGTTTTATGGCATTTCAGTGAAAGTAACTTAGTTGATGCTCTTATTTAGCTAAAGTTGAAAGACATTTGAATAAAGTAACCTTGGCTGATGTTTGTTTGACAATGTTACAGTCTGTACCGCTGTGCAAAATCACTAAAATGGTACATAATTTAAAGAATACCTGTATCATTCTATTCTGGTTTGCTTGCTGTTTCACTTAGTGTTTCCTTTTTCATCCGTAGGATCCTAACCTGTTCCTGTTTTTTGCCTGCAACAACAACTACCTCCTTACTGAAATAAAGGGTTGAATTTTGGAGCCTCATTCTGATCTGGTGCCCTGCAGCTGGATCCTCCTCTCGGAGAAACCATTACATGCAAAACTGCAATGCAGCACGTCATTTAATCGACAAATAGTGCGACATGAGTAAGCAGTTAAAGCTCAATGCATCAACAAAGTTATGAGAGAATCTATGAACACCGCAGCTTTCTCACTTCAGGTCCATGAGGTGAGGAATTAAATACGAGGGCACAAGATCTCTGAATAGGGTTACCTAATCCTAACCCTAACCCTCCAAATAACCCTATAACTGAAAACATAGTACTAATTGTATTAATTGTAGTCAAGAGATGCAGGGAGAAGGTGCATTGGTCATCCTTACAAAACAAAGACAGCACAATTTATGATTAACAAAACTTTTTTAAAGAAAAACCACACAGATAAGAAACTTTGACTTGACATTGGATTTATTTCTGAAAACAGGAGCTTTGACAATGTGCGGAAGACTGCATGAGGTCACCTCTAGGGCCACAGTCCCAAAAGATAACCGATGCTGTCAAAACGGCTTAAAAGGAAGGGAGATGATTCATACTGGCAGAACATTCTTTGCACAGATGTCACAGAACATGGGATCCACAATATTTGGTTTTGAACTGAATAAGAACACCGCGGTGACTGACTGCACAGCGCAAACGGCGAATGATTGGAGGGCAAATTTACCAATATGAAAATAATCCCAAACAAATGGTAGCAATCAGCCAAGGTTGGTGGACAAAGGCAAAAATATGCTCTGGCAAAGCAGGCAGCTAAACTGAACACTGTGAAACAAGTTTGGAATATCTTAAAGTTGAAGGCAACAAGACAAAACAACACCTGCAAAGAGCTGCTGAAGATAATCTTTTAGAAAGAATGGCTGCAGGTTTTTTTTGTGCCCAAGAGGATTTAATCTGTCGTCAGAAATAAAGGCAAAAGTACAAAACATTAAACCATAAAATGGCATCTGTCTGGGGATTGGTTAACTGTTTTTGTGTCAGTTTGCTCTGAAATAAGAATCTTTGAATGTAAACTATTTTTTTCAATTTTGAACTGACTTCTAACATTCCTCCTGGGCTCTGGAGTAAAACAGGAGCTCATTTCTGTTGTATATTCTGTTATATCCGAAAAAAATATGAATGTCAGACCGACAGCAGCACCTTTTTGTTTTAGAGATCAATGTGAAGACTTAATCCTTTGTCTTTGGATCCAAGTCTGTCTGAGAAACTCAGGGGTTAGTCCAAAGACTACTGAAGCAGGATGTGATCAAAGAGCAACGGGGATCAATTAGCACTGCTGTGAATGAAGCCCACAAAATATTGATGAGGACTGCTCACGTTTGAGGTTGTCCCGTTGGGTTTCTCATCAGAAGGTCATTACCACTGACTGCATTAATCTAACTGACATGTGCAATGCCACAGAATAGAAGGCTGGAATTTCGTCAGGTTTTCTGGGTGAATGAAGGGGATAGACACATTTGAAAATAACTAATTATATGTGGATCTGCTGGTAATGCAAGTATTCAGAGGAGCAGAGGACAGACGTTTCTGTGCACTACGTGCCCGATGATGACCTCAGTCACATGGGCACATAGAAGGCGTTTTCATGCATACACTGTCCATGTGTGTGTGATTGCAATGATAACAGTTCACTGTTTATTTCTAGATTCCTGTAATATTGCTCAATAGGAAGCATTGACATGTCCTATGTTTAATTTAAAGAATTTGCTAAGATGCTTTGGTCTCTTGTCTCGATTGAGATGGGTGCATAGGAAAGATGACAGGCAACTGGGAGAGATGGGGGTGTCCTGTGTACAGCCCAAAGTCTGAATTGTACACAGGCCTGCTGCAAAGAGGAGTCAGCCTCTGTACTTTGGACTCAAGCTTTAACAGGAGAGCCACCAATGTACCCCTGTTCTTCAGTGTTTTTAAATTCCTTTTTGCTGGTAAATTAAATAGTTTCTGACTTACCATTATTGATTAATGAAGTTGTTTAGTCAGCTCCACTGCTAATAAGCAAGCAGATCGTCTAATTAGATTTTTCTAATCAAAGAATGGGAGCAACATACTTTCACAGCAAAAATGTTGCTCATTGAAAGCAGCTGTTTTAGCTTGTTGGTCCACGAGCAAAATAATCCTGTAATCTAAGAGCATTGTGTGGATTGTGTGTCAGCCTGAAACTACGTGAAGCACTTTTCCTGTTGAACACCAGGAGGCACCAAATTTACTGATTCCACATGAATGAGCTCAGGCGGCAGCTTCCATCTTAATACGCTTAACGTTAGAAAGGCAATAGCAGGACTGCTCCATTGAACATCTGTTCAGTTTACACCATCTTACAGTAATGCTTAAAGGCTGCATTTGTGTTGACGAAAACATCTCAGCGAGAACGAGGTCATGTACATTTAGTTTTGTTGCACCTCTCTGCTATTTGAAAGAGGACGGCCACAGTTAGGCCACTCAAGGTAACAGTGCACCACCGTTGGCCACACAAAGAGCCTTTTTAAGGGTCTCCTTGGCTTTGTTGAGCTATTTACTGATCATTTTCATTTGCTTGATTTCATCCACAAAACGGAACAGTTGGAGCTTTCCTTTTGCCTCAGATCGTCTTTGTCGTTTGCATCTTGGTGTAACGACAGCACACAGTTTAATTACTGCTTAACTGCTGACACCCCTTAATTTAAGCACCCACTGCACTTGGCAGAACTTTAAAGGGATTAAGATGTCAACCAGACTACCTGCTTTCAATCTGTTATGAATACCCCACACTGGAACTCGATGTGTCATTCAACTAATTTGAGCTTTTAGTGGATATGTATCAAGCCATGATTTCTAAAGCATACTGCCTTGCTGCTGGTCTTGTCAGCTCCTGTGGGCTGGACAATTCTACAAAATACTCATAAAACTCTTGAAGAAATGAATGTTTTGGGGGGTTTTTTGACAAAGGAGTAAGACTTTAAATTCAAACTGATCTCTCACCGCTGAGCCATTTAGCATCTGGATCATGGATGTACAGGTCCGGACCGAAGACATCCTCAATAGTTACTTTCTTCTTCAGGGCGAGGCTGTCATCTTCACCTGTCAAGTGAATCACTAAAAGATGAATAATCATGCACATACATATATATGCACACTCATAGCATAAAGACTCATTGGCGTTTTGTGCAAGTATTTTTACTAGTTTCAGAGCAAAAAACCTAGGCAGAGCTTGCTGTTTTGCAATGATGCTGTCTCGCCGTATTCCACGGTTTTCTACCTTTTTCAAATCTCTGGAGATATTGTTGCACGTCTGGCAACTATTACTTGCTATAGGTTCAGCCAATAGTTACAAGTACTAACAAGTAAGGAGCCCCTGGTGTTGCTCTGTTGATCTTGAGAGCACCACTTCACATCTGCCAGCTGTGTTTTTCAGCCGAAGGCCAGCTACTCCTTTCTTACCCACAACACAAAATGAGAGCTAAAGCTGGCAACTTAGCTGCAGGTGGAGCAAACAGCAGGGGAGTTTGGACATGAAGAAGAAGAAAAGGGATTATTGTTTGAACCCCTTCAACTGTTTTCTGCTACGCCTCTAAGGTTGTTTCTTGTAGAAACAACGTTATGATGTTGTCATGAGGATTGACAGCCTGTTCTTACCGTACAAATTGCTAATCTGACAGATTCTTTGGCAGGCCTCACACTGTGTCTGAGCAGATACAATGTCAAACACAGTCGAGTGTTTATCAACTTCCCGAATCTAAAAATTCTCCTTTCTGGAGAGACACAGCAGCGATGGGAGAGAGCTGATTGACGACATGAAGCAGATAATTGTGTTTGTGATGCTGTGAGGATCTGACAAAGGACTGAAGCTATTACTGCATAATCATGTCCATTAAACTGGCCTGAGTGGCGTTACACATTAAAAGACTCATCACGCAGACGATGACCTAGCCTCTGCGAAGAACTGGCATACAATCACCATCCAAAGGCACAGTGTTATCTGTAAAAACGTACCCTGTTGAAAGAAGGTTATCAGGTTAAAATAGCTGCCGGCGCTGCAATAAAACAGGATGCTGCTGAAAATTAGCTCATATGTCGTGTGTTTATAAGACTTTAAGAATTTAAAGCCAGCCGTGTGTGAAGGACACATGTATACTGAAACCATCAAACAGGTGTGTGTGTGAACAGTACTGCCTCCTGTCACTATGGTTACATGTCTATTATCTCAAAGATATAACAGATTTCAATGACATTTGGTGGAACATTACACTGTGGCTCAGAAACACCGAAAAACATACAGTAATGTTTTTCCCACTGCAATGTTTTATTAGAGTTCCAATAAATCTCAAGGACAATTTTTTGTCTTTATCCTGATATCCCCTGACTGTCTATAACGATATTCTTCAACCTCCAGATAAGATTGTCAAACTAGTCTAGCTTTAAATTTGTGGATGTGGAAGAAATGTATTGGGTAAATTCAACCATCATTTTTACATTACCCCACCTTAAATTTTTGAATTGGTTAATTTTTTTCCTATTGATGGGAATTATGAAAAAGAAAAATTCAAAATATAAGAGCCAGTAATACAGTGGGAGGGTCAAATAAAAAATGCTCACCTTGGATTATTGAGCAAGTTCAAACAGGGCTTGTTGGAAATGTTATTACCAAACCAGGGACAGAGATTCAAAATGCAAAGTGATTTCTTATGAATTATCTAATTCATTATTCATTGTAAAAAGGAATTACAAGTTCTGAAGTGTAACAATCTTTTCAGCTATAACCATTTCAGATGTCCTGTTCAAGTGAACTTTAAATCTATTTTTCAAGATGAGACCCTGCAGGTTAAAACATTGAAATATGTACTTTTCAGTTTAGAGCTTTTGGACTGCTGCAAACATCTCTGACTGGTGGTGACCAAATCTAGTCACTCAATGCAAACGAGTACAAACTTGTGTTTAATTTACACCATTTTACAATCTAGAAAATCAATGTTTTCATGTAAGTCATCAACCTGGGAGGTTTCAGGTGATTTCAGATTTGAGCTGCAATTTTTCCTCTAAAAGGTCCAGTGTGTTGGAAATAATGAGACAGAGCAGTGTAAACCAAATCAAGAGTTTGCACTCTCTCATTGTTTGTGTTTGTGTGTGACACATACTAGGGGTCAGCAGGATCACAGAGGTTACAATCAGAGAACAGATGATTAGGATGACCAGCAGAGCGATCGCTATTCCCTTCCAGTTCCTCTGAGGTGGCGCACTGCCCACCAGGTCCTGTAAAACGGCATAAATATGACAATGTTACAAGCAGTGAAATAGAGCGAAAAGCTCACAAATGAAATCATTTCATTCCTACAGGCTGATCCACCCCTCTGTGGTTGTAGATGATGTTGATCGATGACCTGGGATGCGCAGTGTTTTTGAATTTGTCTCATCTTACAAGCAACAGGAGTATGTTGTACTGTCACAGTGAGAAGCAGAGATCGGCCGTACGACAGCTCATTCTCAGATGCCGTTAGCTGAGCCACTTGTGTGCAGTAACGCTACATCATCAAGCTGCTCCCTGCTGCTTGAATACGAAGAGTCCCTGCAGCTTTGCCTGATAGCCAGAGTGGCGCTACATCTTCAGAGCAGGCACAACGGGCAGAATAATGAGCTGCTCTCCTCACACAGCCCAGCAGATGGTAGATGACTAATCAGTGCTGTTTGACACACATCTACAGCAAAACTCCACAGGAAATTCAAAACATTTTGAGAGCAGACGTGTGGGAGTCAGGTGGCCTCAAAAGACTGGCCGATGCCCAAAAATCCCGTCTTTGGCGATTTTGTTCTGGAAGCAAAATCAGAGCTGTTACGGTGTGATTTCACTGGCACAAACACACACTGTCATCCACTTCTAGACATGCTGTGTCCATTAGAAAGCAGCAGACACTGACAGTTTTCTGGGTGACTATAGATGAGGGTTAGCCTCTTGAACTCGGAGCTGTCTCTCACTCCCTCCTGTTTTAAGATTGCGATATTCTCTCATTTGTCACCTCATATAGTTCTATTTTCGGGACCAGTTAGACTCTTCAGAAATGCCATTATTTGGCACGGCAGAACTTCTAAAGGACAGGATCTCAACCTTTTTTCTTTATTTCCTCTGATGGATGCTTAAGTACATCGTCAGCACTACCTGTTCTTGTGGTCATTACCGCTGTTTAAACACAAAATGCTGTTTAATCCACTGACTAAAAATGTGGGGCTAGTAAGTAAAATTACTCCACAGTTTTTTCCATGTGCCTTTATAAAGAACAAAAAGATTTAAAGAAAAAATCTAATTTTCCCATCAATAACTCTATGAGCCATACTTTACAGCCTAATATTTAAAATACCAAATGGGATTTGAAAAAAAGCTTGTTTATTATTAAAAAGCTAAATGTATTCAGACCCTTATCTCAGAATTTTGTAGACGACCATTTGTCTAAAAGTTAACCATTGAGCAGCTGGCAGAGGCCGTGTCTTTGCCATAGACAGTTATTGATGTGGTCAGTTATAACTGGGCGCTTGTAACCTGGCTGCGAT
Organism: Leuresthes tenuis; assembly: GCF_036924035.1. Classification (NCBI taxonomy): domain Eukaryota; kingdom Metazoa; phylum Chordata; class Actinopteri; order Atheriniformes; family Atherinopsidae; genus Leuresthes; species Leuresthes tenuis. The sequence continues at coordinate 14,451,072 of NW_027325368.1, read as the reverse complement.
GGGAAATGATTAGACGAATACTCATCCAACCTAGGAGCTCACAAATCCAACCCAGCAACCTCCCGGATCAGCTGCTAGCTAAAATGGACAAGCCAGTCACTGGCCTCAGCTTACTAATGTCCAGCTGAGCCTGTACCATATTTAGAAGCCATTACAGTCTCGATAGGTTTCCACAAGAGACTTTGTACAGTTTCTGTCATTCTTCCTGGCAAACCCCATCAACTCTGTCAAATTGTCAGTGAAGCTTCAGGGCGACCACCTTCCGGTCTCTCCACAGATGTTCCGTCTTGGCTTCATCTGGGTCACTTGAACACAGTAGCAGACTTCTCCAGATGCCAGTAAAACACGTCTGGCATTAGCTCTTTTCTTTCGTCAGCATTGTGCTTACAAGTGAAATGTCACTTCAGCCTTAGGCCCCATGCACTCCATAACAGATTCTCATTAACAACATCTTTCTTTATTCCCATTCATCCCTTGTCAAGTTTTCAAGTGGTCAAGTTCTCTCCTTCTCTGCCACCGATAGGAGGAAATCAACACATATCAAGGACCATTTAAGCAAACTGGAAGTACAGAGATACTAAGTGTGATTAGAAGTGCAAAAGAAAATATAAGATACAAGAAAAGTCATTCAAATGTCTTTCATCTTAAAAGTTTCATTGCTGGGTAGGAGATTTACATTTCACTGTAAAGAGTGTTCTCAGTGTTTGTATTTAGATGCTTAGAGTTCCCACATTATAGCTCCATATGGTGAATCCTGGACCAGGATTGGTTTCCACATAATCTATGACGTTGAATTTTTTAGTAAGCATAAAGAAAACAAAGACCGTCACTGCAGAGAAACGCATTTTCAATCAGTCAAACCTGCAAGTGGAGATGGTAAAGCTCAAACTCTCTGTACTCAGCTGCAGAAAAAAAAAATTTTTACTCTGGGAAGGACTTGTTTGTTTTTATTTAAAAATAGATTAAATAGTTAAAGTTAATGTCGAGCTCTCCTCAGGAGGTGACCTCTTGCCTCACACAGAGTCAGAAAATCAGTCGCTTGGGATTTTTTTTTCCATTTTTAGCCTGGACTAAATATGGGGAAAAAACCCAAAACACTTTTAACAGCATTTAATGGATGATAATCAGTCATTTTACAAATCCTAGCTCACAGTGTATAATTAGCTGAAGTTCTATCTTCCATTAAATATGTTCTATAATGTTATTCACTATCCAATACCATGTTTTTAAGTAACCAGGATTAAAAACATGTCATGCATGCTCCTGCTGACATCTATCAAAAAATAAAGTACCTATTTGTTTTTTGAGTTCATTTTCACTTTGGCTTGAGTACAATTTATACAAGTAATCTCACTTCATCTGTGTACTGTTTTCAACATTGTAACGGTGTGTTTACATAAGTGAAGTTATGTGACACTCTTTACACTACTGGGGATGAACAGCCCTGGTTGGGAATCATTGTACTTTAAAACCTTTCTTATGTTTTAAAGAATAGCCTCAAGAGGGATGAAAGGTTAAGGTTGGAAACCAGGGTTTCTAAATTTAAAGTTCACAAACTCTCTGTGTGCACAAACCGACCAAGAATTTGCAGAATAATCTCCATGTTTACAGTTAAGTGAGGAAACTGAGCAGCTCCAACCATCCGTATTGGTCCAGCTGTTGATAACTGTGTTACCAATTAGACCTGTTCTCCATCTACCTGTAGTGGTGAAAGTGCTTATGGAGCAGCTCAGTGAACCATCCACAAGTTAATGAGGGATTCATGTACACGTGATAGTGAAACAGACAGCTCAAACTGCTGAGTAGAGATGATGCTTTGTAAATCTTTAAAGCCTATGAATTGCTACATTGCAATTTACTTTCCATTAAATGTTCGAAAGGATCTTGTGTGAGAGTGTGTGCGTTTACTTTGCTTGTGCACCTACTGTCTCTGCACAGTTTGTCTAATAGCAAAGCAAATCAATACTGAAGGCAGTGTGTACACATAGAAAAACAGCAGGCACATCAATAAGCTGATTTATTGTTGCAGAGGAAAGGATTTTCACAAGAAAGTGCACAGACTTGTATGCTGAATTCATAAGATACTAATCTCCCTGTGTTATTGTACCTTCATGGGAAAGACTACTAGTTTCAACAATCATTTCAGACCTCTGACCGAGGCAGAAATAAAATGTTCAGATACTTTGACAGGTTTGCAGATAATGGCCTTGTTCCTGCATCTGATTACTTGTTCTTTGTTTATCTATTGAGGGAGGGCATGAGATTTTAATGCAGCCCATATAGTGGTGTCCTTTTCAGTGCAAACTCAACCTAATGCAGAGGTACAGATCTATGAATGTGACATGTGGATCTAGCCGACATAACAGAGGAAAAACGTCTCTCAGCAAAATATTTCAAGACACTTTGATGCCAGCCTGGGAGGCATATTTAGAGCCAATCATTTCCCCTCCCATTACAAACCCAACATATGCTCTATACCTTCACAAACAAGGCACAAAGTAGAATTCAATCAGACAGCCATCTTTTCATATCTTAAATATATCTCCCACAGGCCTGCAAATCAGATAGAGGAAACAGAGTAGAGTAAGATTTGATAAGCATGTGTTGTACCCCTCCTGCACTTTGCATCTCTGTAAACAAACATCTGATTAATGAGTTACAGGTTCGAAATCTTTTCTACAATTCTAATCAAGAGACAATCAAATATTGCTGGAAATTTGCCTTTTTACTTGTGGTAAAAGTCTCAATGGAACAGTTCCAGTTTACTATTTCTGTCAATATACTGGGGTATATAATACCTCCAGGAAGATTTGATCAGTGTTTGGTATATTTTTTTCGTCGGGCTAATCACTGTTTCATAGAGAAGTCAGAGCAGCTGTCAATGCTTTTTAAAACATTCAAACACTCAATTAACAGAAGCTACTGGAAGAACTGAGCATTGAGACCTCCTTTATTGAGTATTGGGCCTCAAAGTTACGCAAGTCAAAAACAATCAAAGTATGAAGACAGTTTAATGAACTCAAAACGTCAAGATCAAGGCACCAGATGGATCGAGGCAAAGATGTATAAAAGATTTGTAAAAATATGACATATACCACTGACATGGTACACTGTATAAACTACAAGTTGTGTATCAATAAAGTCTAACAAAAAACCTTCTGCAATAGCAAGAGGTGAGGAAATGCCATCTCTCGTGAGAGGGTTGACAGGGGTAATCTCACTGGTTTTATAATAGATTATTTGCTTGCAATTAAGACTGAAAAAGATGTATCCACCAAGATTTTGTTAGTCTCATTTGCCTGAATTAATTTCTGTGTCACACAAACATGTATCAACATAAAATAAGCTATAAAAACAAGATTATACCAAAGATTGACAGAGTCAGACATAATTGATCTTTTTCATGCACCCCATTGATTTTATATGTTGGCATTTATTACCAGAATAAGAGAGTAACCGATGTAATGAGTGAGGTGACCATTTATTGCCCTTCTTATCAGCGGCCATATGAAAATCAGCAACTTAATCTGTAGTTTTTTCATTTGTTTAAATCTTTATTTAGCAGACACAAGCAGAAAATAAATTATTTTCTGTGTCCTTACTGACCAACTGCATTGTATCTAGAGAACAGAAGAAAAATAACTCAACTTGATTCATATTAAGCACAAGTGCAATCAAAAGTGCTTTACAGAGCAAAAGCAACCTTCAGACAAAGCAGCCAAAGCAAAGAGATGAGAAGGAAAAAAAATTAAGACCATTTATGATCGCAGTTAAATAACAATAAAAGCAAGAAGTCAATTTAAAAACTGAAGTGTTAGAAGTATACAAAAGACAAACAAAAAGTTATATTTAAAAAGGTAGATCAAAGGCATGTGAATTAATTAAAAAGAGGCTCTTTGAAAGAGGTAACTTTTAATCTTCATTTTAAAAGCAGAGAGGGTGTCTGTGCCCCACAAACAAGGAGGCAGCTGATTCATCAGGAGGAGAGCTTTAAAATAAAGGCTCTGCCTCCCATTTTAGTTCTAGTAATTCTAGGAACAACAAATCGACCAGAGTGCTGAGAACAAAGTGATCTTTCAGGGTGATAGGAAATAGATAAGTAGTTTCAAATAAATAGGCACTTGGCCATTAAGGGCTTTGTATGTGTTGAGAAGGATTTAGAATATCTAGAATTTAATCCCAGCAACACACCAAAAAGAGGGGAAAAAATTTAAGTAAAACAGACCTCTTATTATTTTAGAAATGATGTTATCTTGATTGTCTCTCCAAAATGTAACTATAAAACCGCTCCATCTTTAGCCATGTATAGCCATGGATGGTCTTTCTCATCGTTGGCACATGCCAGTGTCTGTTTTTACAAAAAGAGGCAGAAACATGGACTCACCTGACCACATAACGCTGTCCACTGTGTTTCCGTGCATCTGAGATTAACTTGTCCCCAGAGAACTCACTGGCATTTGTACACAGAAATAACATATGGCTTACCCCTTATGTAACAGTTCAAGGTTACTTTTACGAAGTGATGGACTGTTTGAGAGACAACGGTTTTCCAAGATACACCTGAGCTACATCCTGAGCTACATGATATGCTTTAACATATAAGCTATATCATGACTGATATACTGCCATATAAACCACGAAGGCATCACAGTTTCATATGCAGTGCCACCTGAGGGATAAAAGTTCCTGCTTGCACTGATATTGGTGAGTAAAGGTTTGGATGAAGTAACAAATAACAGCTATTAATTGTTTGTTGCATTTTAGAGAAATTCTCCGCTTTACAGGAAATCAGATTTGCGCATATCAACACTTGTTTTGTTTTTTTAACGAATTCCCTCATTTATTGTCTTTGGAATGATGAATAATCTAAAATGATTTTGAAGCCTAGGACTGAGAAGTAGCACCATGTGTTAAAAAAAAAGCACTGTTCTCTCAACCAGCCCATTGTTTTTAAGTGCCTAAGCTCTGATTGCTTTATCCATGCAGAGTGCTTTATCCCTGTGTGAGATAAGAAGTGTTTCACCCACCTACTCAGCCGCAGAATGCAAAGCTCTAAACTCGCTGAATTCCCTCACATGAAACATAGGAAGATGATCAACACTCTTTCCCGAAAACGCTTCAGAGGCATACAAAATCCAAATTTAGAGGGATCATTTAATTTTGTGGATGCTGAGCTCGTTCAAGCACATCAGGTCGAGTTTTTACTGAGTAGTTGATGTTTCTGAGTAGCTTTTAATGAGTCAAGTGCGTCTGTAAATGAAGGGAAGTATTGACCTTTGGCAACAGCTCACGCTGTAAGATTTTGCTGGCTGTCTGCATTAAGCCATTTCCTTCTGTTAGGCTGTGTTAAAAGCGCACACGCATGCCTTACAGCTGATAACAATAAAAGCTGCATCAATAAATGAGAGCTACAGCCATTTTCACCCTCCTCTCTCCAGACACGCCTAAATAAATCCTGTGCATTTCAGTACTGACAACTCAAAAGGACAGAAGGTCCCACGAGTGGAAGCAAAATCATTCCTTTCGGTCTATTTGTTTCTATTTTTGTTCTGTTTCGAGACAAAGGGGCCATAAGAATGAGGCATCCTTTAAGGTCAAGCTTCCTTTACCCCCCCACCCCCCACCACTCACTGTGTCTAATCCTCTTTCCCTCTTACTTCCCTTTGTCTAACCATCTCTTTGTCTCTCTGCTGGCTGCTGAAGTGTGAAATGGATCTTTCCTGATCTCTGAGCACCTGGTTTCCAAGGGAACCAAAAGAGTTGTTTGAGTCAGATTTGCAGCGAAGATGGAGTGTACAGTTTGGCACGGACTAATATCGGGATTGAGTATGTGGAGAACATGAGGTCTTAAGTAACTTTTCATAAAAATGCTGCAAAGTAAGATAACAGAGAAGAAGGATGGTGAAACAGCAGCAAACGTCCACTGTTTAAAGACGCTGGACACTTGACACCTGATATATCACTCACTTTAATCTAGTCACTCTTTGAGAGCAGTCAAACACGTGAGTGAAGCAGTGGCCGGTGGACATGAGTAAACTTTTCCTCTGGAACAGCATTAATAAATCATGGGCGTTCATGAGTGAGATTAAGAATTCATGCCAGCTGGCTTTTGGTTAGCCGGGCATCAGCTTGTCTGTCTATCTGTCCGTCCAGTCTTTGTACCCTTTGGAAAAATTGGACTGCAAGAGTTAAACTCAACTGAAGCCAAACAAAGACAAGCAAAATGCTGTGTAATGACAGTGATTAACTCTGATAGGGACACACAAAAAAGACATTCATGAGATAAGGACATCTGTTTAGACTTTTGTCTGACTAAAACATTAACAAATACAGCACATTGTAATATACTTTAAACAGGAATAAAACTGTGTCATCTAGTCTCTTTGACATTAACACCTTATTGCAGTGAGAGCAAAAGCCATATTTTTCTTTGACTTAGAACATATACACTATTATTATTTCTGAAGAGCCTACCATTGTAAAAGCTCTGAAAAAATTCTTATGTCGCGGCAGCGGAGTTCTGAAAATATGTCATTCAGAAGGCAGTTTGGATTTGGAAGACACTGTTACATTACAGATCCACGGTGAACTGAAAGTTATGGGTCATAAGGCTGCGACAACACTTATCTAACCCTTTCTTCACAGGTCCCATCTTTGTAATTGTCTGTTTCATCGTGGCATTCCTATTCTCCTCATTTTATTATTTTCTCAAGTTGCAGTCATGTATCAAAGAATGTACAACATATTTAATTTTAAAACAAACAAGCGCGACCATGAATTCACAAATTACCATGAATTCCAGACTATAAGCTGCTACTCTATTCCCAGACTTTGAGCACCGCGGCTTATAAAACCTTTCTAATGTTTTTTTCTTTTTTTTCTCATGCCGCCAAAAATCTTTTGCCTCGTAACATTAGACCAATAAAATTAATGAATAGTAGTGGTCCAATGAAATTGTACGATAAATCAAACACACTGACACTACTAAATAATTGTAAATCTGTCATTTGTCTCACACTCAACATGGAAAACAAACGAAGAAATGCATATGATGCAGCTTTTAAATTAAAGGTGATCACTGAAGAAAGACAGAAAGAAAGAAAGACACTGAAGAAAATGACTTTGATGGATTTTAGCACGAAGGAGGAAGATGAAGAAGGCGATCAATGACTTTTCCTGGTAGGCTACTGTCTTTTTTTCTTTTACCAGCAGTGCTACAGGCACTGTTAGAAAAAAAGCATTTACACCACGTATTAGTGCAATACCGATAGGTATTTAAGTTAAAACCTTCGGTGTCAAAAAAACCTTTGCTGTATGTATTTGTTTATCTTACTATACGCATTTGATTAAAAGTTTAAAAATCCTCACGTGTAACATCTTTCTGTGTAAATATCTCATATTACAATGTGGACACCCACGGCTTATAATCCGGTGCGGCCTAAGTACAAAATGGATTTTCTTTTTAAAATTAGAGGGTGCGGCTTATCTTCAGGTGCGCTCTATAGTCCGGAATTTACGGTATGTGGTCCCAACTAGGTCTTGAAATTTACTCAGATGAACAACAAGACATGGCATGCAGTATTATTCCTGTCAATATCTATTTATTATGAGTGAAGAAAAATTCTAAATAAGTGCGAGAAAACCTGATATTTTCACATCATTGTGGAGAAATTTTGGCCCAATTTATTGTTTACAGTGTAGCAGGCATTGAGGTTTGCAGATAATTGGTTCCTAAGGTCACGCCGTGGCATTTCAATCAGGTCAAGATGAAGACAGAGAGACAATATCATGGTATAATACTTCATAAGTTGTTGTTCATCTGAAGTTCTTTTTCACTAATTTTAAGACCTGGTATAGAGCAGGGGAATTTTTTTATTTATTGAATGTTTGTATGTTCTCATACATGAAATGTAAGAATTGAAAGAGGTATAACCTTCAAATGACAATAGGCCCAACAATGACGAACATTACAGAAAATGAAAGTAATTGAAAACTGCTGTGATTTACAAAAGCTGTAATAAAAAAAAAGGGGAAACCACTGAAAATTATTAGATGCTTAAAAGTTATAGTGAAATTGATTTTAACTATGATAGTTTAATATTGTATTTTGACTAAATAAATGGTCATTGGCTTGCTTTTCTCAAGCCACTTTGTTACAAGCTTCACTGCCATTTTCCCTTTGAGCTTTGGAGACAGTTGAGTTCTAGGTGCCTCTTCACTGATTAGCAGCTTACTTATTAATTCAGGAAGCAAGTGTATCAGATGGCGTTAAAGGGAAGCCTAATGCTGAAAATTGCACAGGCAAGATCTACAGGAGTGGACCAAAACATTAAAGTCATGGGCATGTAAATGAAAAAAATGCCAACATTTCTCACTGTGATAAAATAAATTACAGTGTCACATACTGATTCTCTGTGGGGTCATCACAACAGCTCCACCTTTCACTTTTTCATTTTTCACATTGCTGATCTAAACTGTGAGTGTCACCACACTCGTCTGTCATCTCACAGCTGCTTACTGTTGTTCAGTTCTGGTTCAGTAGCTGCAACCATATTTTGTCATAGTTTGGGGATGGGGATGTGGAATGGAGCCAGCAGGGAATCAACACATTAAAGCACATTTAGACTGACAACAGATGATGTTTGGTGAGCTGACGTTTGACAAGATCCAAATCTTGTTCAGTTTCAGAAATAGTAGTCACTTCTAGTCATTTCTACCACACGTTAGTGCAGGTATTTCTTCTGGCCTGATGGATTTGGGCCATGATAAGGCCAAAAATCATTTTTCACTACCTGGTCTCTCCCATATTTATTTTCACTGACCTGGTTGTAATTGAATGGTACTGAAAGTGACACCAACTTCGTGAGGTAAGTGAGAAGAAGATGCATTGCAAGAGCACCCAGTTAGTCTTTCACATGTCAAGATGATATTAAATCATTTAAAACTCTAGCTTTTATGCCATTATCCGAGTGCACCTGAAAATAAATTATTCAATAAGTGATGCTTTTTCTTCTCTGTTGTCCAGACACTTAAATCATTCCAGTTGACTACAGTATTCCCTAAGTTGGCAAACTTGAATGGAATTTGATCCTGCCAGACAGACTCATTTAAAAATATCTTGACTGCCACAATTTTATCATGGAAAACACTTGAGGAGCAAAAATGATTCTATGAAACTTCGCTGGACGTTTGTACGAGGAAAAAGTCAGGAGATCACCAAAATCAGCATGGACAATAAGCGAAAAAGCCACACATACGGTGAATAAAATGTTGGCGAAAACATAGATTGATAAAGTGTCTCAGTGGGGCTAAAAATGTGCTTCAAAGACAAGATACAAGACGGCAAAAAAATGTAATGACAGAAATCTATTCAAAGCTACCGAAAAATAATACAGCTCCATTACTTTCTGCTCTCCTATAAATGCAAAAAGTCTCTCAAAGCCGCGTACTGATTTCAAGTGGTTACCAGCATGTGATGGTGACAGAGAAATTTGAGAAGCTCAAATCCATCTAGTGAAGTGACAGTGAAATAAAGCGTGACACTAGCATAAGAAAAATCCCAAGAGAGGTAGAACTGAGACACTCAAACATTCTTATATCGATCTAAAATATGACAAAATGCTTTTTTGAATGCCGTCTTTGTTGTATAAGCAGTCCCACACACATAAACAAACAAGCATGAGAAGTGTTTCTCCACGGTTGAAACCTCCACGGTTAAAACCTCTGAAAAGTACTCTAATATATTTGGTAGAGTAACCAAAGAGGATTATAGTGTGCTGCCAATACTAAACATGCATCGGTCTTCCAGCTGATCCCTGCGGAAGTTGATTGGTTGCAAAAATCTTGAAAACAGATGGAGAGGAAATCCATTCCAAACTGCATGGAATAAATTAATATTAAAACAAAGTGAGACATTGCAGGAACAGATCTGCTAAAGTGGTAGATGGGTGTGGTATTCACAAACACACGCACATGAATTTGTTGTAGTTTAAGATGTGGACATGAATGTCATGGCAGCATTGGGCTTGCAGGGAACTGTTCTTTTTCCAGGGCAGAATGGTTGTATAACCTTTCAGTGAAAAAACAATCAGGTAAAAATATCCTTAAACCAGCTTTCATTTAATTCAGAGGTGCTGCAATTTCTAAAATGGGTTTTTTCTAACTTCTTGTTTGTAATCATGACCGAGTGCAGCTGAAATCTTTTCCATGCCAACGTTTCATCAGTAGACCAAGTAGCTTGGTGCTGCGTGAAGAAAACTGTTATGCATTTAGAATAAAAAAAAAAACCTTTTGAGCCACTTCTACACAAGAACAAACTCAACATTTCTAAGAACTGTATGTTGATAGCAGTCATTGGAGGTGCAACAACTTTCCCAAAAGGTCTCGAGGACAAAAGCTGTCATTCTCAGCTGAGGGGAAATTGGCTCAAAAGGATGGAACAACCCTGTAGCCAGCAAGGCACAGACCTAACATAAAATGGAAGCTGCGGAAACACCAGCATCGGTGCCTGCAGTCATCCACGTTTCATAGTGTCATGTATCAAGAAGCTGCCATCCAAGAAAGAAGCTGCACTTGAAACAAAATCTGACCAAGAAGACGCTAACAAAGAAAAAGTCTTTATGGTCAGATGAAACATAAGTGGGGTATTTTGGCTGTGATGATTTTCTTTATTAAAGATGTGTGTCGCACAATCCAAAAAGAAAATAAATCACAGCAAGTCTGGTATTAGTATGACATTCAAGAAACTAATAACTTAAGATCAGCACCTACATTTCTCTCCCTTTCTGTGGCTTTTCGTCTTTGAATGGGACAAAGGGAAGATGACAGGAAAAAGTATTTCTCAAAGGATATGAATTATCGCCTGCCTCTGGACAAAACTGCCACAGTATCTTTTAATCATCAGAGGAAGCGCAGCACACAACAATGTGATTGAAGTCGCATCACTGAAGAATAGATCAGTCGAAAGTGTCCCTAGCTGTTTTTCTACCTTATCTTTTTCAAACTCAATATATTCTTCAAGATTTAGCTGAAAATTATATCCACTCTGTGGTACAGGAAAGATAACAGCTCTATTATGCTTTGACGATAATTATATTACAGGCCTAGAGTGATGAAAATTTAGGGGGTGTTCTTTTGTTGTTGTTTTTTTTTAATTGAAAGTGGAATTAATGGCGGCAGACCTCTTTTTTTTTTCTTTTTTAAGCTGGGTGAGCTGTTCATGTATCTGTCGCTTTCACAGCTCCCCCTTTTTCTCCTGCACGTGCAACCATTGATCCCCTCAGTTTGGATGGCTGCAAAATACAGTATAAACTGATGCCACCTTAAACAAGACAATGAGCAGGCTTCGAAAAGTGTCGCACGCGGTAATCAATGTGATGATGTACAGCAAACTGAGTATCAGTGCAACAACGCATTGAGTTGTGCCAATTTGTTAGCATTCAAAACATCATGATCTGCAACAATGTGAGGGCTGTTTGTAGCAGAGCTTAAAGTGCAGACACAGGGATGGCGTGTTGCTTAACATATAAATGTAATAAAAGCAGTAGCATTTTGAAAGGCAAACAATTTGATTCACACAATCCTCAGATTCAAGCTGGACGCAGAAAGTGCAAAACATTGCTTTAGTGCATTAAAATCTCCGGCTTTCTGCAACAACATTGCATTGCTATGATATCGTCATCTCTCTGCTTCCATCTCTGTAACGTGAAAGAACAGACACATAAGAGGGGATTATCAAGCAGCAAGGCCATTGATGAAGCTAAAGTGTAAGTGATGGAGGGGGCTAATTTTCAAAGCTCCTAATCGAACAGGAAATCATGTCATTTGTACAAATTCTTCACACTAAAAAAGAAAAGAAACTGAGATCATGATCTATGTATGATGTATCATTCCTTTTCAACGAAGGTGAAATAATTGCTGCTTGTGCAGAATAATGACTGTTTATTGTATGTTTCACACTAATGTGTAGATGTGCCTGAGTGCATCTCACTTTCCCCAAGACATTCGATTTCCTCCCAACCTTCAAAAGAGCTCATGCTCCCTTATTTTGATCCGAACATGGCTAAAGATCTGCCCTAATGCTGTCGACCCTGCAGTTCCACTTTCATAAATGTATAAACAGAATGCAAAAATAAACACTTTATACTTAAAATATTTAAAGGTGCTGACTGCATTGAGGCAAAGAAAACTTCATCCACTTGATGAAAGCGCACTTTGAAATGTTAATATGCTGAAGAGGTTCTTCAAATTGTGCAGAAAAGCCTTTGCCACTCTTTGTTTTTTTCCTGACCATTCAGTCATTAAGACAAAAAAGAAAAACCCTCACCATTATGTTCAGAGCAGGCTTTGCAAATGGACTGAAACAGTCAACAACTATTACACAATGATTTATTGTCAAGATCTTCTCTCGTCATACGAGCAAACAAAGGTTGATTTTAGAGAAGCCCCTTTTCACCTAAATGATTATATCAATGCCAGTAGAACATTGTGTAAACCCAGAAGTGGACTGGGTATCTACATACCATTTAATCATTTCACTATGTTTCCTGTTCCCTCACACAGAGAGCCTTCCACTGAATGAGTTGATATAACAGAGCAATTAACACCCACTCTTTGCCTTTCTTTTCATTTCTATTCTTCTCTTGCTTTGTCAGATGCATTTGGAAAATGAGATGTATGTCCATGAACACCTCAACTCCAAGAATAATGATAAAAAAACAACTGCTGTGTACTTCTGTGCACTGTTACCAGAAGCTATTTCTATTTCAGACTGTTTGTGAAAGCACAACACTGACAGGAGGTTATTGTATGGACGTTGCACCTGTAGGCTAACGTTACAATAGGAGCTGATTAAACATTCATGCAGAAGTTTAGAAGTGGCGCATACATATAAACGGCAGCCCTAAATCAACTCCCTGACAGAAAATAAAGGTGAAAACACAAAAAGTGATCAAACAGAAAGAAGCCAGAGTCAAATCTGTTTTCTTCTCTCCTTAAACTGTTTGCGCCAGCGCTCCTGCATGCTGTTAATGGGAGAAAATGGGCGCTAAAACTCGCTCAAAATTAAATTGTGGGAAAACATCATGCGCACAGTTCGTCTTAGGACCTACCTGATCGGGGTGCTGAGACACTTTCCCCGACTCGTTCGGGTCTTTCGAGGAAGTCATCTCGGTAAATAAAGGATGGAGGAAAAGGGAGAGACGTCCGCTGCCTGCAGGTGCAGAATAATGAAGCGGGGGAGGACGCAGACCGAGACGCGGAGAGACGGGAGAGAGGGAGAGAGGCGCATAAAGTGTTCAAGGAGATCTAGTGATTTGCTAAAATAATGAAGAGACCGTGGGTGCAAGCAGGCTACTGTGGAGCTGCGGAGCGCAGAGATGTGGGAGGTTCAGTTTACCTTTCTGAGAATCATCACTGAGAGCTGAACGGAGGTGCAAAACTCGTGTACTTTTTTCCCTTCTGTTACATTTTGAGAATTTTATCTTGAATATGCGCTATCAGATACTTAGACTATTTTATTCGCAGAGACTGCCAGTTTGAGCCCACCTGTCATCCACTGGAGGGTTAGAAATCCTTTGAGCAACATTAACTTATTTCACGTCTCAATGCTGCCGAGCTTTTGACGTCGGCATCTTTGAAATGGTTTTCATTTTTTTACAGCAAAGTATTTATTTAAAAAAATACGACCAAACTGGAAGGAAACAACAAAAAATAGCTGAGTTCATTCATAAAAGCTACACGACTTGTCTGCAGTGACTGAATTGGAAGACTTTTTCATTTCCATAGCTGCATTGCTACTTTTCTTCACTACCTCTATATAAAGGAAAGCTTAATGTTTTTTCTCTCTATGTTAACTCATATTTAGTTGTTCCATACTCTACTTCCCACCACTAGATTCCAAATTCAGCTGATAATATGGAGACCTGTCAGATTGTATCAAATCACTGGGTACTCATTACTGGCAAGTCCATTACACAGGAAATGGGAACCGAGATCAATGCAAGAAGAGCAAAATACTTTGAATTGTCTGTACGGGTCTTTGGATTTGAGATCCATTGTCTATCTCGCTAAAGCTAGAAAACATTCATGACTGACAACGTTCTGTTCAACGCAGTTCTGGGAGTTGCAAGACAGAGATATGCATGGTGTGTGTACACCAATACAAATCATATTCAGTCCCTTATAATGCCACTGCTGCTATATTGTATGCCAGTAAAACAAAGAGTTGCTTCTGGCCTGGCTCTCCAGATGCAGAGTTACCATCCACCCACACTGAGCAGAAATAGTTCCAGTTTTAAAACATTGTTTGTACGGTAAGACTTAGTCACATCTCTGTGCACACACAGTCCATATTCTTGTTAGCACAACTTGTGTCTCTCTCTCTCTCTCTCTCTCTCTCTCTCTCTCTCTCTCTCTCTCCCTCACACACACACACACACACAGACACACACACACACAGTATGTGTGTGCATGAGGGCTCTCTTTCTAGAGTGTTTCAACAGAAGTCATGCACAGTCTCTGCAGTGCTCCTGGCTTTTTGAACCAGTCATATGTTGGAGGGAAAGGAACTGAACAATCAAAGATAAAAAAAGAAGAAAAGTCTATGAGGGAGTCACTGGCACAGAGGTGGAAAGGTTTAGTATCAGTATGAGGGAAGCGTTCTTTTAGTGCATATGCAAAGCAGCACCTTTGTAGGGAAATTACTGCCATTCCAGAGAGGGTGATGGTGCCTTCTCTTTTCACCATTCCTCTATAATTTAGCTGGAAAAAAGCAAAACGAACGTAAATGATAGGGCAAAAAATGTTGTAGCTGGACTGCTTTTGCACAACCTGCACCTTGGTTCTATTTGCAGTAGTAGACTCCTGCCTTTGTGGATTTGGTTCTGGGGATTTTGAGCTGCTACGATCAAAGTGTTACTTCCTTGATCTGATGATGATATATCCCATGAAAGACCTTGGTCTTCCTTAATATTTCCTCTTACTCATCCTCATCCTCATCTGTGTCCTCTTGTCTGAAGCACTCCGTTTTGGCAGTTCATCCCGGCAGGGCATCTTACTGATGGATGGATGATTCTTGTGACATCCTGGGCAGTGGGTCTGGCACTAACTCACCTTGGCCCTTGCTATTTTCATGGCTTGAGGAATCTCAGAGGGCTGAACTGTGCACTACACACATACACACACACACACACACAAGATAATAGACAACATATTATTTCACCAGCAGGGTTCATGACTCTCGGTGACCTCACTGGCAACACTGAGCATTACAGTAGATAAAAGTGAAAAAAAGAATATAAGCAAACATATTGAAATAAGTGCAGTTTCAAAATGCTGCAGATGAACACATTATGGCAGTGCAACTATTTAAAACTCGGCAGGCCATACGCTGCGCTAAACACAACATCCGGTGCACGGCGCCACATGCAGCCTGAGGGAGCGGCTTGATCAGCTCACTGCCAAGACTCATTTCAGCAGCACTGCTGTGGACAGCTCCTCTGACACATGAGCTGAAAGCCTCTTTAATCCTGAATGTGACACTGTGTCCTCTCTTTATCATCTGTTTTCACTCCTTCTAACATGCTTTTCAAAGTTACTCAATGAGAGGTTAAATCACCTCACAGACAGAAGATCTAGCCGCGAGCAGTTAGCTGCACAGAATTTCAACAAAGGTTTCCAAAGGCAATTGAAAGCTAACAGGACAACATCTGTAAGATGGAAGAAGGCTCTGTCTTTTACATTACCTTTAAATAACATTTTTATCAGCTAACTTACATGTTTGCATTTATATTATTCAACTTAATTTGTTGGCGTTCATCAATGTTATATATAAGCACTTAAACAATAAAAGCATATTTAGTTGAGGTTATTAGTTGTGTTCTTTTTCAAAGGGATCAACATTCATCCCTTTTTATTAACTGCCAATAAAGTCTTCAGCTGCATGCTAGCTCCCCCCAGTGATCACTACATGACTGACATCTTTGTGTTGGTCTAAAATCAATCAATGAAAGTAATTTTATCTCAGAGGATAGTTTCCGAAACAACCAATATTTTATCCATCCTGAGACTCATTTTGCGGCATAAAAGAGGCATAGATGTAAATTAAACTTCAGTATAAAAGCATTAACTCATAAGCTCAAAAGCTCAAAATGCCAAGCAGTTATTAAATTAAAGCTGGATGCTCCATCTTATGAGATGGATTCTCGAAGGGGAGTGTAAGGCTCCAAATCCCTGACCAGGTTTATCTGCAGTCATAGTCCTCAATAATATGATAATGCATGACATGAGCACACCCAAGAAAGGCTGGGATAGTTTAGTTGGAAAATGATCATTATCAGCTGTCCTCTCTCCACAGGCTGCTCAGCAGCAGAGACTGGATGAAGCTGCCACTTAAAGACAACAATGCCAGGCAGAAAAGCATTATTCTCCCGGTTTACATAAACGCATCTCTGAGGGATATTGTTGGGGTTTTTTTCAGCATACAAGCAGCACGATCCTTCTATGGGGATGAGGAGTGAAAACGAAGACTGTCGTGAACTTCTCCAATCTAATGCAGCAAAAGCAGCTTTTCTATGATGGCTACGTTTACAGTTCTTATGATCTTTATTCACTATTTCAGACAGGGGCTGCGGTAACTTTGTTGTAGTTTTAGAGCTGTTATTGTAATGATAACATTTTACATGTTACTAATGAGAAACAGAAACTTGTATTTCGAATGGGCTACATTATGTATGGATGGTGAATAAGGTTTCATTTTACCTTTCTCATTCAAGGCATCTAGTATATTTTTGAATTTGCAGAGATGTAGCTACCCCTGAGGGCAATAAGTTTATTTTCAAAATGCTTTTTCTCACTTTGGGGATTAGAGGAACTTTCAAGAAATACATGTTGTGATAAGAAAAGTAATGACCCTAATGAGCTTAACATGAGCTGATTGCATATTTTCAGACTGACTATTATCCACAGAAATTTTATTCTCAGAAAAAGACAGCTGTGAATAGGCTTTAACTGCAATCTAGTTTACCACGAGAATGTAAGAATGCAGTGATTTGAGGCTCCTGTTTTCAAAGAAAAATAGTACAAAGACGGCATTATCAACAAACAAAACATCAAGGCCGATAATTTTACTGCTTTTTCAAATGTCTTGTGAAATGTGTTGTTTTTTAAGTTGTGACAAGTGCATGTTTTACACTATGCTGCATCACTTCTACTTTTAACAACACACTGTGTTTGAGAACCAGTGTAACCGAATGTTATTCTCTGCAGAATTTCTTTCCCATTCTTCTATGATACAGCATGTCCAGCGCTTGGGGATCTTCTTTTTTATATTCTTATTTCATACTGTGCCAAATGTTTTTCGTGGGTGACAAGATTAAAACCATTCAGTGTTGCTTTTATTCCTTGTGTACAAAAGATTTCTCTGGACTCTTTGAGGCTTTTAAGATTTCAAGTACTGCAGAAGATGAAGTCTTCAAATTCATATTTTTTTCAATGTGTTGCTGAACATGGGTCTTGAAACTACCTCATTTTGGAGAAATGGACACATTTACTTACAACAGAGCTTTGGTGAGACTGTTCCTCCTTTATTGCCTGTCAGATTCTGCAGCTTGCGCCACTCATACACTTGTTAAAAATGGTCTCAAGTTTCAGCTTTGATACTGATAAGGTAGGTTGAAAATAAAAACTCATGTTGAGTGAGAATGACAATAGAATTAAGCCCAACTTTTACCAAAGTAAGACCAAAGTCTTAAGTCCCCCGCATTTGTTTTACTGTGCCATCGGTTTGACAAGTTAGCAGTCAAAGTCCCAGCCTGCTGTGCTTTTGTCTAGCTTTTACCAGTGTTTTAATGACTGTCATTCTAAGACTGTCAGATGGCAGATCAATATGTTCGTCTAGAGTACATGCATCATCCAGTGAATTATCATTGACAGCTTGACTATAAACCAAATACGTGTATGGCTTAAATCTTTAACTCCTAGAAAAATCAAGGTTCTCTCAATCTAATTAATTAATATCAATATGTTCTCATATTCTGATACTGCATATTGGCATTCTAATCATTGGAGTCCAATAATACAAAGCGTCACATAATCAATAGTAAAAGTTTACAAGAGCAAGTGTCAGGACACATAGATAAGAGTGGTGTGATCTGAGTATGCTAACAGCCTTGAGACAACTCGGAGAAGAAATTAATGATCTGCAATTGTTGAAATACTCTATTAGCATTTCTTAAAATATCCTCAGGAGAAAGAGACAACAACACAATAATACAGCATTTTACATCAAATGTTGAGCTGTTCTGTGAGGATTGGGGTCTGTGTGTTTGGGGTTTGAGATGTCTCAGATCTTGGCTGTATCCCTGCCTCTCTGACAACGTTTGGATATCTGATACCAGTAAAACTCTTTGAGGCAGAGACAAGGTGACACCTCAGCATCTACTGGAATTAAAACTGATTTTCAAAACAGGCAAAGAAAATTACTAAAACTAAATCAGCATTCATGACATTTTTACTGGTGTTGATGCAATTTGACAGTAAAATCCTGTCAATCAGCGAGGGCTGCTGATTTAGTAACAAGCTGTCCCTACTCCGTCATGCTGCCTGCTGTCGGCACGGCCAGCTCAGCCATCAGTCATGCCCCACCCCCCTTTTCCTGTGACCTGCTGTGACTCCTTCAGCTGTCCGACTGGCAGAGCATCAGCACCTGCCTTGCACAGAGTAAACTTTGCATCTCTGCCTCTCTCTGCTGAGCTGTGACTGCAAATCAGAGATTAAGCAAAGAGATGCAGAGTGGGCAGCACCTCATAGTTCATCACAGATCATTACTGTGCTTTAACATCATCAGTTCACCCAGGAGGAAACACGCCGGCCTCAATGATTGTGAACAATGATTGTGTGTTTATTGTGTGTTCATCACAGATTATTACTGTGCTTTCACGTCATCAGTTCACCCCGGAGGAAACACGCCGGCCTCCCTATGTGAGGAGAGAAGTTTTCAGACGACAGGCAGATGCAGTCTCTAACTGTCTGGTCATTACAGAGGAGTAATTAACAGTTGCTCAGGTCCTTTATCAGATCCAATATTGGTCTTCTACTAAGAAAAGACTTTCCTGGGGAAACGATTAATCTACCATTGGCTTGTTGGGAATTGTTTTAACACCCACATGTGCACACACACAATAAAGAATAATTTGCATAATTCTTTCCGTACTATGATTCTCGACCATCTTATAATTTCGTTCCTGAGCAATGATAGTTTGTTTATTTACAGCCTCCAATTTAGAAGCTTTAGTCTTGAATATTTGGAAAGTGACACGACACATATGTGATTATTTCTGTTGGTCACAACAATATGTTAAAGCCCCAGTTATGTACTGTAATGAGCTTGTGCAGAATCACCAGTTTAATCCGCAGGTATTAACATCCAACTTGGAAGAAGGTTTAGGAATTACCGTTCTTGTCCAAGTAACCCCCAAAAAAACGTGAATAATCCTTTAAATCAATGGCTGCCTGAAGTGTGGATGCCTTTGACATTCTCAACAAATGGGTATCCTCCTTTTGATGCTTTGCCAGGCCAGGTCATTAGTTTTTTCTTCAGAGGCCATCTTTGTAAAAGATTCCTCCTTCTTTTTCCTGCAACTCCTGTGTTACTTTCGTGGTATGTTTAAGGTAATTGTTACTGTTGAGTTTCTGAAATAGCCTTTGCTACATTTGGCTGAATCAGGACAGAAAGTATATCCTTAAATATTTAAACTGTTTCTGGCCTCTTTCATGTAATCAATAAGCTCTAGTCACTTAGTGTTAATGAGTAACTTTCACACTTATAGCAGTACGCTACCACCATGGATTTTACAGATGATGTTGGACTCGTCAGATGAAGTCTTTGCATTGATCTAAGACCCGGTGCAGATCAACTTTGCTGTTATTTTTATACGACTTACTTTTTTAGTTCCAAGTCTCATTATCCAACTTGTGTAAAGGCAGTTTTTCATCATCTTTAGTGACTTTTTCAGGCATCTGACTACAGTTTTTATGTTACTTTTGTTATATATCCAACCTGCTGTTTGCCCATTAAAATTTACTTTCAGTTTTTTCATATGCAATAACAGAAACTATTTTACTCCTGTGAACCCTAAATAACAACATTCTACAGCTCCTCAACAGCTGTACAGCACTTTCAACCCAAGATTATTCTCCTGGGGGAAAACGTGATCTCATATAAACTACACACCACAGAGCCCACTCACTAAATGCCTCCGAACTCAAACAGAAATAGTCTTTGCAGAAACACTACTGCCTGAGAGACTAAAATTGAAGTCTTCTGAAGGAAAAATGCACCCCTGGAGAAATAAACTGAGGAAAACATTTAGAGAGTAGATGGCCAATAACGTTTTGCTTATGCAGTTTTCACAGCTAGTTTATGTGGTCTGTTCCCAGGAAATGTTTTCTCTTTTTCTTTTTCTTTTTTTGCTGGTATTACTTCAGACTTTTAATTTTTCCCTGTCCTTGTTATGAATTCAGGACTCTGTGGTCCAAATTTGAGACTCAGACATCACATCACAGACCTTCATGTTTCCAAAATAACAAACTTTGTAGTAGAAAATGCAGTCGGAATGGATACTATCTTAAAAACCCACAGCTATTACAGGGTAAAAGCTGCATAGACACAGATGAGAAATATTTTATCGCCGCTCGGACGAAAGAAATATCCAAGATAATGACCTGTAACCCTGAAGGCATCTTGCCCGGTTCTTTATTCTGTAATTAGTGTAAGTCAACCAACACATCAATACTTTTTCTACGCTGAATTTATTCTACCAGCATTCATAATGTAGCCCCCAAAAATCCACACTTAAGCAGTGATGTATCACAACATACCTTGCATCTCTTTACTGAGAAATATTTTGTCCGTCTAAAATATCTGTAGAGTTATAAAGCCCAACATCCACCACAAAGGCAGTTATTTTCTCTCAGAGAAGACACCGCTGCTCATGAACTGCAGAAACACCTTGTTTGCTTGAAACACAAATTTGCATAATCTCTGCCTTGTGACAAGTTTGGCATACAAAAACAACACAGAAAACAAGCAGGTGCCTCAAACTCCACCATTTATAATCAATCAAAGCAGAGCGGGGCCTTCAGGAAAGTGGCCTTAAGGGGAAAAGGGGGTGAAAAGAAGGGTATCAGGCCGAGGGTGACAAAAGGGGCTGCAAGCTGAGAATGTTTGAGAAAAGTAATGTCTTTTCACGATTAAAGGATGTAAACCTGGTACAGCAGAGCCTTCAAATAAAATGATGAACTTGTATGACACAGTGTGATCTCTGCAATTACAATTTAACAGGTCTCTGTGAACATTTTCAAAGACAAATGAACAAAATAAATGCATCTGATATGGTTTTTACCGACATGCAAATTTTGTTCATTTCAAAAGTTTGCTTCAAAATCTTTACACAGGGTACATGGTATGTACGCTGCATTTAGACCAAGAGCTTGATGTTCATTTCAGAATATGTCAGACTTCACGTGAAAAATGCTAACATGCCATCTGGAGAGGCCAGCAGCATGGATCAAACAGCTAATCTCTTGGGTGACAGATGAGTACTCTTCTGTGTGAAATAAAGCCAGCAGTGTTAATATGAGCAAGCCCTGTCGCCAAGTGTTACTCAGAGATTTGTTTCTTTATGTAAAATGAATTGATGTGAGGTTTTTTTGTTTGTTTTTGTCATTGTTCCAAAATGTCTCTATATAAGCAAAACTGAGCATTTAGACTATTTCTAAAGGACGCACATGGTAAAAATGTGTTGTCATGACATCCACGTCCTTAAAAGTGGCACTGAAAGGTTCTGATTTTTGTTGGTAAATTATTGTGAGAGTTCAAACTGCAGTAGCTCCTCAGCCGGTCAGAAGATGATGAAGGGAGATAGAAATATCCCACTTTTATGCATAAACATAGATGCAGTCATCTATGATTGAAAGGAATAATGGACAGAGGCATAAAGTGCTTCTTGTGGTCAGTATGGAGCCTCCATAACACAAAGTCCTGCTGGTATGCTTCTGGATCAGTCATATAGTGGTTCAGCTCTGTACAGACAACATCAACAATGTAATTAATAAAATTAAGAAGAGCACTTTTTCAAGTTAGGAAAAAGAAAAAAAAAAGTTATTTAGATTTATATAAACTTTGCGATCCCTTTGTTATGAGGGCTAAATGCATTAAATTAAAGAAGTACATCGACAGTGGCAGTAT
Organism: Leuresthes tenuis; assembly: GCF_036924035.1. NCBI lineage: Eukaryota > Metazoa > Chordata > Actinopteri > Atheriniformes > Atherinopsidae > Leuresthes > Leuresthes tenuis. Next base: position 14,428,826 of record NW_027325368.1, on the reverse strand, counting down.
TGTCGTTGTACATTAATTCAAAGCAAAATAACATCTTGTGCCTCTCATGACTTAATTTCATCAGTGTCTTTTGAAGATTGCAGTCATTTTCTTAAACTCCCAAAGACACCCTGAGGCTAATCTGATCTGAGACATTGAGCAAACAGATGCTGAGCACACATCTAATGAGAGGATAGGAGTCAGAAAATCAAAGAGAAAAGAAAGTTATGCAAAGAAAATAAAGGAAAGAAAATTATGTCAACAAGGAAAGAGTGCAATCGCTCATTAGGAGCAGCACATTGGCAGCTAGCATATATAAAAAAAGAGACCAATGGGGTGAGTCAGCATGCATTTACAAAGCATTATCTGCTGGTCCTGTCGCCATAAAAAAGACTTATGAGCCTTATGAACTTTTTGTTTTCTCATCAGCAGCTTACAGGAGGGTCAGAAGATTAAAAGAAGAACAAGAATTTAAACTTTAGGCTACCTCTCTGCAAGTTGTTCTGGGAATTTGTTGGTGATAAAGCACAGTAGTGAAAGTAATAAAGAAAGAATAAGCAGCAACACAGGCTGTGTTCACATCAGATTCACATCACATTACAAAATGATCAAATAAACAAAATTCAAAGGTGTAAAAGATGTGACCCAAATTGCCAAAATGGACGGATAATGAATCTAAGGATAGTGCCATTAATGTGTCTGTGTTATTCAGTTCTTCTGAAAAGTAAAAGAGTAAAAGAGAAATGGAGGGGAGTGATTGAAAGCAAATTAGAAGCATCTGCGTGAATAGTGCTTTATTGTTACTCATTTATCGCAGGTCTCAAAAGGTTTTCAACACCAGGCTACCCCACATCTACAAGGATCCCAACAGGCTAATGAAAAAAACCATCCCCATTCCAGTTCATGTTTAATCACTCTCGTCTTTCTTCATTAGCATTTCAGAGCCACGAGGGATTGGCCACACAAACACAGTTATGTCCATTATTTCTGACAAACATTCATCTTCTAGCACGACAACAACAGAGAACCAGAGAAAGGTTTGAGCTTAAGGGAAAGACTGAAGCTATCTGCACAAAAAGGCTTATAGATTTATTGGGTATGATTCCACCAAAGCTCCAAAAGCTAGAAAGTGCTTTTGGAGATATTCATACTAAATAATTCAAAATAACATTTCCAACATTCCAAATTAATGATTTTATTAATTTACTTTGACAAAGCTTTATACACAATGTACAATTGAAGCTAATAACAGGTTCAGGAATACATCGGTGAATTTTGTCCTGATCCATTAAAATCCTGTCGTAGGACCAGAGTTGTTTCATGTGAGAAAACCTGTAAATTTTCTAGAGATGTGACAGTTGTTCTAAGAATGAAAGGAATGCCCTAAAATTCCTCCAAGCTAATATAATGTGCAGAATCACTTCAAGTTGCTCATAAGTAACAATTACTGCATAACATAAATAACTTTTGCAGCCCATCATACATACTTTTCCTTTGAAAATAATAGGCCAGTTAAAATATTCTGTCCTTTTAATTGAATCTGGTTTCTTTTCATCTATTTTTTAGACCTGTGCTAAAATCTGGTGATAATTTCGGACAAATATGAGAAAAAATTCCAAAGGGTTCACAAAGTGGCAAGGGCAGCTATTTGTACCAAAGTTGTAGGACAATTAAGGCATTAGTTGTTTAAATACTTCAGTCCGTGTCAAAGTGGGGAGCCATCTGAATGACCAACCTTGCCAGTCCAGGAAGAGCAGAATTAGATTTTGATTCAACATTACAAGTACTGAGTTCTATTAGGTGCTCTGATAAGAGTGCTTGTGGCATTAATATCCTTGAAACACTGACAAAAAATATAGTGACAACTTGTACACTGTCAGCCCTCCAGAATTCAGATACAGAGAGGCTTTGGATGCAGATTTGAAACCCTCTGTAAAAATAAAAATAATGCCAAAGCAAAAGCAAATTCCAGGTCTGGAAAGCCCAGCTAGAATAACATCAGCTAATGAGGAGTAGCCTGAGTCTATCAAAACCAGCCACTGTCTCTGATGCTGACAGAGTTATGTGAAACATCTTTCCTTGCAGAGCTCCAAAACGTGTCTACTAACAAATAATTCCTGTACCATTGTGTCTTTAATTAGACATTTCTGCTGGTTGGGTCAAAGAACAGCAACCCTGCAAATTAGCTCTTTCTATCACAGTTTGCTGGTCTGTATTTGGAACATGGCCTCTCACGAATAATTTTGCTGTAATTATAGTGAGAACATTTCTAAAGGAGATTTAAATCAGGGCAACAAGGACACCGTAGATGGGCCTTAAAGAAATAAAATGTGTCCTTGCAAAAAGTTTCTTCTTGAAAATACAAATGACAGTCAATTTATACTTAAAGTAGCTTTATTCAGAGGCCGAACCGTCAAAGTTAGGACAATCTCACTCTGATGCTGCTAAAATTATTTCTACCATCAACAGAAGTTAATATATGGTTAAATCCCTGATCCACTATCCAACTCCAGCTGGTGGTTGTAATGCACCATAATGTTGTTTGCCAACTGCCATAAAAACAAAGAGGAAGAAGTGACTCTATCATTTTTTCAATCAATGACTTTTGATATCGGTGGACTGCAATATCAAATACAAGCCCAGAACACATCGAACACTAAGAGAGTTGGTCTTGTGATGAGATGCATAAACATGTGTTTAGTTTCATGACTATCGTTGTGAAATTTCATACTCATAAAAACAGAAGTAAAAGTGCTGATAGGAAAAAGGTAATGAACTGTCTTAGTTCAAAACAAATGAGTTTGCAGATTGCAAACAAGAGTGCTGGCAAAAAGTGCATCAGTTTACACAGGACACCATCAGGGCTATGAGAAGAGGACTGGTGACGATTGGTTTATCTGCACAGGATGAGGGCATTGCCTGTATATTGTGGAGAAAGTGGCAACTAAATGTACAGAAGGAGCACAATATGTTTTCTTCAACTGCCTCTGGAAGCCTAAAGGGGTGACTTAGATAATTATAATTATAATTATGTGCAAGAAAAACACAACAATCCCTAAATTTGTCTTGTTATTTGTAGAACCTTTGAGTAATTTGTCTGTTATCTTGGTTAGCAATTACAGCGAGCGCTCACCCACACTTAGTTTCTTTTGTTACCCTCATTAACACGAGGGTTTAAATTGTGTGTTCGTGCTTGGGTAGGATAGGTAGCACAGCCTTTAATTTACATGTTTGTTTTTAGATTAGAACCACAGGTTAACTGTACAAATATGCATTTTGTTCTACAAGTTTCATTGAGTTGTTAACACCCAGACCTTCTGATTTTCAGTGGTGGTTATGCTTTTGTCATTGTACACTATTAGGTTTCTCTCTAAATGATAAACTACTTTTTATTAACCAGCTGGAAGTGGTTCTAATGTCACTTCTCTTTTCCCTGGCTGAGCCAGGCCACAACACTTGTTTTACAGCTCATAACTCGGTTTTAATGTTTGGACTTACTCTGCAGTGATGTGGAGGGACAGAGAGACTCTGTTCTTTCTTTGCATCACCTGGTCTTAATATCTGCTTCTGAGGCAGTGAAGACAATGTACAACCACTGGACACTGGCAAATTTCAATAAAAATGGAATGCTATGATTAGCAAATCTCACAAGCCACAAATAGAACATAACATATCAAATGTTGAAAGTGAAACATTTTACGTTTTGATGACAAATATTTGCTCATCTTTAATTTGATGGCAGTAACATGTCTCAAAAAAGTTGGGACAGAAGTAACAAAAGTCTTAAAATGTAAGTAAATCTGTAAAAAACAACAACTGGAGGAGACTGTTGCAACTGCTCAACATGTCAGTAACATGATTGGGCATTAAATTAGCACCTTATAAAAGCAGAGTCTCTTAGAGGTTAAGATAGGCATAGGTTCAACAATCTGCAAAAAACTGAAATATTTATATTAAAAACTTTGAATATTCCAACATCTACAATACATCACAACGATTCAGAGACATCGGCTGAAAATCAGTGGTGGTTACACGTCATGAGGAACACTTTATGATTACTGTATGTGAACACAGTTTACTGTGCCATCCATAAATGAAGGTTAGAGCTCATGTGTGAAGCCATGTGTGAATATGATCCAGAAACGCTGCTATCTTGTCCAGGCCAAAGCTCATTTAAAACGATTAAGATAAAGTGGAAAACTGTTCTGTGGTCAGATTAATGAAAATTTGAAAATATTTTTGGAAATCACGGATACCGAATCCTCCTCGCTAAAGAGAAGAGGAACCATTCAGCTGTTATCAGCTCTCAGTTAAAAGAAAATTAAAATCACTTTAAAACTCTCTGATGCTATGGGGGTGCATTAGTGCCAATGGAAATGGCAACTTGCACATCTGGATAGCACCATCGATGCCTAAAGGTTAATACAGGTTTTAAAGCAACATATGCTCCTTTACAAATTCAAAATGAGCTAATATGTTATGAAATAGAAGAAAGTCTCACTTTAAACATTTCATTTGATGTGTTTTCTTTGTTCTATTGGAAATAAAATATTTGTGAATGAGACTTGCAGACTTGAACACTTGCTGATGGATTTGAAATCATAACACTCAAACTACATTACTTTCACACATTGCATGGCCCCAACATATGCCTTAACTGTATGTTAAAGGGGCTCAGATTCGGTGGAACATCTAGTAAAGATAGATTGTATGCTTCATAATAAAAAACAAATGCATGTAAATTTGAAATGAAATTTGAAATGACATTCATTTACTTTTCTAAAGCTCCCACACAAGAGCTAATACTGCAGGATATGAATGAGGAAGCAATCTCTGCATTACAGCAGCTCTTACTTAACTGCAGATGCAGCCATTAATAAGAGTGTGCTTACATATTTCCTCGCTATATCCTGTGTGTTTGAGTCTCCTTTTTACATCCCACAACATGCAAAGTGAGATTCTCAGGAAAAAAAAAACAACAAACAAATTAATTATACATATACAGCATGTATTTGACATACCTATTCAGGTGCTAATAAAATGAATGATATTGAATGGACTTTGTTGTGGTAATTATCATGCATTTACAACACCTAGTTGTCCTTCAGCACATCCCAAAAGACAGCTCAATGCTTGAATTTACCATTTAACAACGATGATTTTGTGGCAAACTCCCCCAACGTCAACATCCACAAAATGGGTTGTCATCCAAAGTGCTTATTATATCATCAGACAGTTTTGAAAACTAAATCAACAGCACTGACGCTTCTTCAAGAACTCCCACAAATTTGCAATTTTCTGTCAACGTGCCCTTCAATTGCTCAAAAACAGATTGATAAAATGTATAATTATAAAGGGGGAAAAAAGCTAAAATGCCTTACATGGTGAATAAAAACAGGGATTTAGCACTCACCTTCCACAGTCTCTCCACCCTTGACAACTTGCAGGATTTCATTGTGACAGGGAGGCAGCACTGGGAGTGCTGGTGTTAAGAGCGCTGTGTGATGTGGACGCAGAGAGACGATGCAAAATGAGCGAGTCATAAAAGAGACACACCTTGGCTCCCACTGAGAATGATCCAACAGTAAGCATCGACACACCACACATTAGGATGAAGTGTGTCAATGTGTGTGGTCTATTTCCAACACTGAAACAATGTCCTGCTTTAACAAGTAAAGATCAGAAACACGACACCTTTACAGTTACACCAGAGGAGGTCCGATCGCTGAGGGAATATTAGACAGAGCAGGGTGTCGCTGATGGCTGCATATATTCCTGCTACACAACCCCAGAGCAGAAACAGATATGCTGCCAGAGCGCTCGGGCCCTTCACAACAATCACTGAACCACTTACCTGGGCCATTAGCTGCATCTTAACATTTACCATAGATCAGCATTACCCAACTCACACAGAGCTGGAATATTTTTTGCTGCATTTCAGCCAGCGTTGTTTATACCATCTCCACTCTGCTTTTTATGGTGCAGCTCACACAACTCAGACTAATATGGGTTTAAATCATTGAATGTTAAGCAGAGTCTAAATGAATACAGTCAGCACTGCGGAAAAGCTGATACCCGTAAGGTGTCACAAAATTGGACGTACTATTTGTTCTCTCAAGGCTTTGCAGGACTGTGAAGTGTAGTGTGTAACATGACAGCTCCCTGTAAAGCTTCTATGGCTTTTTTAAAAGATAAAAAAAACAATTCTCTGAAGTAAAAAAAACTGCCAGAAACTAGACTAAAAGAAATATTTAAACTATCTTAAATTTACTCATAAAACCAAAAGTTCACAGTTGGGTTTACGGGATCCATATCATCTCAAAAGTAAGAGAAAAAAAAGGCTCAGGTCAATATCATCCAACAATAATGAAATACCAGCAATGCAAATAAATAAAGCTGAAGAAAACCCACAGACAGACAGAAGGAAAGAAAGACAGGAAGACAGACATAGCTCCCTTTGACAAGCTGACATGGTGATAAGTGATAATACCAGCATTGCAAAATGTCTTCCCAAACAATCCAGCAATAAAGGAATGTATTTCCCAGATGCAACAGCCAGTCTGGCAAGGGGAGTAACATCAATCATCACAGTTCGGCTCTTCTGTCATTGGGGGGGCCTATTTGACGGGCTGCCAGCTCCAGAATAGAGAATTACTCAACAGTGTTCCTTGTTCTCTCTATCTCCACTCCGCCGAACAATCAACATCTCCCCCATTTCTGTTCTGCTCCTGTGAGCTCCACACTGAACATCATCTCAGAAGTCAGATCCTGCCAGCTCGGGGCAATGAATCCCCCTCTCCTCCATCCCCAGAGCTGTGTGCCTCATTCAGACTTCTGACTCCTGGATTAGAGGGGCAGGGGGGAAATATTGACGGGGGATGATGATGTTCACACTGCAAAAGCTCTGCACTACAAACAGTGCCTGACAGAGAAAAACTTCTCCACAATGACATCGACCTCACACGTGCCTGTACACAAGAGATATGCCTGCAGGTTTACACACACACTGACTAATGTTTGAGAAGCTTTAGAAAGCAGAAACTGTCTGGCCGGCATCCACACTGAGTTTTCTGTTCTTTTAAAGGATAAACCCACTTTCTTGGCTAGATGGACAAAAGGTTTCTCTCATGTTGCTCCTCTGATGACAAGAATGCAAACAAAGGTCTGGGTAGGATGCAATGTGAAAATCTAACTCATGTGTTATTCATCAGAAGACTAAACCAGAGCCTGGATGGAGGAGAGGACCCTCTCATATCATACTATCATTTATCATCATAGAACCTTTAAGACTACATCATTTCAACTTTCTACACAGGTGTCAATAGCTGGATCCATAGCAATAGAATTTCTTTGAAATGGTCAAGTTCCAGGGCTCTGATATTGTGCATGTTGACTCATGGATCACAAACTTGCCAAAGAGTGGGACCCCCATTGTATAATTTAGCAAATAATTAAGTTATTTGACTCAGCAACTAATACCAGGTTAAAGCAAGAAAAAGAAAATGAATGGATGGATGGATGAATTAATTGTTTGGGGGCTGAGCAGTCCAGTCTCCCTAGATTCATGCAGCCATTTCCTGTCTCTGAATAACGCTATCGCTCTCAGCCAAAGGAGCCTGGTGTTTCTGCCACTATGTGTTCCATCAGACTGGATAGTGTAGTGGTATGATTGCCACCTTTCGTGTGAGAGATATGTGTTCAACTCCCCTGCTTGAAAGGTACTACCTCCTCTACGGGTCTTTAAGCAAGACTTAAGTCACTTTGGATAAAAGCATCTGCCAAATTCATAAATATAAATGCGTTAAGATCATTTGTGATGAGTATTTAGGTTGCGTAAGTGCTGCATTTAGCTTAAAACCATGCTATTTTATAACTTATAAAATTATAACTGACTCACAATGACTTTGAAAAATGTGGGCAAAAATGTAACGCAAAATCACTTAAACAGCAAGATATACCAGCATAGACTAAAAAGAAGAAGAAGTTTGCTGATTTGCTTGTAACTTTGTGTTGCAATGCTTTAGCCCAACTTTGCATCAAAGTAGCATGTTACATATAAAACTTAGACTTGGAGCTGAGTCCTTGAAGCGACTACCATATGGGCACAACTGCTTTCAAGAGCAGATTTTCCAGTTTGAAACAAGCCAACTCGCTTCATTGCATGTCTCTGCATGCCTGGACCCTCTGTTGTTAAATCACAGCGTGGCTTCGGGAACACTGTGAATACATCGTCATAGTGAAAACATGATGTTGCTGATTTTATGGCTGCAAGTTAAAACTGCACGATACAGCAGAGAAAATAAAAATAGTTTTTAGACACAATTCAGAAACTGTATCACTCAAATCAAAACGGAAGGTTCAAACCTTCAGAATAAGTACAAATCAACCCAAACTGAGTGTACATGTTTAGACTCTTGGGAGGAGTTAAAGAACTCCTCAATGAGCTTATTTTTTTAAACACTTCTAGAACTTTTTAGTCATAGAAAGCATATCCTATACAGAATTCAAAACAATCCTTAGGTGAGATGATTATCAATTCAACAATTTTCCAAATGTTAAGAGTCAAGACTTGAAATTTTTAATTCCGCAGTTCTTGCAGTTTGATTTCAATATTTCACATAATAGCAAATGATGATGTGCTTTTTTAAGGTCAACCAATTTGAAATGAGATGTAACAAAACAATATTTCCAGTCGGTTCACACAGGGTCAACGCAGGGAGTGCCATCAGCTCTTTCACTGAAGCTAACTCTCATTAGCTTTGTTACTCCACATGCAAAATTCTTTTACGCTCCAGGTTTTTCATCACCTGAAATATGCTGCGAAACGTGTGAGGGAGTCCAGGTGCAAAAAGATGAATTTTGACCAAAAGTGAAGTTGGATTTTCAGTTTCAGGCCGGTTTTTCAAAGAGTTACAAAAGTTTCTTCAGACAATGTCTGTTAGCATTTCCACTGTGTTCCAAAGTCCAGCAACGATTAATCAAAAGTGAACCCTGAAAAAACATCCTTTCTCGCTGCTCTGTGACAGAGTTTAAGTGTGTGTGAGAAGCCAGGCAGATCTACATACAGAGACCGAACAGAGATGCAGCAGTGGGAAGGGGAATCATGCTTCTGATGCATTCACACAGAATCTGCCAATGGGGTGCCATCCTGCAGAGTTGTGCTAAGATAGATAAGATGAGATACACTTTTATCTGTGCTTGGAAATCTAACCACTTAGGAGCAACGAGAAAATTACATTTTATCTCTTTGATTCACTGCGTTGTCCTCATTATTACAAATACCTCTCCTCATTTACTCCCAAGCTCACTAAAACACCACAGTTCATGCTGCAGGCTCTACCTCCCTGCTAGTTAAAGGAGGCATGAATATCCAAGTTTAAATACACACAAACAGTGACAAAAACACTACTTTCTGCCGTACACTTTGCAGATTTTATTAGTTATGATTTAGATTTACCATGAGGTGTTAGTGGAAACTGCCAGAAATGAGACAGCATCACAACTCAACCACAGCCGTTTCTGGGGGAGTATTTTTCAGCAGCTGAATTGTCTATGTCAAGAAAGTATAGGAATATCTTTAACTTTCAAAACTACAGTAACTGGCCTCTTCCGATCCCACACACTTGGACTTTTGTAATGGGTTCATGCAACACAGTGGTAAACACATTTCTGTCACAACTTTTTGAAATGTGTATACCACTGTGATTGAAACTTTAAAGTTTCTCAGTTTCAACACTAAACATCTGGTTGTAATACAGTCACTGCATCAGGCTAAATATATAAACATGAGCAGGAACCTTTTAGGCATCACTGCTTCTCTGTAGTGACACTGTTGCTACAAAACTATGAAGGCTGACATGTTTCTTCTGTTTTTGCCTCCCTCCAGGATTTACTACTCTGGAATATAACCCTCTTGACTTTGCCTTTATCCTTAATTAGTGTATGCGTGTGCATGTGTCTTCATCCCAGTTAAATTACATGCGAGTGTTCGCATGCGGGTGTCTCTTGAGGGAGTGTCGCTGATGTATCATGGCGAAGTCGATAAGAGATTCTGCCCATGTGACACAACAGATTACTGCTGCCTGGTCTGGACTGGAAAAAGACTGAGAGAAGTCTCAAGAGGAGCGGCAGTACCGCTCTGCTGCTCTAATTCTAGCTGACAGACGTGTTGTAGGAAAGTTTTCCTTTCCTTGCTTTAAATTTTTGAAATTGATTTTTTTTTTTTTGCAGAAAACAAACTGCAAACAAAACAAAAAATAACAACAATGATTTGTAACCATCGTGTCAGATAAGAAGGGTAAAGGGCAGGATCTGCTTCTTTGCTCAAAGATTCTTAATGGCACTGCTGCTGTGTAAAGTGTAATAAGTCTTCTTCTAGCACGTAAAAAGCACCGGTTTTCTTATGCGTTTATTTGAGACCCTGAATTGATAGATCTGCTCTTTCCCCCTCTCAAATTAAATGTCACATTTAAGTGACCCCATTCACAGACAAACCTCTTTATGTGTGTCTACAGGTCAGACCAATACCTCAATGTGGCTGATGTTGCTAGTTATTGCTACGTATAACTTTTTGATCCGTATGAGAGGTGACATTATCGCCCTCTTTTTGGACCAAAATGTGATGCAGTAAGCTGCTAGCAGCTTGACACTGCTGACAGAAGCTGTGTAAGATGCACACATAGCTTTTATTCTATTTATTTATTTTGGCTGTGTTTCTTATACAATAGAATGACAAGTTCCGATATGTTCAACAGCACTTGAACCTTAGTTCAACCCATGTGCTGTATGTTGCTGCCTACAGTACAGGGTAGAGTTGTGCTTTGATTGGAACACAACAGTCTCTAGTGGCAAAACAGACACGGTGCATGAAAACCTGTACAAATGGTTTCCTGCACCTGTAACCTCAATGTGATGACACTGTGTGCTGGATAAAAACAGTTATTGCAACAAGAAGAAGATAATGGAGGCTGATGTTTGAAACTCTATTCCTCTTTTAAAAGGAGACATACTGGTAATTATCATGTCTGCAGCTCATAAAACTTAACCTCAAAGGGAAAAACTGGGAAGCTTTCCGAAAGGTATATATAAAAAGCAGAGACATGAGCACAGAGAGAAAATAAAATGAGGCAAGCTGAGTTAAAATAATGTTGTATTCAGCTGCATACTCATGAAGTACTTAAAAGCAGCAGAACTCTTTAAGATCCAGAAGTTACAGCTGTAAAAAAGAAGGAAATGGGATGTGACTGGCATCATCAAGTTCAGGATCACCAATTAGGTAAACAATAGGAATGTGTTTTATTTTTCAATCACATGAATATCTAATCAGATAAATGACTACCACACACACACTGTAGTTGCTGCTCAAATAAATAGCGTGAATGTTGTTTGAAATGTGACATGAATTGGATTAACATCAAAATACCCACATGGAAGCCTAATAACAGCTGACAATGCGTGTGTTGCTTCCCCCAATCTTCACACAAGGCAAAAGCCAGGCATCATCACCATGTAATAATAGTCTTATTACATGGTGATGATGCCTGGCTCTGTGTTTAATCACTGACTAATGCCCACTGTCAGCTTGTGTAATAATACTGTAAATCATCAAGAAGAAAAGGTACAGTCAAACAGTGTGGCAACAACCTGCTGATCTGCTGTTGACAGGTCTGTGGAGGTGCTGGGGAGGGCAGTGCGGCAAGGGATGATCGATGGTGTGTTAACAGAGCGCTGAGGTTCTAGGCAGGGGATAAATGACCTGTTGAGATGCCCCCAGGTGCAAAAAAGAATTTAAAAAAAGAAAAGAAAACAATGATCAATAGTGACTACGTCTGTCAGCAGGTACTAAAGATAGAAAATAGAAGTGGAGGCTTGTTTTCATTAGACGCTAAAAGAGAACTACGCTGTGATGGTTCCAGTGGCGAGTGTGCTGCATTACAGGGGAAGGGGACGTTCAGTGAGCAGAGTGAAAGCTACGTCATACCCAGATGGCAGTCAGAGCTACCAGCAAACAGGCATCGTGTGTTCCCAGAGCTTACTGCCTCACCCTCCCCACCTTTGCAACCATGGCAACGTCGAGCAAGAGGTCCTGCTGAGGATGCTTTGTTGTCCTGAGGGGAGGAGCTGCACTGGGTGACTGCATGTCTGCCTTCTGTGCCCTTTACTGCATACTGACTTAAATGCTCAGCAATCACACATTTTCTAACTGTACATAGCCATACCTCATTGTACATTTTAGAATTACGTCTTTATTTGTTGTCTTTTTTGTAGCAAGCTGTTACCTAAAACTTATGTTTGTGTATTTCATGTTACATTACAGCCTTTTCAACTGGCCTATCATATCTGTGAGTGGCAAAAGAATGTGAATATATGTGAAATATATATATCCCTAATAACAACAAGTATATATTTCTGGTAGTTGTTGATCACTTAGTCACATCAGCCAGATTTTTTCTTAACCTTACAGAACTGCTTCATATCTCTGGGATGCTGATGCGTTGCCTGACATGCTCACTTTAAGTCTTTCAACAACATGTCTGTTGGATTAACATCAGCACTTATATTTGACCATTACTAAAAATATTCTTCTCTTCCAGAACAATTAGAACATTGTAGAACTTGCTGCAGTTCTGCTGACAATTTTCCTTTCCACCACCATATTTCACAGATGGGATGAGGCTCTGATGCTGTAATAACTGTTTCCCTTCTGCAAACCCTTTTTATAGGCAGTTTTTTCAACTTCTTTTTAGACAGCTGTGGCTTTCTCTATTCAGCCCTCCATACACACCGCTGTTGTTCAGTGTTCTGACCAATGTGAGATAAGCCTCTAGTTGCTTACGAGTTACCATGGATTCATGTGTGACCTTATGGACTTATATGCACCATGCTCTTTGTTGGTTGACAACCCATGGGGAGAACAACAATGAATTTAAGTTTCGTCCTATTCTACTTCTATAATATTGATCTGTCTGATTGTGGATATATGGAATCCAAACTCTTTAAAAACAGCTTTTATGCTTTTCCAGCTTGATGAGTATCAGCGACACTTTTTCCTAAGGTCCCCAGAAATCCTCTCTGTTTGTGACATGATACATTTCCACCAACATGTTGTGACATTTAGATAGATCCTTGTATTTAGAGCAAAACACACCATCCACTCTCACACCTGAATGTGATCCCAATGATGGAAAACACCTGACTCTATTTCCACCTTCAAATTGACTGTTAATCCCAGAGGCTCACATAATTTTGCCACTTGCAGTATGTAACTTTACACAATTTTCACCAGGAACAAAAATGACCAAGAACAATATTTTGTCTTATTTGTTGTTCCATGGATTTACTTTTAGGATTCATGTGAAAATCCGATGTTCTTTTAAATATGATTTATTCAGAAATTTTCTTCAACAATCTGACATTTTCAAGCACCATTATAACTTTGATTTGTCTTTCTTGTCTTTAGCCTGATTCTTTGTTATTATTATTTCTATATGAAATTAATATCACAATACCACTGTCAGTCTTGTATCCATACAGCCATAACACTCACGTATGTCTCTGCACTATTCAAAGACGTAGGTTATTTCAGGATACATGATCATTCTGGATTAGTGCAGCAAGTACTAGTGGCCTGTCGTGATCAGTCATCACCTGAAAGATACTGTTAACCCTGCTGCAGAGATAATGAGGACAGTCTAACCCTTCTCACTGCCCTCTGTCTTTTATCTAGCTTCTCTTGTTGAGCTCCATCTGGCTGATTTATCTCAGTCTTGGACCTCAAAGGAAGCACAAAGCAAAAGTAAGACTTGGGAACCAGGCCAGACTGTCTTACTCAGATCTGGAGTATCTCTAAGTAGGAAGAATATGAGGATAGGCTGCGTGTGTGTGTCTGTGCGTGTGCGCGTGTATATGTTAGTGTGTGTCTGTCGGCCCTGGGCATTGAGCCTTACCCAATGTGAATTAGATTTATTTCACATTAAAGTCATGCAGTCAGGCAGATTTATGATTCACTCCCTTTGAAATTTTCCTCCTATTTTCCAAAACAGGATAACAAAATTATGTATGCATAGAATTCAGATTAATCTTTTTTTTCAAAACAATTTTACCAACTTGTAACTTGGTCAAAGTTGACATATATATATATTAAAAAAAAACAGAGTCTAAAGAGTGCATCCTGAAATAGAGAGATAACGCCTCAAAAACCCAGGTCTTACAGATCTTTGTGTTTGTCTCTGAGCATATGAGTAATTGATCATGTCAAAACTGCTTCTTTATCACCATTTTTCATCAATTTCTGTGTTATAAAGCCATCATTATGAGCTGAGTACATTTTAAGCAGGAACAGCCCGTTAAAAGGAAAATTAAGACATTTCTAGTCTGCTTTCATTTTTTTTAAAAGCAGCCTACGGGGAGAAAAATCCTATTAAAGAGCAGTATGATACTCTGAGATTAAGATAGCCTGTGGGAAATGAGCATCCACTAATGACTTGTACTAATAATAATTAATACACAGTTGTCATCAAAAAACTGCAACAAGCAGTGAGGGTTCTCTTTTAATTGTTTTGAGGAAAGTTTATCTGAGTTAAGAAAATGTTGTGTTTGCCTATCACAGACTAATATATGTGCAGACAGACAGAAAAGCTGACATGAAAGGAACCAAGAACTGTAAAATATGAAACCTCTAAACCTTGTACCATTCTAACTAATGTTTTTGCAACCTTCAGACTTAACCATGTGTAAATTGTAACTTTTAACCCTGTATTTCAACCTGACCCTTCATGTGTGAGAGTGAAGTGGAAAAATGAAGAAAATGTCAGAAGCACTGCATGGGATGGTTCTACAACTTAAAGTCTGTTGCATGGAAGTCCTCATATTTCAGACCTTCCTCCATGTAAATGTTTTTGGATGAATTAACAGTGTTGTGCCTTTATGTTGACACAGGGCAAGATGCAAAACGACTTACACATAATCATATATAAATAATGCTGCAAAAACTTAGTTAATTTACAGCTATTGAGCTTTTATCTTATGGTGAACTTTATGTGTAGGAAAAATTCATTAGCAAAAGTGATCAGTTTAGAAAAGGGTCTATCAAGTCATTTGAAGAGAATTATGTGGGATAAAGTTGAGCCATCATGGTGTTAAGAGAAACTGCATGGGTAATGTTGTGTTATATATACTGACTGTAATCCCTGTAAGGTTACTCGTCAACTTCCATCATTACAGATCAAGACACAAACAAAGAGAAATTATTTCTTTTTCCCGCTGTTTTCTTTCTGTAAAAGAAAACTCAGTACAAGCAGGGTCATATATAATCCCAGGCTTCAATCTCAAGGAAAAATGTTGCCATATTTAACCTTTAGATTCAATAGCTAATTGGCTTAGCAGTAAAGGGTAGTGAGGAAGAGAAAGAACCACGGCTGATATCTCCCTCTGGGTGACTCAAACTCTTAACATACAATACTGAAGCCTGCACAAAAAGGAAAGCAACAATTAATCAGTCTCACAAAACACAAGCACAGCTCTCCCACAAACAAACATAGAGGCGGAGCCTACATTTTGTGAGCGTAAGAGGCCAGAAGAAAAAAACAGCAGCGAATAAATTTTGTAGTTGTTTACAAGAAATCGAAGATTCTTTATCTTTTTTCCTTAACACTCCTCCTGCCTCTGAACCTGAGGGATTTTAGAAACTGCACAGATAAATATCTGGATGAATGAAGTGCAATTTTACCTTTTCCTTTCACAAGAAAAAATGAGAGGAACAACAATGCATATAAACTTTTCCAGAGGAATAAGGATTTGAAAATATCACTCTTCAAAATGGTTTCCCATCTCCTGAGAAAAGAGGCAATTTCATGCTTCAGCACAATTCAAGGGGACCTCAGTACTGAAGGAGACTTTAAGGTTAACAGTGTGAACTTAATAAATATCTTGGAAATCCAGCAGTGTAATAACATCTCCTTACTACATGTAAAAAAAAAAACATTAAGTCAAACATTTGAGTCAGACAATAATGGATAAAAGCATTAATTTTGCTTGTGATTGCTTTAGAATTAAAACTTTGTGGTCAGGGAGCAAGCAACACATTATAGAAAGTCCAGTCATCACGCCTTCATGCAAACAGACAGCACACTCGCTTTCAGCCAGACTTAGCCTTGTGCCAATGACGTCAATGGTGGATGATGCTGTTTGGCTAAGCGAGGGCTAATAAGTAAATATCTGAGTCCAAAGATGGGGAGAAAACTACTAAATTAAAACCATTAAGAGAAATGCTAAAAATGAAATTAATAAATGCTGTTGTGTGTATGTTCTCAGAGAAGGAAACAGAGAGTAAACTTGCATTATCTCCAAGCAGAGGATCTGCTGCACAAATGTCTTAAACTACAGGCTCTCTCGTGGTTTCTCTCCAAGAAGTGCAACTTATCTCACAAAGCACACACTTGAAAGTCAAAAGTGTTTACCCTGAGGTTGCTAGATTGGTGTTAAAACTAATCCACAGGCTTAGCTACCTGTCACAAACCTCTATGTGACATGACATAAATCCACTTTCTACAATCAAAATACTCATCACATGCGCTCTCTCTGTTTCAGGACCACGGTCAGCACCATAGTCAGCACCACATGAGAATATGCTCAAAGAGATGCTCACACAAAAAACTACATGAACACACAGTATGTACTGTTGATCTTCACGTCACAGTCATCAACTGTTAAACATTTTCCACTCATGTGGATGCTTCAAAAACTCAAACAGCATTTGCTACCTTTACTTAAATATTTTAAAATATGCCAGAGGCGGAAGCAGCAGCAGCTCTTACAGGCCCACTTGGATTTTTATCTGCCAGTATTCGTTAGGATCAACAAAATCACTGAAACACATCACAATAATAACAGTGAAACTGCAAAAGATTTTTTTTTTTTTAAAAGAAACAAACGTTCTTTTGAAACTTTTTTGAACAGCTGTAAAAGTGAAACCAGATAGAATATTTATCACCACACAATTAACAGCAGACCTGTATCTCAGTGGGTCTTTAAAGAAGACTGATGAAATAACGCCAGTAGATTTGACACAATGAAGAGTATTATATTGACATATTAATAACGAGCCTTACATCCTCGTCCTCTCGCAAACACTTTTTCCGGTTCTGGGCGTAAGGTCTGCCGTCGTTAATCTGCTGAGGGGTCTTCCCTCCGTTTTCCTCGTCTGTAACCTGTCCACCCAGAAGGTGGCTGGCCTCAGGTGGGTGCGGGAAGGAATTGGTCGTGTTGATCTTCCCGGTGAATCTCTGATACAGCGAAGCCATAATACAAAGGTCCAGTTCAGATAGAACAACTTACAGCATGTCAAACCGCTCTTGTCTGATTTGCTTTTCTTTTGTTTGGTTTTTTTGTTGGCCAGTCTTTTTGTTTTCTGTGCGCTTCGTAAAGAACAGACGACAGGCAGGCAGTTCTCACCTCTGGGATGAAGCAAAATATAAGATGAGGATGCTTGTCTAGTAAATGAGCATTTATGGATAACTCACAAAGTGATAGTCTGATGCAAAGCTGAATCCTTCGCAGCAATGTCCTTTTAGCTTTGTCCAGGCGCACGGCAGACTGATGGCTTCGGGTGTCAATAGTTGCCCTCTTTTGTATTCAGAACACGTTGTCTTCTCTCGTCAATTTCCTGATGCCTCCTTACAGCGAGATAGCAGGAGGAAGAGCTGAGTTTCAATTAGATATTCTATCCTCAGCCGACACCGAGGGATTGTCGGCAAAACAAAGGAGCAAAGATAATAAATCGCCTCTTTTGGTTTTGTTTCTGCCTGACTGTCCTCACGCAGGAAAAGTGTGAAGGACGCAGAGAACCCGACGGTAGCTCTCCTCCTCAGACGCGCTCTGCATGTGAAGTGACCAGCGCTCAGAGAGCAGCTATTACTGTGGCGCTGCTGTCATTGCACTTCCCTGCGTATTTTTTTTTTTTTACGCACAAACAAAAATGCACAATTGCTCTTGATTTTACTTGATTCAGACGTTTTGATTTGCAGGTCTAGCTCATTTCTGGTTTCATGAGGGGGTCGAAAAAAATGATCTCCCAAATGATTGCCTATGGTCCCAGGACGGAACTCGAGTGCCTCTCTGTGGCGCTCCAGATTAGGGCAGGCTGACCACACGCCTCTAAAAGGCCGAGGTATAAAACGACAAGTGTCTTAAAGAACTCCCCTTAAATTGAGTGCATCTTTGGAGGCTAAAGCCGAGATCAAACATTTTCCAAAAATTATCCACAAAATACACCAAAGCAAATCAAGAATTTTACTCTTCCACTTGAACACAATGAAAGGAGTTTATTTTTGGCATGTGTCATCTTAGATGATCTTAAAGTGTCACAAACATGTTTTTTCAACTCCACCTAAATGTAAGAATCAAACCATGACACAGTCAGTCCCTTCTCTTGATTTATGCACCCTCCTTCCATCTGTCTGATATTTTCAGTCAGCTCACATCCACATGTATTCAGTTCATAACATCACAAGTGATTTCATGCTTGAAATGCTCACAGAAGCCAAATCTTTGCAGCTCTCTGGTAAATGAAGAATATAATCTTATATGTGATGGAGGGAGGGAAAGGCTCTTGGGTCAAAGTGTTCAAATCTCCTGTCATGAATGCCACTGGCAAACACACCACAGTTCTCTCACTGTGACAGTCAAACTATCACTCCACCGAGGCTGAGCTGTTTTTCTGAGAAATAGGTCACCCTCACACGGGTTCAACTTCAAAGAAGCATTAAAGCCCATCTCAAAACAGCTACACACATTTTGCTGAATACCACCGCTGTGCATCTCCCATTAAGTGAAATCAAGTTAATTTTGCAATCATTTGCAAAGGGGTTACTGAGGTGGGCTGACTATAGCAATAGAAATGAATATAGTCTGTATTGAACTTTGAACAAAGAGGGAGTTTCAATTAATTTTCTTTCACAAATGGTGAGTCATCTCAAGCTCTGAAAGAACCGCTGGAGGTCATTGATTCATGGGATGAATTATAAAAGTAACCTCAATAAAAGTAAATGTTTCTGGAATACAGAATATTAATTTCAAAGGTTTGGATATCTATTCCAAAACAAGGATATATAACTTTATGGCCTTTGCTAAATTAAATTTAGTCTCTGTTCCTCCCTTCCTCCTCAGTTTGAATCAATTGTCCTTTGATTCAAATAATTCATAAATTAATCATTTGATGTTCTTTTGTTCACATAATTCAACAGACAACTTTCAACAGAGACTTGTGTTGTGGGCTGAGCATCTCTTGGCTTCCAGCAGTCTCACCTAACCACAGTGTCTTGTTTTGGTTGATGTCATCATCTGTTCCTCTACTTCATAAATGCCTTCTCTTTGGCCTGCACACCCTTGGGATATAGGTCCGAGCCACCTGACAATCCAGCCTCTCAGATAGATATCTTCCAATCTCCCTCATCTTGTTGGGGAGCTATTGTGAAGTGCCTGACTGATTTAGCGCTCCCCTTAGGACGGCGCTGGGAAGCCAGGGCACAGCTTGACTCCCCTATCGCCTTGTTACAGATGGAGCATTAGAGTGGAGCTACGCCTTTCCCTGCTCTTACAAACACCACTGCAGTCAAGCTCTGCATTATGGGTGGTAAAACTTTGAAGAGGCTTGTAAGATAATGATGAAGGTTAGCTGGTGCCCGCCTGCCACCTACGCAGATAATGGCGCTGTTGGGACCAGCACAAGCGAAAACCTATGCAACACCGTAATTACATTTCAAGCTCATAACAGATGCATTTTAATCCGTGGTGCAGCTGTGAGTACTTTATGATGCAGTGAGTGACGGCTTTATGAGGCTTTGCCATGCAATAAACTCCCCTGAGTGAGTTTACTTTCAGTACTGGTGAAGGATTAATACAACAGCAATACGAGGAAAATTTACTGAAATGAATTCACTGACATTGTTTTATTATATAAGGACCAGAGGGAAGTCGTTAGTTTTCTCCACATTCTTCAAATGAAATAACACGAGAGCACGTGTTCCACAGAGAGCTGGAATGCTCCAAAGCAGGCTGCAGGTGAGATCCCACAACAGCGTGGAAGATCTTCAGAAAAGAAGACTGAAATTAAATAAAGAAGTCAGTTTTAGCTTTAAAAGCTGCTGCTTTAGTTTAGGGGAAAATGTCATTTTGCATGTATTGGGTGAAATGACTCGACAGGCTGCATGGCATGCTGCACAACACAACAAAATGACACATAAATTAATTGGATAGAAGAGAAAACTGATCAATCAGTCCATGTCTGGAAGGAGAGCAGTAGTATCTAATTTCCTTGAAACATCACTCAACTGAATAAGGAAATTACTGCACCTCTCTCTACATGCCTGTATCATAATGGATTTAGTTACAGCCCACCATAATCACATTTTTGCACCATTTTCCATTTGGTATTAGCTGGGCTCTAATGATTTCCCTTGATGCTGAGTTGAACCAACCATGGCAACAAGTTTCTTTATCAGCCTGCTGCTTGTGTGTTGGATTAAAGTCATTTCTTCACTGTGGTTTGGGCACATATGGTATCTTTCTTAAGGCTGGTCTTATTTTACTCAATACAATTATTAGAAATAATGATAAAGACGCACAAACTGTGTAGTTTGAGCCATATCTGACCTTGGTAACACTTTACAATAAGGGTGCAGAAATATATAGCCATCTCTCACAAGAAAGCGGGGACAAAGTATGCAGCACTGTCTCAATAAAGGCACAGAAATTGTGAAATGTAACCATTGTTTTGCACAGGGCAGCATAAACCCACTCCTACCGCCTTATGAGAGTTTTGTTACATCTAATACTTGTTCATACCACATTTGTTTCACTTTCATGTATTGCAAATGGTACAATTTGCCAAGGAAAACAGGCATGTAAGATTTTAACACAGATTTGCTGGGGTTTTTTTGCCCAGACATTTGCAGCTGGGGGTTTTTTGCCCAGACGTTTGATATTTCTCCTATTTAGGAGGCTCTCAATGTGAAAGTGCTACATTTTGTGCTGTGCACTCACAAAGCTGTCTCACATACTGGTGTGGGATTTTGTTGGAATATGCAATCGCAATGCCAAAGACGTACATTTGTCTTGATGATTTACTGCACCACTTGATAAAGTTCTGATGCTAAAGCAAACAAACGATCACATAGGATTATTTTTCATTTAAAGGAGTCATCTGATTTGTGACCGATTAATAGGTGTGCGATATGGCTTTCAATTCGGATTTATTTCTGTTGTGCAAGTCTTTGTATCAAAAAATAGCTTCATGGCTCTAAGTGAAAATGCATTAGGCTGAAAGTATGTGTTTGAAATCCAGATAATTTGGTTGCAAATCAATTAATCTATTCAGTAACTGTGAATGAATAGACTGTAATGTGAACTAATCACATAAACTGATTGATTATAAATATGATCATAAGTTCATAGCGAGTGAAGGGAATTCTTAACACATCTTATTTTAATTAATGCATAAAATCATGATGAGCCACTAGTTTTCCATCATTTTTACTCTGTGCAGCCTCAATGCTTTCAACCAGTAAGGTCCAACTCTACGGAAGAGATAAGAGAAGAGATGAGTGGTAATGATACTGCGTGATGTGAGACGAGGGACAGATGCTTAACAGTGTTTAAAGAACAACAGGAGGTTAGTTGCTGTTTGCAACACTGGCTTGGTCCACTTACATGGTGAACAGCTTCAGCACTGTCTGGGATTTACATCTCAGGGAAGCACACCTGACCAGCTTCACATGTAAAACCCATTGTGTTTGTTTGCCACATTCTTTGGATTTTAATCAGTTAGATGTGAACACACATGAATATACTCTCGAAACCCTAAAATTCTATTAAAAATTTTTTTTTTCTCAAGGCCAGCGTCAGTCAGATTGCAGAGGAATACACTCTTTATAACACTACATTCCTACATTTGAATTTGATTACCATAGCCTGTTGAATATCAGCAGAAAGATTTCCCAAATCACTCACACATATCAACTTTACAATTTGTTAACACAAGCAACCTAAGCACACACAATGGGTCTAAAATCATTTTAATAAAAATCCCACTTTAACTTCACAAAATGTAAATATTTGGTTGCAGAACTTGTTTCAAACTTTCACTAAACCTATTTATTTTAGCTCCGTGTAATTTTTATTTTCCATGACCGAGAGCTGCTGAGCATGTCACTTGCTGGAATATTATCTTTCACACAGGATAAGAGCAGTATATCACAAATGAAGGGGAGCTATGCACTGAGCTTAAATTGAAATGGCAGCAGATAAGTCACAGAGGAAATTTGGTTTAGCGCTGGCTGATGTTGTAGAATAGAATGTAGCTGCATTTGAAGGCAGAAGCAGATGACAGCTGTGACTTGTGCAGATGATGAGGGGGGGAAAGAGGAAGGAATATTGGTAGATAGTGTGAGGAGCAACCAAACTAGAGCATTTAACTGAAATTTTCAATCACATGTGTGTTTGTTTGCAGAGAGAAAGTATGTGTAGCCATGCACTGGCTGAAGAGGGATTGGGGATGAATAAAATGAGAGAGCTTATCACATAAGAAGTGTGAGGCACCACCTAACCCGCCTGCATCTCCTGCTTTATTTGGCTGTTAATGCCTTTTTGGTCATTTATTTTTCTATGTGCTTCCAAAAAAATATGTGTTCCGTGATCTGGAGTGCTGCGAAAATCCTCTCAATATCTAGCTTTGCTGGGGTGCCACAGAGTTACATTTTTTATCAAATTAAAACAGCAAGAAACATCAAGAAAATTCATCTTAATTGCTTGGAAACACATGAGTAGTCCTATACCTCTGCTCATCATCAGTTTCTCCTGCAGCCTGTTTGCATGCAAGCCTAAAAGCAGCATTAACTCAAAATTCAGTCAAAGATCCATAGCTAGTTGACCTCAATGCCATCTGAAGGGTTTTTACATATAGCAAAGAGTAAACAGTGTGTTTAAATGCAGAGCAAGGCACCACTGAATGCACAGCAATCATCTGAAATAGTTCAATGCATACATACTTATACCTAATATGCAACTTTTCCCCAAGATGGCCAAGCCCTGGCGAAGTAATTAGATGGCAACATCACAAAGAATAACAGTAAGGCACTAAGCATTCTCCACAGCAATTGTAACCAACCATGCATTAGAACTTGAAAAAAAATTAAACAGGAATTATTTGTCCATCATGATCCTCAGAGGGGACATCGGGACCCATCGCTCTCTCCCTGCCTGTCCAGTTGTTATCAAAAACAGCCAGCAGCCTTTTCTGTCAGGAGCAGGAGACTCACCCATAAATACAGACATTCCCTCACAGCGTGCCATGCATGCTAAAAGGGCCCCTTACCCTTCTGGAAGGAGTGCCGGTGTCTATCTTCAGCTGGGTGGCTATGAGCACAGACATGGTGAAAAGTGCCACTTGCCTTCCCCTATCGCTGTGCTCACACCTTTGTGCTGTGAGGTTGGGGATGCTGGAGGTGTTTCAGACAACCCCTCTCCCCTCCTTCCTCTCCCTTCCTCCCACCCTCCCCTACAGCTAGAGGGATAGCATGACCTGGGGGTCCAGGAGCCCAACCACAACACTTCCCTCTCTCCTCGCTGGGTAAATCAATCACACAGATGTTGGCATCGCCTGCACAGGAGGAGAGGGCGGCGTTGACAGGGTTGGGATAAAAGGGGGTGCTTCTCTTCACTCAGGCTGCTCCAAATGCTACTTATCTATCCTGTCCTTACACCCCCACATCCCTCCCTCCCTGAAATGCTCACTGCCCCTTCTCACACAGACACCCTTAAACTCTCAGCAAGACTTTTCTCAGCAAAGATGGAGTGGAAGAGTGTAGGTAAATCTCTCTCTCTCTCTCTCTCTCTCACTCTCTCTCTCTCTCTCTCTCTCTCTCTATCTATCTATCTCTCTCTCTCTCACACACACACACAGACAAGGTAGTGTTCCTCGACACATTAGACCCAATACTGCCTGCTAGGCATCTTTCCCTTTGAGTGTGTGAGTAGTTGGTGTGTTTTTCCAATCTCAGTGTGAGTACATATTATGAAGAAACAGATCAATTCAGCTTTGCAGCCAGGTTGTGATTAAGCACAAGTAATATTTATGCTGCCTGTCTCATCATGAAATACACCCCTTTCCCTCTGACCAATCACACACACTCCCATCAAACCATGCTAACAGGACAGAAGCCTGGCACTGACATAGCAGCAGCTTTATTTATGCAGCCTTGTGTATTGAAATCCCAGGGCTGAGACTGAGTAACTGGCTTATTCAACCAAAACTGCAGCCCAACACAGCCACAAGAGAGTAGGATGAGTAGAAATATTTCTCAATGAAAATCTAACACTTCCTTCCTTCTGCTACTGTCTTAATCTCATCTGGTCAACTGAATGTGGCAAAAGTCGGAGGCAAAAAAGCATTATGCCCAGAGAGAACCAGTTGAGTGAGTGTGAACAGTAACTCGCTCATAATTCATTCATTAAAAACGATGCACATTGGGATCCAAGAGCAGTGAATCTCAAGGCTCCCTACAATCAGTCCCCCATCAGATGTGGACTCAGAGGATGAATAATTGCTCATGTTGATGCTGCCGTTCAATCAAGATGTTGTCTGAACACTACTAGTACAAGGTCTTTAAGAAGCTATCATACTGCAGAGTACTATCTCATATTTTACACTTCATGGATGTGAAAGTTCTATCATCTAAATGTGCACTACTTTTAAATGACCTCGCCAAGTATTCCAGTGAATAAAATAAGGTTGAGCCGCCTATTTTCATATTTCACGGACAGCAGAGTGCTTTGTACCCTGAACTGGTTTGAGGTTTCACAGCACCTCATAAATATATAAAAAGTCAGCCAAATCTCCTTTCCACCATGCCTCATACGGCAACTTTAAGCAAGAGTGTCCCCCCCGCATCTGCAGCAGTTATCTCTAATGGCGGCTGGGCTTCAGCTCATATTTTACATGTTTGATTTTTCAGACTGACAACGATCCCACGACGGCAGCTGTGTGCAATGAATAATGGTGCTTCTATAAGGGTCGGCAATTAATTACAAAACATAAGATCATCAAATATAACACAACGGCAAAAACGAAGAACAGCTGCACTTTTTTTTTTCTCCATGACAAAAAGGCCATTGTGTAAAGACTAGATAAAGATGAGCTAAAGTTCATATTTGCATGCACACCACAGGAGATAAGGTTTCATCCTAGAGTAATTGCTCTGCTGACTGTACAGGGAATAATAAAGTCTTTTGAGTTCATACAAGACATGTTAGTTGTAGTTAGCGCTACTGCTGTTAACAAGCAGATTTTATGCCAGAACATTCCCTTTCAACAAGCCCCTCATCGGTTTTCCTCTGCGGTCATTTTTGTCATTTTTACAGCCAAGACATGCACTCCGGTGATTATGAATATTGCTTCTCACAGTAAGTCACCATAATTGCAATTAGTGTAAAAGGTCAGCACGGTTATTGCTGCAGAGCACGGAGGTGATGCTGTGTTTTATCATACTGAGAGGACATTAACAAGGCACAGTTTGAATTTCTTCACATGTTTGCTTTTACTACACAGCATCAATTCTAATCAGTTTCCTCCGTTTGCCAGCTCTTGCTGAATCTGCAGAATTTGGGCTGCCATCGAAGCGTTTAGGAGCTTATGTCAAAAACAGTCATTAAAAAGTCTAAAATTGATTGGGTAGGAATTGGAGGAGGCTTATTAGTGTGTAGCTCAGCTTCAAGATCCAGACGATGAAGTGTAAATCACATATATTCACAGGTTCAGGGGACTCATCAAAAGCACATGTGGACCCCTGGCTCCAATGAGAGAGCAGGATATCTAAAATTGTGGGGATGATGAGATGATCTGTCCATGTTTTGGTTCGGCTTCTGAATTAAAAGGATAAATCATAAACTATAAGACCAAATATGTATATTTTGATAACAAGAGACCACTACCTCCTTATTGCATGTTCCTTTTTTGAGGTGAGAATCATTGTTCAGCATTGTTAACGGAGATTTGAACAACAGTGAAATTGAGTTCACTACTTCGCAGTACACCATTATGTCCTCAGCCCAGCTCTGATCTTGACCTTCAGGCAGACCACAGTGCCCTTCCCTTACTAATCGACTCAAAGGCCCCAAGCAGCCTCTGCCAGAACTCCACCCAAATATTCATACTGCTGTACTTGGTATGCTTTCCAGACTAGCGCTGGCTAGAGCCCAGGGTAGCGAAGTGGTGCAAAGATATGAATAGAGAACATATCACTGTTTGTCAGAATATGAATGAGTCCCAGCATATGTTCAAATCAGGTTGTGCTGTATCTCCATCAGCAAAGATGCAAGTTTTTTCACCACAGGCCTGGCACTATCATGTAATCTTTCACAGGTGACAGAAATACACAAAATCTGCACCCCTGGGGACAATGCAAGAGCGTGACTGGGTCCAGAATGAAGCGTGCCCATGAGCTGCAGAACTTGGACAGCTTTCATAAAAGCTGATGTAATTTCCCTTAAGATCCAAATCATGCCATAGCAGTTAGTGGTGATAAATGACTGTTGTTGAATGGCCTTGTCCCCTTCTGCTGCATGTCCCTGGCTGTTTCTGTATCTCTGGATTTCATTCAGTTGAACAATGTGCCATTGTTCACTGCAGCATTATCGTTGTCAATAAGATCATTGGATAGAATAAGCCGATAGTAGCAAAATGTGCTTGTAGAATGTGTTACTGTGCACATCAGTGAAATGAAACTCATTTTGCAATGGTTACTACTGCTGCAGGGCAATACAAACATTTTAAAGAGGCAATTCAAAGTGCATTGGTTCAGTACATGAACACTGAGGGCTCACTTGATGAATGCAGAATGCTTTTAAAAAGCATTTCATCCGTACATGTTCCTGCTGCATATAAAGCATTTCAGTGTAACTTTGTCCACTCAATTCTTCTGTTGGGAAACATTCAGCTCAAGATGCCAGAGAGTCCTGGACACACACTGAGCAGCCTTTAGACATGTTCACTTAAAACAAAACTGATAAATTCATGATCGTGTTTTCTTGACAAAATACAAAACAGAGATGATTTTATATGAATATGTTGCAAATTATTTGAACCAGGGCACAAGATAGTTCTGAAACTGGAACTTTTCAAAGAGTGAAAAAAAATGCAGTTTAAATATTGAAAAGAACAACTCACTGACGGCCAGTCAGTCTCTTCATAAATGCAAATACAAGAAGTTAACACTCCAGGTAAAGATGCCAGTCTTGAAAAAGCATTTTCTGCTCTGTAGTGTAAATGTATGAGTTAATGTTATGTATAAGCTATTACTAAAATCTAATTAAGGAAATAAATAAATGGAATTGATAATAAATGATAAAAGACAATCATTAAGATTAAGATCATCATTAACAACTACAACACATTTAATCCAACGGAGTCATGAGCTAAATTAATGAACATCCTTTCTTGACATTGTGCTGACTAAAAGGTTTTATAGAGTTCAAAATTAGAAAATCCAGAAGCAGAACAGGCACTTCTATTTTTAAAAAACTTTTGGCCACAATGTGAAATCACATGTTTTATGCTGAATATTCATTTTGTTCTGTTTGGTCAATTGTCATTCTTATATAAAACTTTGTCTCCAAAATAATTGGAACATTAGAATATAAACTAAACTGTGCAATTCCTTGCTGATTCATTGCGTCCTTCTTTTCTTGTTAAAAGCTTCAAGGTGAATTTCTCAGTATGCATAAACAGAGCAGTGACTAGGGGAGCTGTCAATTAACTCTAAAACAGCTTTAAGTTCTGAGTGGCAGGTGAGGTTTCCATGGTGATGTTACATGCAACATTCTACCTGAAGATTAAATATTCACAAAAAATTAGTCTCAAGTTACTGCAGTTTGAAGAAAAAGAATAACTCCTATTGATATAGTTTTGCCATTGTCACCACTATGACACTTTCCTGCACATATCGCTGTGACATTTGTGTTTCTGGTGTGAAAGGTGTGAACATGCAGGAGTTTAAGTTCTACTCTTGCTTTGAACATTGTGCCCATGTATTTCTATGATGACACAATGTACATGTATGTGTAAGAAAAATCATAGCTGTTGTCTCACAGACTGTTTGTTTTGGTGTTTAAAACCGTGTTTTCCACTTTGAATGGCTCAGGACGAGTTAGTGGACAAAAGCGCTTCTTTTTTTGTGACAGCAGCATACAGTGGGATAATGCTTCATGGCAATCCCACCAATAAAAACAGAATGCAAGGTTTGCAAATCCTTTAAACTCTGAATTTCTTTGAAAATACTGCAGATATAACATATATCTGAAACAGAAATGTTGCTGTTCTTTGACAGACATACTTAAAACAATTTAAAAAGTTGTTACTGAAGGTCCCCTGGCAGGGAGTGCGCCCCACATACAGAAGGTGAGTCCTGGCGCGAGTAGTCATGGGTTGAGTCTGACCATCACCTTAAACTATACATCCTTTAACTATACTGTGTGAGCATTTGGTAGCTGGAGAAATCAAATATTGAAGTTTTGAATGTTTTCCAATTATTGCCTAATGCTGGATTTTAGCTGCTCAACAGTCCTTTGTTGTTATGGCAGTTGCAGACTAGATTTACACGGACAATGTGAAGCCATGCTGTTGTAATACTCTTGTTGTAATAATGTAGTTTGACATTGTCTTGCTGAAATAAGCAAGGCCTTCCCTGAAAAAGACATTATCTGGGTGACAGTATATGAAGCTCCAAAATCTTTTGTCATTTGGCATTAAAAGATGCCCACAGATATATAGAATTCTTATGAGCAGACTTTTGACCTGCGTTCAGATAACAAGCCCTAAGAGACCAAGGTTTTAATTTTGAATTTTGATTGAACAAATTAGAACATGTTACAGCTTTTACTTGCATTTGTAGATGCAGCAGCAAACTGTGTTCACAAACACTAGTTTTCAAAAGTATCCTCCACAGGATATTGAACCCTTCCCATTGAAGGACTCAGTCTGGAAGACTCTGAAAGACTCAGTCTCTCTAACATGTTGCAACCACATTTATGGTGAGATTTTTGACCATTAAAAACGTTTCTTGCCTCATCACAATGTTTTTGTGAATTTTGAAAATTGAATTTGAAATAGACATGTGATTTTCAAAGAACAATAAAATCCCCAATTTCTAACATGCTGTCTTCATAGCTTTTTCAATTAAACACGCAGTTTATTGGATACTGTTCTACTTATGTTCAAAGAGTATGCCAACTTCTTTGGGAACATTGCAGCAAATGGCAGAACTTTAAGTTTTTTAATGACGCTCAAAATATGCCTTCAGAGGACGAGTAGAAAATGTCAAATTGGTTGGGAGTGAATGCTTGAAACACAGTAATGGCCTAAGACACTTGTCTGTGAAGAGCTGCAGGTCTATTTTTAGCTGTGATCACTTTAAGTAAAATTATGAACAAAGTGGGGTGATGATGAGTGCTGCATCCACTTAAGACTTCAGTCAAACAGGAGGCAACAGAAGAAAAGGAAAAATGAGCATGAATTATTTTTTATTGAATTCCCAAGTGAGCTAATAAGTCCTGGTGAGTCAGAGCTCTCTCATTCTCAATACTGGATCATTCCAACCAAATCATGCATAATGGGATTTAGAGAAGAAATGTTAGCAATTTCTCCAAAAACTGTTCTGTCCTGAAAGAGGGATGCACACTTAATGAACTCTTTTCCATGCTAATTGACCACAGATTACCGATAGAATTTATTAATAAGCTGTGTCTGGGAGTCCTTAGACTCAACAATTGGTTGAGGAAACTACAGACTTCAGCTCTAAGTGGTGTAATCAGTAATGAGGAACATTGAAAGGTAGAGCCTCTTGTCACAAGGGGGAAATTTGTTTGAATAAAAGTGAACAAGGTCTCATAAGTGTCTACAAATTGGAGAGGCAATTGACAAGGATGCTTGATGCTGACTTTGTATCTCCAGCAGAGGGCAAGCTAACTCTAGTATAGATTTATCTGAGCACACGGGACACCAAGAGACATCTAATCCTGAGCAGCCCGGTGGCACTGACAGCTGAGAGAACCCACACAGAAACCAGCCAGACATCTGCAGCTGACAGCACTAAATATCAACAAAACAAGTGATGCAGAAATGGAACGTTGAGGACCACCACTTATCTTTCCACATCATTATTTACTTTTCAAATATATGAAATGATTGACAGTAAAAAGATTAAAAGAAGACTTAAAAGAACATTTTAAAAACAGTGCTGTAGCGTTGTAGATGTCGATCATTATTAAAATAGCCAACTACAGCCTGTGATCTATTTCCATTAATATCCTCCTTGGAGATATAAATACTTGTCACAAAGTCCTCCTCAGAGTATTGCAGGAAGGGAAACTGATTTCATGTCAACATATTTTGCTCCACTAAAACCACAATCGATGTGAATCCTGTGTAATACGAGTTAACTTCCATAATGTGAGTTGGGGAATCGCATTATGGGAGAGCTATGCTGAGCCATTACTGGAAAGACAAGATAAAAAAAAAGAAGATGTTTTTTTCTCATTGAATGTTCATATATGATATTTTTGGAATCTTAAAAAATCGAATCACCGAAGCACAAGGTCAGGCAGAACCGCAGTTCAAATGTTAACGAGAATATCAAGTGGGAGTTGAAATAATACTCTTTTCAGGACAGTTAACTGTTTTTACTGCTTTGGACAGACTCCATTTGGGCCATGAAATTGACAGTCAGTTATCTAAATGATTTGGTCTAGTTAGGTCTCTTCTAAAAATGCAAACAGAAGAATTTTCGATGAGATGATATGAATATTGTGTGTTTTGCTTTGATACCAGCAGAATAATTCAATGACATTGGCACTTAATGTTCCCAGGAATATCCTCATAGCCTTCAAAAAGGGATGCTACCTTGATGAAATTGTGGGGAAAATTAACATAAAGTACTCAAACTTATCAAATTAGGAGGCAAAGATACCCGTAACCCATTTATTAACTAAACATAAAGGACTCTGATCGTCCTCCTTCACTGCTAGTGTTGAACGAAGCTACCACCTACGTCGGTGCGCTTTTTAAAAGTACTGCAACAACAACGCTCGGTGACTGAGGTGGATTTAAACCCAATTGATGACGAATGAAATAAAATCGGAATAAGTGCAAGAGAGGGAAAGAAGATTTTTAAAATACAACTTACGATCTCTCGTTTGGGGGATCCCCTGCGGTAGTTTCCCGCACCTGCTGATGAGTTCATGGTCCAGTGTAGAATCAGTCTCAACCGCCACAAATATTCACCTGAAGCCGCCTATCAACTCAGATCCTCCCTCTCTCCCTCTCACTGCCTCGCAGACGATCACGTACAGACACGCACACGCTCGCACAGCTAACAATCAAGAGGGTTTTTGTGCTCCTTGCCAACAGCCTGCAAGTTGAAAAGCATAATGTGGCTCCCAACATCCGTTCACTGATAAGGAAAAGCGATCGAGTCCTACCATGAGACTGAACGCCACCCACCTGTGGTGATGCCACTTAAAAGTGCTGTCCAATGAGGAATCAAAGCGCTGTATACATACACAACCTCACTGCAGGTACGAGCTGTGCACTTGCCACTTGACAATAAGACAATAAGGCAGAAAGATATCCAAGTCAGCATGCGAACTTTTTTTTTTTTTTGGGGGGGGGGGGTGTTGTTTTGTAAAATGAGCTGCACGTGCAATTTAAAAAGAAGAAAGTAAGTGAAAATGTCGCTTTATCAGCCAACGCTGTCTACTTCCTTCACTATTCCCCGGAATAAGCAGCCACTGCAGTCCTCAAAGCCGTTTGAGTCAGCTTCTGTTTCTTTTCTTGTGTTGGAGCATTTTCTGAAAATGATTTGATTAACAGAGATTTTGAGAGGTGCAGATGCAAACCATCGAGCTCACGCCTATCTAGAGCGAGAGAGTCTACTTTCACAACTCATTTATGAACATCCGACGCTGAGCTGCAAAAACTCTCTGACCCTGAGCTTCTTGTACCCTCCGCCGCTGCTTCATGGCGACTTCCGCATGGAGCAAGCAATTAGAAGCTTTTACCCGTGGCTGGTGATCAAAGGCGAAACCATGTCACCCTGTAGCCCCTCAGCTTAATGTGTTTCCATAGGCCTAATGAGGAAGGCAATGGGAAGGCGTTCATTATAGTGAGTAAAATGCGAATTTAGTGAAACCAAAGGGATCTAGGTGGCGGTGCTATTTTCAAATAATGTGACCCGGGGTTGAGGAGTTTTCTGCAAGTTCTGCTTCAGGCAGCTAATTATAAGAGACAAACGAGAGACTTTTCTATTGTAACAAGATAAAAAGAAATAATAAGATTAATATAAGTGTAAATCCTGTTAGCGGACTGTTCTTCACTATTCATGAGATACATGTTTGACTATAGTGAGTGGTCAGTAAAGACAAACTGCAACTTGCTGCAACTTTTTTTGCCGCATTGCACTGATATTCGATCATAAATAATTGAACAGTACAATGTAGAATGTAATACCAAAGACACACAGTTCAGACACTTTACAAATGGGTTGCATTGGTGAAAGTGTAATAATAAGGCAACACGAAGCGCACTGATAGCTGCTCCGCTTGGGCATGGACAGTAAAGAAATCGCGACACACGGCACAATGATGTAGTATAACACGCATCTAAACGTAATGTCAAAGTATGTACTCAAACGTTAATTCAGAAGTACAATAACTCACGAGACAAGTGGGGAAATATGTGTGTTAGGGTGTGCGTGTGTCACAGAGGGCTCAGCTCAATGATAGCATTTACAGATCAGCACCATGGACAGCAGCCGGGCAGCTCTGTGGTGGTGTTAATGCAAGGACAGGCAAGGGCTTCTAAAGCCGCAGGAGACCAATTATGGTTGTTATACAGCACTGGAAATGCTCAAGCGGTGTAGGAACTGACTTACAATGGAGACAAATAAATTGGAAATAGGGGAGATAAAATCAAAAAAGAGGAGCTGGAAACAGGCAAATCTGCATCACAAAAATGTTCCTATTTAGCTTAATTTTCTCCTTTCCCAGTCTTGTAGTCTTACCATCACCTGATAGTCAACAAATATGTTGAATGAACCACAGGAAATCAGCTTTCGGAGCACATTTTCCAAATTCTGCTTGTGATAGGCATAAATGTTATGCTGACAAAATGTTTTCACTCCTCATCAAGTTTTGACAATAATTATTAGTGATGCAGTTATTATAATTATTGTGTCCTTCCTGCTTCCCTTTTCATTGTATCAGTAGAGTACTGGCTTGTATTTTTTCAGCAATAAAACAGGTGACCATTACAGAGTATGAACACTGCCAAGATCTTGTTATCAATAAAGCACTTCTCGTCAGATGTTATTTGAGAGCACTGTGAATCCTGCTTTCCTTTTCCAGATCTAGTTTCAGTGCCTGTATGTGTACTTTATTTAGCTAAGACTAGATGTATTGATAACATGTACAGTATTCATATGTACAATTTTTTTTCATATAAGCTCAAAGTATTATAGGAAGCTCTCCCAAAATCAAAAGTTTTATTACTGATGAGAGTCCAAAATATCGGCGTTTAAATCAAAGTGGGCTTCACTTACACAAGGCTTATTTATTCCAACACACTTTTGATAAGGCAGTCCAGACAGGGAAGAAATCATTGAGTTCTTGCTGAAAATCCAATTTCCCTCCCTGCTGGCCTTCCCTTCTTCTCATTAAAATACCAACAAAGTTGACCACAGGAGCTGTGGGACAGTGAATAAATCTCTGTTCTTAACACAGTTGATTTTATGGACCCGAGGATCACTGGAGTTGGAAGCGAACATTTCCGGGGGCACAGGCTGCAAGTGGAAAGCTAAGCTCTGTCGTGATAACGATTTGGATGACGAGAGGAAGCAGCACTATCGGCTTCAAAAGCTCCTTCATTTAATGATGCATGGGCTGCTGGGGGGGCTAACACGAGTGACATGTGACTGAATACAGAGAGAAGTAATACACTGCCCCTAACCTTCACTTCCACTCCTCCAGATCACCTGGAATTACTTAGCAGGAACATGAGTTGTATGTTGCCCTTTAAATCCATCTGTAGAGTCTGACCTGGTGAGAAGCACTTTAGAAGGTGAGTAATTTACCAAAAAGTCACTTTTACTAAGAAGCAGAACAACTATGTTGGATCTAAGAGTCATAACTATTAAAGTTCAGGCGAGAGCTGCTCAGGTTTTAATATGGTTTGATTTACTTCTCTCAGTTTGGTACATATTCAGATACAGCTTCAAGCCTTTTTTATGCTCACAACACATATACACATATATAAATGCTTGAAGTTTCCAGTGAACCAGTTCAGACTCGAGGTAGTCACTGCTCCTGGCTAACAGAGCTATTATGCATAATTCTGAAAACAAATGAACAATTCTTTTGATTCACCCCATGGCCTCCAACTCTTTCTACTTAGTTATCACAGTCATCGAACCAACTCTTGTTTTGCAGTATTTTTTAATGAAAAAATGAATTAATGGTTTGAATGAATGGATTCCAGAGCTGCAGTATTCAGCAAACAACAGAAGTACAAAAACATTATAAAAACAACAATAGTAGTCCAATACTGCATACTATGTGCTGAGCCAAAATAAAAATAAAAACCCTGACTCAAGATCAAGATTGACATTAGTTCTAAGAGTTGAGTTTTGTCCCATTGGCAGAAAAATCCTGTGCAAACCCCATCTTCAAACATTGTTCAAACATCATAAAGACTGGCTCATCCACAAGATCATGTCTACAACCTTTCTTATACATTTTACCATTTCCCAAATTATCAATGATTAATGGTACTTAGTGAAATAATGACACTGAAATTCAACAAAGGGCAGGAAGCTACAAAATTCTTCAGAAAATCTTTAACCTGCCACATTCAATGCTCTACAGGCATAATCTTTTAATCAAAATTTAACCTTCACTGACAATGTAATTCTAAGCCAGCAAACCCATACTTTTGTTTTTGCAAAGAGCCTCAGAATTCCAGAAGAATCCCTAAGTGCCCCATACACTACCAAAAAAAAAGCAGGATTTTCTGAGAAAACTGAAAGGGATTTTTTTAATTCTAAACTAGCCCTGAATTTTTTATACCAGAAGCACAAATGCTTTGGCCTCAGAAAGGTCAGAAAGCCTGAATGTTATAAGGCGATCGTTTTGAGTAGCCAGCTCTAACATATCCAGTATACCTGCTGAGCAGAGTTTTACTGGGGCTCTAAGAAGTCAGAGAAGAAACTAAGATAAGGAAGGCGGAGAAGCAAGTAGGTGTGTTTCTTCTCTCATATTTTATTCAAATAGGTTAAAGCAGAAGTAAATTCAGTTTATATGGAGACGCTGTAGTGTCTCATCAAAAACACCAGAGACGTCTGCATTCTTCAGTTTTCAGAAAGCCTTTAAACCTATAAACAGTTTGAATTTACAAATAAACTAATTTTAAAGTGCGATGCTCAGAGACAACATTAGTGCGAGCAGGCAAGTCTGATAAGTACACTTCTTTTCATATATTTTCTGCCAAGATGCCAGGGCAGATAGCCCTCTGTTGGCTGTGGGTTCCTGCTTCAGTCACTAAACATGTTATGAAGACTAATGCTACCCTTTCCAGCCATACATCTGAGAGACACTGCCAGTATGGGAGGGCATGTCTGTAAGTTGATCTTTTTCTGATGTGAGTGTTGTTTTTTTTCTGTTCCATTCTTGTTCACAAACCAAGCCGCAAGCAACACCACCAGCAGCCCAGCCTCAAAATAGCTGCATCTGTTGATTCCCCTGGAAGAAAATTATGACAATATAATCATGCACAAATATTAAACCTTATTCATGTAGTATTTTCTAAACAAATGTTAGAACATGCTTCACATAGCAACATATAAAAACAAAATCAATAAAAACAATTCAGTACAATTAAACTTCTGCAGCTTTGAACCGTGTCTCTGGAACAAAAATTGCCAAAGGATCTTTATGTCTACATACAAGGTCATGAAATTCTAAAAGGTCAAATTAATAAGAATCTGAAAGGCCAGGAAGGACTTAAAAGGCCATTAGCAAGATCTTAAAATCTCTTCTAAATCACAGTTGGAGCCTGTGCAAGGAGGCCAAATCAGGAGTGTCTGTAGCACACATTCCAATGTGTCGCTGACAAATAAGTCACTGCAAGCAGTTGCTTCGCCTTCATGAGAAAAGCCCATGATTCTTGAACTCGGTGAGTAAGATCAGCAGTCCTGATCTTTATTTCATTGCTGTTTGTTCTTTATGATATGAGCGGAGCTGAATGATATTTGCCGAATTGGAGAAGACTTTGAGGAAATGCTAAGAGGCATGGTGTGGGTGGAGCTCATTAGCACATTCAAACATCCTCACTCACTGAATGAGGAGGAAGAGAAAGAACAGTCATGGCCGTTGTAAGGGGGTCGTCTGGAACAGGATTTTAATAGCAGTGGTTTGAGACAAACTTTTTGTGAATTTCCTGTCCTGAGGCACATTTACTCCTAACTTCACCATGGCAATATCAGCCACTGAATTAATAATCAATTGCTTATTGCCTCTTATCCTTTTATTTACACACTCTTTGGCAGATTGAGCTCGAACCTTTTGGGAAATTCCAAGAAACAAGAAATGGTCATCTTCAACAATTTCAGGTCAATTTTTTTAAGTAATCTAGCATGAGGCAAATTATTCCATTGTTTCGAATTGTCATATTGCAGATGAGAATATCTGAGACATACACCTTAATAGGGTGTTTGAGCTGAATGAACTGCAGAAAAAGAAACTTGGGTGGAGTCAAAAAAATAATAAGGGTTTACTCTTTGGGCATGTTCCATGGTTATACCAAGTTTTCTGACATTTGGTGTATTTTTTACATCGTATTTTTAACGAATATACAGCAATGGTCATGTAGATATCTGTAAATAATAAGGTATGTGTAATGTCTTTAAGATTTCTTTGATTGTGCACCAGTTTCATGATCTCCTGTCATAAATCAGATGAAGTATACATAAGACTTTGTGTGAAGCAACAAAAAAGAAAACATTTCATTCAAACTGTCATTTATCAATGTCTATTAACTACCGCCCCCCACCCCAAAAAAAAAAAAAAAACATCTGAAAAATGTCTCTAAAGTCATAATAATTTATTTGGACAGCTCAAAGTTTCAAAACATAATTTTTAAAATATCTAGACGTTGCTTTGAAAAGAAAAAACTAAGATCACGGAGGGAAAAAAAAAAGAAATAAGAAAGATAAAATTACAGATCTTGATCTTTTGGACAGACATGAACTCTAAAGACAAGTTTTAAATCCCCCAAAATCGGGTGACAGTGGACAAATGAACACTCAAACACATATTCTTACACTATCCCACGCCCTGCATCGGCTTTCAGGACCAGGTCTCAGGCTTCCTTGCCACCTAATCTCAGGCTGCGGTCAAGAGCAACATGTAGACTTCCTGCCGTATTGCCTTTCAGCCATGCCGTTCCACAGAGCTCCTGTTTACGGGTGGGTTATGAGTGTTGGAAGGTGCAAATAAGGACTTCCATCTCAGGAGCAACTCAAAGTAAGAAAAGTTTGCAAAAAATAAGTCCCAGAAACAAATCTGTTTCATGTGGAAATATGTCTGCGCAGAAGGATATTAAAGAAACTGAATTGCATGGAATCTGGTTATTTGTCATGAGTGTGTCAAATCTGTTTTTGAGATTGTGTCAAGACTTTAATGGGTGCCATAACCTGCTGTGTAATATGACAATCTTACATGAAAGTGCCGAGATAGTAGTGTAATCTTATGTGATGAATAAATCATGCCATTAGTGGCTGTGTTGTTTTAGTGCCACAAGGTAAACGCTGACCCAGATTAATCTTCAAGATGAGGCAACAATTCAATAGTCTCCACAGTTGCATGTTATCATTGTCACATTACGTCGTAAACTGTATCTACACAAAGATGAATGGAGACATGGTACATAAAATAAGCCTGCAAGAGATTTCATTTGGACAAATTTGTGTGGGCTCACATCATGTTTGGAACTACAGAGCTAAGCAAACAACACTACCAGCACATTTTCCATGTGGCTGTCATGAAAGGTACATGCTGCATGACTAAATGTCTCAATTTTCTGAGCTGCATTCCCAGTAATTTGCCATCGCAATGACGCCTTTTAATGCTCTCTGTTATAGGCATCGAGAGGTCAAGATGTCATCTACACTCCCATCACATTATTCTGAGGACACCCACCTTCATGCATCACCTTGGCAGCATATTGAGCGTGCTTCATGAGGTGGAATTATACAGTGAGAAATGAACCAAATATCTAATTTTGACAGAAATGCACTGTACACACAAAGGTCTACATATTCTGGCTAAAAAACAATTACTCACCACCAAAGCCTTTTGTCTCTATGTGCTTTGTTGTTTTGACAAAGCGAGCGGGGCCATTCATCACTATGAATGGTGGGAGACACTGTGAATTTGTGTCGACTGTACTTGGCCATATTCAGTGACAGTCAGTCCTGCCGGGTATTTATTGGTGATTTGCGGTTGATGATTTATGATTCTTAGGATGAGAAAGCAAACCTGATCTGCATCTGCAAAATATTTACTGGTGGAAGACGTAGCTCTGTTCATTGACTTAGTTAAACAGTTTGGCCGCACATCTTACTCATGTGAACTTATAGTTATCACATTTTAAGTGAAATAGTTGCCAGGTGAACCTGAGAGATTATGAAAACTTTACCGGAAAAGAAAAGTTGAAAAACAAAAAGTTTCTGCTGTACAAGGTTTATTTGTTTTCCTTCTAATTTTT
Organism: Leuresthes tenuis; assembly: GCF_036924035.1. Lineage (NCBI taxonomy): Eukaryota > Metazoa > Chordata > Actinopteri > Atheriniformes > Atherinopsidae > Leuresthes > Leuresthes tenuis. Next base: position 14,389,987 of record NW_027325368.1, on the reverse strand, counting down.
GCCCTTCTGCAGTGTTTTGGTCTTGAAAGAAGAGGCAGCTTTTGTGCGCAGTCCCCAGTCTACACTTTGAAGTAAACCTGGTTAAGACACTGAACTTCACATTGATTGTTGAGGCCAGGTCAACACCAGACTCTATATTGTGTTTTTGAACCTTTCCTATGTACTTTTTGCAGGACACGCTGGTGTTCCGCTTGGAGAGGATGCTACGGTAGAGGAGGACTGTTACCATGTGAATGGGTAAGTTGTCTGGACACATTTTTAGGTAGGTGACACAGTTTCATCCATAGGAATGCCATGATGCAGGTTTTCCCAGCAGATCATTGCATTGTAACAATGTGAGCATTGTGACTTGCTTTTTAGTCATTGGTTTGAATGCTGTGACTGATAAGATGTAACTTAAGGAACATTTTGACCAACAGCACTGAGAACTTAATGGGTTTGTGTTTTTGTTTTTTTTACCAGGAGCTAAAAGATTATATCAGCCCTGGGTCTGCTGCATTTCCACAGAGTACCAACATACAGGGTAGATTGAGCAAATTAAGTCCACTAAATCATGTTGTTCCACCCCGTCACTGCTCATCAAAGTCTCGTCACTGCCATGCTGAACATGTAGTAAAACCAAGAAGTCCTCTTCAGCTTTATCAACTCAAAATCTGTCCATGTTGCACACTGTCATACAGCTTTTGGTAATATTTTTTTTTGTCCTTTGAAACATAATTGTGCGAAAAAATTGTAGATAGAAGTTTGTTGCTCAAAATCAAGATCTAGCTTTTATGACCATTGCTGCCTTGATTGTCCACCTGCAGAGATGGCAGCAGTTCAGAGTATAAAAAAACAAGGTATTGTGCTTCAGCACATCAATTGCCTGTCTAAGCACATCAATTGCCTGTCTAAGCTCATAATAGCTGTGAAACGACAAGGAATCAAATTGTTTTCTCCACATTTCACTGTCCACTTACCACAGTCAAAGCTACGTCTCATTCTGGAGCTCACTGGATAACTGCAGCTCGCAGTCTGTGTCTTCTCGGTTGTCTCTGACTCCTCAGAAGAAACACGAGGAAGTGCTTGTGAACAAATCTGTTGATATTGCACACTTGTAAATATCAAACCTGAGACAGAAAGGAGAAAATAAAACCCAGGAAATACTCAAACAATCAGAAATGTTCAGTGCTGTGAGCCCCACTCCAAAGGTATGAAGCAGTTTCAAAGACTGGAAACAGAGGGAGATAAAGCTGGGGCCCTCTCAATGATCCTGGTTCCTGGAAAAGGTTCCTGCTGCAAGGGGCAAACACAGCTTTAATGTTTTCTTCGAACCTTACAGCACTCATTGTTTGCCCATTATTTGCCAAGTATTCTTCAACCACATACTTCCCACTATACATTTTTCTCCTGGTAACCTCCCTGTTTGCATGAGGATTAAAGAAGATCTTTAGGCACTGTTTTTGTGTCTGAGATTATATCTATCATTTCGAAGAGTTTATGATCTACCAAAGCATGTTTTCTTTTTTTCCTTTTTTTCTTGTCCGCTTCCAGCTTGGTCTCTGTGTATTTCCATCTGTTTGTGTGTGCAATTTAACTTCCCACATATGCGTCACACTTCCTTTTACATATCTCAGTCAAACCATGGAGTGAATAACTCAAAAATCAAACAGAAAAAATCATTGCTCTTACTGTTTTTGTTATCTCTGAAAACTTAACCAGGACTACCTTTAAAAGGCGTGTCTTGTCTTCTGTTTCATCACCTGTCTCATCAAACTTTGAAGTCTTCACTTGTTGTCTGCACAGAGAGAATCCTGGTAATTCCCTAATGGACTGTGGCACCATGACTTATTCAGCAGCCTCACATTCAGCCCAGCACCTGAATTTGGGATAGTTTTCACTTCGTTCAAGCATTCTCTTCATCTTTCTTCTAAATCCATGTAATATATATGAAGATGTGACAGATTTTATTTTGGTCCACTGGCTTTTTATGGAAAAGTTGTGGAAATAACTCAAGTGACCTAATTCAAAAAAGCCCATTTATTTCCCCAATTTAAGTAAGTAGATAATAGTTTTAAACTAATCAGGCAGATGCTGGTTCAGGATATTTTTTTAGTTGCCAGCAGGAACAATAGTAGAGGTTATTCTTGATCTCTGCTCCTTCATCTTAACTGATCTTTTCTCTGACCACACAAGACTGTGATGACATGTGACTTCCTTTTTCAGCAAGATTAGTTTCAAAGGGTTAGAATTTTTTTTCTCTGTTTGAGTAACCCATATACTACTCACAAACCTCATTTCCTAAGAGAACTACTTAATTATTGACAGATGGACACAGACTTTTCTCAAGCTGAGAAAATCAGGACAGATGCACAAGGGTTTCACCAAACTGGCCTATTTTGAAAGTTGGCCTTGTTCCCTTTGGAAATAATCCATCAGAACCCCTTGGTCAGACTGTAAAGGAAAAGCAAAGATAACAAGACGGATGAATTCATAATTCAACACTTAAGACCCTAATGATTGTACAACTGTCATCTCATCATTGAAAAGTTGAGCTAATTAAAGTGCTCTGACCCACAGTCCAACAGTTGTCAGGGATGTCTGTAACCAGAGAGTTGTCCAGAATAAGCAGCAGTAGCAGAATAAAATGTCCTCATAATTTCTGCCTTGTCTTGTCTATCTGATGCAGACTGTTTCAACAACCTGCAGGAAGGTCGCAGTGTCAAGCATGAAGGTCTGTGTGCAACAAAAGTTTTGAATCTCATCAGCAACGCTTCAGCAGCGAGAGAAACTATTCGGAGAACTGCCTGTATTTTATGAAAGGAGTCGTGGTAGAGCTACTAAAAGGCTAGACTTTGCTGGCACAGAGGTGATTTGAGCTAAATGTGATGAAACTAATGTTAGCGTGTTAATATGACCACAAAGAATATGCAAATTTTTAGCCGTCAGTTTAGGGTTTTATGCTAATATCAGCCAACTAACATCAAATATCAATGGTGAAGAGAAGAGTAACTAAGTAAATTTTACAAAGTACAGCATCTCAGTGCAGTTGAATATTGTTCTGTTCTTGCTATACAGTGAACTATGCCAAATTACATGGGAATGGGCTCTATTTCAGTTGTCAGCTATGATCAGCTGCTCAGTGGTGTAGTGGTTAGCACTTTGGCCTCTTAAGAGGGCCCTTGTTTTGAATTTCATCTGGGACCTTTCTGTGTAGAGTTTGCAGGTTGTCCCCCTCCCCAAACACAATGCATGTTAGGATAATTGGTAGTTTTAAATTGGCCCTCAAAGCGAATGCGAGTGTTCATGTTTATTTGTCTGGTTTGTCTGTATTTGCCCTGTGTTAGAATGGCGACCCGTCCAGGTAGTACCCTATCTCTCACCTACTGCTGAGATAGGCGTCAGGCTCCCCACAGCCCTTAACTGGATTCAGAGGGTATAGAAAATGGATGGATGATAAGGTACTGCTTGAAGTCTTCATAAAAAAAATGACTGAGAGGGACTTCTGTCATTTTTCCAGTTTTGATAAAACAAATGAATGCAAATGACTGTGGGAGAATCTGTATCAATTTCAACGTTATCCATACAGTATTGTAATTCCAGTTGGAGCCAATACTGTCAGTCCCTAAACTTTGAGATGATAACTGGGTCACTAAGGTCAGTATGACTCAATGCTGATATGACCCAATATTACCATCGCAAGAGCTATGTCATCACTATGGCTGAAACCTAATAAATATAGAGGATGTGTTACATAGAACAAAATCACATAAGACTTTGTATGCTAGTTTTACTCATGAAATACAAACAGCTGTGTTGCCAACATATTATGTTATTGGACAATTGTTTTGTGCAAATGTAATGATTTTTCATTTTCAGTCTTGTCATTTAACAATATTTATGATAAAAAAGATTTTACACTCTGCCTTCACGGCTCTATATGGTGATTTTGCCATTATTTGAAGCACAGCAGTTTATTGGCTCCACATTAGTTCATTTTAGCCCTTTAGTAGCCAAAATGGCAACATTCCCAGATGAACTCCATTTCACTGCATGTGTGCTTTAAAGGATGGATGGATGCTGAGATCATCCTGCTCATCCATACCTCCTGTTTCCCAAAGAGCCTGCCAGCAGCATTTAAGTTTTCATCTTTCAACCCTTAAATCCATGAGACATCAGTCATGTTAACTTGTTAATTATAGAGTTGAGCATGGGAACTTTTCAGTGAGAGGGCAATTTTTTTCTCTGAAGTACCCTAACATAACAGTTATTAGTGTACTATATTAGTTCTGACATATTGCCCAGCTTAGTGTAGTAATGAGAAAAGTATAAATGCCTGCAAATAACTTTGGAAAGGCTATGTTTACTCTCCAGTGCTCAGTATCAAACTTGCAGCACACTCTGTGTCAATATTCAAGCACTCCGGACACTGATTTTCATGGAAAATAAAGCATGTAGCACAAATACATCCAATTTTTATTTGACATGTTTGATTATTCATCAAAATGGTTCTCCTCGTTGCCAAAAAAGAGGGGAAAAATGTGTGAAATGATCTGAAAGTTCAACATACATTGGTCCCATGATCCATAAATATGAAAATCTTAGATCATAGTCTTGACCTTAGAAACAGTGTGTATGGCAGTTTCATGTCAACTCCTTGTTTAAAGGGTGAATAGAAGAAAAATTAATTGAGAAAAACAAAATGAAAAAAACATCCTCTTTTAGTGGCTTATTCAGCCATGGATATCGTTTGTATTTATAACCTGTGGTGAGCCTCGTGAAATACGTAAAATATATCTTCTACTATCTGAAAAGCTGAGGTCTTTTTGAGCTGAAGACCTTTTCGATATGTGAATTGAAATCTATATTTCCAGAAACTTTAATTGTGAAAAGTTCAGCCAGTAAAGCATAGTGAGAACTATCAATTCATACAGATAACCGTTTAATCAAACCAAAACACTGTTTCTGCAAAACAGCAGTGAGAATACTGATGAGCTAAATGAGGGCAACTAAAGATGCTGAAGAAGCTGAAAAAAGTGAAATTTTAGCAAAGAAAACATTTGCTCGTGTTGAGGATGAAGTCATTTGAAGGCTGAAAGGCTGTAGTGGATGGATAAGAAGCTGGAAAAAAAAGATGGATGAAGACGAAGAATTCATGAAAATGGCTGAAAACAAATACTGAAGTCAAGGCAGAAAATGCTGAATGGTTGAAAAAACTAGCTGAAGGATTTGTAGCAAAATGAAAATGAGTGTAAAGTGTCAAAGTCTTACTGAATCATTTTGAAAGGGTTAAATGTAATATATATGCCATCAAGAGTACTGATGATGGAGGTCAAAGGTTAAAGAAATATCCAGAACATTGAGTTTAAATGTAGAATGTAATTAATACATGCAGATGAGAGAGCGGTTTAAGTTGTAGCAGTTCATTTTTTTTTCAGCAACTGTAAGTGACCTGAAGTGCCAGGAGCAAACATTTCAATTAAAGGTTGAGGATTTAGTTGAGATGTACTCTGGCTGAGGCCAACATAACAGTTTCCTGTGTCAAGGGAAACCAAAAAGTTTGACTTTGTATCCATCGGTTTGTCCATTTAAGTGTGGGTATGTTAGTGGGTGTGTATCTGTTGCAATTTACTGCTGTGTTTCACCATACAAATATAGCACCAAAATATTATGTAGATGTTCGTGTCTTTGTGAGTCTCCAGGGATGTGAGTATGTATGTGTTTCTGAGCTGGTATAATTGGCTCGTTGAGGTTGTATGATTGCATGTTAATCCATGTGTGTTTCACATATTGCAGAAACATATATGGTAGGTGAGGTTTATATACAACTCCAGCTGTCACACTTACTGAGGCAACACCCCCCCCCCCCCCCCCCCCACTCCAGCAGATTTCTTTAATTTTGCCAGTGTTCATAAAACAAATTAAGGAAAATAACTGGGTAGTATGTGAGCATCTGTATACATTTCGGTGTTATCTATACAGTAATTGTAATTCCACTTGAAAGCAATAAAGTCAGTCCCTAAAGTTTAAAATGATAACTGGATCATTAAGGTGAGTATGACTCCTCCCAGGACCATGAATCTATTTAGTGAAGAGATTTTTGCTGAGATATTTCATTTATGAACAAAGCAACAACCAACAGACATCCCAGTATTACCATCACAAGAGCTATGTCATGAACATGGCTGAAACCTAACAATTATGGATGATTATAGGGGAAATTAGAGTGTGATAAAAAAAAAAAGACAAAAAAAGGCTGTCTCTTCAGCTTTTGGAATACAATCCTGCTCCTCCTTTGGGCAAGGAAGGCACTCCTGTGGCTTGGAGTACAAATGTTACAGTTCTGATAGCTATGAATGTCACATTGTGAGTGAGAGGAGACGTTTTCCTACTTTTTGATGGTAAAATGATGCCTGCAGGTTAAAAATAGTGCACACAGCGACTCGCTAAAACCTTTTTTTCTTAAGAATCTTTCTGTCTTCTGCCCCCACCCTGCACATGAACGTTTGAATCTCATTGAAATGCATTGTAAACTCAGAAATGGTCAAAGAAAAAAAGACTAAATTCTTGACTCTGATGTTTCAATATTGGTTGAAGATTTTAAAAAGCTCAATCATTCGGTAGAAGCTGAAAGTCTTGCGACACATTTAAAGTTTTCTTAATCAGCATTCTCACAATGAAATAAATTGCTTGCTTCACACTTTAATTGGTAGTTCAACACATCGTGGGGGGTGCGTAGTTCACTGAAATGAGAACTGATACTATTCCTACAACTACAGAGGAGCTGTGCCACAAAGGCCATGGCTCAGTTAGCTTAGTTTAAGAAGTATTGATGGGGTTCTTCTTATCAAAATATTACAATGAAAGAGAAAAAGATTGTTTCCCCAAATGAAGAAGACGTAGAAACGTTCCTTTTAGGCACAAATGATCATTCAAACCAAATTGATAGCAAAAACTGAGCTGAAAGTATTGGACCTCTTTATAAAATGAATTCATAACTGTCTGCTTTCATTTCAATGTGACAGAAAAATGATGGCAGACCATCAAAAAGACTACAAAGAGATATTTGGAGTGAATAACAATATCCTTGGTCCCAACCCGTTATAGTGATTTATAGCCCCTTACTGTCAACTGGCCTTGACTCAAATAATACAGCCAAGTCTATCTTCTTTCACATATATTTCCCTCTCTGATATAGCCCAGCAACCGTTCTCTTCGGTTTATATTAGAGCACGACGCAATGATTTAATCAGTCCACGAGGCATTATTTGAGTCAAACAATTGAGCACATGTAACTACAGACAGTGGTGACAATGCGATGGTCTCACATGGGATTGTCACTTTTTGTTTGCCTCTCTCTAAAACAGCAGTGTGAAATGGAAAAAAACCCAAACATTTCTAATGATGAATGAAGTGCATTTATTGAGATGCTCTATCGTTCCTCTTTCTTTGGGATATTCAAAGGAAAAACAGAGAACTCGCTCACCTCGCATCATTGTAGCACTAGCAAGACGTACAGTGTGCTCTCCATGGGGAGTTAGAGTTCAGCAGTGAAGCCAGGATTTTAAGAGTGCTCTTGCAGGGGGTGCACATGTGAAGTGTAAAACAGTGCAGGCTGGGATTTAACCTTGGCTTTAACAAGGCCTCTTGGGTATGCTTGCAAGGCAGCTCACTTCTTTGTTACTTTTTTCGTGTAAAAATCTGGAGGGGGGGCTGAGTTTCATTGTACTGGGACAGATGGACAATCTGAGCAAAGGAGAGACAAGATTAGGAGAGTGGAGATGATGTGAAAGAGTGTAATGGGTAAGCGACATGTAGAACAGACAAAATGTGCTGTTTTTTTTAAATGCTGGTTAGATATTTTCATCTTGTTACATCAAAGAATGATTTCTAAAGGAAATCGAGGCGTTATACGTGGCCAGTTACTATTTCAGTTCATAGAATTTTTGCGTTCTGGTCTTTAAATAAACTCTCTGAAGCCCCGGTTAATTTTAATCTCTATTCAGTCAACTTTCTATGCATTCCCTTTTGTCTTTGTTCAGCACTTTTTTCAATGGTCCTGACCCCACATACATACTATTCTTTTCTTCCCAGCATAAGTTCGAGCAAAAAGCCTGACCCTTTAGTGTAACAAAATTTAAGGCTGGATGCAAGCCCAAAACAAGAAAAAATAGCACAGAAGGTCAAATCATCAGTGAAAGTCACTCAAAATACAGCTCAAGGTTACACAGGATACACTCACATGCACACACACATATATATATAAATATATATATATATAAATATACACAGTATATCTGTGTGTGTGTGTTTATGTGAGTATATCACAGCGTCACAATGAGATACATGATTAAAGTTAAGCTACCGTAAATGCTGACTGAGGAAAAAAGCCACGGTTTATCTAATGTGAGCAACTAATATGATAGCAGCTAAATCACAGTTTCTGCCAATGCTCCCGTCCTACTTTGTCTACGTGTATATTGTTGGAATTCTGGTCACGCTGTTAATGCCTCCGTGTAAGCGGATGATGGGTGGTCCGCACTGAAATCGCTGGTTTGCTCTCTGTTGTATCATTGCATAAACATAAGTTGCTGGCGGCGGAGAGCCGACAGCATGGTCATGTTTTTTGTAGAAAGTAGAGAAGCAGAGGCTGTTCCTGATTGGAATCTTTGATGATGCAACTGCGGAGTGTAAATGAACCTAGTGGAACGCACGGAAAAAAAGAAAAAAGAAACATATAACAGGCTTTCTTGTTATTTCTTTTCATTTGATTTACTTTTTTTTTTTTTTTAAATATAGATGTGTGGTAGTTTAAGTATTGAACTGAGTTTTCTGTGCTGGCACAACAGTTTTACATTTCATCTAGCTGTGATTGTCATGAAAAGTTTCAGAAGAAGATTGGAACTTGGAACTAGGGATATGACATTTTTTCTTAATTTCCACTTCTGCACTTGGACATCCTGTGAATTGCTTTTTCTCTCCTTTAGAAGAAAAGAATTCAACTGGTTCTTGTCTCAAACCTGTTAATTTGATTTTGAGTTCCCTACATGTGAACTTTCAGCTATCACAGCATTCAGACAATTTTTCTGACACCCACCCCCACTTATAACCCCCTCTTCCTTTCCCTATCCGCCCACTCTCTGAGCTCTTTGGATACATTCCCCTATGATTATAAATAGTTTCTAATTAGCTCCTCCAGCCATGGGCAATAGAATTGTTCATCAAGTAGGGACTGCCCTCAGAAGACTTCATACATTAAAGCTTGTGCAAAAGTCAGAAGAGTAGCAAATCCCCTCTGCCTCAATTTAATTTTTTTCTGCAGAGCAGGGATTAATTTTCCTATATTTTATCAGTTCAAAAATAATTCTTCACTGCAATCAAGTCTGCTCGTGGTTAGAAAGGACTATAAGGTCAACCAGACCGAAAGACTGAAAGTCACATCAAATCAGAAGAAAATGTTATAAGTTGTCCCGCTGAAAAAAACTTTGGTTTTTCAGTCCACCCAGTGTCTCGTCATTGATCAAATGATAATTGATAGATCTGGACTGTTCTTGTTGCGTGTTATTATCTGAACCATTTCAGAACAGTCACGCAGGCATCTAAGCATAGCCTTTGCTCTCTCCGAAATGTCTGAGACTTATAGCTTTCAATTCCCACAGCTTTCCACTTTGTTCAAAGCCCATTGAGACCAAAGACTTGACTTCTGAGATATGAAAGAAGAGATTCCCCCTCTCGTTCTCTTTCCACCTCTTTCCCCAATTCACCTTTTAGCCATTTCTGCCTGTTTAATGTGCCTAAGTCAAACAAAATCCTTGAAAAAGTTTTTGCAGGAAAAAGTCTACATTTTGGCACTTTAATTGGTCCCTCTGAGTTTAAAGGTAAAAGTCATTCCACACTATGTTTTTCTTGATGTCCCAGTTATCACAAGAGATGGTTATGCAGATTTGTCTATGAAATATTCAAACATTGTATTTCTCTTTGAAAATTAAAGATTAAAACACACTAACTATCCCGGAGCCTTTTGTAGCTTGTGTACTCCCTGTGGTTTTTATCGCTCACACTAAGCCCAGTTCTTACTGCGCACTACAGGTTTGAAATACGTTTTGCATGAAACAAACAATTATCTGGCCGTTCAGGAGACCATTGTGGGCTGAATCCAACAATACCTGTTCTTCTGCAGACAAAGAGCTCAGCCAGCATCTGGTTTCACGTTTCTCGTCTCTTCTATTATATCATCATGTGCTCAGCTGGCAGCTGTCCTGTTATTCTGTGACTGCCTTTTACCATACCTTGAGCATTGTTAATGTTACATCTCTAAAAGACATCTGTAAGAAATAAACAGGTTAATAAACGTTGAAAAGTAGTGGTTGTTTTCCTGCAAACTGAAAAAAATATTAACCTTCTTGGGGTATTTTTTTCAGATGAAACTGTTTGTTTGTTGTAAACACACTTCAATAATGGTGTTCTTTTTATACATTATTTATATATGTGAATTGCCTCGCGATGCAAGATTGCTCACATTAATGACAATGTCAGAGTTTACATATATAATTTACATTGCTTGTATGGTGTGAATTCAAAGGAGAATTCAAGGAGAACAGCAACCAATAAAAACAAGCAATTATTTTGGAGAAATAGCAAACCCACTGCATTTCAAGACTTTATGCCCACATGATGACTTGCAAGGCTAACAAAGCGTAGGTCATTAGCCTCAGGAAAGTGGGTTTCATCTCAGAGTCGCCATATTCTCTTGAAAATGACTCCTTACTACTGATAGCCAAAGGGCATCAATTAAATTCAACAACCAAAAAAGCACTCCTGTAATTATGCTTTATTTTACTGAACTGGCTTATTCCATTAAAGTACATTTGTCTGCTTATAATTACATAAACCTACATTATGAATTTACATTAAATTAGATTTTGTTTAAATGGGGCAATGCCTTCATACAGGTAAGAACACCCTCAACAGGATGCATGAACATCCACCAGCAAATGCAAAACTTTGTGTCAGAGCACAGGGCTTCGGCTTACGAAAGACAGACAGAATTCTTAACTTCACTGACCTTTACAAACTGTCCATGCGCATCGAAACTCATTTCTCATGTTCTGCATCACTGGACAGAATGCCTCAAAGGTGGAAAACACATATCAAAAAGTAGGAGAAGGAGTAGGTTATAGGATTAATAGTGAGATGAACAGTAGCGACAGAAACAGGAAAAAGATGTTGAACAGGGGGAAGAAACAGTTGCATTTTTCATGTTAATATGCAAAGAATAATTTTATCTGACTTCTGCTTCCAGAGTTGTACAAAATGGAGCCATGCTGCCCTCTGTCTGTTCTATAATCAAACAGTACTCAACACAAACTGAAAGCATTTCTGTATCATTTCCTTGATGTGTAGATTTTGTCAGCTAAATTACCCGTTCATCCATTTTCTACACCCGCTTAATCCGGAGCCTATCCCAGCGGTCATTGGACGAGAGCCGGGGCACACCCTGGACAAGTCGCCAGTCCATCACAGGGCCACACAGAGACAAACGAGACAAACAACCACACGCACTCCTAAGGACAATTTTAGAGACACCAATTAACTTAACATGCATGTTTTTGGACAATGGGAGGAAGCCAGAGTACCCAGAGAGAACCCACGCATGCAAACTCCACACAGAAAGGCCCCAGCCGGGAGATGAACATGGAACCCTCTCGCTGTGAGGTGACAGTGCTAAGCACCACACCACCCAGCTAAATTACATACCCTTAAATGTTACACTGTAGTTAATTCACATGACACAGGAAGATTATTATTAGCTGCTGTTAAGCATTTGCATATGGCTCTATCTTCCAGAAAACACAAACCAGGAACTTTTTTTGTAATATGTAAATGTGTTCCATCTTATATTTAAACTGCTGAATTATTAATTATTTTGATCTGTCAGAGCTGGAAATGTATATGTGTAGATCATAAAATGAATCTGAAAAAAATGGTTCCTGTCATTGTTCACTATCACATCTGCATGGCTTACAGCGACATTCAAATAGAGAACAGCGTTAAACTGATGGAGCTTTAATATTGACTTTCAAACTGTTCAATACGTTTTGTTCCAGTTTGAAATTTCTTAGATTTATCATCATGTTATTTGCATCAGTCTTCATCCAGGGAAATCATTATCCAATAAAAAGCCATTTTCTGATAAAAGCAAAGGTTTTGAGGATCTGGTGGATCAGCCACCGGTGGCTTGGAACATGTAAGGCTCTAAAGAGTCGGTACAACTTGAAAAAGCAGCCTCATTTGTTTTCAGGGTAATTAGGTCACTGCTGGTAAGTGGTGTAAACACACACCAGCTCAAAGGTCATAACTTAGAAAATGACACCAGCGAGTACAATACCTCAAACTCAGGAAATGCTGCTGACCAGAAATTTGACCTTAAAGACCACAATGTTTTGCGTTTTAATACACATAAGATACTGATGGATTACTTGTTGATACTGTCTTAATAGTAGAAACTGACATATTCTTTCCATATCATCAAACAAAAGTACTAACGAAAGTCCACAATAAGGAACTATCCAAACAGAGATTCAATAGTCCAAAAGAGACAGAGCCACATTCGAGGAGTTTTGGAGGAAAATACTCTGTGTAACTTTCCTATCAAATCTGCATGGAGCACATTACATTAGAAATACATTTTCCAATCCATCATCCTGTTCTCTGTAAAGGACAAACAAACAAGTTTTACTTGTAGCTAACTGAAAATAAAGTTTTACCTGTGTGATGAGTGTTGCTTCTCTTTCTCAGTGCTTAGAAACTGTATTCAATATGCATTTAAAGAGTGTATCTATTTCTCTTTTGTTTTATGTCACTGGGTCAATAAAGAGGTCCCCCAACAGTATTTCTTTCTTGCCTCATTTGGTGTATTGGCGAACATTGTCTAACATCTAACTCCACTCTATCCTACAGGTACTCAGATTAAGTTCTGATAACTGTAAAGACTATAGTACACAGACTATATTGTATATTCTATTTGTATTGTATTATATATTGTACACTCAATAATCATATATTCATAATCATATCTGATGTATTCTGTCAAATTATTCTGATTAATTACAAAGGCGCCTTGTCTGGTTTTAGCCAGCAGGGGGAGCTCGTAGTTTGGGAAAAAGGTGCCAAGGATCATTTAAAGGAATATGATTGTGTTTATTTACATCTATTTTTTTTTGTCTGGGCTTTTCTCGGAGAAACTCATCAACCTGAGACTAACACGTCACACGTAAACAAAGTAAAATCAACAGAAATACAAAACACTAGACCGCTCTATCAAATAATATGTAGAGCCGCTGAAAGCCGACCCCTGGGGACTTTTCCAAAAGTTAACCCCTGCATGTACAATTTGTAGGCTACCTTTACTTGACAAATAATGTAACGCCAGTTGTGTAAGGGCGTGTGTGTGTGTGTGTGTTGGGGGGGGGGGGGGGGTTCAAGAGGAGGAAAGCAGGAAAAGGGACGCTATTATTCGGGAGCAAGCTGGCGTCAATTTGCTCTTGCTTTAGATGTCCGCCACCATCACATATCATAGTTAAACAATCCTTCTGTTTCTCGTTGCAACGAGGAAGGCTGGCGGCTGTTGGATTCACTGCTGCCAGCTGCTGTTGGGAAAGATTTGCATGAGCTTGAGCGTTAACTAGTGACAATCCTCCTCCAATGAGAGTAAAATCCAGGATCCATCTTTTTGCTATTCCCTAGCCATTATTTTATTTACTAAATGCCCATATCCCTCCGCAGGGTCAGAGAGTATTTTGAAGAAATTGAGAAATGGTTTGCTTGACATTTTTATCAAGTTGTCTTATCGACGTATTTAAACATTTCCCAGACTGTTAAAATACCCCTTTCCTGACGAGTCAAAAGGAAGTGTAAGTATTTGTCTTCTGCAGTTCTGCTTGGAGGGGTGGGTCTAATTTTTTAGGAGCCAAGAGGAGCTGTGCTTCGGTGCCACTTATCATTAGATATGGCCACCGTTATAGAGTACACCGAAGCGTCATCTTCAACTTGATTTTGAGATATTTCGTGGAAATATTGCAGCACGGTCAGTGTGGCAGACTGAATGTTATTTTAGACAAGCTAATGTTTGTTTTTACATGTCTTTTGAGCCGGTTCTTACTGCGTGGCAGGCTGGTTACGAGAGTCTTCTAACTGGCCGCTTGGTCCCGCAGCTTGTCGCAGCTGAAGAAAATAGAACCAGTTGCCAACCCAGCGGTCGGCACCCAACGTTTGCTTTGCGTGTCGCTGTAATTTCCCCTAGGATTCACATCTAAAGTTTCGTTTTCGAATTGCTGGTTTTTGCAGCCGCCTCTGTTTTGGCTTTGGTTATTTGTATATTAATGGTTAAATTGTTGGCCAGAGACTTGGGTGGCTAACACCAACTAGCTATATAACCCCAACTCGTGCGACGACAGCTGTCATTGGAGAAAGGAAAGTGATCCCCACAAATGCGCTTGGCAGTGAAACGGTCTTCTGTTGGATTTACATCAACTGCTTTTCCATCAAATGGGCAAAGTTGGGAATAGCATTGCAGCGCTGGAATATAATGATATGAGCTGTGCATTTTTGAGAACTGCGGTGTTGTTTCATTGGAGAGAGGCTAGCTAGCTCAATTAGCTTGCTGGCTAGCTGGGTGATAAAAGTGCAACGTTTCATCCCCCATTATTTTGGGACATGAAGAGGATAATTCGCTGTCCATAGGGCTGGAAGGTAAGATGATGTATAAACTTACACTGTTTTAATGCAAGCTAGATTTGTCTGGAATTTGCCATTTCAAATGAGACTGAGCCATCATTATCCTCCAGTCTGATGTTGGGGGTTTGTCGCCGCCTTGGCTTTCATGACTCAGGCTATTCAATGGAACGGAACGTTATATGGAGCGGTTCGTGGGTGCTGTATACGCTCAAATGAGGGTAATATGATGTCTTCTTTACAGTAAGAAAAAAAATTTAAAAAATAACCACATCCAGTGAACGTTCGTTGTTAGGAAAACGTATAAGCCCAAACCTACACCGTTGTGTAACTCAGCAGTTTCACTTTTTTTTTCTGTAGCATTGTAGTTCCTCGGAACAGTTCCGTTTCATTGAATAGACCGAGCCTTTGTGTGTTGGGCACAAATCCTGATGATTGCTTTGCACTCGGTTGGAGATTGATAATGTTGTTAAGGTTACATGATCAAATCTCCACCACCCACACACTATATTATATTTTGCATTAGCAAAGGGGCGACTAAAAGCTGAATCGTTAACGTTGTTTTTTTTGTAGTTGTTGTAGGCGTTAGTTATAAGTACGATGAGTTGGCCAACTGATTGCTACCATTGGGAACCTGTTTGCTATCTGAGCCTCTTTCAAAGTTGTCTCACTGGATGTCTTTCAAAACTGAACCGAATCTACTACGGACAGTGACGTGTGACATATTGATTCGTTTCCCCCTGCTCTTTCTATCATAATTAAGCTATGTCAGTGTTACTTTTGTTTGTGGTGGCCGAAGAAAAGGCGACAGAGTTCAACACAACAGGCTAGCCATCGTTAGCTCTGTGCTGCTGCTTTGTGCCCAAGCCTGGGGTAACAAAAGCTAATGCTAGCATGTTTTCAGTCGTACCCCTGGTGGTCGTGATTGCCTGGAGGGGCTTTAACATCCCATATTCTAACCACTTGGTCAGTGTCTCGTCACTTTCCGTTGAGTGCGACCTGGCTGTGATTCTGCTTAAAAACAACACATATTTGCTACGTTCCTACTGGCACTGATTTGCAGATTACTGTGGCCACCTGTTTTGACTTTTCTTTTATTTTTGTGTAAGGGCTTCAACCCAGAAGAATCATTTCTGAATCACTGTGTGAACATCTTCACCATTATTTTGATTTGTGTTTCATGCGTAGTTAGATGCTGGACTTCTGTCTGTCCTCAGACTCAAGAGGCTGATATTGACATAGGTGGGATACAATTAGTTATAGCTTTACCAAGCAGTGAAATATGATAATTTGGCTGTGCAATTACCTAGAATATATTGAACGGCACATCAGACCTAAAGTGAATGTGAGAGGGAGGTGATTCCATTTTGAGGTGATGATCTTGCTTTCTAAAAATGTGTATACATTCTTTACATCTCTTTTCATCACTGTTTCATCCCTTGTTTTTTTGGCTCAGGGCAGCCCTGCCTTTTAAGTTCAAACTGATCGCTTGGCAACTCTCCGTCCCTTTCTTTTAGGTCACTCACCGGTGAGTAATTAAGAAATGGTGTTTTTAACCAAGTTTACACAGCAGAGCACATTTGGATTCCTATGTTTACTTGCAACACAGTCTGCAGCACACACAGCAGAATACGCATCACAGCTGAGAAGATGGGAGGAGGGGAAGTCGACAACGGCTACATTTATGCACACACACACACACACACACACACCAATATTCTGATATCAGCCTGGCTTTACTCTGAATACGACACTGCTACATGAACAACATTTTTCCAATTACATTTACCTGAGCAATGGCATATTTGGAATAAGCGATAAATAAGCAATGAAGTGTGATAATTCAGTTGTGTAATGTAGACATGTACAGGATTTAATCACAATATTTTGTTGTCACAGCATCTTGTGACGCGTTGCTGCTCTAAAGTGCATGTTCATATCTCTAGAGTTTGGGGTTGTTTCTGAAGAACGCCATCACTTCTTCTGGACTTGTTTTCATAGGACTCTGTGCTCGTTTCTGTCACAAAAGATCTGGCAGCACTGGCTCTGGTAGAGTTCAGTGACTCACGTAAAGGTTGCAGCAAAAGGAAGAACATGCTTTTGGGACGAAGGAGGAATCTGGCTAATGCTCAGTGTTTTCAGGAATATGGATATAATTGATGTAATTGTCTAAGCATTTGTAATGGGGGTGTAACTCACTAATCAAACTCTGCTATGTAACAAGTTAGACGTGTATATATGACCACAAAAATGATAATATTCACTTGTTTAGATTAAACTTGGTAGTTGAAATATTAGTTTTCATGTACACATAGCCTCTGTCCTCTCCAGAAGTCAGTAACAAGTTTGTGAAATACATTGTTGGAAAATTTCTAATGGCCACCCCATCATTTTCCCTTGTCATAACTTATAACTCTCATAGCTTAAACATACCTATAAACATAGCGTATATGTGTGGTATTAGAATATCTTACTATCTAAGAATTATTATAGAATTGCTCCTGATATTCTTTATCAGTCAAGCTCTGTTAATTCAATTTAATCTTGGGTCTCACACTGTCCTTAAAGGCAACATATCATAGCTAACCACCAACCACTACTTCATGCGACACAGATATATCAGAGCAAATGTTTTTTTAACATGATCCGAAAAACAAGCCATCACCTGAGCATGAACATGTCATCAAAGAGCTGTTCAGTTACAGAGCTGTTACAGTGCAAGCAGACAAACTGTGTTGATCTGCATTTGCTTTCAGTCTGAAGTTAGACTGAAAAATGAAAATTCTCAACGTTGACTGTCCCATGACCAGTCTCTAACCAAAGGTTAGTCATACTGCAGTCTGGATAGTTTTTCTGTACAAAATTATGTCTAATATTAAACACCAAAGGCATTAGATGCTCCTGCATCTGGAGCCCATTTTGCTTTCAAAAAGGTGCCGAGTTGCAAATATCTATACCTTTACCATCTGTCCTCCAGTGTTTCTTTCCAGGATTACTTTGAATATGTCAGGATGTGGTGAGTGTTGGAAAAAAACGATGTAAACAAAAAAAGATTAAACCTGTTTGTTATTCTAATATTACTGAATATTTCCGTTGCCTTGGATACCAACCTTGGTTTTCAGTAAACAAATGAAAAACCTTCAGATTGTTTGAGCACAGTTGGCTTTTTCTTTGGTCACATACCCATTATTGAAGCATGTTTGTATCAACTCAGACAGTTTCACTTCATTTTCCCATCAGGGGTATTCATCACTGCATTGTCACAAGAGTGAATAAACTTATAAACCTGTATTGTTACAAAGCATCATTAAACGCTGACAAATTATACTCTGCATCTTCAGTCTTTTAAGCCATATTCCGAATGTTTCGAGAAACTTAAAGACTTTCAGGAACGCAGGATATCAAAGCCTTATTAGGCAGTTATAATTAAATGACTTCTTACGGTTTGTTTGTCGTGTTTTTGCTTAAACGCACAGCAGACGTAAACCTTAATAACCATTCCATTATTTAGTGGAGCGTTTAGGACATTTATTTATTTATTATTTTTTTTATCAGTAAGAAAATGTATTGCTACCTGTACAGATATTTTTCTCCACCATCTTTTAAAAACCGATTTAAAGTTTTATCCCCGTTTACCCGCATTTGTTCAGGAAAAGCATTCTAAACACTCCGTCTATGACGGTGTTAGTAGCTGAATCAGTGAGGTGGTCAGTGTAAGGCTTCTTTAATATAATAAGCCATAGACTCAGGTTGAGCTTTAGTGATTCTCTGAGCAAGCGTTGATTGCAGCATCTCACTTTTTAATCCAAGAGTATTTGGGTGTTTTGATTTTCGTGACGATCTGTTATTCAGTCCATTATTAACTTTGTGGATGTATTGTAATGTTGGGTTTTGAATGAGCACCACATTGCTGAATGGGTCCTCTCTATGGGTGGTGGTTTTAATGGCACCTGTGGGGTGTTGACATTTTCCACGACAGCATACTACCATCTATGAATAGTTTTTACTATAAATAGATTTACAACTTCATCCTAAACTCTTTCTGTTCAAAAATACAGCATTAATGAATTATATTTTGCACTTCACCTCTCTGTTTTTATAAACCTCAACCGATATCGTGTAAAAAAACCTCAAATAATAGTAACAATAACCTGCTCTGATTTGAATCTGATGTCTGTGTCAGTTGAATAATAATAATGATAATAAGTTCATTTTGGCCTCTGGTTTCTTCAGTAGAATCTTTGCTAACAGAATAGACGTGCTTGGATGAATACAGCATATTTCATTTTTAGTCCCAAGTTTTATTTTTCTGGTGAGCCAAATGAATTGTTAAAGCGATTTCAGTTTTGTTGTTTAGATGCAGAAATATCCACTGTGTCGGCATTACTCCAAGTATAAACGCGCTCGTCTCGCTGTGACCTGTGGATTGGCTCGCCAACTCCGCCCACATCCAGTGTGGTCGGCCATGTTGTAACCTCACTTGTGGATGGATGACGAATCCTGCCCATAACCAAGTCGGCCATTTTGTAGCTTTTTGGGTTTTGAAGAAGCTTTTTGTGGCGAAGAATTTTGTTCAAATCTGATTTGTGTAACTTAAAATTCACGCGTTCCGTGTTTGTTTTTTGCCATTTTAATTCTGAATTCAATATTGACCAGCAAAATATTCATTTGATATATAAAAAGTCTCTTGTTTCCTGCCCATTCAGGTTCCTCTATCCCACTAAATTGCACAAACGGGACGTTTAGACTATTAACCTTAATTACTGAGCTTTATAGTACAAAAGAAACATTTCATATCAACTACCTTCAGTCCACTTTGCACATAAACCTCAATCCTTGGGGAGTCCACCTTGAAACCTTACATGTGACAACAGTATTTGATCAGAACTACTGTCATCCAAAGAAATGTCAAACGGATAACTTTATAAATCCTTCAGTAGTTTGAAGACTGTGATTCTGAAAGGCCTGGAATACAGCTCCTCTTTTATCTGTAACCCTATTTTATCTTGTCAGTGTATTTGATGTTCAGACCCCAGTAAAAACAGATATATTGTAAGATTGCAACTTTGTAATAAACTTGTGAAGTTGACAACTGCCTTAAAACTGTGCTGTGTATGAATAAAACCGCAATGATGTTGCTACTTTTGAGTGAAAAATCCATAAAGAATGACATGAGCTCACAGAAATCTTTCATGGACAATATTATTAGTCCATATTAAACTTGTTGATCTCATCATATGAAACCAAACTTTTGTCGTATTGACATTTGAGCCGTTATGGACTCTTTTACACCAAATTGACGCCAGGAACAAACGGTGATGACAGAAGCCCCTGCGGTGTGTCCTCATGTTGGCGGTGTGGGGGGAAAATGGTTGATTTCGATGTGCAAAGTATGCGTGCATAAGAGGGCACAACTACAGAATGGAGCAGGAGTCTGAATCATTTCAGTAAGTTTGAAAATGAAGAAATGTTTGTATAAAGTCGAGCGATTTGCTCAGTTGAAGTTTTATTATGCTTAGACTTATGCTTAGACTTAAAACCAACACATCGTCTGGATTGGTTTGTACGTGTGTGCATTTTAAAGTAATTTCTGCTCGATGCATTGAAAAATAACAAGGTTGAAGTAGCATTAGCTCGTTACGGCGATCAGTCACCATGTTAAACAGCCATTCAGTGCGATTTCAAATTCAGAATGTTGAGACCAGAGAGGCAGACGTTCCTGGGGACCCCAACATCTTTGAAAATACAGAGATGAAATCGGGTTACTCAACGATACGGCGAGCTACGATGGCTTCAAACTTCTTTTTCCTCTTTTTGTTTAATTTTTGAAAATCCCTTACATGTGGGAGTGGCTTATGGCATAATGATGGGAAACTTGGTTTTGTGTGGGAGGACGGTCCGACACTGTGGTCCTGCAGGTTGAACAAAGAGAGTACTCAGAATAAACCTGCCTTACCACAGAAGTAAACGTGGAGACTGACACCAATTTGATGGCTTAATGATAGAAATGGGGTTTTTTTGTGCTTGTACTTCGAGTTGCTTTGTATCTCTTAGATTTGTAGGTGACAAGACATGTCTGATTTTAGTGCAGTACTGTAACTTTAGTCCAGAATGACAGAGAAGGAACGGAAAGCAGCTTACGGGTCAGCAGAAAGGACAAACTCAGCAGCAAATGCTCTGGAATATTTGCTCATATGTTCATACATCGTCTCACCGCTGATGTTCCTGAGATTTTACTTGGGATCTGATTGGGAAAATCTTTGAAAGAAGAGTGCAGCAAAGGCTGTGAATTTTTGTTTTTACGTGCCAACGCTCCAGAACACGTGTAAAACGTTTCAGCCTGACGGTCTAAGCCTGACTATATACAGTCATTTGTAGGCAAAAGGAACCCAGCTCACGTTTTTTCCCTGATGTATGAAACATGTCGTCTTACTGACACTTTTTGTGCAACATTCACTGAAGCCTTGCATTACTAAAAAGCATGACTGCAGAATTGTTGTGAAAAGCATGAATGGATGTTACTTTTTTTTATTTTTTTTGCATGTATACATTTGGGGGTGTTATATAATGTGAATATTGGTCAAATCAATTCCAGTGATTTCAAATACTATTTTCTCTTGAAAAGCACATTCATAGTAAATAGCATACAAATGAATGAGCGTACATGTGGACAGGGCAGACCTTCCAACACAACATGCAGTGGTGAGTAAGAGATTTGGAATTAGTGCTAAACCTCAGAGCTCCTTGGTAAACTGTACCTAGTGCATTCAAGCATTGAAAGGAACGATATTTACTCGTTAACGGAGCCGTGAAAAGTGGTGATTAATGGATGATTCAGTGATGGGGAAATATTGCATTTGAGAACATCGTCATTTTTGTTGGCATTCAAATGAAGTTTTTGTCCCACGAATTGTATCGAACTGTAGCGAAGTGTCTCAGCTCACTGAGAAAGTGAGCTGGTACAGGCACAGAACAATTTATCGTGGTATTACGTGCGTAGAAATTAGAAACCGTTCAGTCAAGACTATCGGTTGTATCGAATTAACGCGAGTGTTCGCAGGACCGATCCTCATGGAACACCCTTAGCACCAAGCTGCATGTGGGGGTCAAAGTTGATCCACCACTGTGAGCCAGCAAATGAGGGAGTAACGGAGGCGAAATGGACGACGTTCGTAAAGACGGGCAGGCATTGTGGAACTTGCTCTAGCCAACAATACTGTTGTCATTCAGCTTATTCCGGAATACTAGCTTGAAGTGTGATGATGCGTGGCTGATCTTCTCTGTTTGGCATCTTTGAATTACCAAGGAGGAGCAGCGACCATTTTTAAAAAAAATGTTTTTCCTTTTTTTTTTTTAAACTACAACTGATGAAAAGGGCTAAAGAATCAAAAGCAAAATTGACTCCTTTTCCTCTGTGTGGATTATAGACGTAGTCTGTAACTCCAACATTCAACGGATAAATGCTCCCCACAAAAGCCAGTTGACTCATGCTGTTCTCTTCACAATAATTTGTCTGAGTGTGTCTGACTGACTCACTGGGCCTTGTATTTTTTTCTTTTGTTTTAGATTATTTATCACAGTGACAAGCAAGCTGTAATCAGCTCGTGTTGAGGCAATATTCATCTCTGGAATTCAGGTTTTAGGGTTAGCTTTGGGTATGAATTGGGTAGGGTTAAGGCTGGTCTTAGAAGTGGGATAAAGTTTATGGGATTTAACGTTTGATTTTAGGTTTGCTTTGTTTCTGCTTTAGATTTTCTTGCTCTAGGGCAACACCTTATTGGATTTATGTTGTAAAGTTGTCTTCTAAACAGAAATCTATGTTGCTTTGTAACTTAAAGCTTGCGAGACTCATAGGCTATGAATATGCTAATAGCCATGAGAACGAGGGGTGTGACAGACCTAACTTGACGATATTTCTCGTCCCGTTAAAAATCTGTCTCGCGAGATTTGTGAGCTATCAGAGTGACTGATAAGACACGCACAATATGCAACCATTGTATGAAAATAACGCCGTACTCCGCTGCAATTTAGTTTAAATTTGTGGAAAAAGAAGTTTATTGAAAGCTCATGCTTACATCATGCATGTAAAGAGTTATAATAAAACATTTGAAAATGCATGTGCAACTGGGTTAAATAAGTCTGTTGGTCCAGTCATTCATTTTGTAATGGTAGTTTTCTTAAAATCTCGTCTCGTGAACCCAATATCGTGTCTCATCTCGTCTCGTGAGCTGAGTGTATCGTGGCAACCCCGACTTCAAGGTGCCTGTTCAAATGTAAATGGTACTCAGTCCTAAACAAGATTTAAATACAGCCAAATCTAATCTTTGTTTATATTCTTAGAAAGTGTTTGAAAATGCACTTGTACACAGACACATTCTATATATGCACACTAGAATTTTTTTTTTTACAGTCATTGATTTAAAAATAGGTCTCGTTTTAATTTTTTTGTGAACAACATTAAAGAAACAAATGTAGAAAAATGGAGTGAGTACAGATGGAGTCTCAATGGGTCTGTGAATCTCACCGAGTGGATTATCATTACAGCTATGTGAAACAAATTATGAACTCCACCAAACAGTTCAGCTGATTGTCACACCATCAGTTTTTGTTAGTTTTTTCTCTTAAAGGAAAAAGGCCTTTCCCTCCGCTATATGTCCAGAGAAAATGCTAACAAGTGCTGCTGCTGTCATGGCAGCATATGGTGGCACAACAGCTTTTTTTTTGCGCAGCTTTGCATGGCTCCCCAATTTGAATCTGAATCTCTCTGCCAACTCCAGGGTGACGTCCAAGGACACTGTCCATTGTGTGGTACCATAAGAATTTCTTTCCTTTGTTGCCACCCTGAGAGCTATGAATTATGAAGTCTGGTGGTCTTGAACTAGATTCTTAGTTTTTGAATTTTTCATGGAACTGCATTTTTGTGTATTGGATATCCAGCTTTGCCAGCTCCACAGCTACGTGCTTCATTACATACTTATGAAGGCAGACACTGTCGATATGTCTTAATACATTATATTCTACCCAGATACCAAGTTGAGTTGTGGAATTCTCAGACGCCTTGTACATCTAATCCATTGCTGTAGTGTTTCTTTTAAATTGTGTTGGAGTGAGCTCCAAAAGTTGATTCTCAGGCGCCCAATCTCCTCCTCAAACACCGCTAAACTCAGCCTTTCACTTTGACACTACTTTGCATTAGAGTTGTAACCCAGTCTGGCCCAAGGTTAGTTCTGATTCAGTAGCAACTCTGGCCAATAACCTTAAGGGAGACCCAGTAAAGCCCTGCTTGAGCCCTGGGAAAGACGGTGGAAATAGGTTGGCCCTTACATACACTCCCTTGGCTCAATATTGTGAATGCAGCTTATTTAGTCATCTTCTTTAATGACTGGCATGTAACTATCAAGCGTCATGATTATGTAAACACGCTAAGACAATCCCGTCATTGCAGTAGTCGAGCAGGGAACCTCGGTCAACCGATTGAGGAGTTATTTTTAAATTTTTACATTTGCTTCTCTAATTAAGGCAATCTAATGACTAACCGTTATTCAATCGGTATCGCATATAAAACGGACATAAATTCATCTGGCATATTAACATTTTAGAGCATCAACAGCCTATGTGAAAGTTTATTTCCCTACCTTCTGTTCCTTGATCAGTAACTGGAGGCTGCTGTCTGACATCTTTAACCAGAGCACCCTTGCTGCTGTCACTGTTGGGAGCAGCAGACACTGACTGACTGCGACTCTGCACCTTGCAGGAATGATGCTTCTACTAATCAAAATGGTTCCCAAAATTTTCCATGAAATTTTTTTTTATTATTATTTGAATGAGCATAATATCAATTAATCTATGGATGAGGTAAAAATGTCTTGAAAGTCCAGAAGAAGTCATTATATTTGTCTAAAAATCTCAAAATCCAATATCACTATAACCCCCTCCCCTCCCTTCCCCAGCACTATAATGACTTAACTAACCCACATATGATCATAAAAGGCTAAATATAACGTTCAAGTTAAATTTCACCATACCCAGTGAAAAAGCTATTTTAATGCATCTGCATCCATTTCTACACTGAGCTCATGCTTCCTTTAATTTTCACCTCACATTGTTAGGTGCAACAAAAGCGTGCATTCATGATGTTTACCATTGAGTGGTTTGTAGTGGGCTTTTCCTTCAGTAGGTGGGTTGCAACAAATAAAAGATATGGAATGACTGGATGTGGAGTGATCACAGATGGCTTTGAATGAGAAATAGAGATTCACTCCCACTGCATTCTGCTCATATGGGGGGGGGGGGGGGGGGGGGGTCATTCAGTTGTTTGAAGTATATGCCTATAGATTTCGTTGCATTTTGCACAGTTGCTCTTTTAAAGCCAGAATCCTATTAGAGCAATGTTTCCTTACTTTGTACCAATCTTTTAAATGCTACTGGGCAGTTATTTTTGGTTAACAAGATCAGGTGTCACATAAATTAGTGAGGAGAGAACCATTACTCCAGTTTCAATGGTCACCGGGCCGTAAATCTGCATGTGTGAAATCCCGAAGCAAACCTTAAGTTTGTTGACACTGCTTTATTGTTAAAAAAAAAATCTTCTCTGCCCCACTGACATGCTTTTATGAATGGAGAAGGTTTAACAACCCAAGATTAATTGCTTAGGCATAAACAAGGTGAGCCGTTTGATGGTGATTTACAAAATGTTCACGTTTGTTGGTGTCCCTCCTCTCTGCATGCTTATTTGAAGCGATGTCAAAATTTGTCCCTGCAACAGCATGGTTGACATGTTTCCTGGCGCTGTGGCTTTTTGGAGGCAGTCCCAAGAGTTTTTCTTTAAGCGGCAAGTGGTTCCCATTTATGTCTTTGAGAGAACGCTAAAAATACAAGGACAGTGAGATATCACAAAAACTTCAAACCATTCCTTCAACCATTTGCGTCGTTTTCTTTTTCCTGTCCGCTATTCTAGAGCTTGCCAATATAAGATCAACGAGGTGCAAGTCTGCACCTATTTTCCTCTTGTCCAAGCTGTCATTTCTTGCATATAATGCCTATATTATCTGATCGTCTTTCAGAATGTCATCAGAGGACAAGACTCTGGAGCCCTCTGACCAGGGACCCTCACCGCCATCCAGCAGTGTAGGGGCCACATCCACAGGAAGTCCTGCCAACGCAGACAAGCGACCACGTGGCAGGCCGCGCAAGGATGCTGCTGCCGCCGCCATCATCCTACCCCAGGCCCCAACCCTGTCTGCATCTAAAAACAGAAAGAAGTAAGTTCTCTCCCCCGTATTCACAAGTGTGGTCAAATTCACAAGAATAGACAGTTTTGCATCTAACCCGTTGGCATGGTAGAGTCAAGTATGAAGTCCTTAAAACCCTCTCCTTGACACTTGGAAGTTATTAAGTTTTTAGAAGGAAAAATGCTAAACATGGCACAGACTCTAGAAGGCCATTGTGACGAAATGTCATATTTGGACAAATCGGTGTTCTGTTCAGTCTTTCAGTTACCATTTTTTATCCATTGAGATATTACAACAACCCATAAAGACTTGAAGCTCCCCACATAGTTAAAGGTATACTCATATGTTGCACCAGTACTTCATAGGATAAACCTAGTAACCATTCAGTAACTAGCGATGCTTGGTTACATGCTGTTACTTGTCCATTCTTACTTCATTAATACTTACCAAGCCTGGGTTATTTGGACAATGTGAAACGTGGAATTCTGATTCATCTTGCTTGTCATCTTATCTGTGTTATGAATTTAAAGGCAGATCAACTGCAGCAGATTTTTTATTTTTTTTTTTTCTTGATTGTGGTTTGAACTTCGTTTTCTGTAAGCATTTATTTACCTGCCTGATTTCCAGTAATTCCAGTTGTGAGGTGCCGTACAAACTGCCTGGCCTTCCACAGCAACATGCAGTGCTGCCTAGATCTGCTGTGTAAAATTATGCAAGGTTCTTAACTCTCTCCTTAGTCTGTCCTCTCAATCAATCTTAATACCCAGCTCCCAATGGATTGTTTAATCTGCAAGCATTCAGACGATGCGGTAATTCCACCGTGGAAGAATGACCCGGAACAGACTTCATTTTGCTTGATCTCGATGAACTACACATGAAACGGAAATATTTGTGGTTCATGTTTTTGGAATGGATCAGCTCATTCACTTAAGTATTGATACCACAATTATTTGTACTATCTCAGATTTAATAGAAAAGCACCTCCAAGAGCTCAACCCAGAGTTCATATCGCATAAAACCTCAACCTTCTGTCTCTTAAACAATGATTAGAGCTTCCAGAATTTCCAACGATTACAATGGGCTATCGAAACTATAGACTAGGCTAGTTGATTAAAAGACTGTATTAACTCTGAACAGGACAATGTTGGCGCACATTTCTCGGTTTCATACACTTGGGGATGCAGTGACGATGGCTATGATTTTTTTGTCATGGAGCAGTCCTATATTAAGGCCAGCCATCTGCTCCATTGCTGTATATCGATGTTAAACTATTAGTACTAAGTGTTAAAAGGCAGGTTGTTTGAGGTGTCAGATATTTATTCTTTGGTAGAACTGGCAGTTGGAAATGACCAGACTTGCCCATGTTTTTGTTCGTCAGTCCATTCCAGATCAGCATGATCCTTGCCAGATTTTCCAGGCAGCTCTCAGCTAACTGGGACTACTTACCACAGCATTATTTTCACCCTTTTTTTTCTTTTTTTTTTTCCTCTCCCTGTGGTGGGACTGTGGGGAGGGGGTAAGCTGTGCAGGGTATGGGTTTGAACACTAGTTCTGAGCATTTGTCAGTGAAATAACTGGCTGTCTGAATGCTGAAATTTGATGCCTCGAGCATTGTTACACATAATTACTGTTGAGTGTTGTGAAGCAGGCTATGTAAAGACATCACTACTACGTTGTGTGTACATGCGTCGTACTGTGATCTTTGGTGAAAATTTCTCCAGCAGCTAAAATCTGCGTTTGGGTTTTGCTTCTGCCGTCTGAGAGCCACGTAAATGTAATTGGCTCGAAAAGTAATCGAAAAGAATTCGAGTGCGTTTTTTGAGCTTAAAAAGGAAAGAGTGCGAGAGCAGCTGTTAAATTTGTCAGATTCCAGTGTGACACAGTTGGGTCCAGAATAATGTGAACATCCAAACGTTAAAAAAATCTCTCACCGCAGTCGATTTTCAATTAATCACGCTGTCTTTCAAGTGGAGGCTGAGCTTTAATTCAGGCACTGAAACAAATTATCTTGATGTAGGACTTAGATTTTTATACAGCACCTCTTGTCAAGAGCCAGTGTGAAACTTCTCACCAAAACCAAAGATCGGGTTCCTCCTTTGGAATGCTCTTCCAGGCTTCCAGGTTCTCGTTTGTCTTTCTGCCTTTTAGTTTTTAAACAGAATGTGTTGTGTTAAGGCATTGCAGGAGTGCCACTTGTAGACCTTTAAAGACTGTTAGATAAAGAAGAAAAGAAGATGTCTTCTCTTTTGTTTGTTTTTGGCATTACGGATTATTCTGTACACTCAGTGTGGCTTTTCTTTTCTTTTGGATGAACTATCAGAAAAAAGTAAGATTTAGTATACTGTGGACTGGTAGATTAAATAAAAATCATACTTTAGATCATATTTTGTCATTAAACATTTGTTATGGTCAAACATTTTTGAAGTTGAAGTTGTAGACGGCAGTCAGGGACTCTTTGTTTGGGAAATCGGGTATTTTCCCGGCGGTCGAGCGGAAGCTAAAAGCTACCTGGAGCGGGACAGCCAAATAGGACCCAAATTTTTTTCGCCGTCTAAAACCTAAAATACGATTTTCGGAACGCTCTGTAAATTGTGTTGCTCCGTGGATGCTTTACTTAAACAACTGTGTGCCGCAAAAGGTACATTTTGAAATGGATTTTTTGAGGTTCGCCTTATTTTAGATGGAGAAAGATTAGCTCTCCTGGTGGTCTCCTGTCTGTCTGTGTAGCTCTCAGCCCAATCCCATAAAACCACCAGTTTCTCCAAACTCACAGCACTCTGACTAGAAGTACCTCATACCTCTTGCCTCACAATTTTTCAGGACAATGAATGTAGTTTGTATCAGTCACGGTAAGATATACATATTTGGTTCAAGCTTTTAGATAATTATGTTTCAGCCAAGGTTTGCTAGAGGCTTCTGTCATTCTTGTGTTTCAGGGTTGCTCCCAATGGAAGTCATTTAAAGGGAGGGGTTGATTTGGCGTGGAGCCATTTGTGATTTTTCTCTCCAGTGGCACTGAAAATTACTCCACCACCCCCAATCTCCTCCCTCACTTCCAGCCCTGTGTATCCTCCTGAGTACCCCTGAGACATGTTGCTCTCATTTGGGCCGCGTTTGCTCTCTCCACTTAGCATGCTAACAGTTGATGTTGCTATTTAATTTGTATCCACGATAATTATCCTCTCAACATGCTGCTTCCAAAATTAGGTTATCCGAGCTCCCATTGGAGGATGCTGACAATGACCCATCTTTCTGCGCTGTATGGGAAAGAAGGATGCGTGTATTTGCATGAGTTGGCATGCGGGCACATGGTTGGAAAGCTAGACATCGCTGTCTGATATGCTGACAAGACACATTCAGTGCTTTATGGATTCATAGCTTTGTTGTAATCGTGGTTTAGATGAAGAAAAATGTAGCTTGAATAATGTGGACGGGATGACAGACGCAAGCCTAACATTGCACTTCAGTGGGGATGCTAATGAGAGATGTTGGGTAAGTCTGAGCATTTCTGAAATGGCAAAACGGATGTAAAAGATTTAGCTGAAATGAATGTTTTAGCATCCTGGTATGTGTGTATGTGTATAATCCCATTCAAAAAATGGGTAAGAGCCTCCCATTGGGTAATTACTGCGTGGATGATGGTGTTTCAGCTGGCAACAAGTTATTTAACCCTAACTGATGCGGTGACTTTGCACAGTGAATCCCGGCTGGGGACTTTCTGCGTGGAGTTTGCATGTTCTCCACATGTATGGGTGGGTTTTCTTCAGGTACTCCGGCTTCCTCCCACCGTCAAAAAAACATGCATGTCAGGTTAAGTGGTGTCTCTAAATTGTCCATAGGAGAGAGTGTGAGCGCTGATGGTTGTTTGTCTCATTTGTCTTTATGTGGCCCTGTGATGGACTGGGCCACATAAGGCTGGGAGAGGCCTCTCCCCCAATGACAGCTGGGAGAGGCTCCAGCACCCCCCCCCCCCCCCCCCCCGTGACCCTAAATTGGAAGAAGCGGGTATAGAAAATGGATAGATGGAAAATGCAAGCCATGCATGTTGGGAGGAATGATGAAGTTTTCCTGTTTCAAACCGAGATCGCATTGATTTTCACATCTTATCAGAAATATGGGACTGTCATGTAAGAGGATGGTCGAAATTATCTTTTTTTTTCTGTTTTTGAACCGTTGAACTTCACTCATCCTGTGAAACGAGTACGAGTGTGGGTCGCTTACTGATCAAACACAGGTTGATGACAACCCGCGCAGCTTTGTCCCCAGACAGCGTTGTTGTGATGACGACAGACTTGCATGAACCCCTCTCAGCGCGCATGCACCAGCTCTCGCTACCTCTTGGTGTGTCATCATGGACAAGATGATGACAGAGGGATAGAAATTGTGCGTTGCACAAACTAAGTGGTCTCTAAATGATTGTAATCTGGAGCCCTGACCAATTTGTTTTATATATGCAGATGTGCCTTTTGTACTTTTAGCGAAACATTATTTCATTTAGGTTGCATACGTGCACAAATCGTTCACTGCATTCTGAGATAAGTCATTCTATTCCACTGGAAATGACCATTTAAACAGCAAGACTGTTGCTGATTATCCGTAGGCTTACCTTTTTAAACAAAGAGTTTTGATATAACACTCCTACCTTGCATGAGTGTTCCTCAGTTTTGACTCGATATATTTCCCTTTTTTGCCACAGAACTGTACATATTGACAGATAGTTCTGTATTGAACACCCCCCAACTCACCACCACCATCATGCTTATGCCTTTCCCAGTGCCTCGAGTGCCGTCATTAAAAATCACTGAATATTTTTAAACTAATTCATGTCCGCACTGCTGCACTCCTCCTGAGGTGAACTCCTATTCACGCCGTCTACTCTCGTCTTCTTCACTTCAGGGGTCGCACCAGAGGGAGGGTTGTTTTGGATGAGGAGGACAGCATGGATGGGACTGAGATAACAGAGTCCACTGACCCTCAGGATGCAGGTAAGACTTTGCCGTCCCCTTTTTGATCCATTATGCACACATTAGTTAAGTGACTCAAATTTCGGCTCGCACATCCGGGTAGCCTCGTGCAATGAGTGCTTCAGAGGGAGTTTCGGTAAGAACGGTGGATGAGAGCTTTTTCTCAGCACCTCATGCTGCTGCTTCAGGACTATAAATGAAAGGGCTCGACTTGAACTGTGAAGCTACATTAGGTGTTTTTCTCTCTCTCTCTCTCTCTCTTTGCTGCTTCATGTCTTCTCCTGCTCTGAGATTGGCACTGAGGTGCAGTGGGAAAGAGCCCACGGCTAATGCCCTCTAAAAGCTTTTTAAAATCCCATCAGTCTCTCTAGACCCATTTATGTGCTTTTTATGTGTGTACATCACATCATGTGACTGTGCCTTCCATTCTGAAACTTCTCAGTGCTTATGCATTGCTGTAGAAACTCTGCTGGAGATGCTGGAAGATGTGGAATTACTCATTGTTTTCCTTTCTTTTTAGACAATTAACCTTAAGCTAACTGTTTAATGCCTAGTTTCATTTCTGTCTTTTTTTTGGGGGGGGGGGGGGTTCACCATTTTTTAAGTTGCGCATTAACCAAACATTGTTTTTTCCTTTTTTTTTTTGGCTTCTGCGGGGGTTCTTTGTGGCTTTTGATATAGATACAGCTCAGGTCAGGCATATGTACGGTAGAAGATATCATGGCTTTCAAAATGCACGGTTCTTTTTCTTGTACATTGCCGTTTACATTATCAACATGATTTACCATCTAAATCATTTTATTTTATTTATGTTTGCATATATATGTATATGTAGAGTGGAACACATTCCTCATGCAAAGGAGGCAACAACTGCTGCCTCACAAACAAAGGTCGGATTCAGTTTCCTGCAACCCTTCAGCACTTTTACATGAAATAAACCAAATTATTGGGTTTGTCAGACAAAAGCGAGACTTTTAAAATGCACATTAACTTGTTAGTCTGTCTGAAGTGAAATGAAATGTATCAAAGCCTCTCAAAACTGGACTAACACATCCAGTTAATCTGGTTGGGGGTCGAGTCGCTTCTGCATGTATATTCACAAATAATCTAATACATATATCTAATAAATAATATATTCACTGCAGCGTCATCTGACAGAAATCCCTGTTCAAAAGACACAAGGACCATGTCTTTGCAGTGATTTTTGTCTGTAAATACATGAATCGGGAGCATCGCAGCGTCAGATATACTTCAGTTAATTGGTCGATTCCCCTCTCGTGCATACATACTGGGACATTAAGTGGACGAGAAAAACTCCCAATTGCTGTGCCTGGAACAGCACAATGACTGGAATCTGTCTTCCAAAGGTTAATTTGATTATTGGGAGTTAATGAGCTTACATTTGGCATTATGTAATTCCACTGTATGAGACAGAATTGTTGCTGCCTTGGCCTCATTACATATCAGTAGAATATTCTTAAAATTCTGCATGGTCCAAGAGTATGAGTGAGAAGTACTTGTGATTCAATTCTGAAATGATTCGCCAATAATTATAAACCCAGTACGTAAGGCATTTTTCCAAATACAAATTATTTTCTAAAGCTAATCCCAGTGGATTTGAGTTTTAGCATATGGTCCCAATGTCTGAAATACGTCTCCGTAATAAAAAGCTTGTGTTGTTGACTTTAAGGAAACTTGAGGTCAGTGACCTGAATGCAACCAACCGGCCCCATGACAGCTTCCCCCCCCCCCGTCAGATGCTGTATGTTGATTGTTCATTCATAATTGGCAATTAGGTGAAGAGCAGCTATCCGAATGAACTGCAGTGCTCACAGATGCTCTGAAGGAACGTCACGCTTAATTGTTGCCTTACTGACTAACTCATCATTTTATTTATTGCTGCCATCAGAAACACAAGTCCAACCTGTGGAGGCTGTGGAGATGGTGACTACTAAGGTGACAGAGGAGGACAAGCCTTCTTCGCCTCTGGTCCAGAGCCCTCCAGCAGAGAGTTCAGCAGGACCATCTGTCCCAGCGAGTAAAGAAATCAAAAGCAGGTCAGAGACACACCAAACATCCCCTGGCCCCACAGTTGTTTTCAAGAAATGGAAAATAAGTTGTTTTACCATATATGTACGCACACGTATAAGCAGATGTATGTAGCATGGTCACGTGTTATTTTCTTTCTCGTGTACAAATCCGTGGATGGATTCAGTGGAGGTCGTCAGTTGATAGATGCAGCATTCTCCTCTCAGGTGCCACTTTATTGAAGGCTGTAATCAATCTCTTGGCCTGTCTGTGCCTTTGGTACCTGTGATGGAGGGCGGATCAGCAGCATCTCCTGGGACCTTAATCACTCAAAAGAAAATGTGCATCGCATTCAATGAAGCTTTATCATATCAAATATGCAATACCTGCTTGTCAAAATGAAAGTGTATAGTGTTGGTTTCCATGCAAAATTGGTTGTAATGCTAAGAAAATGAGATTTCTAGCATTACCACGTCAGATTTTGGGTTTGAGCACAAAGAAAGCTGCTAAAAGCTCTGCACTCCAAAAAGTTGGAACAAAAGATTGCAGCTTAATGTGCCTACAACACGTATGTTTTAAGCTGCGTGCTCGTCTGCCTCACCAACGCAAGATCTATGGGTTTCTGTGTATGTTGCCACTCACAGTCCCATTGCTAGAAGATGGAGGCCTTAATTCATGGTGACATGCATGACTCTGTATTTAGTCTCAAAAGGTATATATAATTAAACACCCCCTACCACCCATTTTCTTTGTTCCAGTGAGCGTCTCTGTGCCTTCTGTTACTGTGGCGGCCGTAGCCTTCTGGGTCAGGGGGATCTGCAAGTATTCAACACCACATCTCAGCATGAAACACTCATCAGCCATAATGGTGAAGGAGGCTCAACAAGCGATAGCGGTGATGGTGACAAAATCATTCAGCCTAATGTGGCTGGAGACACCACCTCAGGACAGAAGGAAAAGAAGTAAGTAGTTGTTTTTGAAAATGGTTGTCCAAATATTTGAACCCCCCCTCAGGTAAAATGAGCTTTTAGTCCTTCCTCAGAAATTGCCCCTCTGAAAAAAAGCCAGCATGTGTCCTTACCCTTCACCATTCACAATTCTTTTGCCTTTAGAACAGCTTTATTGCTTAGTAGCAGTGGTTAAAAAGCTCTTCAGATTTAGTTGCATATTGACATAGTGCTTGCATATTCATCTTCCATGAAACGGTTCTCTTCATCCCAAAGGTGCTCTGTTATATTGAGATCTGGTGTGTCGTGGCAATTTGAGAACAGTGAAATATTCTATATGAAATAGATGATTTGAACTTTACGTGAAAAAGTTCCTTTCTAAAGTAGCCATTGTTAGTTTGGTCTAGTATTTGGAATAATTTTTTCCATTACTGTATAACAGCTCCAGCTGTAACTGTTGATGTTTTGTATTTCCTCAAATAGAGGCAGAGATCTTAGGATACCAGGTCTCTATCGTAGGCAGGCCTATAAGAAAGGCCTCAAAGTTGAGCTGTGGTGGTGGGTTGTGGAGAGAGAAAGTTAAATAAACAAACTGGTAAACAGACTAACAAACTACAGTCTTAACACTGGACTTAAGTCTCTTCTGAATTTAATTTCATAGAAACACCCTGTTCTTAGCAGAGGTTTTATTGTGAAAGGTTTGCATCTGTGCCGTACACAACAGCTTATTGGAATGAAGCATTATCTAATTTGAAATGGATCCGAGTTTCTTTGTTGTGTACATCAAAGTCTGAACTTGAAGTAGAGATTCAGATTCATGAGACCAGACCACGTTTTTCAGCCTTCCGTTGTAAGATTTTGTTTAGCTCATTCCCATTGTTTGTAGTGGTAATGCAATAGTAAAATCTGTGTTGTTTTTATTCATTTTTTTTACTATTCAAAAGAAAAAAAATGGCATTTTACTGCTGAGACTCATGCAGCACATCAGTTCAGACGACCGTTTTCTCGCATATGTGCTGGAGGAATGAGCATTTTTCTCAGTAGAGTTGGTGCCTTTTTTAACCCTGCGTGCAGTCCAGATTTAGGGCCAGCTAATATGAGTAGATGTGGTGGATAACTTCGCACAGTGGTGAGAACATATCAACATTATTCATCCAATTAATACATTGGCTGCCCTTTCTCGCTAAATATTTGGCATCTGCAAACTGAACTTTGGTTGACCACCACACTGTCACAGCACTGCTCAAACTCTCTTTTCTTACTGACTAGAGTTGCACCCGGTGAGGCTCACATGTTATGTTTTTAAGAAAATGAGTTTCTCTGAGAAGACGAGCGCATGGAGGCAAAGAAGAGATCACAGTATTGGATGAGACATTGGATCTGTCCGAGTGTCTTGTGGAATAAACGTAGAGTGAGTGTTAGAAGGAAGTTGACTATCATTGCTTGATTAAAATCATAGGATTTAAACAATAAGTCGTCAAGGCTGTTTGTGGTAAGTCTACCCTCATGTTTTGCAGAGGAAGGTCATTTTGCCTGTTGGTTTGTTCACTAAAACACGGGTTCTTTTGAATCGCTAGTGCTCCCTCTGCGTTTTTTTGAGGGGGGTTTTTTAGGTGTGAGTGTGCTGCTCTTCAAGCTAGAGATTGAGGAAATATGCATCCTTTTCAACAGATTCTATGAAACAGAACAGCTAGACTCTTGTGCACATACACCGAACAAGATGGCACTTTTCCTCCTCTCCCCCTCCCCCGCAGCTTTTATTTGCTCTGAAAATGTTCCCTTTAGCTTCTTCGATCTTCTCTGCTCTGGTAAAAACTACAGATTGTTCTCAACTTGGACGGTTCTCGTCACTGCACTCATTGGCTTCACCTTTTCTTTGTTTCAGCGGATCTGAAACCTGCCAGGAAGAACCAGATCCAACCAGTCGTTTTTGGGATGAGCTTTCTCATGTTGGACTTCCACAAGATTTTAAAGTCCAGTCTCTCTTTGAGTCAGGTAGAACCCAATTACTCTTTTCTCAGTTAACGAAGAGTTAATTTTCCGCCTCGGATGTCTTTGACTTCAGTTTGTTGTCATTCACACTTCTGTTGTCTGTTATGACTTGAAATTTTCAGGGCAATGTTGGGCACATCAGAGTTGTGCCTTGTGGTCCGATGGTGTTTGCGAGGGCGAGGGACAATCTCTGCTTAATGTGGACAGAGCCATTGACTCAGGGAGCACAAAGGTGAGTGAAGAGAGAACACCCACGGGCTAATGGGTGTTAACACCGTCTTGATGTGTTTGGGCAGCAGAGAGGACCTACGTTAGTGAGGCACAGGAAAGCTGATGGATCAGCCTGACTGTTAAAGGTCGGCGAGGCAGTGTGGATCTCTCGGCTGTGAAATGGAAAAGGTCATGCCACTCAATGGGGCAGAGCTCTCGTGGCAGCTTGGCTCTTCGCAGTAGCAGTGGTGCTGCTCACGGCTCTCTGATTGTGTCTGCAGCCCATCGGTCATGCGGCCCAATAGCAGTACTGCCACTTGATCTCCAGAGTGGTTATTAGTATGCACTCATGGATCGGAGAGAAATGGGGGTGCTGTGATCATCAGGGTGCTGCTTTTAAACTGCGGTCTTGTTCTGGAGACGTTGAAGAATAAGCACTGTTTTTATAAAAGCTGCTGCAGTCAATTGTAAACGCGATTCATATTATTTGGGTTGTTTTCGTGGACTTTTGCTCGGCAAAGAACATTTTCGAAATACCGTGTGATCTTTCCTTCCTCAGCACTGTGCATACTGTAAGCGCCTTGGAGCATCCATTAAGTGCTGTGCAGAAGGATGTGCTCAACTCTACCATTACCCCTGTGCGGGGGCAGCTGGGACCTTTCAGGATATCAGGAGTCTCTCTCTCCTCTGCCCAGAACATATTGAATTGGCAGTTCCTAAATGTAAGTTTAGTCAAATTGTTCAACTGGTAAAAATGACACTACATCCACGATATGTTATCATATTGTCTAACTGATCTGTTTCTTTAATTTTTGTGTCCATAGTTGTAGATGATTTAAATTGCGTGCTATGCGATAGCCCCGGGGACCTACTGGACCAGCTCTTCTGCACCAGTTGTGGTCTGCATTACCATGGGATGTGCCTGGACATGGCTGTAACCCCTCTAAGGAGGGCAGGTTGGCAGTGCCCCGAGTGCAAAGTCTGCCAGACATGCAAGTGAGTCAGTTTAACCACCCACCTAAATAAATCCCACTACACTGCACGGTGTTCTCTACTCTCCTTAGTCTCTCACTATTCATACTCCGTTATTTCTGCATCGCTGCCAGGCATCATGCTCCCTTCTTGTTTGTTTACCTCTGTGGTTTGTGAGGAGCTAACTGGAAGATGTTCCCTGTAGCTTTATCATGTAACCTCTGACCTTTATTTAAAAAGCACCTAAGGCTAATGGGCCTGGTTGCTCACACCATCCATTGAGTTTTAAGTACTTCTATTTGCATAAAGCCCAGTCCCTTGTTGCCACTGGGTATGGTATTTTGCACATGAGCGAGGGTTTTCTCATGAAGTGGGATGGGCTTGCGATAGCAATCTGCTCTCTTTATTTGCCAATATCAGCAGCATGGTAGTAATGTGAGCTTCACTTGGCTCAATATGTAATAATGTTCACGGCAAGTCACACTTTACAACCTGCCACGTTTAACACAAATGACACCTACTGTACTAGTTACCTCAAACCAATCGTTGTCAGGAGCAGTGTCGGGATCTCAATGTCACAGAATGAAAGTTTCCTTTATTGTCACAATTAACTATCAGGAAATTTCAAAGCAGTCATGTTCTCTGTGGAGTTTTAAGTTATCATGTCTTGTGACATTTGATCAGAGTTTTGCATTTTGAGCTCAGCACAGTCTTTACTTGCAGCTCAGTTCACTCTTACTGGCCCGGATCCACAATCATCTTCTGGCAAAAGTCTGTGATCCACTTAGAATGTTGAAAAGTATTCCATCCAACTTTTCAGACGATTTGGTAAAGTTTACCAGCTTGTTATCTGTATTAAGGAGCCCGTCCCTGCCAAACAAACCGTTTGAGAGCTTCTCCTTTTCCCCCTCGGTGCACGCTCACATCTGTGATGACATTGCTTTTAAACCCGTCTGTTACAGTGTATGTGCAGGATATGAAAGTCCTCTTTAGTGTCATTTCACACAGCCTTCTCCTCTTTTGTCTTTGTAGGAACCCAGGAGAGGACACTAAAATGCTGGTGTGTGATATGTGCGATAAAGGTTACCATACCTTCTGTCTGCAACCTGCTATTGACTCTCTTCCAACAAATGGATGGAGATGTAAGGTAGGAAAGATCTCATATAATGCAGGGTACCAGGGTACAAACCATTTTACTGGAGTAAAGGGGCAACTTGTTGTGGTGGATCCCAGGTCGTTTCCAGGTGTGCAATATTATTCATTGAAAATTAAAAAAAATAAGAAAAACTCAAGATAAAGAACACTGACTCTGGATAACTTGTCTACCACCCAAAAGAACAACATTTCGTTAGCTTGCGTTGCATGTTCGGTGGTTAGAAAAAGACTCGCGTCAGCTGACTTCTTAGAGGTTTCATTTCAGCCGAAGCCCCAAAAGGGGTAACGCGATGTGTGCCTGTGGGTAAATGCACAAACATTCTCGTTCCTCAGCTGGATGTTGGACACGTCACCTGATTTTTAATACAGCCGTTAGGTCACAGAGGAAGAGGCAGCAGGTGACGTAAAGTCTTGACTCGGCGCAGCGATGTAAACCTGACTGCCCGTCCTCACTCGTACGGTAGTTTTGTTGTGAGTCATGTTTTCTGTCTGACACACAGGTCAATAGAGTGAGTCATTGTTTCAGTTTCAGTGCCTTACATTGTTCCTTATCTATTTTTATGTTTGTAGAAGTACCAGAACAGCAGTCCGTGCTTTAGAAAGAACGCTTACTCGAGCTGAGTTGGTAATTGGTCAAACAAGGATGCATGTAGATTTCCTTTACCTCGGCCCAGTGTTTGCTGTAGTATTTAACAAGCGTCACAGACTATATGCACGCTGTGCTGCTTAGAATATGCTTCGTCCAGAGTATACCTATTTAACACGGCGGGTTAGTTTAAATATATTGTCACTTAAGCATGAATTGAATTATGATAATGTTGAATATTTTTAATTTAATGTTATATTCTAGTTTTCAGGAACCTGCTTTGCTTCCCATTCTGCGCCATACAAATTTTGGCCTCAAGTTCCAGCATCAAGTAGCAAGAACCTAGATTTTTCTTTTGGAATCTCAAATTATTCAGAAACATTTTTAATGTTGTTTGCAAATCTGTCCAAACACAACATCTAATTTGTTGAAATTGGTCAGTCAAAATGATCATTCTGATCCTCCACTATTCATTTATTTATTCATTTTCACATTTCTTACCTTTACCAAACACGTTT
The DNA here is from genome assembly GCF_036924035.1 of Leuresthes tenuis. Taxonomy (NCBI): domain Eukaryota; kingdom Metazoa; phylum Chordata; class Actinopteri; order Atheriniformes; family Atherinopsidae; genus Leuresthes; species Leuresthes tenuis. Next base: position 14,350,672 of record NW_027325368.1, on the reverse strand, counting down.
TGCCAGAAAAAGTCATCATATTTAGGTGCACACGTCCACTGTGGGTCAAGACTGGTTTCCTGGCTGTATTTTATGAAAAAGATGGCAGGTCTGCCTGTTCTTACTGCACAGGGTCTGAATGGCTTTGCTTGCCTTGTGACTTTTCTCTTCAGAACTGCAGAGTCTGCCTACAGTGTGGAACACGAACCAGTGGCCAGTGGCACCATACCAGCCTATTATGTGAGAACTGTGTCCAAAACCAGGACCCTTCTCTGTGCTGTCCTATGTGTTCTTCCATCCTGGATCCCGAGCATCACAAAGACTTACTTCTCTGCCAAACTTGTAAAAGGTAAGGGACGTGTGCTTTTTCTGTTCCTGTTTTAATTCTGTAACACTCTTGGGGGGGAAAAACAAAAAGCTAAATATATCAAATTCTGCTAGTGCAGATATATCTGTTGGACAATCTCACTCAATTTCTTTGCACTCGGTTCAGATGGCTTCACCTGGAGTGTGAGCGTCAGAACTCAGGCCAAGCAGAAATCCACCCCAGAGAGGACTACATTTGTTCCAACTGCAGGGCTCCTGCAGAGCAGGCACTACAAGCAGAGGAGATGGACATTGGCCCAGAGCTCAGCCCTCAGCCAGCCCCCATGCACACAGACTCTGAAACTGACCTACAGCTGGCTCAAAAGCACACAAACCTAGAACCTGGCATGCGCCTGCCTGAAATGCACAATGACCCCAAACCGGAATTACATGCTGTTCCATTGCACGCTGATCCAGAGCCTGTTCAGGCTACCGTCCAGGAGGAGAAGTTGGCCACATCAGACCAGAAGCCTGGTGGGTCTTTGTTTTATCTATTTCTCTATTTCTCTTTTTGATGAAGTCTATTATTTCTATCTACTTGTATAACTTCATCCTGTGTCTCAAGAGTTTTTATCAATATGCAAGTCATGCCTTACTGTGATGAAATTTACTCTTTTGATTATCCAAAATTGCACACACATCATACACCAGCCACCAGGTTATATGATGGAAATGAGACAGTTCAGAGTTTAGGTTATTTGGATGGTGCTGATGAAGTTGCAGGTTATGCAAATAAGAAAACTGAGAGGAGAGCTCTGTGGATTAAGATCAGTGAGATGTGCTTTCTCTTGAAGGATCACCTGGGGACTCCCAAATGACTGGATTTTGTCCTACTTGCAGCAGATTAAAGCAACCATTTTGCCTTTGTTATTCTATGGTTTGAATGAAGAATTGATCACCAGCTTTACTTTAGAGAGCACTTATCTTTTAGATGACGTTGAAGTGCATGTCAACAGTTAAACGGCACAACTAACAGAAGAACCTAAGGATGAGATGAGCAGTCAAGTCTGCTTTTATTTAAATTGCTAACAGATATGATTTGCAGGTAACTTCCATTTGGTCTTTGGCCAAGTACACATGAACACTATTTTTCCTCTTCCAAAATAATCAATGGATCATATCCAAATGGCAACGCTTGCAAAAATAAACCCTCCATCCATATAGAAGCAACACAAGCTCCATAGTAACAGCTAACTGCATGCACTCAGGGTAAAAGCGATAAAACTTGTTATTACGGTCCAAATCCCTTTTAATGACCATCCAAAAGCATTCGCTATCATTAGTAATCTTCCATAGGGTGCTAAACAGTTCTGTGCGCTGGTCTGCGGGCAGGTAATCTCATCATAGCCGTCTTCCTTCAGTGTGTCGGCAGAGCAACTCGCTGCAACCACTTTATTGCCAAAGTTGTTCTGACAACTCGAGGTGCTCATCGTTTTGGATCCTGTCATCCGTTTATGTAGCAGTGAGCTCTGCAGCGCGTTCTGACACACCTCCGTTCTTTAAAATAGTCAAACTAAATACATTTATGTGCAAATATGTAAAAAATAAAAGGTTAGCGCTGGCAATATCTTGCCAATCTCTCCCATTACCATGTCAACAAAAGGGAATTCAGCCCGTGTTATGATGTCGGACGAAGGAGAAACGGCACACAACCTGAGCCAAAAACCTTCCAATCGGAGGCAGTGAAAAGCTTTACCTTGGAAGGTGTGTTCCAAAGAGTTTGATGTCGGTGCCCAAAACTGTGTTTCCATGTGGACGATGTGTGCTAAACGCTTGGAAAAGCTGCAGTTGTGAAAATACCGATGTTTGTGTGTACAGGGCTTTGGTTACTCAGACTTGACCAAACTTCCTCATGAGTCCTGGGGGGCGATGGGGGGGATTGATAAACTAGTCTAGAATTTCTTCTTTTTTTTTTTTGCTGAAACAACGTTTTGTGTTTGTCATATTTGTTAATTTATCTCATTGTGGCTACTAGAAGCAGGTCATTAGCAGAGCTGCGTTCATATCATACTTTAAACAATGACCTGAAGCTTTTCAATTCAAGCTTCAGACATATTTAGCTGACTAGATTAAAGAGGGTTTTAATTGGGACTCAGATACCTATGACCAGGACCATTTTGAGGGCATTGTTGAAGGAGAGGCACCGGTCCTTTGTCTGTGTCTGGCTATTGTTTCTGCTAGTCACAGTGTTTCTGTCTTATGTTTTGGTTGCACTGGACCGCATATGAAATCTGGGCCATGCGATGTCTGCCGCAGCTAGAATGGAATATCAAGTACACGTACAGTAAGCTGGGGATGACGGTGGCAGCTATGTTGCCCTCTCCTCACTAAGCAGCAGACTCCACTGACTGCAGAGAAGAGTACCATGATGGTGATTATATCACAGATCCCTTGTCTGCTAACCCGCCTTGGAGCAATGCTTACTCATACATTGCAGCTCACAAAGCCTGTTGCTCTGCTCACCACGCACACGTGTTCTCGTTTTGCTAAATTTTTTTCAGTCTCGTCATTTGGTTTTGCTGGCAAAGCAATGCTTTCTCATGACATTATAAAGGGGGATTTTGTATCTTTGGGCTTCGAAAAGTTTGACGACATGAGGTTTATGTTTCCATTCCTTTTTTTTTCTTTCTTTTCAGCCAACTGGATTTTTCAGCAAGAGGGAAGCTGCTCTTCAGCTCTTCAGCTGCTTGTCCATTACTACCGTTCCTTTCATTTTAACAGCTCTATTATCAAGAAAATTAGCCGCCTAACATCTAACAATAAGACGGAAATTCCCCTCATTTTGATCTTATAGCCAATACTGTGTGGGCAGTCAGTGTGACACCGCTGCCTTTACTGGTGTACGGTTTACATTATTAGCTCGGTTTTTAGCACAAACGTGGCTGCAAACAGCAGTCGCTCTTTTAAAAAAATGGGTTCGGCCGTATCTCCTCAAAAAATAGCGCCTCTTTTTTGATTTTGCCCCTGGGCAGTCGGGATGATGGTGTGAGTCATGTCTCCTCTTGTGGTCAAAAGTGGTATTACAGGAGTCTCTTTTCGTAGCGTGTAGGCGGTTCTAAGCAACGTCATAGTCGTTGCTTTTTAACTCTTGATGTTTTTAAACATTGTTTTCTACGAATCTCCCCTTTAAATGTTTGTGGGCCGTTTATTCATTTGATTCATTTTAGCTTTTGAAGGTTTAGATTGAGCACCCTAAAAGATCTGCAGCATTTTTCATCTTATTAATTTTTTTGTGTGTTTCTTTTAAACTACAAACCTCTTACTTGGGGGTTGTGGGTGTAAAGGCTCTTCGATTTGTTACATTTAAACTGTGACATTTTAAATTGGCCATTTGAGGTGTAGCTGCTGTACTTCCTCTTAAAAATGTATAAGTGGAATATACTTTGATATTTGTGAGATGATGATAACGATGCTGCCAATCCCGCCGCACATGTAATGCAATTAAAGTTCTTAGCCAGCGCTTTTCATCTCTTGCCAGGATGTACAACCACTCAGGGTTTAACAGAAGGCTTATGGCGGCTCAGCTGACAGATGAAGTTAAACGCACTCTGTGGGTGAAGGTTAGAGCTGACTTCAGGTGTTTGTTGCTGCTTGAGCTGTGTTTTAATCCAGGAGACGTATCCTTATTCCACGTTTGGGACGTAGGAAGTAGGGCGGTGATATCAATGCGAATGCGTGTTCAGCTCGGTCAATGGCTGATGGCAAGAGATGGTCGTAGGCCGATCTCCCTAATTGACTTTCTGGCATGTGCACCGGATGAGCACCTGCAAGCTGCACAGTCATGAGCCCAGAGCACACAGTCCCTGGGATGTTGGTTGTCATGGTTACTCCCTTCCCTGGCAGAGATGCGTTGCAGGTGCATGTGTGTGTCAGGATCAGAGTGACATGGGAAGTTGTGGATTGAAATAGTGGGTGCCCCCTTAAGACTGGGCTGTCTGTACTGTCAGATGCTGTCGGGCAGAATGTTGGCTCTATGTGTTGATTCCTAAATGCCAGGAATGACTGGTGCTATTCATACCAGTCGAGTTAAATTCATTGATGTCTCTGATACTAAACCAAATGAAAAAGGGGGGGTGGGGGCACACTGGAAAACCAAATAGTGAGAATGTGGAGGACATTTGATTGATGCGGAAATAAAGCCCACGGTTTTAGCTCGCATCCTTTCTGCAGCCGCTCTCGCTTTCCTCCCGTCCACAGAGCTTTTCCTGTTAGGAGATATTCGCATTCACACTCTATGATTGTTTTTTCTTCATGTGTGGTCTAATCAGAGTATTTATATACACTGATTATGGTTAATGTGCTCTGTTTTAGAAGCTTTGGGGGGAGCCGACGTTGTGGAGACAAAAGTTACTGAACCGTCTGTCAACAAAGATCCAGCAGAATTCACACCAGGTTTGTACATGAAGCCCATTAAGTGAGTTGTCTACATAATTGGATCCTCATTGATTTACATGAATGTAATGGTGAACTGTGTTGTAAGTGTTAAATGTTTTAAGACAAGGTAACTCAGGGATTTTCTCCACAAATCAAAATTGATCACTTGAAACCATTAGCATGACATTGTTGGTTTCTATGTCTGTTTTTTTCTGCTTTTTTTATTATCTTTGAATCCAGCATCTGATATATAAAGATATATTTTGTCATGACCACGTCTTTTTTTTTCCGCACTCCCTCAGAATCAAAACCAGCAGCTAGAGCCCAGCTCACATCTACAGAAAGTCCTGCGCCCTCAGCGACTCAGAGCCAGGAATCTTTTCCAGCCCAACAGCCGATGGAGGTACCACAGACACAGGATGCCACTTTGCAAATCAAACCAGCAAACACAGAGGCCTGCCCCGAGCAGGTCAACCCCAGCACAACGGATTTTAAGGCCATCATCTCGACCACCAAAGAACCAAGTACTAAATCAGTACCTTTCATGGACCAACCAGCAGAAGTCACGCTATCCAAGCCTTCAAGTATGGATGTAGTTGGGGCTTCTTCACTGGAAACTGCTCCAAAAGAACTCAACAAGGAGAGGAATGAGGGCTTATTTCACATTACGCTGGCAGACACTGTTAAGACCACAGCTTCAGATACTTCAGAAGAGATGGACACTACTCTGGACAGCAAGCCCATGCTGTCATTTCCCAGCTTGTCTTTAGAGGAGAAGCCCTTCAAAACATCTGTGGAAAGATTAGCTGAAATGGTTTCTTCTCCCTCCCACTCCTGCCCCCTGGCTCGAGGGACACCTCTCAGAGAATCCCCCCAGACCCACACCCACACCCTGCCCTTGCAGAGCGACCACAGCAGTGTAATACCAACAACAACCCTTGTACCTTTTACGCCGAAGATTGGCATGGGAAAACCAGCCATCACCAAGAGGAAGTTTTCTCCTGGGAGGCCACGAGTGAAACAGGTATGAACCTGAATACGATCTCATAAGAATCACTGATATCTGCTGGAACCGTCTGGTTTATTCACTGCCCCAGCCCATGGAAAAAAAGGAAAAATCCAAGGATTATGGTTTAATAATTGGTGCCTGGTTACTTGTGTACTGTGTGTGTGTGTGTGTGTGTGTGTGTGTGTCCATCCTGTTGGCTCTACAGTATGAAATTGGATTGTTTTCTGTAGCAGCGAGATGGTCGAAGCAGCTTGTACGACTTGTGATAAATTTTTCAATTCTGTTTGAAAGTGCTTCTCAGTAAAGTTACAGCATTCAGTGCACTACACGAGCATGACAGAACAAAGGATATCGAATGTAAGCCTCTCTAAACTCCCTGCTCTCTTTTCACGTTTATTAGTCACAGAGTGTATGCGTGTCCCAGTCGGCATTCTTTGTTTCTGTTTTTTTTTTACCAGTTTGAATTGGTTTTTTGGGGTTTTTTTTAAGGCTTAAACACCTTTATCTGATGGTCCTTGCTGCATTCCATCTCAAGCATTATCATCAGCCTCTCATACCATCTCATGTCACAAACATGTGTCTTGTCATTGATCTGTCGGAGATAAGCATTCGTCAAGTCACAAGTAACACTGATAATTGCCATTACCACATCCCAGTGTTGTCCATGTTATACCAAGAATGGCAAGTAGGTCACTGTGGCTGTTAAACTTTGAGTCTCCTTGTATTGGTGTCTCAGTGTATTGTGACTGAATGGAGACTCTCCCGGGAAAGGGATGATGGGAACTAAAACGCAACCCCGGTTACAATATATTATAAATGATGCTGCTGAGGATGAATTAGTAGACACAGTATTTTTTGCAAATGTTATATCCCATCAGTCTGGATTAGCATCACGGGGCTTAAACTAATTTGTGACACAAAATCAAGAGAAATCTCTACTAAAAACTCTAAACTTTGCCTCTCTCGTGTTTTGCTGTTCTGATACGGCTCCTCCTCCTGCTTTATCCAAGATATAGCAGTATTTTTTTTTTTCCCCCTCTAAAGTGCTGCGTTATCCTAGAAAAATTCTGTTGCTTGCAATGAAACTAACAAATTTGTGCTCTTCATTTTGCTCGTAGAAGAGCCTTTTGGAAAGTTGCTTCTTGAACTAGTTGCATGACGGCTTTTGTCTTGATCACAGAATGTACTCTAATCATTACCTTCTACATGTTTTGGCACCTCAGATATTTAGCCCTGCTTCGTCAGGTGTACATCAAGTGATTTCCCCCAAAAGTTACATTAGATGCTCACCACATTTCTCTAACATCTTTTTTTTTTTTTTGTATGTTTTGTTTCTTTGCTGGCTTTGTTTTTAAGTTGCTGCGTTTTGTCGCCCTCCTCCTCCCTCCCTCCCTCCCTCTCTCTCACTCTCTCACCCATCCCTCCTTACCTTAGGGTGCATGGAGCCCCCATAGCTGTGTGAGCTCACCCTTGTCCTGGTCACCAGACCAGCCTGAGGGGTGGGACCCAAAGACCAGGCAGTCCTCTGGCAGCCCCGGGTGGAGCATCAGAGTGGTAAATACAGTGGCTCATCAGAGAAGGCTGGGCAGCAGCTGCCCCCTCTGTCCTTACTGTTGTGACACACACTCCCCGAGTGTTCTTGATTGTCACTGATGTATACTTGGCCATCACTAAAAATGACCACTACATTACAGTGAGAGGAAGAGTCAGAAGCTTGACGCTTAAGCTAATGACTCAAACTGAAATGTATGGCTATATTTGGTTCCAAGTTCAATTGAGTGGTCAATTAACGCTTCTACTGTCTCATTCACACCTGTTCAAGTATTTATCGAGCAACATTTTGTCTAGTAAAATTGTCCTTTGGTTTGACAGAGCCGAGTCATTGCCATGTTTATAGCCTGCACTCTTAACAAAGCCCGGTGACGGTCGGTCACATTTGGTTGTACATAGTCGGGTTCCACAGCAGGCTATGCATCATCGTACTATTTCTTTGCCATCAGTTTAGAATCTGGGCCAAATGTGAGCAAAGTGTAAAGGGATTTTTGGGGTATGTTTTGGAAGGCTCAGTCAGACACATTTTGCAGTCAGGATTAGGTTGAGGGTTCTGTTGGAAGTGTGCCAAAGACAGTGAAACATGAACTGGTGTGAGCTTTTTTTTTTTTCTTCATTTTAATTACTGGCTCACAGGACGAGCTCATCCATTTTCATCAATTAGAAAAATGTCAAGAATGGTGGTGTTTTCTTTGCTTTTCCTCCTCGGCGATTCGGGATGATTAATGAGAAATTTTGTTTCACTCCTTTTCACATTTGACGTTTCTTTTTTTTTTTAAAACCATGGCGATGCTGCGCGCTGTTTGCAAAAGTCTGTCGTAAGAGCAGTTTGTTGAAATTAGTGTTGTGTGTAGGTCTACCGTATCTGTTAAACACTGAAGGCACTTTCATCACAGCTGAGTACATTTTGAGTTTTAATGGTGATGTCGCCAACATTCACTGAAACTATCCAACAAGTGATTGTGTGCTAGATAAGCCACTTTATCTTTTCTTGCTGCAAGAATGAGACTTCCAGTCCTCAGTCTGTGCCAAAAGTCATGGAGAGGGGACATCGTATGTAGTGGGTGGGAGTGGAGTGTAAGTGAGGCGGTTATTCAGTAGATTTCCATTGGAAGGATTGATATTTGCCTGCTGATGTGATTTCTTGGTCAATCTTCTGCAACAAAAAAGTGTTGGACTGTGCCACAGCGAGGGACACACACACACACACACACACACACACACACACACACACACACACACACACAGAAAAAGAAAACCTTCTCACCTTGCTCACGTGCCTGCTGTCTTTGCACCTCAATGTTTTCTCTCTGCTTTAATTGTGAAGAGAGTGGAGGCTTGCAGGAGGGAGCTGGAAGGTTGCATACACCGGTGGAATCCTTAAGCTTTAAGCATCTGAAAAGTGATAAAAGGGTGGCTAACATTCAAGATTATGGTTCTTGCAAACCGAGAAATCTCCCTTTTCTCAGCTCTCACCTCCCCAGCCAGGGCGCATGTGTCCTGCTTTTAAACCATTTTTGGAAAAACTGATTCGCTTTCCTTTATGTATTCATTTACTAAACACTGCTAGCGTAGTTCATGAAATAAGAAAAAGCAGCGGCTCAAAAGTGCGGTTACATCAGGCAGTGACTGACGTCTGGTACTCGTGTGCATGAAGGTTTTCGGTGGCTGTTTATGGTAATGAGAAAGGGAGTGTCTGTTCGCTGTGGTGCCTGTGCAGATTACTCTGAGCATCCTCTATGCATGTCGGGCAGCAGCAAGCATTGAGTAGCTGCAACTATGTGCAACGCAATGCATAAGCATTTTTGATGCAACTCCTCCTTCACAGCTTGTTTTCAGAATTTTAACAAGTTCTTGAGGTTCAAATCTCTTCAGCCCGCCACTAGGGTAAGAGTGTGGACGAGAGGCTTTTGATTATCTTCTTTTCCTTCTCGTTTTTGTGCATAGGGTCGAGGCTCAGGCTTCCCTGGGAGAAGGAGGCCCAGAGGGGCTGGCCTGTCAGGTAGAGCTGGACGCGGCAGAGCCAGAGGAAAGAATGGAATCGGCCCCAGTATCAACCCTGGGGTATGGACAGCTGTATGGAATCTCTACATCTTTTGCAAAAATCGAATCATACATAAATGTTTGTTTATCTCTAGCGGAAGACACTGATGATGTTTTGTATGTAGCAACTGTATTAACGCTAGTTTAATTTGATGATAAAGGTTGTAATTTTCGTGTACTTTGCTAATGCTGCAACAGAGAAACATGCTCCTCAGTGGGATCTGTGTAATGAAAATGGTTTTATGGCCTCTGCCGTCTCACCTCTACTTTTCTGTTTGTCATTTTCTTCTGATATGCAGGTCACTACAGTAGAAATGCAATACCCAGTGAAGGAGGAGGAGGAAAATGCAATGCATAACACAGTGGTCATATTCTCCAGCAATGACAGTTTCACACTAAAACAGGTGCCCTTTCCTAAACTTTAGCATTCCGACTCAGTCGGTTAATTTTAGCATTCATGTTAGATGGCCTGAATTTAAATCCTTGCTTAAAGATTGTTCCCATTTGAGATATTTAATTCCTTTGGAGATACTGTCAGCTGCCTGCAGGAAGCGCAGTCAGTCATCCAGCATATGTACACATGTATATTATATATTTTCAGCTGGCAGGAAGTTCTTTAACCCTAACTGATGCAGTGAGGAGCTTCTCGTTTCTTTGTTGGAGGACGCATCCTGTGGTCGTGGAAAAGATGTTAATCTGTTTCAGAAGGGTCAAATTATTGGCACGCATCAAGCAAAGGAAAGATTGCTGAAACTACTAAAAGAACTGGTTAAGAACTGTCCTACGCATTATTACAAACTAGAAGGATAGTGGGGAACCATTGAGGAAGAAATATGGTTGGAGAAAAAAAACAATCTGGAGCGATTGTGATCACCTAAACGTTTGGTGAAATCAAATCGTAAAAAAACAGCAGAACTCACGGCTCGGTTTAATAGTGAAAGTAAGAGCATTTCCACCAACAATGCGAAGGGAACTCAAGGGATTGGGACTAAACCACTGTGTGGCCTTAAGAAAACCACTTATCAGTGAGGCTAATCGGAAAATGTTTGAACTTATAAAACAGGAATAACCAGATCTGTTCTCACGTAAAGCTTACTGTCATTACTGGACTCGAATCGGGTTACTTATGGCTTTTAATTTTTTTTTAGGACATGTGTGTGGTGTGTGGGAGTTTTGGTCTCGGTGCAGAGGGTCGTCTCTTAGCCTGTGCTCAGTGTGGCCAATGCTATCATCCATTCTGTGTCGGCATAAAGGTGAGGTATCCTTATTATCAGCTCAGAAAAATTCCCCGTACAGACCTGCAAAGCTTTGGAACAAAATCTGAGCTATGGTTGCATTCCCTTCCCCAGATCACCAAGGTGGTGCTAAGTAAAGGCTGGCGCTGTCTGGAGTGTACAGTGTGCGAAGCCTGTGGCCAAGCCACAGATCCTGGCCGCTTGCTGCTATGCGATGACTGTGACATCAGCTACCACACATACTGCCTGGACCCTCCGCTGCAGAATGTTCCCAAGGACAGCTGGAAGTGCAAGTGGTGAGCGGTTCTTTGATCATCTCGCTCAAATGCGTTTCGAGCAGAAAATCATTTTATGAGAGCTGAACTTGTGTTGGAGCTGCAAAATGAGAAAGATTTACTCTTATAGTAAGCAGCTGTGGTTATTAACCTCATTTCACCTCTTACTAATCGCCTTGATTTGTTGTCATTTCTTGCCCATCTCAGTGAAAATCAGACCAAAAAAGTAGAAATCGCACAAAACGAATGGGGGGGAATTAGGACAGCTGGAAGGATTTTTCTTTTTTTTTTTTTTTTTTTTCCCCAGTGCAGTTATCACTTCATCCTTTTTTGAGCTAACCTGGTTTAATGACCTCTGCTTCCTCATCACCTGCAGGTGTGTGTCCTGTACCCAGTGTGGTGCCACCACCCCGGGCCTGAGGTGTGAGTGGCAGAATAATTACACCCAGTGTGCTCCCTGTGCCAGCCTCGCTTCGTGCCCGGTCTGTCTGCTGGACTACAGCGAGGGCACCGTCATTGTGCAGTGCCGCCAGTGTGACAGGTGTGCGGTATTTCTGTGAAACGGCCAGCTCAGAATGACACGTCTCAACTAATTCTCTGTAACAATCGGCACATATTCTAAACTCCTTCTCCTGCTTGTAGATGGTTTCATGCCTCCTGTCAGGGTCTCCACTCAGAAGATGATGTAGAAAAAGCTGCAGAGAGCTGCTTCGACTGCACAATGTGCCGAACTTTCAAGACCACTAAAGGTGGGAGCGTAGTGACTCATCGAAATGTTTCTGTGTCTTCCTTAGACTAAATAGACCTCAAAGTGACACGTTTCTCGGTATTTCTCGGTATGCTGATTTGTTAAATTGCTTTTGTGTGTCTGGTGCTGCCGCAGTTGTGACTAAGACCAGAGACATCACTGAGCCACTGGTTGTGACACCGATTGTCACAAAGGCGAAAGAAATCGGTAAGTTATCACAATTGATGGATAATTAATGCAGCAGAAATATATACATTTTCTTTCTCCTGGCTGTTGATTTGACTTTAGTTCAAAGGTTATATGCTCACTCTATCTGCACGTACTCATTTCTCTTTTGTCTCTTCAGATCTGTCGAGAACCTACACCCAGGACGGTGTTTGTTTGACGGAGTCGGGGCTCTGCCAGCTCCAGAGCTTATCTGCTACAGCGTCACGGCGACGGAAAAATAAGCCAAAACTGAAGCTGAAGATCATTAACCAGAACAGCGTGGCGGTGCTTCAGGCTCCTTTGGACACACTTTTAGAACTCTCTCGAGATGAAGACATAGAAGACAACAGAGGTACTCGTTATCTCAGACAAGTTTGTTCTTTCATCTGCATGTGTGCACCCATCATTTTTTGCTTTTGCGATATTTTGTGTGTTGTCCCATTTGTGGTCTTATTTGCTGTTCCCGTGGAGATTGAAGTGTCAGTATGAAAGGGCTTCGGAAGGTTAAAGTAGACAAGGTCTTTGCTTGGTACAGTTCACCAGCTCCTTTTTACAACCTTATTAGTTGAATACAAGGCAAAAAAAAAAAGTCCCTCTGGAAATCATGGGACTAGCCAAGTTCAATTCAGTCAGGCTGCCGTCTTGCCAGTCAGTGGGATTCAGACAGAATTGACTCTGGTGCTGTATTAAGGGGCCTGGCTGGAGTGTCCTCAGCTGCAAGGCTGTCACTCATCATCACTTCTCTCTCCCTCACACAGAGGCGGAGCTCCTCGATTGTGAGGCAAAGTCTGACTCAAGCCTGGAGCGAGAGCCAGTGGAGGATGACTCCAAGGGGGCCGACGGCGGCAAGAAGAGGAAGAGGAAACCGTACCGGCCGGGTAGGGCACCTGATTGAAGGAGACAGCTCCCTTGAAGCGGAAAATGGTGCAGTAGATGCCTGACGTTGTGGCTGTAGCAAAGCACTGCCATCTCACGGCCTCTGATGCACCGAAGGTTCTGTGTGGGCTTTCTAAGCTTTAATATATAGGCCAGTTAGTAGAAACGTACATTCAAGGGTTATTATATTTCATATTGAACAACACTGTAAGGGGAATTGTATTGATTGGGTGTATATAGATTGAGAGATCACTTCTAATTTGTTTTTACAAGGCATTGGTGGGTTCATGGTCCGCCAGAGGAGCCGTCCAGGCCAAGGTCCAGGCAAAGCTAAGCGAGCACTCTGCAGGAAAGACTCTTCCGGCTCTGTGTCTGAGAATCCCATCGGGAAAGACGAAGGTCTGCACACATGAATAATCTACACAAGTTACAGTGTTATGTCATCATTTTATACCTATTTTACAACACGAATTTACACCGGACCTTGAACCGATTCTTCTTCTTGTTTAATTTTGCTAAGGCTGGGCAGAGGCGCTGCCAGATACTCCTGTGGATGAGATGCCCCCTGGACCGGAGGTTCCGGAAAAGATAAAGAAACGCTACCGGAAGAAGAAAACTAAACTGGAGGAGGCTTTTCCCACCTACCTACAGGTTTGTCACCGCCAATAGAAAACACTTAGTGCGGCACGTAATCAGCAGCCTAATAGTTGATAAAACAAGTGAATGAGATTACATTTGATCTGAGTGTGTTGTGTAACTTTATAGCACAAACCACTATACCCACCAGGTAATTGGATTATAAATTGATTAAATACTCAATAGTTTTTATTCCACAACTGTTAGCTCATTTTAAAGATCGCGTGCAGTAAAAGCTCTATTTGTTGTGAGGAAAGAAGACTAAAATAGTCGTTAATCAGATGTTAGTAAATCTATTTTTGTTTTCTTCTGCAAATGTGCTTTTTTTTATATCCGGAGATTGTCTTTTCATGTCATGCCATGTATTCATAAAATGAGTTTTATCTCACCCTTGGGAAGGTTGGGAATCCAAAGTACACTGCCTTAAAACTATTTGCACAACTTTAGTGCACAGAGCCCCTTCTGTAGGATTACTGAAAGAGGAACAGCCTAAAGGAACTCTCAGTGAAGGATACTTGCCTCTGATCATAACTCTTTAAATGGCCCCTGTCTCAGTAGTGAATTGACATACAAAGGCTTAACTGGAGCTGACTTCAAGGCTCCTTGTCCCATAGCAGTATCTCAGTGTCACCTTGTGTTGGCTCCAACATGGATATGTGATGTGCATTAAGCCACCGGCAGTTGTCAGGGCAGCTCTTTATCCCACCACAGAACAGGCAAGAAGGGGATGTGAAGAGTAACGTAAAAGTCTGACACAGTGGAGAATATTTCATTAATTATTAAGGGTACAACACATTTGGCTTTTAATGTCAGTGCAGCAGTGAGCTGCATTTCCATGTTGTTGAGTATAGTTGAAGACTTGTGGAAGCATTTGGTTTGGGGAAGTACGTGCAGACAAAGTTCAGGCCCCATAGAACTTTTAGTCTGAGTTTCAGTTTCACTTTAGTTGTCCTGGGCCTTCAGCAGATGCTGATTATTTTCCATGTAATAGGGGTGGTACTTTTTCTGGGAATCAAATCAACAAAGATAGCTCAGAAACGTGTTGTGACTGGTGCCATGTGTTGCCACTTTCAGGAGGCTTTCTTTGGAAGAGACCTACTTGACAAAAGCAAGCAGAGCAGGCAGCAGGGGGTCGAATCGGGCCTTCTGGAAGATGGGCAAACCCAAGTGGAGAGGAAGCGCTCCTCTACCAGTTTCCTGGACTCATCATCAGACCCGCTGCTAAGCGCTTCAACAACATCTATTCCTACCAGACAAGCAGCACGTATGTATTTACTCGTTCCATTCTCCAGGATCACAGGTGGAACTGTTCACTGATTCTTAGCGTTGCATTAAACTAAATATTTGGTATTAACAAAAACTGCAAAAGACATGAATTAAACCACCGCTGGAAAGGAATCCAGGCAGATGTGCTAGAAAAAGATTTAATTTCATTGCCTTGTTCCTGCTAATGTCATCATTTAGTAAGAGTATATATAATTTTCAGTGTGTGGACATGATGCACGTCAGGTGGAAACATGTCCAAGCTGCATCTCACCACTTCAGACGATAAAGTCAGGAGTGCTCAGGGTTAATTTACTTTACCTGTCAGTTTTTCTTCTGCAGCTTCTCTCACTTTACTACTAAACGAAACATGATAATGTGATTATTCGCAAAGGAAGTTTGTTTCAGCAGCTGAAGTTTTAGTTAACATTCTCTTTGTAAGCTTACTTTGTTTCACCTTTCCACTTTGTGCCTCTTGCTCTTTAGAGCTTTGTGTTTGGTTTTTATTTTTCAACAAATAGCATATAGCCTTTGTACCGACCTGCATGGATGTGCAGTCAGAAAACAAAAGGCAGAACAGTCGCATGTCTTTGCCAACGCTTTCAGTCTGTCCTCAGATCTCATTTTTACCAAGAATGAAGCCCTTAGAAATGTCTTTTCATTCCCCCAATAAGTTACTGTAAAGCAAAGCCAATCATGGACAGATTCCAGAAGTTCAGCATCAACGGCTCCAAGTCTGAGTAAAGCAAAAATAAATGCGTTCTGAGTTTGTCACGTCATCGACAAACGTGCAAATTCCGGCACCGGGAAACAGCTGTTAAGCTGCATTTCGACCACAGGGACATTTTCCAGGAGCACAGTTGTGTTTAAGGGCCTGTTCCCTGGCCCTCTAAACCGGGTCCTGGTGTATAGATCTCATCCCCTAAAAAAACAGCCCTGTTAGCACCCTTCTGGGTTGAGGCTATCAGCACAGAACATTTCTGATTGGTCAAGTATTCAAAGTGTTTTATTTCCACCTCTCCATCTCAGTCTTCTTAGGTTTAATATCCACAAGTTCTTCTAATCTGTCAGTTGGTAAATAAGAAATCTGCACATCAGTGTCACTCCTGATTGATTTCTAATGTTATCCAAGATGCACTGAGAGAAAGAGATGCTGTGGATCACCACATTTTTAAGACCACCCCAGGAAGCAAAGCTTTTCGCCTCAGGCTCCTCACCTGGGAAGCGGGCTCCTCACCTGGGAAGCGGGCTCCTCGCTCCTCACCTGAGAAGCGGGCTCCTGGCTCCTCACCTGAGAAGCGGGCTCCTCACCTGGGAAGCGGGCTCCTCACCTGGGAAGCGGGCTCCTCACCTGGGAAGCGGGCTCCTCACCTGGGAAGCGGGCTCCTGGCTCCTCACCTGAGAAGCGGGCTCCTGGCTCCTCACCTGAGAAGCGGGCTCCTCACCTGAGAAGCGGGCTCCTCGCTCCTCACCTGAGAAGCGGGCTCCTCACCTGGGAAGCGGGCTCCTCACCTGAGAAGCGGGCTCCTCACCTGGGAAGCGGGCTCCTCACCTGGGAAGCGGGCTCCTCACCTGAGAAGCGGGCTCCTCACCTGGGAAGCGGGCTCCTCACCTGAGAAGCGGGCTCCTGGCTCCTCACCTGAGAAGCGGGCTCCTCGCTCCTCACCTGAGAAGCGGGCTCCTCACCTGGGAAGCGGGCTCCTCACCTGAGAAGCGGGCTCCTCGCTCCTCACCTGAGAAGCGGGCTCCTCACCTGAGAAGCGGGCTCCTCGCTCCTCACCTGGGAAGCGGGCTCCTCACCTGGGAAGCGGGCTCCTGGCTCCTCACCTGAGAAGCGGGCTCCTGGCTCCTCACCTGAGAAGCGGGCTCCTCACTCCTCACCTGAGAAGCGGGCTCCTCACTCCTCACCTGAGAAGCGGGCTCCTCACCTGGGAAGCGGGCTCCTCACCTGGGAAGCGGGCTCCTCACCTGAGAAGCGGGCTCCTCACCTGGGAAGCGGGCTCCTCACCTGAGAAGCGGGCTCCTCGCTCCTTACCTGAGAAGCGGGCTCCTCGCTCCTCACCTGGGAAGCGGGCTCCTCGCTCCTTGCCTGAGAAGCGGGCTCCTCGCTCCTCACCTGAGAAGCGGGCTCCTCGCTCCTCACCTGGGAAGCGGGCTCCTCACCTGAGAAGCGGGCTCCTCGTTCCTCACCTGGGAAGCGGGCTCCTCGCTCCTCACCTGGGAAGCGGGCTCCTCGCTCCTCACCTGGGAAGCGGGCTCCTCGCTCCTCACCTGAGAAGCGGGCTTCTCACCTGGGAAGCGGGCTCCTCGCTCCTCACCTGAGAGGCGGGCTCCTCACCTGAGAAGCGGGCTCCTCGTTCCTCACCTGGGAAGCGGGCTCCTCGCTCCTCACCTGGGAAGCGGGCTCCTCGCTCCTCACCTGGGAAGCGGGCTCCTCGCTCCTCACCTGAGAAGCGGGCTTCTCACCTGGGAAGCGGGCTCCTCGCTCCTCACCTGAGAGGCGGGCTCCTCGCTCCTCACCTGAGAAGCGGGCTCCTCGCTCCTCACCTGAGAAGCAGGCTCCTCACCTGGGAAGCGGGCTCCTCACCTGAGAAGCGGGCTCCTCACCTGGGAAGCGGGCTCCTCACCTGAGAAGCGGGCTCCTCACCTCACTCTGCTTTAAGAGAAGCATTCAAACCTACTTCATATTCAATTTACCGATTTGTTTGCACCCTACATGTTTACTCCTTTTGTTTTTTCCATTTCCACTTTTATTGCTTCTTATTATTTTAAAATATGCCACTGCTGTATGATTTTTGCAAATCCCTTTGTTTTTTACACTTGTTTGAACGAAGCTTTATGAATACGAGTTGAGAACTCTTCTCTGCTTATCGTTCTGTGTTGAACCTGCGTTCCATTTCAAGAGAAAATCCTCCTGCTCACATCTTGACGAAGTGTGAATGTATGAACACTTCCACTCTTCTATGAATCCCCTCTGATTTCACTCCTGTTCAACGAGCGACAACTTGCACATGGACTTATTTTGGACACATTTTGGACACTTGATTAATTTTCTCCTGCAGTTTACGGTTGTTGGCACCTTCTCCGGGAATATTTGACAGTCGAAATCTTTCCTTTTGTTGTCAATTTAGGCTGCTGATGCGGTATAAATTGTCAAGAGTGACAATGACCGAGGAGCTTCATGTTACAATTTAAAAAAGAAAATAAAAGCTAAAAACCTTTAATTTAGGGGATATGTGAAGAGGCACACTAAGTATCATAATTTACCTCAAATGTGTGTTTTCCTCATTTTCTTTGCTCTAATCTGACAGAACACATGTTCAGGAAGCAAAATAACCCAAAACCTGAAAAACGGCCGAACTAAAAATGCTCAGTTTTTGCCTTTGTGTGGGTTTTCCGTGCAAATCTCCTAATTTTGCTCTACTCAGACGTCCAAGTTGAGGGTTCGTGAATTCAAGAGACACCGGCCTCTGTCCAGTTTTTGGATTACGACGCACAGTGATGATATTTTAGCTGTTGCTCTAAGGTTTTTGAGTCGTGTGCCGCCGTTTGTCAGAAGGAAGAGCAGCAAATGAACTTTAGCATTTTTAACGATTGGTTAAAAAAAAAAAAAAAAGACAAAGCGTGGCAACGGTGGCCGTCCGAAAACCCATCCATCATCACCACAGTTCACATTTCTGACGGCGTTACCCTGTAAATCCGTGCCCAGTTGTGATTATCACTGTTGCGTAAGGCTTTATAAAGACGGAGCTGCTCGGTTCTGCATGTGGCCTCCAGAGAAACGGTTCAGAATCACTCATGTTCGCTCATCATCATTTATTATTTGTGACAACTTGGTTTTCTTTTTTCTTTCTTTCTATTTTTTTTTTTCTTTTTCCTTTTCCTTCCTCCCCCTCCCCCCCATCTACAGAGACGTCTGAAGAACCATTAGTTGATCTATCTGATGTTCTGAACACTGATGCAGACATCTTGGGAATGCTCGGAAAGCCAAGCAGTGACTCTGGTGCGTCATATCTATCACAGGCGGTCACAATTTATTAAGTCACCGAGCTGTTGGTTTTTACTATCAGCAAGTTTGTTTTTATGCTTTCACCACCTTAATGATTTTCTTTGATGCCATATTGTTTGTTTTTACCTTTTTGTTGGATGCGTTTTTGTGCTTGTTCTGTCTTCACTATTTTATTTCAATCATTTTATCTGGTTTTGGGTTCTTGTAGGTCTTGATTTTTGCCCCTTCCAGGTTGACAGCTCTCCTCCTCCTTTTGGTAAGGGTGCCACGGCCTTACTAATCCCCCTTGCTTTAGTGCGTTCTTCCTAACATAGTGTGCGTCTCTGTTTGGGTGTGCATGTAGAAAAGAAGTGAAGCTGCTTTCATACTGGGCTTTTTTTTCTCAACAGTTTCTGATTTAACAGTCCTGCTTTGTGCTTACCTAACACAGTCCTCCGCTTTCACTCACATACGTATGGCGTGTCAAGTCTTTTGTATTTTTGAAACTCAGAATACCCTTTGAGAAATTTGTTTTTGCTGAGCTGAAGGTGTCTTCAGGATAGCAAAGAAACTGACAAGGACATTCTGGCTTTCAAAAATGAGCAGTTTAGAAGCAATTTAGAGACTGTGCCCTTGGCAAGTTTCTTTTCCTTTCTGAAGATGGTAAAGGACCTCAGTTTCCATTCTTTGGCTTTATGACGAAAAGCTCCTCATTACATGTCCTTCATTCTTTGTTTAAGATGGATAGAATTCATCTTAAATGTTCCTGTAATTTGATGTCGAGACATTTTTTTATTTTAAGTTTTAAGCCGTGTAAGAAAATTGTTGAATACATTTAGGCTTATGCTTTTGATAAAGGAAGCCTGATTGCATTTTGATGTAATTAAATTTGAAAATTTTCTCGTAACCTACATTGTTTATGCGGAGCGTCTCATCCACTGGCTCAGCAGTAAAAAAAAAAAGAAATAACTTGGGGGTCGCATGTCTTCCCTTTTTGACAAAATATCAATAGATCGGAACGTTTTGGCCCCGTCTCATTCGTTTCCAAAACGCTCCTTTTTCCAAAGGGGAAAGAAGAAGAAAAAGAAAAAGGGAACTGTAATAACTCTGTTTAAATTGTACTCCACAGGCTGATTAGGTAATTGACAATAGCTTAAAGTCTGAATTTAGGATCGACCTTTTGCTTGTATTTTGTTCATTTTGTCTGTTTGACTTGTTTTCGTACGTCTGTGTGTGTTTCTTCAGCTGGTCTTGACATCGGGCCCCTGGCAGACGGCTCCCCAGTGGCACCTCAGTCTCATGCCGGCCGGAGGACGCCTCGCACAATCCCAGAGGAACCGCTGGACGGGATTCTCAGCCCAGAACTGGACAAGATGGTGACTGATGGTCAGTGTGAGAGAACCTAAAGCAGCTTTTTGGAAAGCGCACCAACTAAAAGCTGCTCCATTTATTTATTTATATTTGTACAATCTTTCTTATAGCCGCACTTTACTGTAATGTAGACACTTTTGGGGGGAAAAAACTATCCACTTGCTGGTTACTAAGTTAGCTACCATGGCTCTGCAAGTTTGAAGACTTGTTTCACAGTGGCAGCAGTACATTCAGCATCACGCGTCTGTGAACTAAATTTCTCTCATTGTGCTTATTTAGTGCTTATTCGTGAACATAAAGCCAAAATCTGTGTTGGCTTTTATCAGATCGCAGTTATAAAATCAGTGATAAAACTAATATAATATTAAAGTATTGGAAACGGTACTGTTTAAAAGTCTTGAGTTGAACCCTCGTGTCTTTTATATTTCGTTTCTAAGGAGCCAGACTGTTTTTTATTCAGTGGTTTTCAGCTATACCTCTGCAGCCTTTCGGAAGGTCTGTCAGTGTTTTTGTTCATTTTAAATCCAGTCCTTCTACCTGACCATACTCAGAAGGTCTTTTCTGTTTGGGTGTTTTTGTTTGACCGCTTAACACTGACTTATGAATCAGCTAAGCATAAAAAAAAAAAAGGTACCCAGCTCGAGGGATGACCACGATGAAAGCCCATTTAAAAGGTTGAAGGAGCCTTTAGTTCTGTGGAAAGTTCTCAGACATCAGCCTCTTAATTTAAAGTTCTGTGGTTTTAGTGACAATTTGGCTTCTGTCACAAATAGGCTTGTTTTATGTTATCATAAGGTAAAAAAAAAAAAAGTAAATAATGGTGTTTTTATGATTATCATTGTTTTCTTTCAGAATCAATTCTCAGCAAACTTAACAAAATTCCAGGTTAGTATCTCATCTTTTTGTTTAACTAAGTTTTGCTCCAGTGTTGTTTTACACTTATTAAACACACTGTGTTCGTGGACCACTGTTCAGTATTTTGCTAAATAATGTCATACATGCAAGTGTTGTAATCTGCACAGGTGTCTCTACGGCATTAAATGATTTTTAAAGATCGGGTATCTCACAGTGATGGCTGTAAAGTTTCTTGATATTTAATGAGTGATCTTAAAAGAATTCGTCTGAAATCTTAACACCGCAGCTTATTATGTATTAAACCTACACGCACAGCATTGTACTGTCACTCTTTTACAGAGTTGGAGGGCAAGGACGTGGAGGATCTCTTCACAGCCGTCCTTAGCCCAAGCACGAGCCAACCACTCCCACCACAGGTGCCTCACCCCCAGGTTCCAGGGCCCTTCCCTGCCACACCTGGCACTAGTATGCCTCATCCCAATGCAGGTATATCATTAATCACTTTGCTATGCTCCAACATTGTCGTTAAGCTATGTTTTGGGAAGTCCGTCGCCTAATTTACCTCCTTTAATTACGTGTGCAGGAAATCCAATGTTCCCAAGGATGCCAATATTCAATGGTATGATGGGACCAAACCAACGCTTCCCTACAAATCCTGGAACAGGACCCTGCATCCCCGAAAATTTCTCTCCCCTTAACCGCATGCCTTTCACGGACAATCCACGGTAATTCACTGCTTCCTGATTTAAGATGAGTAAGTATTATATCTTGTGATTTTCTCACTTAAGTCATTCTACTTTCTGGATGTTACAGGGATAGAAAATTTAATCAGATGCCTCAAGAGGCAGTTGGTCCATGGGCCTCCCCTGGCCCTGGCCCTGCACCCCCTGGAGCTCTGCCAGAGGGGGAGACTGAAGCCATGTCAAACGCCCAAAGGAGTACACTGAAGTGGGAGAAGGAGGAGACACTTGGAGAGCTAGCCACTGTTGCGCCTGTCCTATATACTAATATAAATTTCCCCAACCTCAAAGAAGAATACCCAGGTTGGTATATGGCTCTAAAGTTTTGTTACAGTTCACCTGTTTGTCCATTTTTTTCTTTTTTTGATTAGTTTTATCACTTCAGTTTGTCTTGTTTTCTATTTTGTACTCATACTGCATCATTTAAGCCAGACTGTACAGAAAATACTTAACAACTCTTCCTGTGATTCTTCCCACAGACTGGTCTACAAGGGTAAAGCAAATTGCTAAACTCTGGCGGAAGGCTAGCTCTCAAGACAGGGCCCCATATGTGGTAAGATCACTTGGACTCCTGTATCTGGCCTAATTAACATAGGAAGTTCTCCTAATTTTTTTTACATTTTTACATGGAAGAGGCCAGTTTCATGAACAAAGTCTGCTCTATTCATTTTTAAAATATCTGAAGACATGATATATTGTGAATATTCCACGTAAATGTCCTACGTTCAAACTAACATCTAATGTATGATTGTTTTATTAAGATACTTGATTTATAGTAACAGAATGACCTGCTTGGCTGCATATGCAATATTAAAAATTCCTGGCTATGAAGCCAAAGGGTCTTGGCACATTAAATAAAAAAAATAATAATTTGATAAATGTCTAAAAACATAAGTCAAATAACTTGGCAAAGAGAAAAAGGCCTGTTCTTGCAACATTATCAGTAAATTGGGTCCAATCAAAATCTATTTAAAATAAATTTATAGTGTTGCACTTCAGAAAATTAGATTTTTCTTCTTTCTTTTTTTTTTAACTGCAATCTTGTGCTCATGAAATATTTTCGTTTTGTGATTGATTTGCTGTTTAGCAAAAGGCAAGAGATAACCGAGCAGCCCTGCGCATCAACAAAGTCCAGATGTCGAATGAGACGGTGAAGAGGCACCATCCACAGCAACATCCCCCTGAGGTGTTTGATCCCAACATACCACTAGACACAGAACTCCTGTTTAAAGACCCTTTGAAACCAAAAGAGTCAGAGCATGAACAAGAATGGAAGTTTAGACAGGTAAGAGTGTATGCAATGAAGTCAGCGAATGCAGCGCCAGGTCCACTTTATATTAAGACAGCTAAGAAGTGGTGGTTTAGTAAAGCTCCCTAAACAACTGCACTATCCTCCGCATTAACCCTGATGACATTGGTGGTTAGTAGGTCCAGTTCATTTTTGGCATGAGAATGATAATTGTTGTGTCTGTGCTGATGTCTAATCCCTCTCTTCACTCTGCCCTTCCAACAGCAAATGAGGCAGAAAAGCAAACAGCAAGCCAAAATTGAAGCCACTCAGAAACTGGAGCAAGTTAAAAATGAGCAACTCCAGCAGCAACAGCAACAACAGCAGCAGACCAGCCAGTCAGAGGGAGATGGAAACAACAGCAGTCATCAGAGCCCAGTCTCCCAGCCCAGTAATGACAGCATGTCCCCCATGCAGCAGTTCAGCGCTAAAGAAACATTTGCCAGGCCACAGCTACAAGGAACACCCACTTCAGGCTCTTCAGAGGATGTGTTTTTACGACCACCACCTCCACCTCCATCAGGCCCTTCCTCCCAGCCTCAGTCGCCACAAGTATTCTCACCAGGTTCCTCCAGTTCCAGACCCTCTTCTCCATGGGACCCATATGCCAAGATGGTTGGGACCCCAAGACCACCATCTCTTGGACCAAATGCTTGTCGTAGAATGCCTGTAGAATCTGGTAAATCCCCCACCTCCCTGATGGAGCAGCAGGACAGAGGGAGGCCCTCTCCAGCTCATGAGTCTTTTGGCTCCCCTACATCAATAAGCAGTGACCCTTATGCCAAACCTCCTGACACTCCAAGGCCAACTGGAGAAAATGACCCTTTTCTGAAGCCCATGGGTCCCCCAAGGGGAAGTCAGAGTTCGCAAGGGAGGCCCCCAATGGGCTCTCCTGGCAGAGATCCATACTCAAGGCCCATGATAAGAAATGATGCCTATCAGCGCATGGCCCAGAACAGGATGATATTGTCTGACCCTTACTCAAGGCCATTGCTAGCACCAATACCTGGAAGTAATGAGTCTGGCTCTGTCCCTCTGTTTAAAACACCAATGCCCCCTCCTCAGGATCCCTTCAACCGACCGGTTCATCCTACTGACAGATTTTCCCAAAATCAGCAGAATGATCCCTATGCACACCCTCCACATACCCCAAGACCATCAGGAAATGACAGTTTCTCCAGTCCCCCAAGGATGGGTCAGCATCACCCTCAAGGGCATGCCTTTGCTCAGCCAGGACCAGTGATGTCTAGAAATCCATATGCGCATGCACCCTCTACTCCGAGGCCTGATCATTTCACGTATGACCCCTTTGCCCAGCCCCCTGGTCCCAACAAGCAAGGTACTGACCCGTTCTCTCAGCCTGCAGGTAACCAGAGATCCATCAATGAACACGGTGCTCAGCCACGACCGTTTTTTGAACCCTATGCTCGACCCCCAGGCACTCCACGACCACATGACAACTATGGTCAGTCATCGAATGCACCTAGTCCATCTTCAGACCCTTACTCACAGGCTCCTGGTACCCCTCGCCCTACTGGGATGAATCAGTTCCCTCATCAGTCCCACTCTGGACAAAGGATGTCACCCTCCCACTCAATGGACCCTTATGGTCAGACACCAGGTGCTCCACGACCATCTGTGGGAGAAAGGTTCTCCAAGTCACCAGGTAGCCAGAGGGTGTCAGTGGAGCCATTTGCTAATGTCCCTGGGACATCAAGGGCTGGGAGTGGTGAAATGTTTTCACAGCTAGGGCCCGCTAGACCAATGCTTAATGACCATTATGCCCAACCTCCAGGAACCCCAAGACCTTGTCCTGATGGGCTTAGCAGAGCTATGCAAAGGCCTGGACCAATGGCAAGTCAGGATCCCTTCTCCCCACCCCAAGGCAGGCTTCAAGAGCCCTTCCCTCATCCAGACCTGCATACACCAAAACACCCAAGTGTTTCAGAAGACGGATTTGGTCAGTCCCCTTCCAGAAGACCCAGCCAGACACCTGGCCATGACCCATTTGAGCCCGCCCCCATAACGCCTCATCCACATTCGGTAGAGAAAATGGAAATGAAAGATCAGACAATTGTGTGTAACAATGGAACTGCCCCTCAAGACCCTTCCCACATGTCAAACAATCCACAAATACCTGGTGGGTCCTCTGAAGCTCAGGGTGTGGTTCTTGCTGAAACTGAGGAGCGACTCAGACAGGTAACTGAATGCTGAGATCTTTTTGGAAAGTCATTATTCATAACTTACATTTGAAAGTGTATTGCAGTCTTAGGTCTTGTGATAACTTGTTTTGTTAAGACATTTAGGGTCATATTTGTGTTGTTATGCTGTGTTTTGTTTGATTATTTTACTTTGTTTAAATCAGGTTTAGGGTCCAGTTAAAACAGTTTTTGGGATGCTTTTTTTTTTTACCCTCTAGTGGGGCCACATTGCTTGAGTTCTGCATTTTTTTTGCAAATAGGTTGTTTTTATGTGATGTACTTGCTTGTTTTTTTCTTTTGTTTGTTTTAAGAAAAGAACATTAACTAAAGTACTAATGTTCTCTTTAAGCATTGAAACATCATTATTCTATGCTTCACATGGCTTGTTACTCTTGTGATTAAACTGTCCTGTAATATCTTTTTATTCTGTAGCGACAAAGAATTAGAGAGCTAATCCTCAAGCAACAACAACAAAGGAGTGCCATCCGACAGGAGAGGTGCCCGCAGGAGCCTACTGGCAACATGACCCCAGGAACACCACGACCCTGGCCCCAGGAGGGTCCTGGTCAGCAGGGTGAAATGTTCAACAGACCTCCTCCACCTTATCCTGGACAAGGACCCATGAGAGGGCCAATGAGGTTTCCTGGACCTTTTCCAGGAGATCAGCGTCTACCTTTCCCTAATGAAGGGCAAATCCCCCGGCCCCTACATCCTGGAGATCCTAATTTGAGACATCAGGGACCAAGGTTTGTGTTGTATATCTTTCTGTTACTTTTTTTGTGTTTCACGTGTTCTGTACTTCAAAACGCAGTAGATTGGCCCATTCTTTTTGTTTATGTTTGCTTTTAATTGTTTTTATTGTTTTAGGTTTGCATTTCCGACTGCAGTTTTAGGACCTCATGGGACACAAGAGTTCTTTCCCAGGGGACAGCACCCAATGCAGGACATACCTCCTCAAATGAGACGGTCCATGTCTGCCGAAATGACTAAAGGCATGGGAGGAAACCCCATGGGACTGCCCCAGCACTTCCCACCACGTAATATGTCAGTGCAGCAGCACAACATAATGGGCCAGCATTTCATTGAGTTGCGCCACAGAGCGGTAGAAAACAGGCCGCGCATGCCATTTCCCCCTGGCGCCATGCAAGGAGGCAACATGGATCCAAACTTCCAGGGTCCAAGGCCACTAGGCTTTTCTGGAGCACCTGATTCCAGGTTTCCTTTAAATCAGGGGCCCAGAATGGTCGACCCTATTTCCAGTCACTCTGGCCACTTACAGCTCTCTGCCAGTATGGACAATCTTCATCAGCAAACCCAGATGCCAGGAATCGGTCAACTCAAACAATCTCTGTTGATGAGATCCATGAGTCAGCCTGCTTCAAACGAGACACAGAACATTGCAGCATCCATGATCCTCTCGGCACCCCCTGCTGGGCAGGCTGAGATTGTCTCTGTGGCCAGCAGTGAGGCTGTGGAGGAGAAGCTGGATGCAGAAGACTCAGCAGTCAAAGATCTTGAAGATGTGGAAGTGAAAGACCTGGTAGATGCTGATTTAGAAAATCTTAATTTGGATACTGAAGATGGCAAAGACCTAGATCTAGAGACCAATGACCTACACCTTGATGACTTTCTAAAGTCTGGGAAATTTGACATCATCGCTTATACAGACCCTGACCTGGATGACATAAAGAAAGACCTGTTTAATGAGGAGCTGGATCTGAGTGATCCCATGGATGACAATTCTGACACCACAGACATGAACAAAAATGCAAACACTGAAACCGAGGCTTCATCCAGTTCAGCATCTGCACTGGCAAAGTCAGAGGCTACAGGTGAGCAGTCCTCAACTGAACTCAAGCCAGAAGACCCAGGCAATCATGACTCTAATTCTTTGGCACTAAACCAGGAAATTAAAACCGAGGTCAAGGACTGTCAGAGGCCACCAGAGGTGGCAAACCAGCAAGCTTCTGGACACGCCTCAAACCAGCAGGGAGTTCTCTCCGACTCCACCCCAGTCCTGTCGAGTTTACTCATTAAGCAGCAGCCTGAGGAGCAGTCATTAAATCCAATCATTGAAGCTGTCAATCAAGGAGGTAATCTCATGGCCCAGCAGAACCAAGTTACCGATACTCGGCATTCCTCAGGACTTGCAGTGAATCAAACAATACCTGACACCACCACTGCAGGAGAGGACTCTATGACTGGCTTTGCAGCAGACCATCAGGTCGGGATGACCCCTGGAGTCGATCAGAGTGGTCTGAACCAGGCATTGGGTCAGCATAATCCACAACATCGACCTCTTCTGCTGGAGGAGCAGCCACTGCTACTGCAAGACCTCCTAGACCAGGAAAGGCAGGAGCAGCAGCAGCAGCGACAGATGCAAGCCATGATACGGCAGCGTTCCAGCGATACCTTCTTCCCCAACATTGGTAAAGAATTTAGGCCACTGCTTCCAGATCTCAGTAGAGAAAAGAGTGCAAAGTGACTTCCTGACTCTGTGTGTGTTGTGATTTTTCAGATTTTGATGCCATCACTGATCCCATAATGAAAGCCAAAATGGTTGCCCTAAAAGGCATCAATAAAGTCATGGTTCAGAACAACATGGGAATGACTCCAATGGTTATGAGCAGGTAAAAATGTTTATTTCTTACAGAAATGGGTTATGTTTTTGTACCAAAATAAAAGTTCAATTCGGTAAAAAAAAAGTTTGGTCAAAGTGAGTCTATACATGTAGTAACAGCTGCTTAATAACCCAGCCTTTTATACCACTGTAAAAGAAGAATTGCTATGGTACGCTGAACCTTTGCATGTCATGGTTCTACTGTGTCACAGATTCCCTCCCGGTCCTGGTCCTGCTCCTGTACCACCTTGTCCTGAAAGTACGCCACTTCCTCCGCAAGTTCTTGGACCGGTAATTGACTGCTTAGTTATTCTAAAACAATATAATGTTGCATGTTTCAGTTACAAATGTTTAACATCCTTGTCAATCTTGGTATCAGGATGGCAAATTGACTCAAGTAGCAAGACCAAATCCTCCAAACTTTGGACCGGGATTTGTCAGTAAGTTCTCTCCTTGCACTTCATTATTATTTATTTTATATTATATTATTATATTCCTTTATAGCTGAAAATATAAAGATGTTTTGTTTGTTTTTTTTTTTGTGCTGCCAAGATTGCTAAGAGCTTTTTTCCTTTTCTTCAGACAATGCTCAGAGGGCTCAGTATGAGGAGTGGCTCCAGGAGACTCAGCAACTACTTCAAATGCAGCAGAAGTTTCTAGAAGAGAAGATAGGTGCTCACAGGAAGTCTAAGAAAGCCTTGTCTGCCAAGCAGAGAACTGCTAAGAAGGCAGGGAGAGAGTTCCCTGAGGAAGATGCTGAGCAGCTCAAACATGTCACGGAGCAGCAGGGTGTAGTGCAGAAGCAGCTGGAGCAGGTAAATGCACGGCCTGTCAAGTTCATCCATTGCATTTTTGTTCCACACTGGCTGCTTTAACCATCCTTTCAGCGGTCCTGTGAGCTCGGTTTTTAATAGTTAAAGAAGAGTTAGTTTAAACTTGCAGCCATGCTATTTAGGATGATGTTGGAACTAGTGGTACTGAAGTAATGTTCCACAGCTAGGGGCAAAAATACATGAATATGTTTAGTGATTGCAGCAGTTAGTTTGTGGGTAAGATAAATGCATATAGCTTCATTTCTTTCCTTTTCTTTGTCTCTTTTAAATCCAAATTGGAGGTACTGTTTGATTAGATCCTTTGTCTTTGAGCAAACTAGACCAATATATAGAACACCCAATTAGTTTTACAGTGTATGATGTCCACAGGAATGCATTAATCTAGCTATATTCTTTCTGAGCAAACTACCAAACAATGCAGACAAAAGAATTCAAAACACAAAGGCTGGTCTCCACATGAGATGTCTACACATTTAGACTCTCTTGAAATGCACCGACTTCTACTTTTTTCATTGGATAAATTTGCTCCCTCGTTTCTTTTTTCTATTGACTATAATACACGTTATCTGATTGTTGTTTTTTTTTTAAAATTATTGTGACAGAGAAGATGCTTAAAATTCACTGTTGAAAACAAATCTAGCAAAAAACGCTGTAAATATAGTAGGACATTTAGCCATTGTTTCCAGACGTTCCTCCTGATCTCTAATAGAGCACTTTAGAGTCCTAATTTGCTCTTTTATCATCCTGAAGAACCCTTTTGTGTTGTTTTATTTCAGATCCGCAAGCAGCAGAAGGAGCATGCTGAACTTATAGAAGAGTACAGAGCGAAACACCAGCAAAGCAATATGACACCAATGATGCCTGCGATGCACCCAGTGCCAGGTCCTGCTAGCATGGTACCCAGTGGCCCACCAATGGTTCAGCCTCCCATAAACCCTATAATGCAGATGCCTCTTCACCCAGGCCAACCAAATGCTCCACCTCGTATGCCCAACCCACCACCTGGCTGGCATCCTGGAGCTCCTTTGCCTATGGGCGGACCAGCAATGCCGCCTTTAATGCCTCCACAGGTACCTGGAGGAAATTCAGCTCAGCCTCTTCAGATGCCAATGGGTAATGTACCGCAGCACTCGCAGATGCCTGTAGACCCGCAAGCACCACCCGCTCCAACCGGTGGCGTAAAACCCATGCAGGCAGGTGGTGTGAAGTTTGATGACAACAACCCGTTCAGTGAAGGCTTCCAGGAGCGTGAGAGGAGAGAGAGGCTCAGGGAGCAGCAGGAGAGACAGCGGGTACAGCTCATGCAGGAAGTTGAACGTCAGAGAGCCCTGAAACATCGTATGGAAATGGAGCAGCAAGGGATGATGGGGCCAGATGGGAACATGGCACCGCTTGCTCAGATGCCATTTTTTAATTCAGATCTACCACAGGACTTCATGCAGCCTCAGAGGCCGCCTCTACAGCAGTCGCAACAACTTGGACCAATGTTTCCCCAGCAGCAGGGCATGCAGCCTGGCATGGGCCCACCGCCTGGAACATTTATTCAGGGTGAAAGGAGAGCCATGATGGGCAATGGGATGATGCCACCTGACATGGGGCCCAGTCTAGCACATGAAAATGTTGCTCTACAAGGACCTAATTTTCCTCACGCTCAACCCAGGCCTCGTCAGTTCAGTGGACCAGGAATGATGTCTCAGATGTCAGGTGAGGGTCCACCATTTGGGAGTGATTCAGCTACACCTTTACCATCCAACTTCCCTGGCGCGGGTCAGTCTCTTATACAACTCTACTCCAACATCATCCCAGATGAGAAAGGAAAAAAGAAGAGGAACCGCAAAAAGAAGAAAGAAGACGATGCAGATTCGGTCAAGACCCCCTCAACTCCACATTCAGACCTTACAGCCCCTCTCACACCATGTGTCTCAGACACCTCTTCAACTCCTACCAGAAACGCCCATCTCTTTGGAGACCAGGACTTGTCAAGGTCACCCTTACTGGGATCCTCTACCCCCAGTCACTCAGAGCTTGAGAGGCAGCTTTCAGGAGGACAGTCTGGACAACCTGGTCTGTCATCGGACACATCAAGGGCCCAGGCTCAGGAGCACGAGAGGATTCTCAGTAACATAAAGCTGGAGCAGACTGATGCCACCGAGTGTCATGGGCCAAGAGAAGGACCCACTGGCCCAGAAATGAGCTCTGTTAAGGAAGAAGGTAATAAAGGCAGCATGTCTCCTTTCGCCGCTGGGCAAAGTCCAAACAAGGGAGAAGCTGGTAATGAACTACTGAAACACCTGCTGAAGAACAAGAGCACACCTCCACTCGGATTGTCCCAGCAGAGGTCAGAGGAAAGCCTGCGCTCAGAGGAGGAAGAGCCCACAGACTGCAAAAGCTTGTTAAGGCAAAGCTCTGTGGACAGCAACGGGGTGAGCATTTGTGTTAGTCCTACAATTATAGAGTGACGAGGGAGTGATGAACATAATGAGTCATAAACCAGCTAAGTAATTCAGATGGTAGGCGCATCATGGCTGAACTGATATGACTCATAGCTGTCCATATAGAGTATTATTGATTTACTTTTCCAAACTCTTTTTCCCATGTCCAGGCATACTCGGATGGCACCGCTGACTTTCCTGGACCTCTGCACCCTGAACAAGAGAAGAAGAAAGGGAGGAACAAAAGGCCACCAAAAGGAGGCGAGAAACCCGCCTCTCGCTACAAAAAGAGAAAAAAGGAAGGGGACGAGAGGCAACTGATGCACTCTGGCCCAGACACTGTAATGACCCAGATCAAACAGGTAGAATTTATTTTTAAATCTAATCACCACCTCCTCATATCACTGAATGTGGTGGTGCTGCTGCATGTCTGTAAGAACAAAAGAAACGTATGAACGCTGCCCATAAAGACACGTAGAACACTTTTCCAGTAGTCGTTTCAGACACTTCTAAGAAAACTTGACACAAACATACACACTAAATACAAAATAATTTATGACATCACAGATCACGTGGCTGTGAATTCATTATTGAATGTTTTAGCACCCAATTGACACTGCGACGTGTTGGAGGCGTTTAAGTGTCCCTCGTGATTCCACATGATTGCTGTGTTGTCAGAGGTGTTGGCCTCTGGAAGATTCTCAAGGCAGATTGGTCTCAGGGATACAGTCTTCACATGAATTACTGTAAAGATTATCATGCCTGCATCAGGGAGGTTCAGATGTCCTAGTCCTTTTCTCATTTCTTTTTTAACTGTTCGGTTTCTCTCTTCACAGCAACTCTCTCTGCTGCCTCTTATGGAGCCATTGATTGGGGTCAACTTTGCCCATTTTGCTCCCTATGGCAGCGGCCAGCTCAATGGAGAAAACCTCCTGTCTGGTACTTTTGGCAGCGCCTCACTAGATGGAGTCTCTGATTATTACTCCCAACTGGCCTACAAGGTGAGATCTGCTTACATTATTAAGGGGAAACTGTAAATGGAGGGGTTGGTATTAAGTATGTCTAATACATTGTTTGCTGACTTTGCTCTGGTCCGATTCTACAGCAGAGTAACTTGAGCAATCCTCCAACCCCTCCGGCATCGCTTCCTCCCACCCCGCCACCTGTGAATCGACAGAAAATGATCAATGGATTTGCTACAACAGAAGAGCTGGCCAGCAAAGCTGCTGCCATGGGTGAGCACAAGCAGCAGCATTCATGAAAAATATCAAGTTTTCTCCCAACTTTTAATGGGATTTTTTTTCTTCTTTCTACTCATTTGATTTATGTATCTCAAACGATGTGTAAGATATGAAGAATTTCCAACACATTGACATTTTTTTCCTGTTAAATACAGTCTCCAAAGGTCTGGTGCCAAAGCCGCTACACGTCCCGTTTAGGGCTGAGGAAGATCTACTCGCCCGTGCTATTGCTCAGGGACCCAAAACTGTGGATGTTCCGGCTTCCCTTCCTACGCCTCCTCACAACAACCAGGAGGAGCTCAGGTAATGGATAAATAACGCTACTTCATGCAGTAATGACTTGTTTTAGCTGCACGGTTTTGATTGTTTTTTTTATATCTTTGATAACAGTAACAGAGGACAGGAGACTTGCAAGGACAGGGACACACCTGACAGCTTTGTTCCGTCCTCGTCTCCTGAGAGCGTGGTTGGCATGGAGATCAGTCGCTACCCAGACCTGTCTCTGGTGAAGGAAGAGCCTCCATCCCCCTGCCTGTCTCCCGTCCTCCCCGTGCTTCCTGCTCCTGATGGGAAAGGTGAACACCCATAACGTCCTACATAATTCAGTCATTCACTCAATATTGATTGGTATTTGTGATGCATTTTAAATGCAAAACACTAAATTAAAGATCAAGACTTGTTTTTATTTTTTTTTCCTTTGTCAGTTTATGTTTTTGTTAAACTCAGTTTATCCTAATAAAGTTGTCTCGTACATTAAGTAAATGCATGTTATCGATCTACTTCTACTTTCCTTGAACATCATCATAACTGTTTGGCAGTTTTCTTTATTGTTGTATTCATTTATTTAATCTTTAATTTCTGTAGGGTCGGAGATTAAACTGCAGGATATTAAGACCGAGCCTTCTTCGATGTTCTTTGGCTCCCCCTTTGGCCCCATGGTTAATGATTCCAAACAAGGACTGGTTTCTGTTGCCATCACACTGAGACCAGCTGCTGCTGAGGTAAGAATGCTTTAATTTACAGAAACAGTCACATAAAATCAGCCTTAACGCTTGTCTTTGTTTTTGTTATTTAGTCTTTTACTCTGTAACAAGCAGTTGTAATCTGGCAAATCAATGAGGGATGAGATGATGTGATTGCAAACTGACTTGAGTAGCTTTGGCCTGTGATTGTGAAGAATCATCTTGCCCTTTGTTTCTAACAGTTCTGTGTCATGGTGTTGGCATTTTCTGCCTCCAAAACAAATGTTTAATTCAGAAGTTTGCATCCTCTGACGAAATTATTAGATACATAAAAATTCTGTTGTTGGCATTTTGATAAGACCCAGTCTCTTAAACTATTAGATTTGTGTGTTTGTGTCCGTCAGAACATCACAGGTATTGTGGCAGCCATTTCAGATCTACTGTGTGTGAAGATCCCCAGTAGCTATGAGGTCAGCAGCACCCCAGACAGGCCTCCTCTATCCATGCTCAGTGGTCCGAGGGTGGGTCCCCATGGCATGGAGCCTCGAGCTCCCATGTTCTTCCATGGACACGGAGACGCCGGAGGGCTTCAAGGCCGGCCAGGGCAGATGATCAGGCCAGGTGGGCCACAGGGAATGATGCAGCAGCAGGGGCATCATTTCCGTTTCCATCCCAACAGCCCAGGTAAGGGAATAAAACGGAATTAAACAAGCGTGTCGCTGATTCCCCCATGTACTGTACTACAGGCTGTAATTGAAATGTCATGTCTGATTTAGCTACACATAATCACTCCCTGCACAAATGCACAAAGCAGCGCTGCTCTTCTATATGTAATTGCTTTGTTTTGAACATCCAGATGAGTGATTGCTTTTCTGAACAGTATACAAACTGTCAGTTTGAGAAATACATCGTTATTCTGTGCAAGCATTAGAGGATTTATTTAACTGAGAGCGTAGTACAGGTGCTGACGTGTTAGCCTATTGATTTCACTGGTTCTCTCAGCTAATTGATACGGTGAATGTTTATAGTCTCAACGAGCATTGGAAGAACAGGATTAGAGTTTACTGTGGCACACTGAATTTCTTGGAGGACAGCGCTTCTGCCTGCAGGTGTCTTCCCTGTACTTTCAGATTACCCTGTTTGATCCCTGGTATTGATGTGTTGTGATGAATAGTTGTCAATATGAATTGCTTGGTGTATATGTGGCTGCAACCAGTTCACTGTGCTGCTAACCATCTTGTTTGGGACATTCTTTAAAATGACATTTTTAATCCCAATGAGCTATTTCTTTTCGGTAAAATGGTTAAAATGCAGACACGTTTTCATGTTGATTTGTTTTTTTTTTTCATATCAAGACATTCATGAACGGACTTGTTGTCAGATGATTCATTGTGAAACATTTGTTGTTTTAGGCACCGCTGTAGTTCGAGGACCTGACGGTAGGACCCCTGCCAGCCCTGGGTGTAAACCTCAGTGGTGCTGCAACTGTAAAGTGGTGGTTCTGGGAAATGGAGTGCAGAAAACCACTAAAGACCTCCCTGCTCACATGAAGGTACCAAATAGATGAAGTTAAAATGCTTTGAATTGCTTGCATGGTGCTACGTTAATGAGCTTGAAAGCCTTACACTTCAAGTATTTGGATGTTAGAAGTGTGATCTTGAGACTTTTGGCACGGGACATGGTGCCTTCAGGTTCCTTACCAAGAGATCCCATCTGCAGCTTAGGGTGACTCGCCAGTATTTATTCTCAGATTATGACCAAGTTTTACATTTACATATTCACAGTTTTTTATGTTTTTTCCTTAAATCGATTGAGCTTAAGCTTTTATTACCTTATTCACCATTCAGCCTGTTATAACTTGATCTTTTTTTCTCTCAGGAATTCGAAGGCCGATTGAAATCTGAGGAACACCTGGTCTTCTGCAGTCATAGCTGTTTCCTTCTCTATTGTTCGTCATCACCACTGCAATCCAGACCTGCCACAGAAACAAAGGTGTGCTCCACTGTCACCCACACAAAAACACCACAGGCAGTTTGAATAACTTGTTTGAATAACTGGTAACGTCTTCTTTTTTTTATTTACAGGAATCAGTGTCCCTTCTCCCAGCCTCTGAGCAAACAGAGAGCATGTGTAAAATTCAGCACCAGTACAGCAATAACATGTCCTCACTCGATGTTCACTGCCTGGCTCAGCTTCAGCCCAAGCAGTCTCCCCCTTCCACTCCTCCAATCCCCTTCCCAATGGCAGGTGAGACACCCAAGTTGGAAGCCAGATCTGATGCCCTGAAAATGACAGTGAAGTTAAAGACCCGACCGAGGTCCCATGATGGTTGGCACCAGGGAAAGCGACAGAAAGGACTCCGTTGGAGGAAGTGGACTGTTCAGGTAGTGGTGCCAAGAGGGAATTCCCAGCTCCCAGAAGAGGATAAGATTGACGAACTCTTGAAGAAACTTGGGGCCTCCCTGCGCCCGCCAGCATTACTCAAAGACCAGAGACGCTGCTGTTTCTGCCACCAATTTGGAGATGGGATCACTGATGGTCCTGCTCGGCTGCTAAATCTAGACGTTGATGTGTGGGTTCATCTAAACTGTGCCCTGTGGTCAACTGAGGTGTATGAGACGCAGGCTGGTGCCCTCATCAACGTGGAGCTTGCACTGCGCCGTGGCCAAACGGTACGCTGCGCCTACTGCCAGCAGACTGGAGCCACCAGTGGCTGCCACCGTCTGCGTTGTACCAATGTCTACCATTTCACCTGTGCTCTGCAAGCCCAGTGCACATTCTTCAAGGACAAGACCATGCTATGCCATGCCCACAGGCCCCGCGGGACAGCAGGACAAGCCTTGGAGCATGAGCTGCGTTGCTTCGCTGTGTTCCGCCGCGTCTACGTTCAGAGAGACGAAATGCGTCAAATTGCCACGGCCGTACAGCAGCCAGAGTTAGGTTATACATTCCGGGTAGGCAGCCTGGTGTTGCATGCAATGGGCCAACTAACTCCACTCCAAATGGCAGCTTTCCACTCCCCAACAGCCATCTTTCCAGTTGGCTACGAGGCTTGTCGCATTTATTGGAGCATGCGCCATGGCAACCGCCGCTGCCGCTATATGTGTTCTGTTGAAGATGGAGATGGGCTGCCAGAGTTTACCATCAGAGTCATCGAACAAGGCTACCAAGACCTGATCCTGACCGATACTTCCCCTAAAGGTTTGCCCTCAGTGATCCTTACACAGACTGGATAATTGTGTTTTCCTGACTTTTCAGAGTCCTGTTTTTATCCACCTTGTGTGCTTGTGTCGTTGTCATCAGGAGTGTGGAATAAGGTGCTCGGTCCAGTAGCTGAGAAAAGATCTGAATCAGCCACTCTGAAGCTCTTCCCTGTTTACCTGAAGGGAGAGGACCTGTTTGGACTCACAGTCCCCGCAGTCACCAAAATCACTGAATCGGTTTGTAACTGCTCGCATGTTTTCATTTGGGTGTGTGCGTCCAAAATGTTAGCAACTATCTAAATGATGCTCTGCATCTCTATGCTGCTCTCCTGTTCTGCAGCTCCCAGGAGTGGAGGCATGTGACAGGTACTCATTCCGTTACGGACGCAACCCTCTGTTGGAGTTGCCTCTTATGTTCAGTCCAGCTGGCTGTTCCCGTGCAGAGCCAAGAACAAGCTCTGCCTGCATCTCACTGGTGATAAGGTAAAACTTAGTGAAGACTGCATTTACTTTTGTTCGCACAGGTTGTCTCAAAGTCTGAGGTGTTTTGTTTTTGTTTTTTTCTACGACTTTCTCCTATGATTTAGGCCACAACCACAGGCTGTGTCTAACAGCAGCGCCAGGTCTAACCAGAATGTGGCCCAAGGAGAAGGTGGCGTTCCTCACAGCAAGACTCCAGTTGTGCACCCCAGGTCCTCACAGTACCGTTGGATGAAGAGTGAGTGGAGGGCAAATGTCTATTTGGCCCGCTCCCAAATCCAGGTGAGTCAGCTACAATTCAGTGAAAGCGTTGCTTTTGGATTGCGGATCCTCCTTTCAGAATACAAAGCTGCTAATGCAACGTATCCACAGGGCCTGGGGCTGTTTGCTGCTAGAGACATCGAAAAACAAACCATGGTGATCGAATACAACGGAACCGTCCTCCGGAACGAGGTTGCCATCAGGAAGGAGAAGATGTATAGGTCTCAGGTGTGTCTGTTTTAAACGCTGTAATACGTTTGGTTTGCTTTGACTTGCCAAAAAGAACAGCTTGTGACGTCTTCTTTCGTCCGTCCTCATAGAACCGAGCGGTGTTTATGTTCCGCATTGACAGCGAACATGTCGTTGACGCCACCAGAACTGGAGGGCTCGCAAGGTACTCTGAAATTCCACAAATGACTTTTTATAAGCCTGTTAACACCAACATAAAACCTTTTTCTCCTTTTCCTCGTCTTTTCGTAATCGCACAATCCTAAAACTAGCATTACATGCATACATTAACACATCTATGGTGGCTTTTAAGTTGAGTATAGTGTACCACTGATGGACTGAAAGCGTCGTAGTCGGGGTACGTATTTCCTAAACTGCATCATGCATTCCAAGATGGTATTCTGCTCCTTTTGCTATGCTAATCCTGCATTCCGGTGCAGCGGAGCCACAAATTGAAAGCATTTTGATGTCTGCTAAAGTTGTTTAAGTATGGGAGTTTGCGGGATGCTGCATATAGAGTGAAATGTATGTTGCTTTTAATGTTTTTGAATTCAGGCCTAAATCAAATAGTCGAGGTTCAGAACAGAGTGGTTCAAACACTCAGGGTTGTGTGTTGTGGAAAGAAATAACAGTTGGCACTGCTTTTCTGCTCCTCAGATATATCAATCACTCTTGCGCCCCGAACTGTGTTGCTGAGGTGGTTACATTTGAAAGAGGTTACAAAATCATCATCAGCTGCATTCGTAGGGTTGAAAAAGGAGAAGAGGTGAGTATGTTTGGGCTTTGAAATGACTCTGTCCTTAAGCGTCTGGCGTGTTCACCAACAGACGCTCCTGCCTTGTTTTCCAGCTGTGTTTCGACTATCAGTTTGACAGCGTCGAGGGCCGGCACAAGATCGCGTGCCACTGCGGAGCCCCTGAATGCAGGAAGTGGATCAACTGAGCGAAACGAGAAACCCAAATGCATTCCTCGCTGTAGTGCGAGCGTCACGATCTCTGCACAGACTAAAGCGTCGCGTTTTAGTTGTTTTTAACGAACGAGCGGCAGACCTACACCTTTTTACGGAGGAACGAATGAATTTACAGGTCGGTTCATCAAGATCACGGAATAAAAACGGGTGGAGGAAGGGAAATTCAACACAGTAGCAGAATGTGACTTGTGCCATATACGAGAGGCTCCGTTGTCCACAACGCCTCCGTCTGTCTGTATGTATCTGCGCGTTTGTTTGGTGTACATGCGGTGCGGAATCCACCAGCGAATGAGAGAGCACTGTGCGGGGTGCGGCCTTATTGCTTACTAAGGGCAGGCCCTTTTGTTACATACTGTTAATGTATACGTATGACTAAATGTAGACATCACTGAATGAGGAATGTACAGCAATGAATACTGCGAAGGGAATATTAACTTGCACTAAAAAAAGAGAAAATAAACAAAAAAAAACACACACACACACACAAAAACTTTTAAATACTTGATTCCATGAGTCAGTTTTATCATAGGTCTCTGTCATGTGATTTGTGTGGAATTCGAGAGGTTTTGTATTTATTACTGAGTGAATGAATTTTATTCTCAAACTGATGAGATTGAATTAAAGAAGGCTTAGATTGCTATTGTTTTTGCAGATTGAAGAAGACATGCTGTTACTTTTGTATAAAATGTACATAGATAAAAACTTATAGGAATAACCGACCAAATACTACCTTAACCTTCTCGATGTTTGGGTGTTTTTTTGAATTGTTTCCGTTTTGTTTTTGTCATTGAAATTTATTTAAGATGGACATTATTTCAGTTTTTGAGAGTATATATTATGATTATTCTGTACAGAATTTGTAATATAACCACAATAATTCACAAAGTATTTTTGTTGTATTAAAAGTAAGGTATTGTAGTGTAGTGTTTTGTGACTTACACATACTTTGACCACTCGAAAGAAATATTTTTGTTGACTAACGTAACAAGTTATCGGTTACAGAATCAAAGAAGAAGAAGAAAAAAAGAAAAGAAAAGGAGGACTTTTTCCGATAGCGAGAGATCGTTTCGCGATCTGTTTGCTGTTAATCAGGTTTGATTTTAAAGAACTGTGAATTAGATTTTAAAACTCCAAAAACGAGAAAAAAAAAAACAACAACAATTTTTTAACTTTTTATCACAAATGAGAACCACGACGTGTATTTACCTGTTTCTGTTTTTACTTTGAAAATCAAGGTGCGAAGGTTTAATGATGTCGCGGCTCGATTTTAAGAAAAAAAAAAAAAAGAAAAAAAACTGTGTGATGGTAAAGAATCATAAGCGGAGCTGTAGGTTCTACTTTTTTTTTTTCTTTTTTTTTTTCTTTTTTTTCCCTTGGACAGAGACGGCGTTCTGCTTAATCAGCAAATATTTCTTATACTGACAGTTCACAATTCACACGCTTAGGAGCAGTTTTTCGCGTGCACAATTTCAAGTCGACTGTACAAACTTTTTTGCAGACAGTCTTAGAACTTGTAATGTATATGGCATGTATTTTTTTAACTTTTCCGAAAAACTCAATTGTATATATTTTCTCAATGAATGGGTGTAACAAAATTGTTTCTTGGATATTTTTCTTCTCTTGTATATTACATCTACCTGCCAGTGTGTTTGTGCTACATTTTCTTGGTCTTGTAAAGTAGTCAGATCTCCCCCCCCCCACTCAGCCTCCCCTCCCTCCCTCCCCCCATCCTCCCTTTTTTTTGTTTGTTTATTTTTGAAAATGCCTTTTGAAGTGTACAGAGTATGAAGTTTGGAGTTTGTGGAATTGAATTTAGAAACATTTACAAAAATAAACTATTTTACATGTTAGCAAGTCGTGTTTGAGTTATTATTGATGGCGCGTTCATGGTGACCGAGTTTTAAAGAGACAAATTTGAAGCCGTGAAGGAAATCTTTCAGCTTTTTCCTGCACCGTCGGTTATTTATTTATAACATTGGGTCTCAAATCTCGCCACCCAAACACAAGAGGTCAATCAAGACCTTTCAAAAAGATTGCAAACACAAACTTTAAGGAATTTAAATCCATTTTTGGCCATTTCATCTAAAAATGTATGTAAAATTATTTAATTTATTTAAATGTTTTGATAATAAAGCCGTTTGTGGCCTTACTGTGAGCTCGTGAGATCTGTGTTTGTTACTTTACTTTTTAACTATGAGGCCAGATGAAAAGGTTTCAGCAGAAAGAAGCTCATGTATTTCAACATTTAAAATGTTTCTTTTTAATTGTTTGTATGCTCGATACCTTGGTCGCCATTCAACCTTAAGGATAAACCAACCGAAGCGTTACGGGTAAAAATATCAACATGACTGAGCAGTTCGGACCTGAATCGTAAGCAAAATCTGTGGAGGGAACTGAAGACTGGAGTCATATCAAGGAAGTCCTTTAATCTCAAAAGACCTTCAGTCTGTCACAGAGGAAGGTTGGTCCAAAGTCCAAAAAGACATGCTGAGAGATTATTAAGAGATTATGATCTGAATTTGATTGTGTGTTGCTTTATTAATCCCTAAAGGGAGACTGTATTGCTCAAGCATAACAATCTATTAATCCATTAACATATGCAAGTGATGATAAATAATAATCGTGTATGGTTGCTGCTGCAGGGAAGAATGTAAAATTCTCTGTACCGGTTTAGCTGATGAAGCCTCTGACTGAACACACTCGTATCACCATGTTGAGGAGAGGATGTGCAGCGTTATCCATGTAGTTTGGCAACTTCTGCAACAATGTTCTTTGCACAATTAAATGGGCTCCATCACGATACATAAACGGCTTTCGTTGTAAGAGTTAGAAACGGAATGTGGTTTAAAAAAAAAAAAAAAAACCTTTACATGCAGGCTACAACATTTATAGTTACAGTTATACTTTAATTGTTGGGAGGCTGTGCAAAGTGAAAACAAACACGTTGTTATAGTGTTATATTCTGCTAAAATTGGAAAAGCGCAACATATCTGATGTTGAAACGGAAAGGTTTGAGCATTTTATATACCTGCTAATATTCCTGCGACCCTGAGTTGGACTGAGAGGTTAAAGGAACTGGATGGATGGGCTCAGTTTGTAGAACTGAAGTCATGAACTTGATGAACTGAAGATGGCACTTGATGAAACACATTGCAACCAATCAGCAACAGGTCAGTATTACTGTGTGAAAAACAGTATCCCAGAGAGGCTGAGACTTCTGGTAACAACAGGATGAAGTGCATCACTCTGACAGACCAATAGTTCAGCAGTTTAAAAAAGAAGAAGTGGGGGGGAGTTACTAGACAGCAACTATTCAGAGAATCTGGAGATATCTGCACAAAGGGGACAGGGTTGTGGTTCTCTGGCTCCCAGGCAGCATTGCAATAAAAGACTAATAAATAAATAAAAGCAGGCATATAAATCCCTGCATGACCCAGGGAACACTAATTAATCTTTTTAATATATTTATGTGGAGTTTGTCACGTGTTTATAAATATATGAACAAGAAATTGACACCATCCTTTTATCTGCCTGTTGTGTTCTAAAAAAAATAGTATTTTGTTCCCCACTTAATCTGTTTTTATCATTATTATTATTATTATTATTATTTATTCGTAGCGTGTTCCCAGTTGGCCTCGTTGTTTAATCTGTAGCCTATCATCCCATCAGTGAATATCTGAGTCACACTGACATCTGTTGGTGAGGAATCTGTATACGTCAGAACTGTGTGGTGTTATGTCGAAATTAGTATCCCTTTATACATGCTTTACTGACCGTGTGCCCTCGGTATAGCCTTTTCTTGTTTTGCCACCTTACAAAGACATGGCTGTGGAAGGAAAATCAAATGTTTTACCGTAATGATGCTACACTTGGCTAATTATCTGTCCCACTCTTTTACAGAGCAATTTAGGTTTGATATTGTGATAATCCTATCGTGTTCAAGCAACTACGAGCAGTTCACGAGGCTGTAAGCAGAAAATAAATGATTAAAAGAGGGTTAGGGTTAGGGTGTTTTAAATTATCATTAAACTAGCTGTCCTAAAATCTACAGACAGTGTATTTTCTGTTCTCTCTGTCGCTGGGCTCAGCCGGAAGCACAACAGGGGACACATTTCCTCACGGTAGCAGGTTGCTGCAGTACACCTGTAAACAATCCGCGTTTTAAACCCATATGAAGAGGTGTGCCCTGCCTCTTTTTTTGACGGCCGAGCCTACTTCCTGGTGGAAGAGGCAGCTCCTTACTCGGTGTTGTCGTAGTAAGTCTAGGGGGTAGCTGAAGTGAAGGTGGGGGCAGCTGTTTAAGGTCTGCTGTCGAGATACGGCTGCTATCTTAGCACACTTTTTTTTTGTTTTGCTCATTGGAGGAGAAACAAATAAATACAATGGGAAGCACAGTGATGGAGTCCGAGAAGGAGAGTTCAAAGAAAATGCCAAAGAAGAGGAGAAGTCTGCGGATTAACATGCCAGTGAGTCGGTGAAGTATCAACTAATTTGGCTTCTTACTGTGACTTTTAATAAAAGGGCGCGTTGGTGATCTGCAGGGGAAACCGGGGTAGAAACGAATGTCGTTTGCAGCCGTTTTTGCTGCAACTCGCCAGTGATCGCAGGCGACGTGGGAGCGCGTGCATGACTGACAGCTGCCTCCACGTTACGGCTTTCAAGTTCATTATTTTGTCAATCGCCAATAGATATGTGGTTTATTTTCCAGGCCTCTGAAAGGGGGCTCTGTTTGAGGTTTTTTGTTTTTTTGGGGGGGTGGAAACAGCTTTGCTCTCTTGTACATTTTAATTTTCAGAAATATTTTCGTCAACGTTTTCTGCATTAAGGCTTTGATATGATGTCACCGTAGCCAACTCCCTTGTTAGATCTGCCACAATTGTTTGTATTTAATGTCCAAACATGTGCAGGCTTATTTCTGAATTCATTGTGCAATGTCTTGCTTTACTAAAAATCAAAGTTGTTGTAAGAAATAAAAAAAACTGAAAGTGACCAGTGATGAGGACATCAGAGAAGACAAAGTATGATCATCCTATTGCCATTTTTGGGCTAAAAATGTCATATTGAAGTTAATTTTAAAACTCCAGTGATACTGAAATAATGCAGTAGTGTACTGCTGTACAGGTTGGAGAAGGAAAGAAAGAAAAACTCCCTAATCTGATGTTAGATTATGAATGCGGCACTGTTTTTGTGGCTGACACTCAAGTGCAATATGTTGGAGTTTATCACCACTCCGTGAACTTCTCCATCCTCAACAAGGTGGACTTTCTTGTACAGTTGCGTAAGGAATAACAGAATAGCTTCACGCAGTCAGATCATTATACCTTTGGCACAAAGCTGCCTCTCTGCTTCATCATCCATCTGCATTTCTTTAGAGAGGAATGTTGCGCCCAACCCTCGGTATGGGGAAGAAGTGCGCTGTGGTTTGACTTTTCCTTGCAGAGGTGTCCTCAGTGGTCAAACGTGTTGATCCTTTTCTTTCTCGCTAGTTGTGACACTGACAGTTTTGTTGAAAAAACTGCCCGCAGCAGCATGGAGTTCTGGGCACTCATTTTAACCGCTTATGACATGTAATTGATTTTCTTTGTGTCAATTTCCCAAAGGTTAAAACCTTCTCCTTTACACCCTCCTTGACATTCCTTGTATGTGCAGGACTTTGGTGCATTCGCTGCCCCTCAAGTGGAGACGAGTGACTCAACAAAAAGTGGCGCTCAGACGGTACGTGTAATAATTAATGTATTGTTATTTTAAATGTACTTGCCCCCTGTTTGTTTTTCCAGCATGCCTCCACCCCCCCATCACACGATTTAGAATGTGTACTTGGACCTGTTTGGTTTGGCTTTGGAAGCATTAAAGTGTTGATTTGGGAAAATAACACGCAAAGCCATCTTTACTATTCTGCCAACGCACTTTGGCTTACAGTAACATTACACCCACAGTGTCCAGGCACAGCTCGAACACATACTGGAAATTGATTTTATTTATTTTTTCTGAAAGAAAGCAGCCTCATCCAACTGTCTGCTCCTTATCATTTGTGTAGGACTAATCACCCACCGTAGCCAA
The DNA here is from genome assembly GCF_036924035.1 of Leuresthes tenuis. Classification (NCBI taxonomy): domain Eukaryota; kingdom Metazoa; phylum Chordata; class Actinopteri; order Atheriniformes; family Atherinopsidae; genus Leuresthes; species Leuresthes tenuis. Next base: position 14,306,377 of record NW_027325368.1, on the reverse strand, counting down.
AATGCATGTTGAAGATTTACTTGAGTAATATTTATGCAGCGATAGATAAAAACCTGTACTGTCTTGTGTTTGTTAGAGCCGAGTTGTATCCTGACAAAAAAAAACGCTGATAGCTCGTTCACTTGCCTTAACAAGCTCTTGCACAATGTGAGATTGAGATTTGTTGGCAAACGGAAGAGACGGGTGTGTGCTCTCACTGCTCAAGACTGCATCAGGATTGGTTTAAACCGAGTCGTGCCTATGGAGCAGGGCCAGCTTTAAAGGAAGTATCAGAAAGCAGACAAAACAGTCCTTCCTTTTTTGATTTATCTGGTCCCAGATGCACTGTTTGACCTTCATATCGGCACCTTTTCCCTTTCCCCCCCAGAGCAGCAGTTTTCTTTTTTCATGGCATGTAGTTCCTTATTGGTAATATTTATGCTGGCTCTCATGTACTGACAGTGTTACCAAAACAACCCTGTTGCATTTCACTGTTTGCAGTAAACAGTTTGCAGTAACCCCCCCCCCCCCCCCCCCCCCACGTACATCGTAATGCTTCACTGTATCAGATCCCACAAACGGTTAAATGATTTGTTGTTGGCACATTCAGAGCAGGCAGCAGGCACTGGTGGGAGGAGGCTCTCCCTGTCTCCTGCTAGATTGGCTGCCATCTCTCATGTTCTGTTTTGCTGTCTGCGCAGCAAATAGTGAAGGATTCCTGCACTTGTTTACATGACTCTGACCTTGCAAAAGCCGACGTATAAACACAGAGAACCATAATGAAAAATATTGTTTATGTAGTTTAAGCGCAGCGCTGATTGTCCAATAGTGAGCCCGGTGGTTTTCTTTTACTGACTCTCATTATCAGTGAGTGCCATTTAACACAGCTTTGCTAACACACTGCAGATAACACGGCATCTCAGTACAAGAGACATGGAGACAGGGTGGACAAAAGAAGAATTTTTAGTCCCTAAACATGATGAATCCAAAATTAGCTCCCCCAGACAGTCTTGAAAATGTTGTTATATTGTTATATCAACACATGTTGTGGCACATCTGCAACCGAGCCGCTTAAAGAGTTTGGCACACAGTATGAAATGTAGATAAAACGGAATGTGGGTGTTCGCAAACCATTTAAACCTTTTATAATTCACCGAAAATGTTCTTGCTTAGACTTTGGTGACAGCGGTATGTCTAAACAAAACGCCTGGAAATGTTATTGTTGCTAAGTTATATGATCAGGCAGAGCATTGCATACCTAATGAGGTCAATTATCAGAAAGTCAGTAACAAAAAGTGCGTTCGAGAGAGGCTGAATCTTCAGATTTGCTGAGGTTCATCGTTGTGGAAGACACAGTTCACTGGCAGTATGTCATTAAAAGTATTAAAGAATCCAGAAAATCTTTGACCAGCTGACAACCAACCATACAGAGTGGCAGCTATGTTGTGATGCTTTGCATGTTGGGTGACGGTCACCATACTTTAGCAAAGACACCTTTTTTTACACGTGCATGTTTCTATATAGCACTAAACACACAGAGATAATAAATACAAATCAATAAAGAATGTGAAGCTGACATCTCAGGTCGGTTTGAATGGATTTCATAGAGTACTCTGTTTACTCTGAGGGTTTACTTCAGATGCGCTGACCCTGAACTCTATCTTTTAACACTTTGAGTGTCGTGTTTCTACTCGCAAACTGTAGGATCAGCCTCTAAAATCATAGCTTAGTCCATCCTTTTTAGATTTTAAACACAACTGAACACCGCAAGTAAAAAAAAAAGAAACATCTTGAAACAAGTTTAATTTAAAAACACATATTTTATTATCAGTACAGTGACTCATAAAATCCACTGCGCATAAATCCTTAAAGTAAACCCAAAGCTGGAAGTAGTTGGAAGTACTATCAGATTTTGGCACAATACCTGGTTCGTAATGAGCAGATCTTGCATTCACTTTCTCCTGCCAAGGCCCATCTACGTTTGCCTTCATACTTACTCCAGGTCTTCCCTTGTCCACCAGAATAACTCATTTATGTATTTACTTTGCCACACTAAAAAGAACTATCCAGGCAACCATGATGGCAAACAGATGTAGCGAGAGAACAGCCCTCACGAGATCGTGCTCCTGTACCAGCATGCAACTCAGTGCGAGGTGTCTTCTTATTCTCGAAAGAGAATTTAAGAAAAGAAGAGGGGGGAAAAAATAAGCTCAGAGATTGGTCTGGTAATTGCAAGCAGTTCCTCCCTGACTGATAGATGCAGACCTGTCCTGACATGAATCTTTATTGTCCCTTGAAATGCAGCCCGAATTGTTTCAGTATAGGTACAGCTCCTGCTGCATTTTGTCATGACTCGAGGTGGCTGGTTGAGTCTGGCTATTTGAAAGTCCCCTATACGAGTTAAAAACTTTGCACAGTTATTTGAATTCATAGCGATATATCTGGCTGTCCACGCGCCAAAATTAGCATTTTACATTGCCGTCTATTAGGTAGCTTATCCAGCAAGCCAGATATTAGATCCAGAAATAATATATATCTCTCGACATCAGCCTCACTACATTACAAACAGACACGGTTCAGCAGTGGAAATAATTGCATGGGCTCAGGAACATGTGTGAAAACCGTGTAAGAAATCACATCCAAATGTAGAAGTTAAAACTCTACCCTGCCAAGAAAAAAAAAAAAAAATGGAAACGAGATCCAGAAACACAGGCCTTTTGATTGGCTTTGGGCTAATGTAAGATGAACTGAGGTGAGGTGGAAAAGTGGCCTGTGATCTGATCAAAACCTTAAATTCTTTCTTAGATCTTCAAAACAAACCAAAGGCCGGCACGAGTAGGCGCATTAGTGCACGAGGCATGGGCAAATTTTCCATCTGTGATAGTTTTCCCTTAACTCATATTCAACATTTAACCATTTTCCTCGCATACGTGATTGAAATCATTTCAAACCATTAAGTAACATGGCCATCAGTGAACTTTGCACATGAGACGCATTCTCATGCTGCTTTTTATGAGAGGCCATTAGCTGATACAGGGTGGCTATCTAAACAAAACAGTGACTTAAAGTGTGCAAAAAGAAGAAGTGACACACAAAGAAGTGCAGTCAGCAGTTTTCATTTCACAACAAATCTTCTCATTCACTTTGGCTCTTTGCTTTGCACAGTTTTCTGATATTTGCCTCTCGCTGTCACACAATACCATAGGTGCACTCTTATCATTGAATTATGCTTTTACACAAGTGCACGCAGGTGAATAAAACTGCCTCTTTTGCTCTCTCAGGGCGAGCGTCTCATTCGTTCAGCGAGCCCCATCAAAAGAGTTTCTGCAAAGAGCCCGACCAGCGTGCCCTCAACACCCCATTCTGCTCCAGTGCAGTCAAAGACCAATTCAGCTTCACCCAAGACAATCTTCCCCTATCCCTCCCACCTAACCTCTTCACCCAAATCCCCCCGTCGCCTAAGCTTCAGTGGTCTCTTCCGCTCCAATTCCACTGCAGCAAGCGTGAAGATCTTCTCCAGGACCAGGAAAGGTAAGTCTGCAAGCAGCGCTGACGCTCATACTGAACACTCTGCTTGGCTAGCTTCTAACAAAACCGCAGTGCTGTGACATAAGATGTCTGAGGAAGGCTTTTTTGTAAAGGAAGTTAGACACAATAGATGAAACTGTGTCATCTCAGATTATGTAGGTTTCCTGCTTGTGCACAAGGTAAAGCCACATGCAGGAACCCGTGTCAGCCGGAGTTCATGTGTTCACATCAACATGTGTTTTGCTGCCTGAGATTGAGCTGATTAGAAACACACACCTCCTAGCTTACTCTTACACTACAGAACATTGTTGTTAGTAAGGAAGTAGAATTTTTCCCTAAGGGGAGGAAAAAATAAAAAAAGAAATTCACAACTTTGGTACTCTCCAGCCCAGCGTGGTCACGAGGCTCGTCATCATCAGCTGTCTTTTTAGTGTTGTCAACAACTGTCTCTTGGAAAAGCAAGCGGTCGGCTTAGTTTGCTGCCTCAATCCAGTCCCCAAAATTAGGCAGCGCAGTAACAAGTTGTGATGTTACAAGTTTGGCCTCCTGCTGGTTGCAGGCCAGCCTTAATGCATTCACCAGCCACCATTAAGCTCATTTGGAGCATAATCGTAATGCGAAAATAAGGCGAAATGAGACAGAGTTTGTAGAACAAGGCCTTGCTTTATGAGCAGACCTAACTGGCAGATATTCATCTCTCGTGTCTCCATGTTTTCAAGTTGGTCGGATCATTGCATAACAAAAAACAGCCTTTTCCTTCATGAAAACAGCCCTGCTGGAAGCAGTGTCAGCCAGCTACATGGATGAGTCATGCGTTTTTGGCTCGTGCGTATACCCATTCTTCTGTGTTTCCTTGCAGAGGGTCTTTTTGGCAGTGGCTACTGGAACAGCTCAGTTAGGGCCAAACATTAAAAGAGTCGGCATGCCCTGTTTCCTCTGGAGGTTGTTATTGATGGTAAGCAAATCAAAATATACGCCAACTGCTCCACCCCTGCTAAGGCAGCTGCCTGGGATTACAAGTGTATAATGTGGTTGGAGACATTCCATTCTCTCTCGTGAATAATGATGTTCAACTAAAATGAGCTAGTGCCAGTCAAAATAGTGACTGAGTGAGCTTAAGCAACTGAGTGGGCGCCACAGATTTTCAGTTCATATTAGTGGGATATTTTTGTAGGCACACCCCTTTGGCCACAAGGGGGTGCTGAAGGCACAGTCTTTAAAACGAGTGTTAACGAAGCTGCCTTTGCTTTAAAGTCTCTTATTCATCATTTGAGAAACAAAGAACCATTTTTATTTTTTGGCGGACTTGCACGTGCTCCTGAGCGTCAGATTTTTTTGTCATTTGCACTCTCACTGGGTCGCAAATTTTCCTCAGGTGTATTTGTATCTATTTTTGATACAAATATGACGAGAAAGTATCTGCATTCCCAACTGCTTCTAAATATGTTTTCCCATCGCCTGGACATTGTCAGTCTCTCGCTGCGGCAGCGCTTCCATAGCCTTATCTGGAAGTGACCAGACTCTCAGGACGCTCAGCCATGCACAGTCCCCCCCCCCCCCCACCCGCCCACCCTTTTACTCACTGTCGCCACTGTGGGCTGTATGTTGTCAGTAAATAAAGAAAGTGGGTAGTTTTGACTGTCTTATCTCCTAAAACGCAGGCTGTACAAGGACAGGATCAGAGTTTAATAGACATGCATGCATATATCAATGTTTGGGACACCAAAAACACTTTAAATATCTCATGGCTCTGATATTTGGCAGTCCGAAGTCCAAACTGAACCGAATAGAACTGATTTTTATCAGGATAATGTAAAAGTTTATTACGTCATACATCATTGATATCTGAGCTTGTATTGGCCATTGAGCCGCTGAGTGGAGTGGAACACTTGCATAACATGTTAATTGAGATCTGTACTGGCCATGCTCCAACTAATGTGAGCAGCAAATACTGAGTGGGACATCTGTTGAGGGTAGGAGAGGGTAATGATACTGAATGGAAGCTTTCTGATCAGCTGACAGAACATGGGATGTCCCCCTGCTGTCATCTGACGGGGGGCTGGTCTCAGCAGTCTTAAAGGTCAGCCCCCCTAAAGTTACAGACACCTAACTGCACAAATTACAGAGAGGTTTGCCTCTGAATTACTTTTTTGATTTTCAAATTTTGGAGGCAGCATTGAACTCCGGAGGCATCCGGCCTGTGTTATCCTGAATAAGTGACATCACGTGATGACTGAGTGAAACAGATGTTCCTGCGCTGAATTCACTCTGTGGGAAAAGGGAGGGCGGGGAGAGGTGTCGCCAGAGCCAATCAGAGGAGTTTGCTTCACAGGCTGGCCTCCTTTTAAAGGCTGCTGACACGCGTGCTATATTAAAGAGATGCCACCCACAGCTGCACCTGACAATTTACAGCACTGCTGAGAGGGGTAAAGGCGCTGCTATCCGTCCCAGTTGTACTCTGCATCATTGCTCCTTGGAATTCACAGCTTTCGCACTCCTGTCTTTTCCATCAAATATATGAGCTGCACGCCGCTTTCTGCTGGCTCGTGCTCAGGGCTTTTTTTTTTCTACTTTTCATAGCCTGGATATACGGTCTAAGCGTATATATTGAGGACTTTTTGTGGCTGTCATTCATAAGAAGTCCAGAAAAACCGCTATCCTCGTCGACTGATTGAAGCAAATCTGTTCCCTGAGGACCATCTCGTCTCGATCCAGCTTCCATCAGCTGGATCTATTTTATCACTTGATTTTTTAGAACTGCTAAGAAAAATTGAGTGACTCTGGCTTGGGGCAGTTTTAAGCTGTGGTTGTGCTCCTTTTGTGATGCAGATGGTCATGATCAAATTTAGTTTTGAGCCAACAACCCACTGCTTTCCATGAAGAGGTTTGGCAGCCTTAGGAGAGGCAAGAAACAAAAAGAACAAGATGGGCTAGGAGGGAGGCATCAGTCCGAGGCAACGTGTTTGGCCGGTAATGTACTGTGCTCTTCACCCCCTGCTTTAGTCTTATCTCTAAACTGTCCCGCAGCTTTATCCGGTGCGTATTAATTGAAGACAGTCTTGTTCTAATATGACTTTAAAAACATTTATATTTTAGGATGATAAAAAGTCCACATCCAAGTAATACTGCATGAATATAGTTAGCATTAAACGTCATACACTAAAGACTAAAGACACTAAAGATAGAGCAAAATCAGCCGTTTTTCAGTTTTCAATTCATTCCTGTTCCTTGTCCTGCACGCACTGCTAAAACTAGTGCAGTGGAGATCAACGATTAGCTTTTGTGGAAATCGTTTTCGAGGGCTGCTGATTCATCTATATGCTCATTTAGATGTAGTTTGTGCTGCAGCTGAACTTCAGGAGTGTCTTTTATGTAGCTTGCACTAATTGATATAAATCACTGGGACAAAGACACCTCTTTGTTTGAAGGGTTTAGAGTTGAACACCACAAACTTTAAAACCATCACACAGATGATCACCACCTCTGTATAGGCTATTTTTGACCATTATCGACATATCTAATTATGTACACGACGAAGAGAGGCTCAGATAATTCTGCACTCGCTTGCCTGACTCATCCGTGCGTTTCAAACAGCATTTGGTAAAATGTGATCTAAGTATGAAGAAGCCAGTACGTCAAACTGTCTGCAAAATGAGATAAAATGACCTGCACAGGCTTTTTTTTGTTGTTGTTCTGTGTGTGTGTGTGTGTGTGTGTGTGTGTGTGCGCACGCGCGTGCAGTTTCAAAGCTTTGCTGCAGAAACTCGATACCCTCCTGCATAAGTCAGGATGCTCACTGGAGTTATGCCATTATTACTATGTAATGTACACGCCCCCACATGCAGCCAAAAGACACGTTTCATTGTTTGTGTTTTTGTCAAAGCTGATGTCGAGGAGATTAGGATAGGATTAGGATTTCAATAAAGAATGAATTAAGCACGGATAACAAGAACCATACACTGAATAAGCAATACAGCTCTAGCTTAGCAATCAAAAACAGTGTGCTGCCACCGAGACCCTTACAGGTTATTTTTTAATAAAACTGAATACATTTTAAATTGATTTAAAAAAAAAAAAGAGTTGAAAAGTCGCATACGAAGACTGCAGGACCAGACTGCATCAACTCTAACGGACTGTACCTCATAAGACAGCAGCTCAGACTATACGAAGGCACTGAATGCTGTTGGTTATGACCACTAAAGGTGCTACATATAGTTGAAGTCCTGCTAACACAGCTGATCTCTGGTTTCACAAGTGCATGTCATGCATCCGCACAAAGTATGTCAGGACACAGGCCAAAGATGGTAAAGCTGTGTGTGACGGGTTGACAAGGGGCAGGCAACCCCGCTATTGATTTGCCAAACTCATAATAGATGCATCTCCTGTAATTTTGCGATAAAGTGGCACGGTGAGCGATGCGATATCTTATAGAGAAGTAAGGGCAAAATTGAATAAGTCCGGTTTTTTTTTTGGTTTTTTTCTGGTAGTGGCCCTGTCATTGCTGCAGGGTAATTTATAGCCACGCTACTTTGTGTCACTTCAATGTCAGTATTTCTGTCCCATTTCCAAAGCGAGTTCAGAATAGCTGCTCCATTTGGAGCGCTTCATTAAAATGGAGCTGAGGCTGGCAGATCATGCCGAACACGATGTTTTTTGGACTTTTTCCCCTCTTCGTCGGGGCTTTATCTCCATTCCTCAGGCTTTCTTGACACGAACCAAGCCACCAGCGGGACGCTGGACAAACCGGGTCGACCAGTTGCTGCAAAGCAGTGGGCCGGCGTGCTTAAGGAGCGAAGCACTCGGGCAATCTTTGTGGGACTCAAGTGGAGCTTTATCACAGACTCCACAGTTCCTGATTTAGAGCCATTCTGGCCATAGTCGAGTAGATTAGAGGAGCAGAGTGCTGCCATGGTGATATACGTCTGAGAGTGGCTGTGTAAAATGTGGAGTTCTACGACGTGATGACACCTCAGCCTACACCGCGAGTCCTTTGATCCAGAGCTTGCACTGTGAAAGCAGGAACCGTGTTGTAGTTATTGTTCACCGTTTATTGGAAGGAAGCTGACATCTGCATGCCAAATTTAGCCGTGGCCAGGTAGACAACCGTCTCTGAGGTTCTCAGCTATACTTTGTTCATTTGAATGGCTGTAACGGCTTGTTTGTTGGATATCGGTGGTCTCAGTACTGAGAACTTAAGACATTCAGCTGGCTTCTTTTAGTCAGCGTAGCCCTGCATAACTGAGAAAACCCTGTTGACCCTTCAGGGGCCGTCCAGACTGAGAGGATCCACTTTTATGGCTGTTGTACTTGCACATCACTGCAGCAAATTGTGTTAATGCAATCAAAAGAGATTAGCCTGCTTACATGACTTTAAATAACTACAGTTTGTATCAGAATTACCAAAACAATGTTCTCGTTTTAGTCTTTAAACATAAGGATTAATGCCTGTCAAACTTTTCTAAAGCCCAGGGTCACGCCATCATCTTGCTAGTTTTGTAGAGTTGCCGAAAACCTTCCCAGATATACTAATTACAATGATACCTATTTTTTTTCAATTGTCCGAAATGTCTTTTGAAAGTCCGAAATTATTTTACGATCTTAAAAGATAATAAAGAAAGCGCCAAGTCTTAACCATGGAACTTTTGATTCCTTTAATTGTTTATTCTCTCCTTTTAAAGGCACAGAACGATGTGATGGAAATGGCAGTTTCTAAATGTCAGGCTGGATATCACTGAAGCTGTGTCCATTGCATCGTGTTTTTGGTAACTTAACTCTAAAATGAAACACAACGCACCGTGTTGGCTCTTTTAAAGATAGACCCGACTCTTCACAGCAACGCATCCACGTCCTGTTTCCTGGGTGGTGCCTGGCTGCTCCCTGTTAACCAGGCAGGGGAGAGGGCTCGCAGGCCCGCTGTTATCTGCTCCTGTGGAATGTGCCACAACAGCGTGGCTAAAAAAAGGCCAAACAGCGGAAGCTGGGCACACCAAAGAGGGCCAACTAAATGTCAGGAGATAGTGTTGAGTGCACTCGGAAAAATGTTCACTTAATACACAGAGCTGGCGCTAAAAAGGTTATTTTCTTTTTTTTTTAATTATCATTATTCTATATAATTACTGGCAGCAGCATTGTAGTTAATAATAAGGCTGTGAAAAAGTTATTTACAAGGTAATTAGGGAAGTCGCACATTATGGAGACCTTAAATTCAGCTCGCTCAGGTGAATAGTTCACTAACCTTTAAATGATGAAGCGTTATTCCTCAATTCAAAATATAGACTACCGATCCCAGTTTGTTTAGGAAGAGTCAAACCTAATATTAGCTCATTCTCCTCACGTGACACACATACTCTCAGCTTCACTGTGACACTATTAGTCAGGATAAAAGTCATCTGGTCATCTCGAGGGGAGGCCTCGTAACGCGAGCCGTTTGGCCCACATCGTCCCTGTCTCTTATTGTCTGGCCTCAGAAATATGTCTCTGGGGAGGAGCTGGAGCAGCGCGAGTGTCGCATGTCACCCCACATAAGACTGCGATGCCTGACGTCAAAGAGCACGCCGTCATGTGACGAACGCTCTCAGTCCAACGCTGCTGCAGGAGCAGCTGCGTCACAGACAGCTGACTGAACCAATGTGGATCTGCTTAGTTATAACAGCAGGGAACAGCCAGCTTCAATCACAGCATTATTTTTTTTTTTCTCCTGAAATTGATCCATCATTGATTGCTTTTTTTACTGCATTAATTTGCATTTATTTATGAGCTGAGCTGTGGACTGCACTCAGGGGACGTTCACGAGCACAGTCAGGATGTCGCAGGTGTCAACAGATGGTAGCGGTGTCACTGCAGTGTTGTTGGAAAATATGCCTCGAGTCCGGGGTTGCAGCGTATAATCAATCCATTTTTGAAACTTTTTCTTCAAATTGTTTCAAGCTAAATGTAAAGGAAATTAAAGCATTAATATGCAAACCACGCTCGTATTCCAGTGATCCCCCTTAGAAAATACTGTAGCCTCTGAAGTTTCCTTTTGCTGATTCGGTTTGTAAGTGTTTCTCATTTGAAGGGTTTCAAGAAAAATAGATAAATCAAATCTTACTTTCAAAATATGAATCCAGTTTGTCACACTTAAGTCATAATTCCTCTGTGCAAATGCGCTCAACTTTGATTTATTATAACTTTGTTTTATTAGTTGTTCGTGATGCAACCCAACTTTGGAATTTCAATTCCGTGTCTCTAATTCCTAAAATACAGCAGCCCATGGAGAGTCTCCAGCCATTCCTCGATGGCCTCAAATAAAAAGCTAAAAGAAAATGTGTTTAAAAAAACACCATATTATTGGGAGAATGAAAACAAAGTCTCTGCTCCCTTTTTACCTTTATGTTTTGGACTCAAACAGGCTTGAGATTTTTAAGTTTTTTTTTTTTTTGTTTTTCTCTGCCAAGGAAGCTAGTTTTCAGGTTGGTCAGGAGATGTGCTGGCAGAAGCAGGCTAATAATCAATGTCCCAAGTGGTGGTTCACTGGCAGAACGTTTGATACGCCAAGAAACGACTGCTGTGTCCAAGGAGTTCAACATCAGGAGGGACATTTTTCAACCCAGCGCCCTGACTCTGCTACAGAAAAAGTGTCCTCCGACATAGCTGCCAGGCAAAAATGAAGAAGTTAACCACCGCCAAACCAGCAACGAAAGTTAGCCACCTGCTGTTGTACAAGTGAAACAGAACAAGCCTTTCTCCAACACGTTGGAGTCGGATGGGATACTGTGCCCATTAATTCCTTGATTGGTTTAAATAAAAGTAGCAAATTGCAACAAAGAAAAAGTCGCTCAGCTTAAAATGTGTGTGAAAACACATTTTTAACCAATAAGCAAGACACAGAGCAGGTGAACTTTGGAGATGATCAAAGGAAAAGATGATGCTCGACACCACCGCAAGTGTTTCTGCTGTAATCCTGAATGGATGAACCAAATAGCAGCTCTACAATGGGCCTTTTAATTTTCTTTAACCGATTAACATTGTTTCTCATACTCGACTGGAGGATGGTGAAGTGGAGCGGGCGTATTCTATTGGTTGGAATCAACTTTAAATCACACACGCTGGTCTTAAAGCTACATGAAAAGCGTTAAATACAAACAAATAAATCAATAAATTGACCATATACAGTAATTACTGCACAACCCTGCCTGTATACATCGAGGACATTTGCATAACACTTGGGAGAAAAAAAGAATGATTATTAAAACTGGACTTTTGAAATAAATGTTAACATGTTGGCCCAAAATTGAGCTTTTCAAAACTGGACTGACAAACCCAAATAATGTGGTCGGGGATCTAATCAGTCCTCCGCATGTACACTCAGAAGGGCCTAGGTGCTCCGTAAATGCTCCAAAGTTCCACGTTTTTCAGACTGTCACTCTGCTTGAACAAAACCTGCTTTTTAAAGTTCATACGTCATGCTTATGTCATTAATTTCTTCATATGTGCTATCTTTGTGGCCGGGCTGGTGCATCCCTGTGGGTTCACTGCACTGCTGCTGCCTTATCTGAGCATCTGTGTAGCTTCTCTCTGTTCAGGGTGGCTTAGGTATGTACAAGATGTGAGAGCATCGATGACATCTGCAGCAGTCACACTGGCTACGCTACAGTTTTCCCAGCCAACCCTATCAACAATGCCAATGCTGAAAGCACAGAACAGATCGGCATCAAGAGGAACAGCAGATAAGCCGAGATATCCGCCCTGAACTTTCTATTCTTCTGCAGCTTCTGGATTTTCAACACCACCTACTACCCCGACCCAGGCGTCCAGCCAGCCTGTGTTCACCCAGGAGGCCCAGCAGAGCGGCCCCAGCCCCGAACGCCTGGAGACGAGCTCCCGAGCCCGCTCCCTCTCCACCCCCCCGGACACAGGACAGCGCCTCAGCCTTCCTTCTGCCAAACCCCCGATTCCTTCAACGAGCCCCGTGCCAACCTACACTACCTCACACCATGTGAGTCACAATACAGAAAGTTTCTGTGTACTTTTCATGAATATACCTAAATAATTACTGTTATTTGTTTACTGGGGAACAGTCCAGTCGGTGCGAGTGAGCTCTGAACAAACTGTGAAGACCTGACTCAGTCTTTATTATTTCTTGTTATTTATCCGCCGCACTAAGTCAGTGAGCCTTCTGTGTTCCTGGAAGAAAATGCATCTTTGCACTTATTCAGAATCACTCTGAATAAGGAAAAAGGAAGGAGAACGCCATGGGTCATGGGACGTTAAAGCTGATAACTGTTTTTCCTTTTACACGCCTTCTGTCTTTGACTCACACGATCGTTCCACTCGGAGTCATGAGAGTTTATCTGCACCGCAGCAAACAGAAAAACAGAAAAACACAGATTTCAATCTCAAGCCCTGTGATTTTAACTCCGGCTGTCTGCTGCACATTTTTTGTTTTTGACCAAATCTAAGGGAAAGTCGAGTTTCTGTCACAGGACTGAAGATTTCTTTTTTATTTGGCAGATTTCTTTCAGCTAGAAAGGGGAAAAACTAGATGACCCACTGTGCCATTAGGATGAATAATTATCTGATCTTTCCTGGTACGATAGTGGATTCTAGCCAGAGCTGGTTAATCGATATTTCATCACCAGTGATGTATACTATTGATATTAACACGCGGGGACTTCTGATTGTTCTTTTCCTCTCCCATGAACACACAAGGGAGCCTCACAAAATGATCAGCCGTAGCCGTCTGTTTACCTTGTGCCAGTTCCAGTCTCGAGCGATTGCTTTCATAGATTTTGTGCCCGTCTGTCTCCCTGAGGTTTGCTGTAACACAAAAGCAAGGCTGCGTGCCTGCTGTGGTGCAGTAGGGTCAGATTTATGAAAGTGCAGGGGTAATTTTTGGCAAGAGAAGTGCTGTGTCACCACTGCAGGGCGGCACAGAGGACTGTGGAGCATCTCTGGGCAGGTATGCAGGCCTACTTCGACAGAGGCTTGTACCGAGCGTGCTTGCAAAGTGGGAACCAACAGAAATCATGTATCAACAAGCACACTGTGAGTATGCTAATCTCCCAGCATGACACAGCACACTTCCAGCTGGAAACCCCGACTGCGTTTGCGTGGGAGATGCAGTTTAGCACTGTTTGTGCGGCATACCCTCAGCCTGCTGCCAGAGCCAAATCTAAGGGAGCTATTTGATAGATCTCAGGTGTGTGACTCGTTTTCTTTGAAGTAATGAATGCTTTGGACGTGACAAGGCATCCCCAGCTTCTTGCTGCTAGGCAACATAAGGGATTTCCTAATATGGAGAGGCACCCCGGTCTCTCAACATGGAGGGGTGTGTCCTCAGCGCGCAAAGCTTCCTGCTTTCTCCCCACGCTTCGACAGACATTTTTCCTTTGGCGAGTTTGGCGCGTTGAACACTGTCTGCTGCGGGTGATGTAGCTCTGTGGAGGTTAATTTTCTACAGTCTGCCCGTGGCGGCCGTGTGAGCTGCGCCGGTTTCCCCCCGCTGCACCAAATAGATCAGGACTGTTCCACTGCGCGTTCCAAGGGGTGTGTACGGGTGTGTGTGCGCGTGTGGTCTAATTATAATGTGTCGCCGCCGCTTGTAGCTCCACGGCACAGGGGCTTTAGTCACGTTACGCGCGAGTGCATGTTTGGAGTTGGAGTAGCTTTGTATACGTGGGTGTGACGCGACGCAGTTTGCTGTTGTGGTTTCCCTTCGCCTCACTGCACTCGGTTTAGTGGGATCTGCTGGGACCTGCAGGGAGAAAGTCGGTGTTACCTCTGCCTGCTGCTCACTCCCAACTCAATATAGTGTAAAGTTGTTATTTTTATTGTTGGTTTTGTTTGTTTTTGCGCTGTTGTGGGGATTTACTGCGCTCCACACTGCAACTTTCTGCCTTTTCCTCTCGCAGGTCTACGGCTTATTCGAAGGTATGCTGGAGAAACTTGAACTAGATGATGATGGTAAGTGTCCTCCTGTGATGTCTGCTGGGCCACTTCTCTCTTTGATACTTGCAACGCCGTAAGTCTTGGCTTAACACGGTGTGAGGTTGATCAGGATCTCTGAGGTATTGGAGTCGCGTTGCCAGTCTCGGATATATTTTAGCAGGCTACAGACCGAGTGAAATCTGTAAATAATGAAGCCTATTTCATGGAGATCCAGCTCTGAATTCTGACTATCTTAGATATTACCTCAAGGCATGTTAGAATAAGAGATTAAAATGAAAATGATCATGATAATGGGTTAGAAATTGGAATTTTTATGTGTTTTTTGTGATTTATGATCTGCTGTCAGATATCAGAGAGACCGCTTGGGTGTATAAAACAGACTCAACAGGCAGCCTCTCTGTTTTTATTAACACGTTGACACCCTTGCCTGCTGAAAGGGGTGTGAAAAGCAACCGTGCAAATTTTTTAAGCCTTTCGAAATCAGCTGGCCCGGCCAGACATCTTTCCTCAGTTAAAAGTAACAAACAAAAGGCGGAAAGTGTCAAATCTTAATCTGTTGTGGTTTGTTTTAACAGGGGAGGGGAAAAAAGCAGCATTTGCTAATCAAACCACCGTTTAATGTTCTATCATTTAATCAATTATTTACCTAAAGTTTTGCCACCTCATGATGGAGGGCGGGGGGGTACGTGAAGCTTCAAACTACGTCATCTGTTGAGGATTTTAGCGCGCGCATGTTTTTCCACTGTTTACATGCCTCAGACGGAGTGTAATTATGTGTACGATGGAGCAGGAAAGTGGCTGTAAGTGGTCCGTGGCTGTAATGGTTGTTTAGGTTGTTGTTTTCAAGCTCTCATTATGCATTCCCTGTGAGACTTCTCTTTCCTATAAAATAATCCCCCCCCCACCCTTACACACACACTTCTTTTCTTACAGCTGCTGAACCCGAGAGTGATATTTACATGCGCTTTATGAAATCCCACAAGTGCTATGACATCGTCCCAACAAGCTCCAAGTTGGTCGTGTTCGACACGGCGCTCCAAGTTAGTATTGCCCTTTTTGTTCTTGCGTTTTGCCACAACACTCGATTTAGTCAACACACAGTGAATTGGGAGCTCACTCAGTTGGTTTGAGGGGAAAAAATGTACGTGATTTTTGAGGCGTTTATGATGAGAACCAAAGCAGACCTTCATCTTAAAGCAGGCTGTTTAAAGAAAAAAAAAAAGTGGTCAAACTAGTTTGTCTGAGCTTTTTGTGTCGACTGGTTAAGCAAATTGTCATAAAGCTGTTAAACCCTAAACTGAGGAAGGACTGTCCTCTTTGGTTTGTAGATCTTTAACCACTAAAGCTGAGGGCTTTGATCGCTTATCTAAAGGTGAAGGAATACCAACACAAAGCAAAGCCGGGTTTAGAGTTCACCAGAGAGGTTATTTGCTGCTCATGAGGCAAATGCAACCCTGAGTTGTTTTTGGTTTCTTTTTTTTTTCTTTATGTATTTTATACGATGAAACGCTTTCAGAGCCCGAGATGATGCACAGAGGAGGCAAATGAAACCATCTCGGACCATTCAACTCTTGCTATTTTGGCTCGGCTGGAATCAACTGATTCAATTAATCAATGATCTTAAATTAATTGTTTATTAGTTTTGTGTTGACCAGCTTACAGAATAGTTGTTTTCCTGGACTCCAGCTATATAATCACAAGCTGTGCAGTATTCTAAACTGTTTTCAACCGCTCCTTGGCAGGTTAAGAAAGCGTTCTTCGCCTTGGTGGCCAACGGCGTACGAGCCGCTCCACTGTGGGACACGGAGAAGCAAAGCTTTGTGGGTAAGAACCCTGACATCAGACAGAAGCTTGAAGTCACTGCGATTCTTTTTAATGTCGTCCTCAGTTGAATGACTTAAATAGATCAAATTGATTCATTAAATTAAAAAAGGAATTTGAACATTTACTCATTTGGATTTGCTTTCGAAGCAGCTTCATAAAGAGACGACTTTGTTTGTTGCAGCTGGCTTTTGTAACGTTGGACCTGTCAGTTGGAACAAAAAGATTAGGTTTAACACTGAAATTTGATGTTATTCTTACTCTAGATTTGACTTTTCCCCATTTGAGTTGTTTGTGTTGTCCAAGCCACATTTTAATTCAAGGGAAAGAAATGTTAACTTGTTTTTATTTCTCTTTTCTGACATGAACATGTAATTGTTCTGCTGGTTTGCCATAAATTCTAACAGAGGAGATGCTGAGTATTGATTAACAGTTGGTCGTGGCTAATGGAGTGTGATGCTTTGAGTAGAAGTTATTAAAGCTGTCATAAACCGTTAAGCAAAGAAATAATTTGTATTAACCAGAGCATAGCAAATAAATAAATAAATAAGAGAAGCAATCCTGCTGACCGTCTGTTTGCTATCTGGAGTCAAAAGGTGAGCCAGTGGTGAATTGGATTTGTAGAGCTTTACTGCATGTCAGCCTGTGATGAATAATGAATGCAAAGTCTGTGTGAGAATAAAGAACGTGGGGGGTGGTGCGAGGCAGCCATGTGTTGTTTGAACCGCACCCTCATGAGCAGCATTTCTACCCTGCTGCACAAAGCCTGCAGGCTCGGTGCTTTTATTGGTTCAGCGAGTTTTAACGCCTGTTTACATCACAGGGATGCTGACAATCACAGATTTCATCATCATACTGCACAGATACTATAAGTCACCGCTGGTAGGTCTATGCCACAGATGTGGTTAGCAGTATTCCATCAAGATTGACCCTTTTTAAACAAACAAAAAATATATATTTTTTAAACTAATTTTTCTTTTTTTAGGTGCAAATTTATGAATTAGAGGAACACAAGCTTGAGACTTGGAGAGGCAAGTATTCTGTCATGTTTTTGTTGCACACATAAAATGTTTCTTCTGCACTAAAAATGTAAAATAATTATTATTATTATTATTTTTTTCAGAGGTTTATCTTCAAGCGACATTCAAGCCTCTGGTTAACATATCACCGGAAGCAAGGTACGTTTTCTCGAATCACCCAGTAAGCACCGATGTTTCGCTGCATATTTCCGTGTGCGTGAGCTGATTTGACCTTGCCATCGGTAACTAATTCCTATGTTTGCTGTGTTTGCAGCCTATTTGATGCTGTGTACACCCTCATCAAAAACAAAATTCACCGCCTGCCTGTCATTGACCCTGTCACAGGGAATGCACTTTATATTCTCACACACAAGAGGATACTCAAGTTCCTCCAGCTGTTTGTGAGTCCAACAGACCCTACACATCGCTGTCAGTCTATGGCTGGATGAGTGTCCAGCTGTCATTGCATTTTTTTTTTTTTTATATTAAATTGCTCAGGCTATGAGTGTTCAAGGTGCTCCTCATGGTTTGTCTCATTTTCCATTTGTTTGCTGCCCCCTAGTGGTTGAGGTGGATGTTCGTTGATAAAATGTCAGAGAAACATTATGTTTGTAGGGAGGACTTCCTGCCTCATTTCATGTTTGTATTTCCCAGATGTGTGAAATGCCAAAGCCAGCTTTCATGAAGCAGACTCTGGGTGAGCTGGGCATTGGTACATACCATGACATTGCTTTCATCCACCCAGACACACCCATCATCAAAGCACTCAACATCTTTGTGGAGAGACGAGTGTCTGCTCTGCCTGTGGTGGATGACTCGGGTACGATCACTAATAAACACAACTGGAAATGCAAATTTTTTTTGTTTTATTGTTGGATAAACATTTTATCTTCAACAGTTCTTTTTTTTTTTGTTCCCTCTCGCAGGCAAAGTTGTGGACATTTACTCCAAGTTTGATGTGATTGTAAGTGTAAATTTTTTTAGGAGACAAACACATTTTATTGGTTAAACTGCTCTGGAAGCTGGTTTTTCAACCTTAATGCGCTTGTTGGCAGAACTTGGCTGCAGAGAAGACCTACAACAACCTGGACATTACAGTGACGCAGGCTCTGAAACATCGCTGTCAGTACTTTGAAGGAGTCATGAAGTGCCACAAAATGGAGACGATGGAGACCATTGTGGACAGAATAGTCAAAGCTGAAGTGAGACGAAGAGCTGTGTGGATACGGAATTACTGAGAAATAACCCGAGGCCTGATTTCAGCTGCAACTCTTCTTTTTAATCCCAGGTGCATCGGTTGGTGGTGGTGGACGAGCGCTCCAGTATCGAGGGCATTGTGTCCCTGTCAGACATCCTCCAGGCGTTGGTGCTCAGCCCTGCAGGTATAGATGCTCAGCATTGATAGCCCCAACTTCCCTTCTGTCCTGGACCCTGAGCTCTCTCCCCCCCACCTTCCCCCTAACTCTGGCCCAGGTAGGAAATGCACCTGTTTGACCAATGGCTGGTCACCGCCTGTAGCTGGCTCTGAGGAGGCATGGTGCCCGTCCGACGTCCTGCTTGTCCTTCTTTGTGCAGCAGTGCTTTGTGGATTCATGTGTCAGGACCAGAAGTCACTGATTGGGGGAAAAAAAAGCAAAAAAAACTCTGGGTCGTGCATGAATTGACTGTCTGCTCTCCACTGAAATTTATTTCTATATTTGAGAATGTTGATTAGCACACGGTGGCTTCTGTTCTGGTGGGATGAATGAACAGAAAGGTACTTCATCCGGTGCTTTAAGCTTCTTTAACTCCATGTGTTTTAAGTACAGTTGTTTATTCTGGTTATTTTGGGAGAATTGTGGCTAGCTTGAAACAGAACTGCGGAATTTGCAAAGAAGTGTTTTCAGTGTAATTATTTCTCAAAGAACTTTCTGAGATCAATAAAACCCTTTTTCAACTGCTTAAAAAACTCCATTAACACCTACTAACACCAGGCTTTTGAGTGCAGTGTGGAAGTGTTTTTTATCAGCCTTCAGTCCTGTGTCAGATAACGCCAGCCTCGGCATGGCACATATGGGAATTGAACACGCTGCTGTACAAACAAATATTGACTGAGGATGCTGAGGGCAGGGCTACAGTAATGGGCAAAGCTCACTTTTACTTTACAGAAACGCACATCTAACAACCGCAATGTCTCATGTGGAGGCTCTTTTTTTTTTGTGTGTGTGAGCAGGTAGATCCATGTTCATTACTTACTTGAAAGAGATGATAGCGAGATGCATTATGGGAAGATGGCAGGAAGGCAATACGGTCCTCTGGTTCTGATGGGGAAACTTTGGGTCCAGATATTAATTTGGAAGTTACTGGGAAAGCTACAGGAAACACAATATCGTGTACCTATATTATTGGATATTGGGTTTTATACGATTTACAAATTATTTTTCAACTCACTTTGCCAATAACCGATACTGCACAAAACACGTCAAATTCATTCATGACAATCGTTTTTGAACAACACGTGTAAGATATTTGCATCCTATCCTACTTAAAACAGACATGGATGATGTTCTCCCTGAGACGATCATAACAACACCCACGTGTGTTGGAAATTACCGCTTGACAGGGAACCGTGTAACAGGGCTCAGCGCAGTCCAAAAATCGACAAATGAAAACGGCTGGTTGTCCATAGCCATACACTCCGTCAGTTTTTGATTCATGACCTTTGCCCTCGGGTGGTCGCGGCTGTATTTCCTGGCTTTACCCAACGCTTGGAGAAGACACTGCTGGCGAGGTTTTGCTTCGCCGCCGGTGATCGGTTTCTCCTTTCCTTCCTTGCCACCATAAACCCGTTGTGGAACGTTTGGGATGACGGTTTCTTGAGATGGTGAATTAAGTTTGCAGTGTTGAAAGGCTCCTCCTCGCATCACAGACGCTGAGTAGTCATTTCTATCCGTTTCCGACACATTTTAAAGGCAATATCGGCCGATAATGTTGTAGCGTTTGGCAGCAAAGAACATAGTTGCTTTGATCAACGTACGGTTGCTTCCTTTTGTTTTAAATTGGATTCTTAAGCTGTGAACCTCATTCAGTGACCTAAACACGCTTCAGTAGAAGTGCAGTGATGCCAGATTTAAGAAGTTTGTCGCATTTCGTGTGGAGGCTGAACGCTCAGGTGACGTTTGGCTTGTTCCAGATGCAGCTGCATTTTTGCTCGTTGCGAGCTCTGTTCAGATGTGATGCATGTTTGAAAGCAAATAACAAGTTTGAGCAATTGAAGGGATTTTCTTTTTTTTTTTTCAGTGTTAGAGGTTGCTGTTTGCTCGCATTGAAACTCTGAGTTGCATCGTGCTGCAAAAAAAAAACCTAGTGCAAAGGCATTGAATTCACAAACTCTACCCAGGATTTATTGACATGTTTATATCAGCTTCATCTGTTCATTGACTCGACTTCAACCTAGTGAGACTGCTACAGCTTGTTACTGCGTCTAAACAAGGCCCTGCAGGACAGCTGTGGAGGAGTTGAAGTGTTTGTTTTTTTTAAAATGGGGAGTTCATTTTAGGCCTACATGTCCACAAGGTGTACAGATCAGATAAAAATTAAATCAAGCACAGATAATTAAAAAAAAAAAATCGCTCTGCTTTTATTGAGTTTTTATCTCTCCTAGTTGTGGTCTTGTAAGTGCAGGGGCCCGACTAGGGGAAAAATAAGATTATCAATGCTCAGATAAATAGAAATATGTCAAATCTAGGTTTTGGGAGAACGTGGAAATACATTGATTGATTGTAAAGTAAAACCAAACAGGCATCTAGTTAAAACAACATTGGCAAAATACAGTCCCAAGGGGACCAATCTCGATCTTGGCCTCGATGTCCCCAAATGAAAACAAAACGACCCAAAAAAATCAATAAAAACAGTATTTTATTAATGAATGTTGAGGCCAATGGAAGCCGTGTATTTTTTCCATTGGACTTTAATGCTTTTTACATTACAAACGGACAAGAAGTTGTTCCTTCCTGCGATGTGTTGGTCGTGATGACAAGCTTCAGATCAGCCCTATAAACCAGCAGTTCCCTCTCTGTTATGTTGTTGGGTGTCTGATTTTCACAGAGGGTGTGAATTTAATTGTGTGTTTTTAATTCTCAAAGTCTCGCGGCGTGACATTATGGCCACTGAACACTGAGCTCCCGTCTGTTCAGCAGCGTATTTATCACGGACCTCACGGTGGTGCAGTTCTAACATTCTCCTGCCATTTTCTTCTCCTCCTCAGATGCCTGTAAGGAGGAAAACCTGACTGACTGACCGAGAGAGCGTTGCATCAGCTTACATGGTGGGAGTGAATAAACAGAAAGGATGAGATGGGGAGTGCGAGGCTGAGTGGAGCCAGTCTGAAGGTCCCAGAGACGTACGATATATATATATATGGCCCGAAGTCCAAAGAGCGAGACAGATGAGTGACGTGGAGCTCTGCACCGAGGATTGATTTTTCTGTATTTATTTTCCTCTCCAACACCGATCGGATGCTCAGATATTACATTAGAAATGGGGTATAAAAAAAAAAATACACTCACAAAAACATGATAGTCAACTTCCAGGGAAAGTGCCGTTTAAATAAACTCCCAATTTAAAGCGAATAAGGCCATCAACCTCCAGGTGAATGTTCACAGAGGCAACATATTTGATTTGGTAGCACCCTTCACCTACAGTGAATTAGCACCAGTATAGTGCTCAGTCTTTAGTTGTGCCTTGCTCCTCCCCCCCCACATACACAGCAGTGTGGTCCTCCAGGATTTCGGTTGTCAACTAAGAGCAGTAATTTGGGATTTTAAAGAAATTTCTGAAGTACGAATGTTTGACATCAACAGACGTGGCAAGTTTTGCCTTCATCTCCTGAAATTTGCTTTCATTTTCTTGCCTTCTTTGTGATTAAAATCCAGGATTCCCATTGTGTCTTGTCTCTGTTGAAAAGAAACAAGTCGTGCAGAGCTCTGAAGAAAGGGTCCTATCAGCTCAGGGCTTCCTCTTCATGACTTAGTGATTCAGTCACAGACTTCAGAATGGATTTTTGTAAAGTTAAGATGAGACAAAAAAAGATATAAAAAAAAACAAAAAAACACCAACAACTAAAAAAAAAAGCCTTTTTAGAGGATTTTACATTCATTTACATTCATACGTGTTTTTTGATGTTTCCGATCATTTTGATGCTCACGTGTAAAGCGGCTCGTTAATCTCAGCTGTAGCTCGGCAGGACTCATCTCGTGTCACAGAAAGCTTTATTTTTATGAATGTGTCAACATGCTTAAAGAGACTGCAGTTTCAATGTTATTTTTGTAAATATATTGTGGCAAAAAAAATGTCTAGTTCGGAGAAACTTTGTATCAAATCAACATGTACTGTAAACGTGCAAGCATGACAAACTACACTTCAGCAGAATGAATGTTCTTTGTTTTACTTTTTCTATTTTTCTGGCTGCAGAAAAATAAACAGACACTGAATGTACTTTTTTTGGTGGTTTTCTCACTCAATATATCAGTATATATATATAATATATATATATATATTATACATGTGTGTGTGTGTGAGTTTGCTACTGATATTGCAATAATGTTATTGCAAATTCTTCCAAATGAAAGTAACCCTTTTCACTTCTTTATATAGCTTTAATTCATCGCAACAGTTTTCTATGCATTTTTTTTTTCATCAAACTTCGAACAAATGGGGAAATTTGGTCGTGAAAATGCAGCAACATGTTTGAGAGTCATTTTGTTGTGCAGGATAAAACAAACTTGCACACAACTACTTCAGATGAACACAACCAAAATTCTTTTACCGTAGTGTGAGAACCAGGAAAGTGATAAATATTTACGCTATAATGGAAATTCTGGCAGAAAAATCATTTTTGATAACAAAATGATGATGTATTGGTCGCTTTTCTCTGTGATGCATTGGCGACACGTCCAAGGTATCCCGCCTCTCACCCAACGGCTGCTGGGACAGCTCCAGTAACCCTGATTTAGCCAAAGTGGGTATAGAAAATGGAGCGATGGATTTAGAAATTGATTTGCTGCAAAAGTTCATTCGAGGATCTTTGTTCTGTACAAATGTGTTGAAAACTACGTTTTTATCAAGCCGTGACCTCAAGCTTGAGGTGCAAAGCTTAAAAAGTTCACAACCTAAACTCGTAGGCATATGTATCCTACATGATTGGAGGCCTAAATATGTCACACATTTAGCAAGGAATGAATGGGATATAAACACGTATGTTGCTTTTGCTGCAGTGGTTTCTGCTGTCTGCTCTCATGTTCCGGATCCGATTCAAACACATCCGTGTCTTTGAGAAGTCTCTATTTCCAATCAAGAGCTTAAGCTCATGATAAGTGGTTAGTTTACAGTTTGGAACCCCCACACCTGCAAGAGGAAGCAGTTTCCCTCAAACTAGAGAGAGGAGCTAAAGCTGCTTCTTTCAAATGGAGAGAGCATGCAAAGCTTCTCTAATGAAGACAAAATCGAAGTATAATCAAAATGAGCTTAATATGTCCCAGAGCTTTCTGTATTATCATAAAACATTCCAGCCAAATCAGCTTCACTTCACTGGATGTTAAAAAAGCATCAGGCTGTGTTTTCCACACGTCTGCGTGTAAGAGTTTTCTCACTTTTAACAGCTTGAAGACATTTTTGATGCCAGTGAGCTGCAGCTGGCGGTCGCCCCACACACTTTCCAAGTCTTATTTCCTGCTGATTACCATATCATGTGAGATTTAGATGCTTGTCTCACACATGGAGCCAACGCTTTGCCAAGCAAGCACAGCTGCAAGGTCCTCACTCTCCTGTAAGCTGTTGAGCTCTCAGCCCTGCAGCCTTTTTCTGCTCGTGGCATGCTGCCCCGAGGATATTTTCGAGCAGGGATAGGCAACTGATCGTGCCAGAGTGTGCTCGGAAAAGGATGGTTTTTATTTCAGCCAAACACTATTGATGCTGATGAATCATCCTTTATATTTAAAGACAACCTTCTCTATGAAATCAGCTGTCAGTGAATGGAGAAGAGGAAAGTTTTTTTTCATAACTACTGGCTCCTTACAGGCTTTGGTTGTATGATGTTAAATCTGGAGCCTGTTTGTGCGTAGGCTTGCTGCAGCCACAAGGTGACACTGTAACACACACTTCCAGCAGCAAAGACGGCTCCAACAGTTGATTTCATCTTGTTATAATGAGGAACCATCACTTTCTCATTGAAAATTTACATCCCAGTAGGAGAAAATGATTCCAAGCATTATTTATTTATCTACTTTTTTTTTTAAGTTCATTTAAGGAAATTGCTGGACATCAACCGGAAGTTTTTAAGACAGTGAAGGTTGCCTCTGAATGAAGTGTGTGTGTGTGTGGATGTGATGGACTACGGAATGAAGGGTAAAACCAGAGCAGGCTAACTCCAGACAATCAGCTTTGATCTCCCAATCTCCCCAGTGATACCCAGCTCTGGGAAAGCCTTCTTCACACCTTGTAGCCCTAAAGCAGAAGAGGCAGAGGGGCTTCACCATCCTCCCCCTACCTCCTCGCCACTGCCCATCTTTCTCTTCTTTTTTTTTTGCACACACACATTCAGCATCCACACCCACATTGGACTCTCTTTTGAAAGTCTAGGACCTGATTTAAAATTCCTCTTCAGACCGTGTCATGCATTTTATATGCATGGCGAGTGGGAGAGTGAGGAGGAATTGAGGGTGGGAGGGGATGGGGGGCTTCAGTCCAAATGAACTTTCCTCCGCTGTTGCTCTCCTCGGGGATATAGCTGTACACACCACCCTCACCACTTTTATTTCACTCCTCGCTCCTCATTTTCCTGCACCCACTCGACTCCTTCAACATTAGTTTTACTGCATCATGATTTGCACAAATTCCACTGAGCAGCGAGAGGGCCGCAGCCTTTGAAGACAAGTGTGATCAGAGCAAGAGGCAGGGGGTATACAAAACCTGGCCGCGGGGCATTTCGGTTTTTTTGCACTCTTGTTTAGCAGTGAGTGGAGCTGAGGAGGGAGGCTGACAAGAGCAGCGTTTGGGGACAGCTTTGATGTTTGACGGGTTGCGGCTGCTCCTTCTGCACAGGCCCTTCATAAGGAGTCTGTCGCGTTGACACATTCAGGCTCACAGAGCTGTGATAGATAACAGATAATCAAAGAGCACAGTTGATACATTTCACCTCAGCATCTCTTATTCTCTTTCTGACTTGCTGACTAGCTCAGAGACGAGGCTGAGAATCAATAACACACAACAAGGGGCAGACTCAACATGAACTTGGACTGCATCTGCTCGAGAAATCTGGTTTATTAGGAACAATATGATCCCGCTAGCTTATTGTGGATATAGCAGTAAACAACAGAAACACAATTCACTTTTTTTTTCTTTTTTTTTTTAAGTGCTACAGTTTTGCGAGTATAGACGTAAAACAGTACAGCAACAACAGTGCTACATTCATATATGCACAGAGATTATAAAAATTACAGTATATTGCTGTTAAGCGGTTCCTATTCCTGCACATGAATTACTTTCTTATACGCACACACACACGCGCGCGCACACACACATCACTGGAAATATCACACATTGTGAGCAGTTGTAATGCTAACCTTGTGGTTTTATAATGACCACTGAGACAAGGTTTAGGTCTGGCAGGTTGATATTTTACAGAAAAGCCAGAGTTACCATCTGAGCACAACGCTGAAAAAGATTAAGCTGATATAGTTACACTACACAAACCCTCCATGTGTGTTCTCATTAAGCTACATTAGAATCAAAGATTAGTACGAGTTTACTTTGGTTTCCAGCTCTAGATCTATAGGGTGAAGTTGTGGCAGTTTAAGCTGTGAGTTAAAGTTAAATTGACATTATAGCAGCCTCAAGCCAATATTAACAAAGAAATTCATTTCTAAACTTTGTTATGATAGCAGCCAGGAAATAATGTAGTTACAGTGTGATCCCATAGAAGAGGAGAAACAAAGTGACTGATCTTTCATGAAAGTTTTGTTAAAAATCTGTGATCTGGTACCTCATAATAAATAGAAAAATGCAGCGCCTATGTTGTTATTTCCTCTCTTCTTGTCTGTTCTGTTATAAATACAGGTACACATTGTGACTATCTATTGTGTTAAGACAGTAATCTTTCATCCATGCAACAAAGCCGTTTTAAAGACAGAAATAAAAGAAACACCTCTCCTTAAACCAACTTGCAGAGAACCGTACACAACAAAATGTTTTGGAGCCTGTTTTGCATTTCCAAATTTTCCATCAGACTGTAACACAAGACAAACATCAATAAAACAGGCTGAAAGAAACAAATCAATGGTTGGACGCATTTGCAGACTGGAGAGAAGGGACAGCTCAGGTTCCAGGACACTGAACTGAACTGCAACGCTGCCGCTGGGCTAACCACTCAGTCATGTGTGGCCACGCAAGGTTTTCTCAGTCCACGTCAACAGCTGTCTGTGTCAGGGTGGATTCTCTATTGTGTCACTATGTGAATGAAGCAACTGGAGGACACGTGTTGACAGGGTGGGCTCTGAGACCTGTGCGAGCCCAAACAATCGGACCACGAATGGACTCGGCGAGGAGGAAAGAGGCTGCGACAGAACCGAGAGCTTTCAGCGTTGTTTTATGTTAACAGTAAAAGCTGAGATTGTTTGAGTTTTACTGGGGTGTAATTTAGCAGAGGGGTGGTCTCCCTCATATTACACAGCGTGAGGAATGCGCTCTTAAAATTGTCCAGTTATACTGCAGAGGCCTAGTATTTACCTCGTTCTCTCTGTCTGCTGCGCTCCACATTTCTCTCAGGATATTCAACAACATATTCTTTTTCTACTCCTTAAAAAAAACACACACACACACACACACAAACCTCCCCACTTGGTTTGGCGTGCCAGAAACCAACATAAAACTCCAGGAGCTTTAAAAACTCTGTAGAAGAAAGCTGAGCTGTGCTCAGTCTTCCTGTCCTCCATTACAGGCCAGGGGAGTATAATGGTGCGATGTGTTCAGAGTTCACAGGAGCTGTCTGAGGAGTGAAAACAGTAGACACACGCTGCGCTGGTTGTAGTGAGCTGTTTCCATTATACATTCTGAGCATCTGTTCTGTGGAGGAAGTGCTTTGAAGGACGGCTGTAGGGAGGTAACTGGAGTCCATAGTTCAAACGGGGTCCTTCACCCTAACAAGCAGGGGTGGGGCTGCAGCCGCTTCCTCTCCATCGCAATCTTCTTCACTCCCCCGCCATCAAGTCCTCCAAACAGAGGTCCCACACATGCAACGTCTACACTAACACTCAACATTCATGCTATAACTAGTACAGAAGCAGGCAGAAAAAAAGACATGCATTCCTTGTTTCTCCTCAGTTGTACTCAGCTTAGTGTGATTACATCTCAGATGCATCTTTTCCAGACATCCTTCACTCTTTGGGCTGTGCCTCTGGTTCTCTCTGCTGTTTTGATTTGTGTCTGTTTTGAAATGAGGGGGCAGGAGGGAAGGAGATTTCTGAGAAGGGCTTTGAAGAGAGGCAGGTTTGCTCTGAAGGGTGTCTCCGAGGGGTCAGGGGCATCTTTAAAAAGGCAAGAAGGGGAAAAAAAAAGAGATACAAGGAAAAAGGAGGAAGCTGCTGAGAAATAAAGTTAAGCTGTTAGAGAACAGAGCTTGTTCACTTTTGCGTAAGGTACGCTCCGATGGTGAGGCTGGCCGCCCCGAGCGCAGCCAGACCGAAGGCGGTCTTGATGGAGGGCCAGTAGCAGCTGAAGAGGGAGTCTCTCTGTCTATCATACAGCTCCACGAATGCATCCTGAGAGAGAAAGAGGAGACAGGATGTTAATTGGTACGTCGAGTTTATTTTCATCAAATCAATGACCTCTTGCATATTGGATAAGGCTGGCATCCTACTTGTTCCGATAATGCAGTCATACGCCTTTGATATATAGCCATTAATATATACATTCCATTTTTAAAAAAAAGCTCAGCAATTTCCAGCACTTGGCTGAGGAAAGCAACATTTTTCCAAATGCAACACAAGCAGGAGAAAATATGCATTTGGTGCTTTATTTTCTGCAGCAGCACAGTGGGACAGATTCAAAATGAACTGATGAGGAATGAACATTAACACATTGGAGATTGAAGGAAAAGAGGAAAAGGTTATCTGAGGTCTGGCTATACATGCAACAAACTAGCCACTTGGTAGGAATCCTGTCAATGTGTTTCGTGGCGATGTAGATCAGAAGTAAATGTTGGGCTACAGGAGAGGTGTTTCAGGCAATATAGGGACAGATTTTTGCTGTGTTCCATTTGACTCGGAAGTTAGAACTTGTAGCTGGGAATGATGTCACGTCCTACTTGACTGTGTTCTAGTTAAGGGGTTGGCAAGGTGCCTCAGACTTTCCAAGTCAAAAATACTTCTCTACATGCAGGGCATTTGGACTGAATTTTCCATTTGAGAACTTGGAAATTCTAACCTCAGTTCAAAAATAACACACCAAAATTGTCGGAGAAAATAACTTTCTTTGGTGTGGACGTTGGGCTTTGTGACACTGCACACTTTTAACATGCTCAAAAGAGATGTAAAACACTGAAGGAAAGGCAAACCCCTCCGAAAAAAACATTTGACCTCTTTCAGTTTATACTTTTAAAATCTCTTCTGGTTAGATTTTATTTGACCTGGTTCTGTCCACTATGACGGGTGTGACTTAAATGCAATTTGTAATGATATGGGGAGTTGAATGTTTCATTTGAAAAAAAAAATACCAGCAACAAAGCTGTGGTTGCTTTTGAGCATATGAGGAAGAACAATATAGACATATTGCCTCCTGATTTGTTCAGTGTTCATTTTTGGAGCTTTTTTCACATCCCTTGGACAAAGCTGAATCAGAGGCAGAAAATAAAGCCTGCATGACTTGAAACAACCAAAGCTAGGTGAGATATTTCTTTCTAGTTTGTGTGAAATGGTGGATTATGATGTAAATCCCTCAGCTGCCACCAAATATGGTTTAAAATAGAGTTTTTACACCCATGCCACTAAGAGATCCACTACTGTTCATCGGCTCTCACACCCTCCTACACACAACCTCAGACACTTAGAAACACACTTCAGCTAAATCAAACATGGGAATCCCAGAGAAGCCCATTCGCAAAAAGATTTTGAGGGGAGTTTTTTTGTGTTTTTTTTTTCTCTTTAGGAAGTGGGTGAGTGCTCATGCCTAAATATATTAATGTTAATCAGCGGGTTTTAAAGAGGAATTGGAAGTGTATACACGATAAGCAATTTGTAGAGCAAATGCCAAGGTTGTGTGTGTGAAATGAGGAAATACAGACATCTGCTCATAAGCAGTGACAGCAGGAACAGCTGGACAGGAAGTAATGGCACTAAGCTCGCCGCTGTCCCACATACACACACATTCACAAGTAGATTATCTTCAACCAAAGTACAATGGAGTGCATTTCAGAGAGGTTTAATTTGGGAAATACCAACTGCCTCCATTGACTATTTTTTCTTTTGTCCTAAGGCTCACCACATTAGTCAGTGCGTTGTGAAGCCGTTCATTTGAACTGCTTTGACGTCTCAGTTCTTGGCTGTAATTTGACCTATCTGTGAACAATAGTAAATTGTTAGGTTTGATTCATTACAACATTACTGTGCCAGTTCTCATGGGAATCTATTAGCATTCTATTTAAATCTGTCTGGGTTTAAGTCAATTTCCTTACATTAATTAAGTTTAATGTTAAATGTACTAGAATACATGTTTTACTTGACCTTGATCCAGCAGAAACAGAACTGGTTCATTAGACTCTCATCCACAAGTGTCACATTTTTAAAACAGTTACTTATTAAAGAAAAGCCCATACATGACTTAAAAAAAAAGAAAAAGAAAAAAGGAGACTGAAGTGCTGCGGGGAGAGAAAAGCATTTCCTGTTTCCCTTCCCGTCCTGTTGCATTCCTGAGGCTGGGGGCTGGTGACACAGGGGAGGAAAGATCAGCAGATTCTTCCAAGTTTAGGCCCTCTGGTGTCAAAACACACTGTGCTCTTAAATCAGCCAGCAATGTCTTTAACCACACCGTCTTTGTTGCAGCTGAGTGTTTTTAATTATTCAGGGCCATTATCCAGTATAGGAATTGTCATGTACCATGAGGAACCTCGAGGTGCCATATGATGTACAGTTTAAGTGAAAATTCTGAATTATATGTAATTTTAAGAAAAAAGGAAAGATAAAAACAGTTTTTCTGCTTGAGGATAAGAAAAACCTTGTTCCTTTTTCCCCTCAAACAAAGCATATGGCTGTCCTACAGACTGCATAGAAAGAAGCGGATATAACCACTGTGAAGTCATCCCTTTGGTTCATAGTCTACTGTTTTGAAACCTGAACAAACTGATAAAAGAGGCCGGCTCTCAGTGTGTGACTTCTCTGAAGCCCCTGGAACTGATTGTACAAAGAAGAATGTTGAAAAAGTTACTAAACATAATGGACAACATTGCACACCCTCTCCACATTGTGGAGATTGAACAAAAGAGTGTCTTCAGTCAGAGGATTCCTCAGCTCTTCAGTGAAAAGCAGTAGGTAATTCCTACTACAGTAGCCCTATGTTGACTGTACAACGACGTTCTGTCATAATATATGCTACAACATCAAGATTGGTTTATATGCCAAAGGACTTTTCTCTGAAGCTCTGCTGGCCATTAGGAAGACTGCGGAGTGAAGCACTTAGGCATTGGTTTCACTTTTCAAACCTGGAGGCTATGTCCATGTTTAATGCAGAAATTTTGTAGCAGTCAAGAATTTTAGTAGTTTTTGAGATACTTCAGACTGAATCAAAGTGGGGACAAACTGACAACACCATCTCCGTTGCGACATGCATGGAATGAAAAGCAGCTTAATGTTTTAGTTCTTTTAAGAAGCTCTTTCTTTGAGTGTTGCCACTTTCTTTACCCTAGAATTCAAGTAATAACAAGCTTTTCTGTCAAACTTCCAACTGAGTAGAAGACAGTGTTCCATTTTTTGCCACCTACTCCTTAAAAATAACAGTTTGCTGAGGCTACAATTCAAATCAAAAGCAACTGCATGTGACTGACCGCCAGCAAGGCTCAACAAAATGGCAAACTCATGATGTGTGTCCTTGATTTGCCCCAGACAGTCGTTATAGATTATTGTCTATTTAAGTCTGAAACAAAAGAGGCCCAATTACGGGAAGAGGTTCACAAGAGCTGTGATGGATGTTGAAAAGAATCCCACAAGGGCATGAATGGTAATAACTCCAGACTGACTCAGGGGAGAGTTAGGAAGCAGAGGAGGAGGGAGGGCATGTCAGGTGGATATCATGAGACTGAAGCATGCTCCACTTCAGCTCCTGGAACCTTTTCACCCACATGTTAGCAAGCAGTGTTGCTATAAACATGTGAGTAGAGAGGGGAAAAAACATGTCCCTTTCTATTTTTCCTTGCTCTGTCTATTTATGTGCTGCTGCACTGACTGCCTTTGTGTTCAGGTGAGTTTTTGAAGAAAGTAATGACAAGCAGCTGGGAAAGAGTGCACAGAGAATAGCCATGGACAAAACATTCAAAACAAGGATTTATGTCCCATAAAAGCTCATCTTTACCCTGTAGTAAAGCCATCTGCTGTCAGCAGCAGGTGTACATCTGGGATATAAAGTCCCGCCTGCAGTTATCCACTATATTCATTTTTTGGATCAATGGCTTTTAAAAGGTCACAGCCAGCCAACAGAGACCAAGAGGCCAAGGGGAAAATGCCTCACAAGGTTCACAAATTCCCCCTTCTTTTTTTTGTACCTCACACAATGACTCCCTCAGAGAGATACATACAGAGTGAACAGTGAGGACTTGATGGGATCCCATACTCAGCCGTGGGTTGGCAGCTGACTGAGTGCCTGACTGCCTGAGTGTCATGGTTACCCAGACTGGAAGCCTTACACACAATTTGCTTTTCCCACCAGCGGGACAGAGCCCGTCCTCAACCTCTGATTTGTTTTTCACATGATTTACACCTTTGGGTTTTGCTTGGTGTCTTTCTCGTGGACACAAAGAGATTTTGCACTGTTGTCTTCCTCGCATGGCAGAATGCTATCTCACAGACAACAGGAAATGCCAAACATTTGCCAGTTCCTTTGGGTATCCCCCATGCTTTTGGGAATGATGGAGCGCTGCAGCTTGTATGGAAGATAATGAGTCATGTTGTGTGCTTGGCCAGCTCTGTTAAAACCGTCAGCCGCGCTTTGCCAAAACAGCAAAAATGATCAGGCAGTCATCTCTGTTTCGGGACTTTTCTGTGGGCAGACTGAGACTAAGAGAAAGGGATGTGGGTTAAAGTTCAAATTGTAATTAAAGCGCCTGTTGTGGCTTTGCTGCTATATTCACCTCTGCACCAACCCTCTCCCCGCCCTTCTCGGTTTATTTCCAAAATATTCACATAGAAGCACTCTGACAATAATGCACATGCTTCCTCTGCTGCCCCTCTTTGATTTTTTAATGAGCTTCATGCAGACTTCTCCACAGCTAATTAAAGTCAAACAAAACTCCCATTTTAGAAGCCAAGGGGGAGTAAAGAGAGATGCAAAAATTGCAAGGGAAGCATTAGTATCCTTGTAATTGATCTGCTTTGATCAAGATATATGTTCATATCTCTCTGTCTCTTGTTGCTGGTTTATGCATGAATGCATGTGCAGATTGAAAAAAAAAATCCACAGACGCAAGAGGTGACAGGTCAATGTAAAAAAAAAAAAAAAAAAGATTCAATCAGGTCCCTGGAGTGTCATCCATCAACTGGCCACAGCAAAAAAATTAGATGACGGAGGAATTTGTTGCAACATTCATTACCCAGTGAATCCCCCTGTGTCAGCAGGAGCAAACAGCTTGAAGCTGCGGACACTAAGCCCTTCACTGACCTGTGACAATCCTGCAATCCTTGGAAACAATGCCCATACAAGCAAAGCGGTGACAAACTGCAGTGGGGAGCTGTACACGTCTGCTGTACACAAAATTTCATTTGAATCAGGCTAGAATTCAATAATCTTCTTGATTTAGCATTTTAAGATTTATATAAATAAGTAGATCCCCGAGACAGTTATGATCAAAGTATGTATAAAGTATATTTGTACTAGTGAAGGCTCAACATTTTTGTTGCTCCCTCTCATATCCACACAGAAAATAACAAGCCACTACAATTAGCTGCTTGTTTTAGCTAGCATACTAAAACTGAAATGAACATTTTCTGGTTTTGGAGTCTTGGTCAAGAAAAACAAGTAATTCTGGGATGTATCCTCAAAATAGGAACAATTTCATGGAGCAATAATTCCTCCCTCAAGGCCAAAGTTTATTTCTAACTGGTAATACATGCCCAAATTCACTATATAACAAACATGAACAACTATGAAATATGAACAACATTTGCCAATTAGAAATGAAATAACCTACAGAATATATTATGAATTTATGAAACTGTCATGAAATGTCAGTTGATTGACAGTCATAAACACTATTTTTTCCTTTTTTCTTGTACACGAACATGAAAAACATCACATAGAGGGCTCATTAGTTCAAGAAGCAAAAATGCAACATGGACCACCATCCTGACTTTGCTTTGTCTCCACACCAGTAGCTGTAATGGATATGTTTTTTTTTTTAACACATTACATTTGTTTTCACTTCATGTTTGGATATGTTCAGGCATTGAAAACCTGGTTACTGAAAAATGATTGCTGGCCTTAAAATAAACACTACACATTCCAAGGTAGAAATCTTTCCCAGGTTCTGCCCCACCAGCAAAAACATTACTTAGAAAGCAAGAAATTGCACAATTTGGTTTGTCTGCACGAGTAACGTGATTTTCACTTTGTTCACTGGAAGCTGTGACACCAGGTTAAAAAATAACAGTACAATACAAAACCAGTCAGTGATGTTCCAGAACTGGCTCCTAAAGGCTCTCTGCAGCTCCTCCAAATTTAAAATGAGGCAACATTGTTGTATTCGTTTTAGTCATGGCTGTACAAAATATTGAAATTAAAAACATCCATTGACCCTCCACATCCTTCCAAAATGTAAGGTGTTTTATATATCCAACTAAAGCATGTACATCCCTTTATATTGTAGCAATGAAGAGAATAAAATGATTATAGCCTGATAAAAAGAAATCATGACGAGAAAACAAAGGGAATGGTGATCCTCGTTACTTTGCTTCCACTTAAGTTTCACTGCAAACTCAGGTTTCATACCTTCAACAGTCATTATATTCAAGCGTAAAAGGAGAAGCTATTTTGACGCTGGATGCAGCCCTAAAGGTTCATAAATATTCAAATCTGCGTCAGCAGCAGCAGTGGCAGCATTTGTGTTTACAAAACAGCTCGCTCTCCCGTGGGAGTCAGCCTCCACCACTGGAACATGAAACATGATCGCCAGTAAATCACCCAGACTCTTCATGACACTCTGTGCTTTTTTTATTGTCTCCATTATTCATTGTCTAAACTTGCCAAATAAACCAGGACCGTAACTTTACACATGAGACTCGGCTTTCTCTGGAGATGTATAATGTCACAGTGAACCTGTTTTTGATCCCATTAAAACTGGCGCTAGACGGTTCAATTTGTATAGTCGCAGGAAACAAACGATACATATTTGAAAATGGCAAATATTTCTAATGTATTAACGTGGATTCGGTAGTTATTCAATTTTTGTTTATTCTTGCTGAGCTAACTGATTTACACCAAGCAGCCCTGAGACAATATGAAATGAAGGACTGAATAACCTTGCCAGCTCTGAGGAGTTAAAACAAGTGCATGAGCATACTGTAGACTGTGCTGGCTCCCCTCTCACTTGCTCTCCTGCTGCTACTCCTGGTCTATCTGGCCACTTTATTGAAGATTAGACTGTATCATACAAGATCAGTCAGCTCTAGAGCAAAGAAACATCAAAGCAAAGGGCAAGTTCTAGAGAGACAATCCCTTTCCCCTCACAATAACCCCCAACAGCTCAGTTACTGTCTGTTTCAGCCTGAACAGTTGATCCCAAGTCCTTCACAATCACCTAAACCAGGCACAATGGCACCATCAAACTGATACAATGCAGCTAAAAGGAGATGTCTGCCTCCTATGAGGATGTCTGCACCAAGCCCATCCGCCCCACCACAGAGGAGGAAGTGACCGAGTCTCGCCGCACACAAACAGCACAACTGCTGTGCAGCTATAAATATCAAGAGGCTTCATCTGAGCTCCTGGTTCAGGGCTTCCCAATCTAATAAAACAACGCTCGTCTTTGCTGTTCGGTCCATTTAAAAGGCCACAGATGACGTGCAGGAGCGGAGAGAGAGTGGAAAAGGGCAGCTGAGTCATCATCCACATGTATTGAGGCTGGTGTACTTGGAGTGCATTAAACCTGGTTTGAGTGGCTTTCCAGTTCAGACAGGATGCCAGCCACTTGGATGACTGAGACCTCCATATTCTCTCCAAAGAAGCTGTGCAGAGTACACTGGCTGCTCCAGTGACATGTTTATGGCCTCAAAAGTCTATGTAAGACTACTGTATGAGCAAATGCCAACAAAATATTGTGCTATTCCTGATTAGTTGTGCAAAATTCTTCACTGTCGGTTGTTTTGTTCACATTTTGCCCTCAGGAATGTGAAGGGGAACTTGTAGAAAGAGCCTCCTTGTAAGTGAAAGTGGAATTTGAAATACACATACACACTCAATGGAAAATAAAAAGTTAATGATTATATACTGAGGTAAAAGTTTTACCTCAACCTGCTCTATCAGCCTTGGATTCTGGCATTCTGGAGGCAGAGCACCTCTTATTTTGGAACATCAAGAGAGCATGAGAGCCCCGACAGCTGATCTGCTTTGCTTGATTGGCTCAGATAGTCTCTATCAGACCGCCGATAGAGACCGTGGGAACCAGCATATTCTCATGCGGCCTGCTGATTCTCCTGTAACAAACACAGTCCAAAGGAGAGGCTCATTTCCTGTGACGAAGCGGCACGCTGCTCCAAAAGTCAGATCCACTGACCCCTTAAGACCTTAAGACCACACAGCCACATCTCAACAGGCAGACCCAAAAATAGACCGACGGATGGGAGCCAAACAGCTACTGTATATGGAGTAATGACTGAGATGTGTGGGAACACCATCTGCAGCACGGCCTTGCAATTGAACAGGCCTCTGTGTTGCCATTTAGTCGAAATTACATATTCAGCTTATTATTACTGTGGTTGTTATGTGCTGTGTTTTGTTTCCTTTTTTTTCGTAGTGCTGATGGGTTATGGTTAGGAGTTACGCAATCCTAATGTTCAGGAAGGGGCTTTTCAGTCAGGCAGTGAAGTCTTTGTAAAGGACCTCAACAGGCCAGTTAGTGTGAAGTCACTTCCTGTGCCAGACGCTGCAGGAATGACATCACCGTCTGGTTTGAGACTATAGCTTCTCTGTGGTAGGGCCAAGTATGGTTAGATCAGAGTCTGTGTGCGTAACTAGGAAAAGACTTGAGGCAAGCCAAACATGTAGTCATACTAATACCACGGAGAAAAGGAGGGGGTGCAGCAGGGGAAAGTTAGCAGTTGGTTAGATACTGTAACTAAGAGTTTTGTATTTGTTTGGAAACATTAAGAAACTTAGCCCCAAGTCTAAGAAAAAGCTAAATTTCCGTACATAAAAAAGGCAATGTTGTGATTTTCTCTTTGATGAAATCCCAAGTTACCTCTGTTATTTAGGAAGCCCTGCCAAACAAGTCAAGTGTAACCGCATCTAATAGAGAATTAAGCATGTCAGCAGAGCAGAAAGTATCAGAACATCAAAGCTAGACTCTCATTGTCTCCTATTTCATACAGGAGACATCTTGTAAAGTCAGTCGCTAAATGAAAGCTTGTCGGTTTTGGCAACAAGATATTGGAGCGGTTTACGTGATTAGAGTACACGGTTTCAGGTTTAGCTGTGTTCTCCGTGTACCCATGTTAATGAGAGAGGCCCCAGTCTGGGACAGGACATGCTGCTAGTGAAGAGCAGGTTCCAGGATCTCAGATGTCCGATAATGTCAGAGAAAACAATCATCTGTTTGAGGTACAGCTCCCTCTGGAACACCTTTGAAGTGGAGAGAAAAGAAGCCAGACTGCAATGAAAATTTTCCACAAAGTCACAGAGAAGGCATCTAGTGTCAGTGATGGAAAGTAAGTTTGCTGTCTCTACTTAATGCCCCTTATCTTTCTCTGTTAATGGAAACATCACCAATTAATGATAACACGGTGAGAAAAACTATGACAAAGTAACAAAAATAGAGAAAACAATAGCTAATCTATCTTGACAAGGTTCATTTTATGAAATTTTTCTTTGAATTGGGTTGTGAATGCAGATTTTCCACTCGCAGCAAAGCATTTGTACAGTGGTGTGGTGTTACTTGAGTGTTAGATCTGAACACTCCCCTCACTCCTGTCTCCCGTATGCATAGGGGGATTAAAAATGGACATCGAGTGGGAAGACAAAGCAAAACTCAATATGGGAAGAAAAGCAGCTTTCCCACAGTCTGAGGACTGAAGTTTCGAAATGCATGACAAAACTTCTCTAACTGGCATGAAGCATGAGATCATTT
This sequence comes from Leuresthes tenuis, assembly GCF_036924035.1. Taxonomy (NCBI): domain Eukaryota; kingdom Metazoa; phylum Chordata; class Actinopteri; order Atheriniformes; family Atherinopsidae; genus Leuresthes; species Leuresthes tenuis. The sequence continues at coordinate 14,268,529 of NW_027325368.1, read as the reverse complement.
TGAAAGGGGGCAGGGGAGGGGAGTAATAATTACTCTTATACAATTTGACTTCTGGTCGAGAAATCCATGCATACAACCGCAGCCTATATGTACTCTGATTTGCAGCCCTTCCAAGAGCAGTCATCCTCGGAATGAGCCCAAGCTCAGGCTGGGAATACACTAGAGAAGTTCATTGACCTCCCTCAGGCAGCCAGCTGATTTTCATCCAGGCTGGGGGAGAAGAATGAGAGGAATGTATTGATGTGTGGAGACAAACAACAGCACTGTGTTCGTCTGAGAGGCCTGATACAAGAAGGAATAAGTCTTAAGATAACAAGCAAGAAACTCAGCTACAAGATACATTTGCGTTATGTAATGAAATTGCTATGGATGAATCAGTTTCAGAAAAATAGATGTAATTTAAGCCTAATCCAGCAGCTTAGAGCAGAAGTGCACATTACTTCTACCCCTCTCTTTGGTATGAGCTCAGTGTGACTCACAGAGCTTGTAGTGAGCTATGTTGTGCCATTTTAAAAAATTTAAAAAGGCTGATTGTTTGGAGCAGGTTGGCTCACTAGGAGCCGTGTGACCTTCCCTGTCCTTGCCACTAAGGACCAAATGGAAACAAGCACAGGCTGCCTGATGAATGATAATAAGTGTGTTTGCTGTGACAGCGAATGTCTGTTGGGAAATGTGCAGAAAACTAAAAAGGCATGTGTTGGTTTTTTAACAGAGGAGAGTCTCTTGTTAGAATAATCCATGAAGAATGTAAGGTATTCAGCAACTGCTGAGCAGCCTTGATACCACTGTACCATGATAACAGGAACATGCTGCATCAAACTGAGGCTTTAAATCATGCAGGAAAAATGTACTGTTACTGTATTATGCTAGAAATGTTGTGAATGTATTAATTTATTTTTACTTTGTGCTCTGTACTGCCCATGTGGATGTTTCACAAGTACTGCTTTCAAGTCAGCAGATGGATCAGCTGAGAATCAGATGATTGTTGAGTCAGATGACTTTAACAAGCAACTTAAATCCGAGTTTGCTTTAGAAATCTCCCACTTTCCACTTAACAGCATGAATGCAAATGAAATCAAAAGCATTTACTTTCTTAGCTTCATTCTGCTTTGCTCTTCTAACCCTGGTGGTCTGATCCTCTCTGCTGTCCATCCTAACGTTACAGTAGAAGTATCCCATCAGTCTCAACCTGGCTTGCCAAGGGATTGCTTTTTTCATAACTTTATAAACCTCTTCTTATTGCTCGCCTTTTCGTCTCTCATCCTCCACCTCCACAGCCTTGTTAGCTGCACCTCCTGATCAAAGACATCGTCTGAAGTGCAGTCATTTCATCCAGAAACATTTTTGCCCCGCGTCCTTCCTGATGTGGAGGAATGTGGACTCATTCTAATTCAAATCTGGATGTCCTGAAGGTCAGGCGGTCTGAGTGCTTGTTGCAGCAGACTGAATGGTATGAGAAAACGACTTTGCATAAAAGTAGCTGGTTGATAATGTGGCACAGTGATAATCAAAATTCTGCTTTTTAAAATCACTATACTGATAATACTGCTGATTATAAGAAACATACTGAAGAAACATACGTATTGGATTAATTTTTCTTCCAAATCTTTTCACCACAGTGTGACATAAGGCATGAAAGATAAATGAAGCACTTTATAGGCTAATTTGTGGGGTTTATGAAGCTCTAGTGGTTAGATTTGCAGACACGAGCCTCGTCTAGACAGGAGTTAAAAATCCCCCAATAAAGCAAAATGGCGCCTGACAGAACTGAATCCTGGCATTATAAATAAGAAAAAAAACTGCCCTGACATGCGTTATAGCATGACTGCATCTTTAGATGATGTACATCTTTGGATGACGAGTGTAGATCATCACTGTTTCGTCAAGAAAATTACACAAAAAAGAAGAAAAGGAATCACTGTCAGTTCGTCTGTTTTCAAATCTCTGTTTTCTTTGAAGTAGCTGCCATTCTTTAAGGTGAAATGACGGCCCAGCAACCAATTAAAGGCAGCTCTTTTAGAGTAGATTCAGTAAAACTATTTTACTACAAAACCATGGCAATATCAGGTTTACGCCTGTAGGAAAGATGTCAGAAGCAGCATGCTGGTATACTCTGGAGACAGCAGGGGTTATATGTGACTGCTGCTGCATGCTGATAAGGTGTGACTGTATGTTTAAGAGGACATCAAAAGTTCGGGATATTAAGATCGGTGCTCACCGCACTGAAACAATACACAAGGACAGAACGATGGTCCCTTGGCAAAGCTTTTATCCAGCAAACATCAGGGGCCTTTCAGCTTTCCCTACACTTCAAACCTAATCAGTTGACATCAAAGGTGACTCCCAGCAGGTGCTGCGTGAGCTTCACAAGGCTTGAGAGCATCAAAAAATATCTCATCAAGGTCGCTCCACAGAGACAGTTTTGACTGCAGAATGAATATTTGTGAATGACCTGCATATACAGTCTGACACTTACAGCCACTGGTTAATTGAGTCTTTGCGCAGAGATACCCACAAACCATCGGAAATGCTCAATCAATACAACATAGTCAAAGTGATATTTGAGCAACGGCTGACCTCACTCAGTGTTGACTGAAACAGATCAGATTTCCTGTGGGCTATTTGCTCTCCTGCCAAAAATCTCATTGGGAAGCAGTAGCAGAGAATTATTTACTCCAGACCTCCATGGATGAGGAAGAGAAATCTATTTACCATCATCTGGATGTTGTAGTTCTTAGAGTCGGGAGCATGTACAGAGAAGAGCCGATAATGGCATACTGTTTGTTAATGGCCACTGCAATGGATAGTTGCACCGGGAAATCCCAATGGACGTGTGTGCGTGTGTGTGTACTAAGGCTGAATGGCACGACTAACAGGAAGCTAGGTACCCCGGGGCCATCTGCTCCCTGCCATGGCTCACATGTCACCCTGTGACAACACAGCATTATTGATTCACACCACCACATCCGCTTCTGTGTGTACACGCTGCATGTGTGCATGTGCATACGTACGTGAGTGTGTACACAGCTATTTTGTGGACAGCAAATAATTGATTTGCACTAGTACATCCGCTTCTGTGTTTGTCTGACTGTGTGTGTGTGTGTGTGTGTGTGCGTGCGTGCGTACAAACACTAAAAATGTTAAATGGTCAGTTCATTCAAATAAAACTGAAAAAAACCCCTCTTCATTTGCACATAGCCATGCAGATAGTTCCAGTTTTGTTTTAAAGGTGCAATAATCAACACTTATGAATAAAATGGTTATGTAGAATGCGAGAGGTTGACATTTAGTTTTTTGCCTTTTACAAAAAGGATTTACGTTGCATTGATGGAGGAGTACCAACTTGAGGATTCATGGTAAAGCACAGGCATCATTCGCACCCGAAATAGTGGAAGGACTTTAGGTATACAACCAATGCAAATGGATTTGAGTGCAGTCCTCCAAACAGCTACCAGGGCTTAACCCTCACAGGTGACACTACATGTCGATCAAATGCTGACTGGTTTTTAAGTTAGTTTGAGCCAGAAAGGGAAAAGCAACAAATTTCACAAACACAAACACAAAAAAGTGTAAAAACAATAAAGAATGCAGAATTATGGGCAAAACGCTCAGACCACAACTGCACAGGACAACTATAGTTCTCAAAACCTTGAGTTTAGTCAACTATGGCTTCTGTCTTTTCCACAGTAGGGCAAAGCTAAAGAACCAACAACAGCACAAACAAAAGGAGGAGAGGCCTACATCTCAGATTGCTCCCTAAGCGGCACTAACACGCTGTAACAGACAGATGTGCATTTGTGAGGCTACGCAAGGTACCAACGCAGAGCGGCTGCAGTTAACATGTCAGAGCCATAATCCTAATGACTTCTGAAGAACCAAACATATTTCCTTTGCACAGTAATCATGGTCAAAACTCACAGAAAGTATACAGAGAACATGCCCAATTCAAAAGAATTCTTGATGACCCTACTCAATTTTTCTATATATATGTTCACAGGCAGCTTGTTTTGTGTGTGTTTTTTCCTCCAAGTTTCCGTTAAAGCCATGCACAACTCAGCATATACAACCACTTACTGACAATGCTACGCAGCCTGCTTTATTTAGTCCAACCTCGTTAATATAAACAAACCTGATGAATAGTCTTCATGAAGTGACATTTCCAAAGTTCACTTCAGCATTGAATGGAATACCAGCGACTGATAACCACTTCTTCATAATCTCCTGGCACAATCCTGATACAAGAGCGGTGAATGAGGACGATTATGTCACACGCCAAAAAATACTTGATAGGGGCAAGTAGTTGGATAGCCTCCTTGACTACATTTAAATCTCTGAGTTTGGAATTCTTTCGGTGGAAATAGTCCACCATGAATAAGGTTATATGACTTGTTTTTGTGATCTGAATCTTTGAGAATGACATGGGGTAACAAATGCAACAGGCTCCCTGAAGCTGCCTTTCAAATGGCAGTGGACACTGTTGCTGTAGACATGAATGGAAAATATCCAATATCTCTATTAAAACCACTTTGGTGCTTTGCCCCAAAAATATCAATAGTAATCAGACAAAGGCAGGAACCATTTAACCTTGCCCTATATTGATATGCTTTGCAGCACATGAGCGTGCCTTGTGGCAAAGTCAACTGGCATCTCAGTAGGTTCCTCATTATCGAGCTCGCACCATGACAGGAAAGGTTGAAAACTCTTTTATCTGCAATCTCAGATGGCTCATTGGAACATTTTTCCCTGCAGATCTGTGTTGGTTTGTGATGAGAGCAGGACAGATAGAACAGAAGCAAACTGGGCAGGGATTTATGTGCAACATGACAATTAGAGGACCACACAGGCACATTGATGGTAACTCTTCTATATTTAGAAGCCTCTCACATGTCTGCATTTTTTAGGGCTCTCGAGTGTCACCTGACACAGAGAGTCACGACTCCTGGTATTAGTGTGTCATTTGTGCCGGGAAGATACACGTGTACGTGTGTAAATGTATATGTTTGAAGGTGGTTGGTTTCTGCAGGAGGGAGATACTTTTAGTGTCTGAGTTTCTTCGCTCCATTTATTATTTATCTCTATGTGCTCTGAGTGGGATAGCTGGCCTTTTAAATGTGTCCCACATCAAACAGAAAAACAGCAGGTTTAGGTGATCACTTTTCTTTTAGCAAAGATTACAAAAGGTAATAGAATCATATGCATATATTCACACACCAGATCACTATCACTGTCAAACAAAGGGAATTTTGCAAGAGTCAAAATAAACAAAAACCACTTGCATCAGCACGTGTCCCTGGATGAAGCGTGCTCCACTGACAGGATTATCTGACCAAAGAACAAAAATGGCCCACACCCTTGATGGGCCACTCAGGAAAGAAAAACCGTTTCTTTCCATTATTTATTTACAGTCACTGTTCCCCAGCAGACATTCCTGCAACCCTCCCAAAGAAGGCCCATAAATAAGCACACAGGACGGGGTGGAGGGTCTCGAGGGGGGGGCGAGGTCACGGAAAGCAGCACACCCAATATCAATGCAACTGTGACAGAACAGCTTTTTGTGCGCTAATCTTGTCGTTTGATTGTTGTTCATACACAGCAGAGGTTCCACATTCACCGTGAAATGCTCTGCATGTGTGTAAAGATAAAGATGGAATGTCATTTAAGACTGATTTGAAGAATTCACACTGCATATCTGACATTCCAGTCAACAGCATGATCAAAATCCTTATTCAGTTTTAGAGACACATCTTGTTTGTCTGGTACTCTGTCTTTAAATCATCTTCCAACTACAGTATATATAAGTGACAGCAAGTGTTGGGTTTGTGGATAGCCATACATTTACTGTAAAAAGTAAAAAGTAGTTCAAAGAAAACTTTGACATTGTTTTTTACAATCTCAAGCTTTTAGATTAGAAGTTCAGGCACCACAAGACCTCTTTGACAATGGTCGAAAAATCTTAATGAACTTTTTAGGGCTATGACTTGTTCCAGTCATTGTCAGGAAGTCTATATGAAGATAGCAAACTGTTATTCAGGAAACTGTGTCCTCAGTTTGTAATGTCATTAAGAAATAGCAGTTAACAGGAAAAGCTGAAGTCAAGCTGAGGACTGTAAGACCAAGAAACATTTTCAAGAGAACTGCTCATTGGGTCGTTTGGAATAAAAGAAGACTCTGAAGTGACCCTGGAGAATAGTGCATCTATTCTACTTTGCAGCCACAACAGCGCAAAAATTTTGTTCATCGTCATAAAAGTATAACCTTTCCTGCATCCTCCTCATAGTAAAAACAAAAATCAGAAATATGTAAATGAGAAGGAAACAAGTCCTTGTTATGATGAGCAAAAAGTATTTTTGGAGGAAATAGGGTGAGGAATTTTTTACATAAAGAACACCTCTTTAACTGTGGAGCAAGGGTGTGGATTGATCATGCTCTGGGCTTTTGCTGCAGCTAACAGCACAGGGATTGTTTTGCTATAACTTCCCTTATAGCAAGGGAAGTTTGCCATAATTCCCCACAGAGTCCCCAACCATAATATAATCTAAAATATGTGTTTATCCCACAAAGGAATTGTGACATAATATGAACTAAGAGCAAAAACTAAACAAAAAATGGGCAGACCCTTAACTGCTACAATATCTGCTACAAGCTGCTATACTGGACTGTTTTCCTTTCTTTCTTTAAAAAAAAGAAGGGTTTGAAATAGAATGTAGTCTTGACGAATAGGATATCAAATAATTATGTTGTTTTTAACGTCATGTCTTTTGGAGGTCAGATCATGTCATGCTTGCTTACACCACCGACAGTAAAGGATAAATCTGCTTTTGTAAGTGTTCAGTCCACAAAATGCAACATTTGGATCTAAAGTCTTTAAGCATCTCAGTTTCCTACAGGCAAGCTACCGGAAGAAAATAGCCCTGTCCGACTGACTGAGGGCGTTAAAGCTAAGAGCAGCCTTCCTCTGTAGGAAATGTTTCTGAGATTACAGTTGCCGAATTGATGGGTGTAAACACAGTGGCAGATGGTGAGCGCTGAGGCCTGCACAGCAAAGGGGGTACAGCATGGGGAAAATCTTGGCTCTCTCTTGCCACATTAAGATCTTCTGTGGTGTACAGTCTCCATTACAAATCTGAGAGTACACATCAAGAGATAAAACTGTTGTCGAAATGTCCAAATCAGCTTTGGCTCTTTGCTGCATCGCTGTTTGATGATTGGAGGAGAAAAGAACTCTAAATGCAATTTGTATGAACGATCACTTATTTCTCTGCCTGAATGCAGGAAACAAGCAAGCTGTGTTCATCCCACACTCGGACCAGACTAATAAACTGATTGTGACAGCACCAGGGCGAAAAAAGAAGATTTGTAGCGTAGAACAGATGGATCAGTCATGACTTATAAAGCTCAGTACACTGTAAAACACGATTCCTCAGATGTAGCATTCCTTTCATGATCAATACAGACTCCTTTCAGTTTAAAAAAAAAAAAGGAAAAAAAGTTCAAAGCGGAGGTGGAACAGCCTTTAACTTTTGCAGAATGCACCCCTGATTAAAATGGACTCATGTTAAATAGACAATTTGCTGCAGTGAGATCCGAATTTGAAGTATGTGAGATCTCGTGAAAGATGTTATTTTCCACTTCTTTTTATGTCTGCATGTGTCTCCTTTGTGATTTACTTTGTTTGGGTTTTGTCTCTACTCTCCCGGCATGTCACCTGTATGGAGATGAACTATTTCCTCACTGTACCAGATAGTATCAACAAGGTGCGCAGTATTCCATAGCAACGTGAATCCCACCCACCAGCAAAGTGCTCAGGGAATCCCCCACAGGATGGACCCAACCCAGCCTTATATTGTATTCTCCTTACATGCACACACACACACACACTGAAAGAAAAAAGAGAAATAGGCCAACTGGATAGCAGCATTCCTCAGACACCTGATCTCTGTGTTTTGTACAAAATACAAAGAACACCCAAAGCAGACGGACATGTTGTTAAAGTGTTCACTAGTTTTAGGAAAAAAAATGCTTATGTGACTATGAACAGATTATGATGACTATGAACAGTCTTCAGTCAAAAATGACTTTAATTCTCTCGGCAGGGGACGCGTGCACAAGATTAAACAGCAAGTCTTCAAATAATAGACAAGTCACTAAAAAAACACAAATATAAAATTCACGCTGAGTCAACTCCCTTGAATCTTCAACCACCACAGAGGGGCTTGTTGACCTGCTAGTGCTCCAAACTGATTCCAAAATAATTTCAATTCATCCTTTGTTAACCAGAAAAGTAACAATTTTCTCATTATCCATCTCAAAGTTAAAAATATCATTATATGCCATTATGAATTCTAAGCTTTTACATATCAGGACATAATAAAAAAAAAGAATTACCCGGTGCTTAGCATTTCTTGAATTTAGGATAAAGCCACTTCCATCCAAATAGAACATGGTTGCATCTGAACAAACCACAAGACTTCTGGAACCATGTCCGATGAGACCAAAGTGAAGATGTTTGGTGAAAACCAAACAAACCATATTAGTGCAAACGCCTCATGCCATCTGTCAAGAAGGTGGTGGAGAGGTGATGCTGTGGGTTTGTTTTACAGACACAGGACCTGGACACCTAGCAGTCATTCAGTTGATTATGAACTCCTCTGTGTACCAAAGTATTCAAGAATCAACTGTGAGTTGAGACAACTGTCTGACAACTTAAACTTGGCTGAAGTTGGGTCAGAACGATGATCCAGACTTCCACCTGATTGAAACTATGCGGTGGGAACTTCAGAGAGCCGTGCATTGAGAAATGTCAGCCAACCTCAATGAGCTGCACCAGTCAACATTGCTTCAGTTTGCAGAAAACAATTACTTAAAGTGGTGACTCTACAGGTATGTAAATAATGGGGTATACTTAGTTTTTCTCACACTGCTTCTACATTTTGGATTAGCTTTTGTTAAATAATTACACATTGTAAATATATCTTCACTTGTTGTTCATCTTTGTGTGTAATTACCTGATTTACGACCTGGTGTGGAATTTTTTTTTGTTATGCCCTGACATGTGAAACATAGAATTTAAAGGGTGTACATTTTCTTTTTTTTACAGTGGACCAAAAAACATTGTAATTTTTTGCGGATGACCAAAGATAACACAGACGATGAGAAGGAAATTCATTTCTCAACATCGGCATTGAGCAATTTTTCTTTGGTGGCCAATCAAGTTTTTTTCTGATTTGGAGCTTTTCTCTGTTAACTGTCAGTTGTGAAACTGCTGTTTTTCTCTGGAAGGACATTTTGGCATTTTGCTCTGTGCTGCCCCCGCAGCCAGTCAAACGTCTCAGGTCAAGCATGTAATTTCAGAACTCGGATGCTGTCTGCTGCTTTGTTCAATCACTCAGTATTTACTGCCAGTGCCTGTAAATAAACAGGTGCACCACGTGTGGGTGAGGCTGCAGCCTGAACTCAGCTGAGGAGGACGATCTCTGGCAACACAAAGGTCAAATTTTTAACAGAACGTTGAGGACAATGGAAGGACCTTGTTTCACATCCCTGGTGTGGGAGGTAATCAGTGGACAATGGGAGCATTTTCAACCTCAGATGGGTTCTTCAAATACAGTAAGCACTTTGTCACGTCAAAGGGTCAGATTTTGTTTAACTTAAGGTATATTTGACTCACCCACGATGTGTAGACTCAACAATGATTAGTGGGCACTCTTTTTTGGGCTCAAATTGTCTCAAAAACAACAGGAAACAGAGACTGAGAACTGATAGAAGGCTGTTTCCACACCACTCACACATGTCACAACGTCAGTAATAGGTTGATTAGTCCCCACCTATGTTTTCAGAGTGGTGGAAAACACAACACTCACCTCTTGCCCACAATAACTCAAAGGACAGTCTAAGTGACCATAAGTACAACCTGTCTAAAATGACCATTTAACCATGTTTACTGAGTGTTTTCATTGTTTGGAAGACCTGTAAACTATCTTAAAATACAGCTAAAATAAAAATAACGGCCACTGAGCAGATGGTGGAAGAAATTATCTACATGCAACCATGTTGTCCCCACAAATGGATGGACTCCCACACCAAAGCCTGACTTCAGATTAGATTTAGGCATATTTGCTTCATCTCAACCCACTCAAAGCTTTCTCATTAAAACTGACTGGATGCCAGATAATTTCCTACCAGTGGCAGCCATTGTTCTGCCCACATGGCGAGGACACTAAGGTCACATCCTTCTTTTATTCTGGGAGTGTCGGTTCATTTGGTGGGTTTTCTAGTTTTAGAAGAAATTAAACTAAATGAAAACCAAATAAAACTGTGCTTTGACTTCTATGTTACAAAATAGACACTTTGTTGTTATTATAGACAAAATTCACCCATCTGATGTCTAAAATTCTGGCTTTTTAACCTGAGATCACCAGTGGGGCACATCTGCTTAACAAAGTTTGCAACATTATCTTTGAATTCTTAACTCAGGAGGAAGCCTGATCAAAATATGCCAATTTTTAGTGGCCATACACACACTGTAAACTCTGAAATATAACACAGGAGGCTTAGAAAAACAACCTACCTTATGATTAATAATACAATGACTTTTATTACACTGCAATATCCAGCCAGCAAGTTAATAAACTGGAGAAGCCAGATTTAACAAACCTTAGCAGAGACAATACTGTCACAGTTATAAAAGGTCATGTACTGACTCAAACAAACATCTCAGGGAACTCCCCACCTGATAGCCATTCAAATAAATATATGGAAGCTAAAGCCAACTTTGATATGAAAATAATCTGGATTAGATTTTTGATTCTCCGAGAGGACAAATCCACCACATTGACTCAAACTGCAGACATGTACTTTCATACAATCCCTGAATAATGTTTTGGATGAAAGGACTGGACTCCCTTTCTCTCTTCAGCCCATGCAGAGATGTAGTCATCACCCAGCTGTAAAACACAGACTGTGATGACCTACATTATTGTACAGTGGAGCACAGGCTCCAGGGACTTTGTGCAGGCAGCAGTGCAGCCCAGTGTGCTTTAGGCTTCAAGGCATAGGTCTGAAAAAGCAGACAAGAGAGTCCCAACCTTGGCGCACAAACAGAACAGTGCATGTTAAACACAGCGGCTGCAGATTAGCACTCTGTGTTCCTGGAAGGCCCTCCCTCTGTTGCCTGCCTTTGATATGTGGCACAACCTGCCACCTCCAGGGGCAAGACATACTCAAGGGGAATGTTAAACGCTCCAATCCTTTGAGATGAAACACTGGATATGAATCATTAATGCCCCTCCCTCCCCTCTAAATACACACAGACAAATTCCAAATCTGATACCTTCCAGCTAAAATAATCATGCACAACATAAATGTTATGTTCCCGTGCAACACACCTGTGCTAATTAAAGGCGTATTAATCATCATCCTGCATGTTTCTAGTGCAATAGAAGGATCTGTAAATGATTTGTTGCAAAAAAATGGGACAGATTCCGTCAGATTTCTACCTGAATGTGTGCGCAAACATAAGCAGATAAACGTATCGATTCTTTATGCATCTTTTAGAGGAAAAAAAGGGGGCTCTCGTAGCTGAAAACTGTCCACTCGTGACCAGAGGCCTGAGCACAGCAACCCAGTAGCTTGCTTTTCACTGACATGTGTCTGGCCTCATCTCTCCGACCAGAATCACGGCCCCGTATGCAGAACTGTGGTGGTCTTCTGCTTAACCCCTCAGATACAGGTGAATTCTGAAATAGTCCTGTACACTCTCAACCACCTCCTGCTTTTTAATGATCATTACTTTCCCCTGCTTCTAATAGTCGGTCACTTTCTGTCCCGACAGCTTTCTATCTGATTCGGCCACTGACTGTACGTGAAACAGGGCGGGTATTTATATCAAAGCGTCAGGAGGTGTGACAGAGGATGCTGTTCGATTGGTCGGATTAGGTCTAAATGCCAACATGGTCATCCAATCATAGCAGCTAAAAAAAAGGACGCCCGCCCATCTCGGCAGCTTTCCCTATCTTGCGTCACAGCAACATATTGAGAAGAATTTTAATAATGATCCACTTCACGTGTACTTTCGACATTGAGCCACCACAAGCCAAATCATGATGCTTAATTTGATGTCAATCAAACATTTAGGCAGGCCACGCTATACAAAGCTGCCCCCCCACACACCTACTTCGAATAATTTCTACCAGAGAGGCGGCACGCGAACGCAAAGCGCTCAACTACACGGAACCAGACCTACCCATCCCCCGTTATCTTGTATCCAGCTGTTAAGAGATCCATTTAAATACTCCGTCATCCACTCCGCAATGTTGTCCACCTGCGACGTCATCTCCTCCTTGGTCGAGCACTCGACACACACCGTGCCCCCGAACTCGAAGAAAGCAATAATCCGGCCCCAGTTCACGCCGTCCCGGAATAGTTCGTCTATCACCTCGGCGAACCTCCTCTTCGAAGTGGTGGAGGTGAGGTACAGCTGCCGCGACATCTCCGTAAAGTCCAGCTGGTATAGTCTCTCAAGCTCGTCCCCAGCCTCGCGCAGGACTCTGTGGATGGCGGCGAGCTGCGGGAGCCGTCTGCAGAGGTGGGGGTTGCTCTCGCTGTCCGACCCGGAGCTCTCATCACGGCACCGGCGGACCAAAGTCGGCGAATGGTCTCCTACAGATCCGTTATTAGGAGCATCTTCATCTCGGGCATCGTGGAACACCCACACGTATCCCCGCTTGGAGAGTTTATGGCAGATGTACTTTTCCACAATAATGCGATTACACTCGTTTGCCATTCCGGCTTAATTTGGCACTTTGTATGATCAGAGGTCGCCCTAGATAAAATGCATTATGGTCGAAAGTGTGCACTCCTGTAACGCGCGGCACAGACGCGTCCAAAACTAGGCTGCGTTGAGATCTCAGAGAAGCGAGCAGTTATCCCACACATGGAGAAAAAATACTTCGTAAATGTTTGAAAGCCTCTTTAGACCAAACTGCAAAAAAAAAAAAAAAAAAAAAAACACGCGCAGAAAACACCCCCGAACCCCCTTTTTCTTTTTAGTGAAGTCAGAAAAACACTGGTTCTGTGTCAGCAGCAGTCCTCTTTCCTGAATCCTTGGAGGGAACCTGGCGGCCGTCTCTTTGCATAGAAATCCTATATGCGGAAGAGGTTGGAGCAGTGCTGCTCTGTTCCTGTGCGCATCACCCAAACGTGGACGTGCTGCTATTAAAGATATGAATGAAAGCCTGAACTGTACGAGCCCGAGGGAGCTTTAAACACGACCAACTATTCTAGCAGCGCGCAACGCACAAACAGGCACGGGAGTGCGAGCCAGACAAGGTCGGACTGAGTCCTCCTCCACGATTGCTCCTCATATCCACAGCAGCTCCCTGCCCAGTGGGCCGCGCTCTTAGTGAGATATTCATGACGTCACCTACGCAAGTAAATCTACGCCCGGAGACCTTTAGTGAAGTGAAAGATCTGCGCTCAAAGCATCTACAGTCAATACTTTAATCAATCCACCATTTATTGCGTATTTAAAAAATAAGAGCGTTCAGGCAAGAGCTCACCAACACATGCAGGAAAAAGCTCCAACAGGATTATCTTTGATGTGGTCCAATCTCCCTCTTGTGGATGGAAATGTACTGTATGTATGTACTGTACATTTCCACGCGAGATCCCGTGTTTTCTGACGACGAAGCATGGTGTGAGAGCAACTCCGGGGAAGCAAACATAACACATTTAGCCACAAGCATCCACAACTAAATGACGAGGACGAGGAGTTTCTTTTTGCTTACAGGTATTTATTTTGTTTATCATTTAAGAAAAATAAGACAAACCTTCCACTTATCACATTTTCCTTCAATGGCACACAAGGTGAAAGTGTTCATTCTGTTTTGGCAGAAAAGAAGTCAGAAACCAACAAAGATGAATCAGGCAAATGAGTGCAGTATGACTTTCATGTTCAATATTTCGAAATTCACGAGGAATGTACCAATAATACCAAATGGAGACGTTAGTGTGACCACTGAACTTCTATGTTTCAAACATATTGGAAAACACAGGCTTCATTTGCATAGCTTAAAGGTGCTCACACAGAACTGCTTTAACATGAGCTACATGTTCTTTAAACTATGTGCCGCTACCTCAGGGGAAAGGAGAACTTTTGAAAGCAATAAATGAACGTTAACGAAACAGCTCTCGAGTGCAGGACAGCACGCCTTTAACCAATCTCGAATGAGAACATCATCAACCAATGAGTCATCCATTCTCACCTTCATATCTTGGGATTTTCAGTAAGGCTTCTTTTGTCATACGAACACTAAAAAACAGATCAAATACAGAACATTGTACACCGAAGTCATTAAACGATGCAGTAAACCACACGTGGGTGAAGTCACACAGAGCTGTCAACGGTTCCATTCTCATAGCGTTTGCTTGGTCTGTAGTTGCATTTTAAGGCTTAGAATGGGTTCCCACACCGCCGCACAGCTTTTACAATCTAAGACCAACAGAGCAGCGATATCCAGATAAACTCCACATAAATGCTTTACATCGAAGGACATTGTCTAAACACGTTTTGGCATTCAAATGTTGGTGCATCTAAAAATAAAAGTCGAACACCCGGATCTGTTAGCCCTGCATTCTATGCTCCCCGTTACAATGGACCAAAGGAAGACTTGCAAAGGTCTATGTACTTTTTTTCTTCTATACATCTCTATATGCAGAAAAGAAAAGAAAAGAAAAAAGACAACAGCAGAATTAAAAGAGTTTGAGGCTTGATGGGAAAAAAAAAGGGGGGGGGGAGCTGATGTCATTTAGGGAAATACAAAGTCACGACTGTCCTTGACCAGAGGTCAAAATCACGGGGACATGGATCACACATTCATGCTAGTCCATATTTAATAATTTAATAATATTTTGACCTGTATGAGACGCAAATCTCCAGCTCACCTCCGTAACTGCAGAAATGACTCGGACCGGCAAGTCTTACTCTGCCCCGACAATAAGTGGATCCTGGCAGGATTTTGAATGGGGAGGCTGAAAGTTGCACGGAAACAAAACAAAACTGCAAGTTAAAAGGATAAGGAGGTGCGGGCGGGGATGGGATGTGTAAGCTTGTGCAGGTGAAACGTGAAATCATGTGCTGGTTTTTCCCTCCCCTCCCTCCTCATATGACTTCATGGCTTCAGCTCGGTGCCTGCTTCTCTTCCTAACTGGAATGACGAGAAAATAGTTTGGTGTCGATTAAAAACAAATGGCTTTTCTCTCCCACGGGGGGGGGGGGGGGGGGGGGGGGGGGCTCAGTCATCATAAAAACACACACGTTCATGCACACAGTTCACCCACAGTTATTTCCCCTGTACTGTGTGTAAACATTTTTTTTTGAACGTTATCGTTTAGTGGAAGATAAAGTTTTTCTGCCTTAGTAAAATTATAGACTACAAACATGACACACTCTCCCACTTCCCCATATCAAACGAAGAGTACTGTCCTATCACTTCACAGCTTAGTTCACACATGGAGCACAAAAAACAAAACGTCCCACAGCATAAACAACACGCCGAGGGTCACGATCGGTTCCAAAACATAGAGGTTATTTAGTCATAAAAGGGAAGGTGCTTTGCCCGCAAAGACTCGGGGTACGAAAAGGTCGAGAATTGCAGTCTTATTCCGTGAAAAGTGTAAAATTCTCTGTAAAAAGTGGAGACAGTTCTGCAATACATGCAACAATATGACTAATAGTGTTTTTCACTGTAGTCCCTGATGGGAAAGAATTTCAAGCCATATTTGGCACAACTAGTTGGACAGGCTATTTGCTGTTTTTCCCTCTCTGCAAGGAGAAAAAAAAAAAAAAGAGTTAGCAGTGCGAGGCAGGAAAAGTCCGATATCTGTCAATCAGTGGTTTAGGAGGCCTACCTACTTTAATCCTGGCTCTGGGATGTTTAGTCTGCCCACATTTCCCTCAAATAAGGCAGCTCTCACACAAGAAGCAAGAGAACACATTAAACCAAAGTCACTGGAATGCTCTGAGATGACAGAAAAATCTAAGTAGTTATAATCTGACGGTAGAAGCTGCATCACTGGACAATCAACAAGTAAACACCTTTTATTTTCTTCCTTCTCATCTCTTTAGTTGATAGAAAAAGCACTTGGCTTGGCCTTTATACTCCCATCTATGGTTGTGCACTTGAATAACTTGGAGAAAAGGACTGGATGAAGGGGGCTGTGGAGGAGGAGGAGTACTGCACTGTGAGGACATTAAGGCTGCCATTACTCCCTTTTGTCCGCTGCCTTCGAGTGCTCCCTCTGAATCATGCAGCGGCGCACGATGCTGTCAAAACTCCCCAGGTAGAAGAGGGCAATGGTCCGAAACAGCCCCATGGTGACAATCTGTGCAGAAGTGGAGGAATTAACGGTGGCACTGACAATTAAAACGTCTCCTCCAAAGCCAAGAGGAGTGCTGCTTCCACAAATGGAATAAAATGATGCATTAGCTGTACCTGCTGGAGACCTTCGGTGATGGAGGTGACGGGGGACATTCCGCAGGTGAGGGCCGACAGCATGTAACCGTCTGGACCAACGGAGCTGTTGAAGTTTCCCTGCTGTGGGACAAAAAAAGTGCAACAAGAGGGGAAATTTACCTAAAGAGAGAGCACAGATATGTCTATCAAAAATGGACCGACTGAGCTTCTCACCACTGCATCCTTGACAAGGACTTTTGCGACTTGGTCTGGTTGCCAGATTCCAGAAGTCTCACAAATGAGTTTGGTCTCTAAAGGCTGAATAGACAAAGAACAGAGAGTAAAAGACCACAAATACTGGTGTAACGTTATACTGTATCCTGTCAAAAATAATGGAGAAATGTAACATAAATAAACATGGGAAAGGCTTCAATGGCGCCACAAATTAAGGAAGGAAGCCTCTCTTTCTACCATTTTGCATAGATGTTTACCTTTGACTTGTTCTCTTCGGCCAGCAGTGGAGTGTCAGTGTCGGGGGGGAATGCCACAGTCACATAAATATTGTATGGCTTTATCTGGAGAAAGATCGGGTATGTCAAACAATAGATGGCTTAGTTATTTGACATTGGTGAGAATTAAATACAACAATCAACAGTTTATACATTGATGAGCAACAGCATTTAGCAAGAGTGCCCCCTACTGGTAGACAGCAAATCCTTGGTACAATATTCACACATCTAATGCAAACATCAACATCCCCAAAACATTTGTGAAACTAGTCCAACTACATGCTTCCTGCGGATGACTTGAGCTGCTGTGCGTTTGGTTGGGGAATACAGTGGAAGTCTTTGCAAATGGGTATTTGACCACAAAATGGGAAACAAACCTCCATCTGCAGCGACTCTGCCAAACCGCGCAGCGCAAACTTAGACGGGGAGTAGGCAGTGTATCCGAACAGACCGATCTGGCCCGCCTGGGAGGACACAAACATGATGCGGCCCATTCTTCGCTCCTTCATGGTGGTTATGACGGCTCGTGTTGGATAGACGCTGCCCAGGTAGTTCAATTCCATCATTTCCTGTTGAAGAAAAAGGAAGAGACATCCAGCCGTAATGTAACTGGGCAGTCGACGGTGAGGTGCATTATCACAACTTCTCTGTTAATAGCAGACTGCTTATATCTAAACAAAAAGAAAAATAGCTGGGAGGCACCCACAGGTCCAGCAGTGCCTTAACTGTTTCAGCTGGAGTTCACCATGTTGTTTTTTTTTTTTTTTGTTACATTAACTTTTGGATTTGGCTCAACTTCTATTAAAATTTTATACGCTTCTGTTTAATGATGCAGAAAAACTTCAGTGTGTTCAATTAACCTTCAGAGTCAGAGCTGGGAATGTAGCCAGAAAACCTGAGGTTTGCCAACTGACCAGAGGCCTGGACTATGAGGCAGGTTCACTATCCCTGGAGATACTCTGGATACAAGTTAAAGAACTCTAAACAACCAAAAGCTACATATATCTGTAGTAGAAAAACTCCAATACCATCAAAGATTGATAAGGAGGAGCAGCTAGAGAAGTGATTAGGGCAACAGTTACCGTTGGTTGCCATGGTTTCAGACGAAAAGGATGCAGTTTATAATTTAAGGAGTGTAAAAAGTGAGGAGTCATCACGATCTTCCCTGCTTCCAGTCTGAATCCATGGAGTGAGCTGTCTGTTATTTTCCAGGTATAGAAGAAGTATAAGCAACAGTTTTAATCAGAGAAGGGGATTCACGCTTCATCTTAGTGCGCAAATCAACTGAGACTGTGCAGATGAGCAGGCAGCCACACACAGACTACTATGTAGGTCAGTGGTGCCACTGCCTCACATTCTAGTGCAGAAGTGTGAAAAATGACGATTCTCCAGCAAAGTCTCTCCTCAAAACAAACCATGTTGCTCTTCTCTACCATGTCTTATTTGTCTCGTGTGCCGTTTCCCTGAACTGAGATTTAACTCCGGTTGGATGTGCGATCAGCTCGCTCAGTCCACGACTGGTTGCCGAGGGACCTGAAGGATTCTCGCAGGCTGGTGAGGATGACAAATTCGATGAGGCACCGGTGGCCAAAGAAGAAATAAATAAATTAATTGCCGATGATCTTTTAAGGATGAACACTGGCATTTTATATGCTCTCTGTAGAGAAAATAATAAGAGCAGGTACTAAACCTAATGAAGTAACATGGAAAAAAAAAAAAGAATAAATCAGTCCCCTCCCATAAGAATTTCCTCACATGGACGCGTCTCAGTGAAGTCAAACGGTCTAACTCAGTGGAAAAACAACTCCTCTCACTGTCCGTGATGTTCTTTATCCTCTTTCGCGAGAATTTACTGGTCAGGATGTGCCCATTTTACATGTGTTGATCCTTTATCCCGAACGTAACCTGCTGTGGAGCAGGTTTACAACACAAGTTGTAAGGCGGTATAGCTCAGTAAGAAATTCAAACAGCTCGTCATGCTGAAAATCCAGAACTGAACCCGAAGGTAGGTAGCTTGCTTTGCAGTACATACCCAATTTCAGGTATTATGAGCAACATTATTTAGGGCAGGTGTTATTCTAGGCATATAATCAAATCAAAATTATGTCTCAAATCTCATTTTTACAACTTTGAAACCATAGATTTATGTAAGATGCAATTATAGAACTCTCTTATTCTGACGCGTTCAAAGGAGTGTCGATATGAGGGGCAAATGTCTCTGGCAATCTGATCTATTTCGTACATTTTAGAGGAACGCACTGACCTCCAAAGATGCACAAAACAAGGGACGCGAGTACCTACTTTAAAACGTTCGACCTCCATTTCCTCAAACTTCCCAGCGACAGATGTTCCGGCGCAGTTCACCAGCATATCAACAGGGCCCAGCTTCTCCTGAGTCTGCGTGACAACAAAAAGGCACTTCAACACTGCATCAATAAATCATTAAAAGGAATCCGATATGTGCCATTGCGACAGAGAAGGTGACATTACCTGTTTTATCACATTTTCCACCTGAGTGTAGTCACTGGAGACATCCACCGATACGCAGAGCACCACCTCAACAAAGAAATAGGGATTTTTAAAACAAATTTGAGAACGCAGGCTCTTCCCTTGATGTAAATACTGGGTTCATACCTGCTTGTCATTGATGGCGAATTTCTCCACCTCTTTCTTTGCTCGGAGCAATTTATCCTAAAGGAATGTGTTGTGAAAAAAAAAAAAAAAAACTTGGCATAAGTACAAACACTCAAAATGTCATTGTAGTTTTTTCACTCACATGAGGACCACCATTGGTCACATGGAGGTGTTTAACATTAAATAAACCTACTAAATCTGCACGAGAGCAACCTTTTACCTGACATGGAACAAGTTCACCTTTTGCCTCACTGTGTTTGACGTCAAAATGAGTTGACTATAACAACAAAACAGCGTGTAACGAAATATCAATGATTGGTTAAATGTGTGTGCTCACCTCGTCTCGTGCCACCAGAGTGATGAATGCTCCTTGCCTATAGCACTCGATTGCGATGCATTTCCCGATTCCACTTGAGCCTCCTGTGACCTGGACATTCACACATAAGAGCGAAGGTCAGACAAATGGTAGCTGATATGGAGCTCAGAGGCTAAGGTTCAAATTATGTAAGGAGATTGTGCTCCCTCAGCGTTATAAGCACCAAGTTGCTCATGAACTAAACTGCCTTACAAGTTCTTTACATCACCTCCCATAAAGTGAAGGAATTAAGAGTTCCTTTGATCCACATTGTCTCATACTTTGATAGATAAATGTCACCAAAAAGCACACCTTTTTAATATTTGAATGTCAAAAGTATTTCTGTGTCAAAACTTTTCAACATTAGTGAATCTAGCAGCAATCACAAAAACTGTGAATACAATATTGTGTTGACTCATTTAAAAACAGCAATCAAAATAAATGCAAAATATGTTTAAAACAAATCAGTAGGTGGAAAATTATAGGAGATGCAACTACTCAACAATTAAAATATATTGTTTTATCTCACACACTGGTAACTCAGTAGTTAACTACAGTCATTGCTCACGTGGGCGTGTCACTCCTCATAATGGACAAATGCCTGTTATTCATACGCCACTCACAAAAACAACCCCGTTGGAAGTTAAAGTGACCACAGGCCATTGGCCGTAATAGTAGTGCCACCACGACTAAATAATCCAACATTAAAGTGCAACGTCGAGCTGTGCAGAATCAACTGGAGCTTAAAACTAGCTGCAAAACTACAGTGATGAGTTAGACGTTAGCTACCGTTACCGAAGCAGGAGGAACGGAGTGCACTTACCACGACGTGGGCCCCGTTCAGTTTCAGAGGCTTGGGGCTAATGAGGGGTGATATCATGTAAAGCAGCAAGACAAAGGCGACAATAAAGGCAGCAATTACAAGAAGCATAATGAACGGGAGAAGGAGCCACCAGGAATTGATAAAGAACCAATCTGTGATCGTAGAGCTCAACCCTTCCTCAGAGGACATGGATGAATCCTTAGCTTGCTTGCTAACTAGCAGGCTAGTTTCGCGAATCCGATATCACAGCTACGAGGGCCGGCCTTGAGAGAGGGTGGCGTAAGACAGACCTGGGTGGAGTTACTCCAAGTTTGGGTTGTTAGTCGGAGATGTATAACGGCCAGGTTAACGTGCCACGGTGGACTTTGGTGCCTTGTGACAAAGCGCTATCTGGGCAAACTAAAACAAACTGAACTGTGTACGGCAACTGGACGTTTAACGTTTATTTCTGGTACTTGTAGTTCTCAAGCCCCTCTCGTTTCTCTGGAATCCTAAAAGGTGCTCGAGTGCGCATGAACAGCAACTCCCACAATGCAACGCAATATCACCTATAGCACAAATAGCCACAAGTCTATGCTGAAGCGGAGACCGAAAACGTGCATTTTTGGACCAATAAGCAATCTGGATAAACCCTGTTGTTTTAAATGTGATTTATAGAACAAGTGCATTGGAAAATGTTTTTTTCTCTCAAAATAATAAACTCAAAACAGCATTTTCTATATAGTAGAAAGGCAACTAAATTAACAAGACAATTTACATAGTATTATCAAACCTTATGAGACCTTTAACTATAACTCTAAGACTCTATTGCAAATCCCTGCTAATAGCAAGGCCATCATTTCCTTTGCATCTAAATCAAGTATATATCTATCTATTTAATATGTTACAAGAAACAAACACCTTCTCTGGACACAGCTTTAACTTTTATTTACACTGAGGAAATGAAAAACAGAAAACTGAAGCCATGGATCGCCTCTTCTGAAAGGAAAAGGCTCAAGAGTTGGCTGCATACACATATACAATAAAATGAGACATTCCTCTGAGGAAAAAAAACAAAAACAAACAGAAAAAAACAAGACAGTTTACATATCTCATGAGAAACAAAGTACAGTTGTATACGATTTCTCAAAGAGTTTACGTGAAACATACAGGTACTGTATATTCCTTAGTTGTAGTGACAAAGCACTTGATATATTAGAATAATGACTAATTCAGAAATAAACCAATAAAAAAAAAAACCAAAAACCTAAACATGCGTTTTTCTAGAAGGCACACGGTGCACACTGCCATTTATGGCTACTTAAAGCTCATAGTTGGAGAGAACCTTATTTTGTTGTCCAGTATGCGATGATTTCTCCAGCTGAGCCTTCACTGTCCAACTTTCACACCTATTTGCTGTTCTATCAAAATTCATAATCTGACTTTGACATAAGGCTCAATTTACAGTTTGTATTAAAGATAATCAACAAAGCCTGTAGATATAAATGATTTTTTTCCTCCCAATGTAGGTTGTGAATAACAAAACAAGAAAAAAACATGAGGAAAACAGTTCAAAGCTACAGAGTCCTTGGAAAAAAAATGCTGGTCTACCACCACTACGGATCGATCCCAAACAGCCATACTTCAAATGAGTAAACCTTATTTTTCTATTGTTTTTTAGGAAGGTCTTAACAAAGCTCTCTTCCTGAGTATCTCTGTCTCAAAGCTCTGTAATGTCCAGTCTTTGAGATTAGGGTGTTTTACCTGAACACATTTTCTGAATTCATGCCATTTCAACATCACTGTGCAAGTTTGATACAAGTACAATATATGCTAAAAAAGAAAAAAAAAGGCTTGTTTTATCTTCATAAAAATAGAGTGTATGTAAAGGGTTTTTGTTAATCTAGTGAGAAGTACATTGGAAAGCAAAGACAAGAGCCAGTTGCACCTTAAAATAAGTTATTTCGGAATAATTGTGTATGTCTGTGATTAGTTTCTCTGATCTGTATTCTGCTCATCAATACCTTTAGTCTTTAGCGCTCCCAGTCAAACAAAACACTGAAGTTGCCATGGTGGTGTCGATACCTTACTCGGAACAGCTTTACGTTGTAATTCTTTGGATAATCGTGAATACCAAATAAAACCAAGTCTTCCAGACTTTGCGTGGCTATCAAACTGGTAATCTCACCAACTTTAGATAACACACGAGGCCTAGTGAGTGGTTAGGATGAGACAGAGAGAAAGGGATGAGGAAAGTAAAGAGACAATTACAATTGCTTTGCTTTGGTTTTGCTTCATCATCTGACCTAGCCTTCCTGTCCAAAGTCCTCTGTGAATTTTTTCAGTTTCTCCAGATCTTGTTCGTTGACTGTCGGCTTTGTGCTAGTCAGAGACCTCAGCATGTCAGCCTGAGCAGAAGCAAGAATAAAACAAATTAAAGACGGCTGCAATACATTTCATTGCTGAAATGTGTTCTTTTTTTAAATTCATATCCTCACCATGCACACCACAGGTTCCAATAGCTTTTCCCCTGGGACATCCATCCATGTCATTTCAATTGCATTTGGATCGCCGGGCGAGCATGGAGTCAAGAGGTCATCAATAATAACGTTGGGGTCTGCCCTTGATGGACCTCGTACCTTTTGAAGATCATTACACAAGAATGGAAACCAAAGTCACAATCGGCCTTTTTTCCAACTTGTTACACAGTAGAATAAAACAGGGATAGAGGACGTACCCGTTTGAAGTGGGTTGCAGATTGGACCTTTCGAACAGGCTGCATTAGCGCGTCTCTGACAATGATGCTAACATCTGCTCCTGAGTAACCGTCTGTCTTCTTGCCCAGAGTGACAAAGTCCGAGTCAGTAAGGCTGGTGGGAGTGGATCCCAAATGGAGCTTGAACATGAAGGAGCGGGCATGCTCTTCAGGCAGAGGGATGTAGATTCTCTTCTCAAACCTGAAATGGTATTATTTGACTACAGTGAGAACGCATGAACGTTTAGTGGATAACAGCCTTAAATATCTAATGACATTTACCTTCTTCTGATCGCGGAATCTAGAGTCCAAGGGATGTTTGTTGCCCCAAGAACCAGCACTCCCTCATTGTCATTCCCCACACCTTTAAAACAACAATAATAATGATTATGTAACAAACACAGATGACAGCTGATAAACTGAAGAAAGTTAATAAATAAATTGGCAACATGGTTTAATGCATGACTGTAAACCGGACTAAAATGTGTTTAATTGTGTTTAAACTGTATACACAAAAAACATGATTCTCGTCAGGGTTTTTAATCTTTATGTCATCTAAACTGGAAATTGTTCCAACTATATTAGACAGAGAAAAGGACTGTCATTTCCTTTCTTTCCCAACTTCAATGCGTCAACGCTCTTTGCATTTCTTTGGTTTTCCCAACATATATTCTCCTACATCTATTTGGGGTGTGACCAGACTCTGCAAGCTGAGACGTTGATTTCATTTGACGTGTGTATCTGCAGCAGTTGTTCATGCTTCAGTTATGCTGAAGTAAATTTGGTGAAGTAAAGACAGAGAAGAGCCAAGCTATGCGACCACAAACAGTTTCTGTTAAACTTAGAAGGACATAGAAAAGTAGAGAAAATAAAAAGCTGCCTCACTTACTGCACAAACCTTTCCGTTTAAGTCATGTTTCAACCTAAGGAAGCTTCCATAGGGATGAGGATCCTTTGGACAGCTCCTTCCTCAAACGAACCCCCAGGCAACAGCAAAACATTTTACCCAAAACCGCTTTGGTCAAAAAGCAATACACTATTTACTCCCAGTGCCTTCAGGATGGCTCCATCAGCACTTATACTGGCTGAGGATTGGGTGATACAACTAGCATTACAATGCTAATGTCAAAGACAAAATAAATGTATTTTTACCCCTCTGACTGAATAAGTTCCATGAAATAATCTTATAGTGTTGTTGTGACACTATATTGTACTGTTTGATTAATTCATTCTGAGCCACTTTGGATCAGTCCAGTAAGCTTTTGTATTACCGTGTGCATGCACAAGAACAGGAGCTTTTCTGCCAGCTAAACTGAGAAAGCACTTTGATATTGTGCATGAACTGTTAAGTACATAGAAAGAGCTATTCAAGCCAGTAGTTTGTTGGCTACTTTGTTTTTCCAACTTCCTGGCACGTGATGTGCTGTTTCTCTTTGTATTCCACAGCAAAAAATCTTTTAACATACTCATGGCACATTCTGAAGGTAAAGAGAAAACCTACTGGAGAATACAGAGACGGCAACTACTGGCCCTCCAGCTGGCTTGCATCGAAAACAATATGTACGTATTAATATGTATAGTTCCACATTTCATTTAGAAAAGCAAACCCACAACAATGTGAATTGGAAATAAAGACCTGAAACCAAAATCCATTGAAGCAAATAAAGAAGAAAATATGGTATTTTTTGATTTATCATGTACCTCCACTGTTTCATTTCTGCTGCAGTCACACAGTAAGTCTGTTCATTTTCAGCTTTTACTAAAGTTGGTTACACAACATTCAAATTTAGTTATTAATGTTCTGCTCAAAAAGGTCCGGGGGGAGCGAGCATGCAGCGCACTTCCTCTTTTCACAGCAGCAAGGAGAAATGTCCCCCCCCCCCCACATTGAAAAAAATTAATAATTAGATGGATAAATTCAGGTGTGTCGCAAGCTTATAATTCCTAAATAAAAAAATAAAAAGAACAGTCCCTGAGAATTTAAGTACTTGGAACTTTTCTTCAAATTTTGGCTGATCTCACAGGCTGGTAGCTCCATCTAAAGAATACTACAGAAAGCAACCTCCACCTACATCAAAAACATTTGTCAGATTTTGGAATTATGCCACACTGATGGAGCAAAATATCAGCGATACGTTTGGACTTGACGAGAAATGAATAATTGTTGCCCATAAGACTCACCCTGCATCTGAACCAGGAACTCCGTTTTAATACGACGAGCAGCTTCGCTCTCGTTCTCACTTCTTGAACCGCACAAGGAGTCGATCTCATCAATGAAGATGATAGATGGCTTATGCTCCCTTGCAAGACTGAACAGATTCTTCACCAATCTGGGAAGCAAAATGAAGCCTTTCAGAAAGATAAACAGCAACTCCTACTGAGTGAAATACATTATTATTAAAAAAAAAGCCCATTATTCTTCATTGTGAGTAGAATAACAAATGATATCCTTAACCTATGCTTCAGTGAATAACTGTTTCTATGACCCACTTTTCACTCTCTCCCAGCCATTTGGAGACGAGGTCAGATGAAGAGATCGAAAAGAAGGTTGAGTTGTTTGCCTCTGTTGCGACAGCTTTAGCCAGGTAGGACTTTCCTGTACCTGGAGGCCCAAAGAGCAAGATCCCCCTCCATGGAGTTCTCTTCCCTGTCAGTCAAGCAGAGAGTTATTTAATCCATTTTGATTGCTCCAGCTGCTCCATGTAATAAAGATTAAGCTTTTAACCTTTATGAGCCAAGTAATGAGGTGGATCTCTAGTCGAAAATGATAGAATACCTGTGAAGAGGTGGGGGAATTTGATTGGGAGAATAACAGCCTCTTTCAGTGCCTCTTTGGCTCCCTCTAAACCAGCAACATCACTCCATTTGATATTTGGTTTCTCCATGACGATTGCACCTGAAA
The DNA here is from genome assembly GCF_036924035.1 of Leuresthes tenuis. Classification (NCBI taxonomy): domain Eukaryota; kingdom Metazoa; phylum Chordata; class Actinopteri; order Atheriniformes; family Atherinopsidae; genus Leuresthes; species Leuresthes tenuis. The sequence goes on along the minus strand of NW_027325368.1, from coordinate 14,242,121 downwards.
AGGGAATTTAATTCAACATTACTAATTAGTCCACCTAATACATTTAATTAGAGTAATCATATTTACTTAGTTCAAATAAGGTTTTAGGAACTAGGAAATATTACAAACCTGAGAGTTGATTCTGGAACTTCTTTTTCTCTGGATCATCACCTTCATCACTTTCATTCCTGATCATAAAAGCAAAAAGCATGTAAATATTTAATCTATGTATGCATGCAGAGTTTCATATTTATGAAGGGGGAAACCACTTTTTTTCATTCATGTATGAACGGCATCACATCAGCGACAAAGCCATCTGCCCCTCCCATAAACGCACCCTTTGTCATCAGATTGTGACTCTTTAACAGGCTTAGCAGGAGGAGCTTTCTCTTTCTTCTTCAAATACTCTTTGAGCTTCTCTGCTCTGTCCAGGTATTCTGCACACTTTCCCCGGATGCTCTGTTTAGCTTTGTCACCCTGAGCTTCATCTGTCAAGAATCATCACAAAAGAGACATACAGAATCAAAGTTCAGGTGCAAGTGTTGTGATAACCTTCTCTTAAATTAAGCTATTATAAAAGAATTCCACACATTACTGAATTTTTTTTAAAGGCACTTAAGCCACTCATGAAAAGCAACAAAAATGTCAAAACATAGTATTTTTAAATTGAGATTCCTGATGCGTCAAACAGCTTTGATTGTTGTAAACATGTCCCTGTACAATTAATTCCCATCTGCTGCGTTATTCCTTACATTTTACCACATGAAGGAAGTACTGAACCGCAGCCTGATAGAGACGCAGAGCCTCCTCATAGTTCTGAGCTTTATCCTCCTGAGCTGCCTTGCTGGCAAGATCAATGGCTTTCTGAAAAAAAACAACAACAACAACAACAAAAAAAAAATGCTGCTGGTTATGACACTTGTAAAGACTGTGTCAAAAATTAGCAGTAATATATTTGCATTACGTATCAGTATTTGTCTGAACTATCATAATTTGTTTAGTTCAGACTTAATGTTTGATCTGTTCTGCTCCAACTGACATCTCACACTCCGTGGAAGGCTAGAATAGTGATCGTGATGTGATTGTCGAGGCCTTTTCGTTCAATTCCGTTTAGTTACGCGACGAGAAAGTATAACTATTATACAATTTACAGTTTTAACGCAAATGCAACATTTTTTTTCTATTTCTAGTGTATGTTTCAGTGATCAAATAAGACCAGCTAACTAGCAAAGTTAATCTTATAAGTTGCCGCGTTAGCAAGTGGAAGCACATCGTCGTCTAATAATATACGCCGAGAGCCACCATTGTATCAGTAATTTTTTTATCGTTACGGTAAAAGTCGAGCATAGAGTCAGTCGTCTCTAACCTTTTTCATGTTTACAAGCTAATTCCTGATTTGTACCTTGTTAGCTAACAAAACCAACTATGCTAATTAGCTAGCACGCTAATTACGCTATATAACATCGTAGAAGGGATTTATACCGAATACAAACAAAAACACAATAAACCCTAGACCAGACGTTTGAGTCGTCACATCCACGATACTTTAAGGAGTGTTGTTCAAAACGTAAAGGAAACTTTGGAAGCTTGTCGAAGCGTTTTAGCCAGCTCAAGGGTTGGTCCACAACTTACCTGTAAATTGTTGTTGGCCATAAGGACTAATCACTTGTCCAATAACCAAAATAAGTGTAACACCACCGTGAAGTAACTACTTTTAAACACTACTCTGTAGAATTCAGCCGTGCACGAAAACTGTTAACTAAATAAAAAGAGTTTTTTGTAGACTTGTTTTCGTTTCTTCGATGGCTCCCGAGTCAGATCGAGGAGGCAACTTCCGCATTGAAAAGTCGATACTGGCGTACACGGAATGTGATGACGTCAAGACGTAGGGTCGAGACGGCTCATGACAACAGGCCAGCCCATAGTCGTAATATACGTATATTATGTCTATGGGCCAGCCTTTCGATTGCCATATTATTAAACCAAACGCGTATTTTTTTAAACGACAAAAGATAAATTGCCAGTTTTAGAATAAATTTACCACCAGTTTGAAGAATATATTTAGAATTAGCAATACGATTCTTTCGTTTGATTTTTTAATTTATGTGGGTATTATGTGGTGTCTGTGGTTAGTGACATAGCACTCCATAGCCTTTGTGTACAGTGAGTGAATGAACTATGAATTAACTATTTAGCATGGTGCTGTAGCATTAAACATGTTTATACGCCACAACTATTATTGATGAAGTATTTGAGTTTAAACTCTTTATGAAGTTGTAATAGTTCTGCTCAAGCTGAAGCTCATCAGCACTGCTTAGACTGTTCTAGTTTTATGATCACGGACAATCATGTTCAAATTTGCGGAGCAAACAATTTATCTGCGATTTCTGTAATGACCTCTTTATTCTCTAAGTACTCCCGCAGTTCTTCCACTCTGTCCAGGTACTGTTTACATTTATCTCTAATCTTCTGGTTGCCATCTTTACCCTGAGGTTCACCTGATGGGAAGAAAGAGGGCACAGCAATTAATATCCATTAACAGTTGGGCATTTTCATCTGCAGATACTTAGTGTTGATCAATCAAAAAGAGTCACAGACTGGAAAGATGAGGTGCTGCACGGCATAATATCTTAGCTCATGTTCGAGTAATATTGGTTGCACAATGTTTCCCACCATGGCAACGCACGTTTCAAAATGTGCAGAAAGTACTTGACAGCATGCTGGTAGGATCGAACGGCCTCTTCATAGTTTCCATCCTGGTCCTCCCGTGAGGCTTTCTGTGCAACAGCAATAGCTTTCTGAAAGAGCAGGAAATTATTTAATAGTTCAGAATCAACTTTGTACGTCTACTGAAATCTCCGTGATGAGTTACTTATCAAAATAAGTTAGTTTGTAATGCAAAGAGTCCCATTCGGTGCAGTCAGCTTCAGCCAGAACAAATAGAGTGAAGTGCTGGTGTTTACATTTCCTTCAACTTTGAACCATAATAAACAATAGTACCTAAAAACACTGATTTTGACTTGGTACTTAAGTGTAATACTGACCAGAAAAATGACTGATTACGTTTAAATTCACTTTCTGATTCTGCTGATTCACTCGGTATTTATGTTTTTTCATTTTTTCGTTTTTTGTTTTTTTTTGGTCAGCTGTGATGGATGGATAAACCTTTCATAAAAGCCCATCAGTCAAGTACAACAAAGTCTCAACAAACACATCAAATGAAGTTACTTGATAAATTGAATAATACAATGTTATAACAGCCTCTGTCATTAGCCTTCTGAATGCTAAATGTCTACATTTTCAGTCCAAACTTTTTAATACGTTCTTTTTTCCCGATTTGAATGTTAAAACTGTTGCCATGTCAACGGTTTTATGACCACGATTTGTTTTCAATTCTCATTTTAAGCAGGTGGCCTTCTTCCATCTGCTGAATATTACTAAAATCAGGAGTTTCCTTTTCACAAGTCGATGCTAAAAAAATGAAAAAAAGCCAGTCCATGCATTCATCACATCCAGGAAACAAGAAAGTAAAGTTGTTTTCACTGGGTCTCAAACGATTTTTTCCCAAAAATCCTTCGGTTGATCCAAAACACTTACCCAGAGCACTCACTGGTACCACCAAGAGAAATCACATATCTCATGTGTAAACCTCACTGCACTGGCCTGTAAAATTTAGAAACAAATTCACAGTCCTTATCAGATATGATGCCTTTAAAGGCCAAGCTCCATCATATATGACAGATCACATATCACCCCACCATAACTCTGTTCCCAGAATGAAAACCTTCTGGTAGTTCACAGAGTATCGAACACTACAATAGCACTACTCTTCTCCTGCTGAATCGTCTCCAGGTTTGGGTATGGGATGAAGAAACTGTGCCTGCTTTAAAGAGCCTAAAACTCACCTCTTTCACAGAGCTGGAGTTAAATCTGCTGATCTATGGGCTGCCGCTTGTTTCAAATATGCTCATATGTATTCAGTATACTTTGAACCTTCATGCTTCTGTTTTGATGTTTTTAATGCTGTTGATATTTTACTGCTTTTGTATATTGCCTCCGCACATGTTTAAATGTACTTATTCATGTTCCTTTTCATATCTTTTCTTTTCTTTTCATTCTTTTTTTTTAGTTTTTATACGTTTGCCATTGAAATTTCAGCGAACATTGGGCTGCAATTGTGCTTGGGCACTGCAACATAAATGAAGTTAAGTATATAGTGACTTTGTGAAGTAAATAAAGCATGATGTCGATTTAAGATCTGTCCTTGTAGACTGCACTGCACAACTCCATTTTTGTATGTGTAAGAGTAGTATACGAAGAGGTTCGGTGAAGCCCTCCTTACCCAGAGCAAGAGAGATACTGAGATGTGTTGTGAAGGAAATACAAACACCAAAACAAGCCATGCACTGCCAAAAAAACATGGCTGGTCATACTCCTTGATGAAAACATCAAATTAACTATGAATGAACCATGTCACACGCTGTTACTTAGCCCGCAGACTCCATGGCAGTATTTTTAGTCAGCTGGGCAGCTCCAGCCGCGCAGCCACAACAAATGCTGTTATAAATGAATCAAACACAGGAAGCAGTTTTATCGGCGCAGAACAACCCACATATAGAGAGTCTGAGTCTGAAAGGAAACCTGGCAGACGACAAACGCTTACTGTCCGAGTAGCTACACTCCAAACGAGGAAGTTCCAATTTAATAGAAAATACACAGCCTACCTGCAGATTTGTTGGCTCCATGAGGAGCGAAAAGGCTCAACAGATTCAACCCCTGATCCCCTAAAGTCTAGTTTCGTTTACGCAGCGGTGTAGTCGCCGTACAAGTTAAGTTCCTGTTTGCCTATCACTCCCTCATCTGTCACACATGCGTCCAAAGAAAGCTGCCTGCCCGGTCCAAAGAATGACAGCGATGCTGGGCGCGGAAAAGTGAGTCACTGCGCTTAATTGTTGCTGTGGACGTTCCAAACTCGAAACAAGCTGCTGACAACAATAATGTTCCAGTTTTTAACATAGGCTCCTCTCAGATTTTTTTTGAGACGTCAACCTTAACAGCAGACAAACATACAAATGAATGGATTTCAGTAGTTCCTGAAATCTCTCGTTACATACAGTGTCCCACAAACACGGGACACGAGTACACGTACATGTTAGTATTGGCGACACAAAAATCCAACTCTGAAAACGTTGGTGTGATGGCAGTGTCCTCCACTAGAGGTCGCCCCAAGACCACTTTGAAATGCTCAGCGACGTGTTAGGCGCTAATCCACATCTGCAGCTTTATGCTTCGATGTAAAAGTTTTGTCGATAAAAACGCGATATATATACATACAATGGCCCATGTGCAGATGTTTCTCGGGTGCATTTTTTATTCGCTTTTGGACGCGTTTTTTTCTTGTGTCTTTTTGCATTTAGTCTAAAGATCTCTCAAAAATAAAGAAAAATTGCAAAATGACAATAACTAACGCCTCCTTGGAGAATGTGAAATTGATTGGATCAGGATAGTCCTCCAACAGAATCTGCAATGGATAATCAAGCACATATGAGGAGCGTTTACGTTTTAGAGGTACGTTACTTATGACCTCCAGAGAAATGAAGAGAAAACAAAAATGAAAATAAAAACAGGACGCGCCTCTGGTGACCGGTTAAACGCAGTGTAAATGATGATGGCAGACCTTTGGCCCCGCTCAGTCACAGCGCGTTAGCGTCGAGCTCAGACCCACGGCCGCCTGACACCTGAGAGCTGCAGTGTTGCGCACAGTTGTGTTGTTCGTAACGCAGAAAGATGGCCTAGATAGTTTGGGGATATGGAAAAACAGGACACACCTCCAACTGTAGAAGAGAAACTTAAAGCTTTGTGACATAAGCGGACGTGTAGACCCACTTAAAAAGAGCCTCGTGTGTAAACTCGCGGCGCAGTTCATGGAGAGCAACAGATGACAAGACCTGCACGCACGCGGCGGGTTGCTCTCAGCATCTACAAGCGTCTCTGATGTGGAACATGGCGAGGGGGATGATCGGAGCACATATCCTCGCTCTGTGTTTGACCTCTTGGATAACACTTTTCAGGGAGGCAGATGGACAACAAACTTATAATGACTTAACAGGGTTTCGTTTGAATCCACCGTACTTTAACCTCGCAGAGGTGGGGAGTATATCTGCCACAGCAACCTGCGGTCAGGATGAGGCTGGCACACCGAGATTGGATTTATACTGTAAACTCGTCGGAGGACCTACAGCCGGACTTCCTACTCAAAATATACAGGTAAGAAAAAAAGCACAACTTTTATTCCGTGCTTTAAATGGGAATGCAGAAACAGAAAAGCAACCGTATTTGATCATAACATAGAAAAGAAAAATAGAAAAACCTTTATGTAGAAAAACACTTTATTCATCCCCGTGGGGGAAACTCAAAAATAACATGTCATGTATATACAAATAATGAACTGGTGTTCTTATGAAGATGTGGCCCTGTCCTGTGCTCCTTTTTATAGCGACAGGAGGTGAAATCTGACATTTCTGCATGCCTTACCAACTTGTACAACTGCCAGAAATAGTTTTACAGTAGCCCTGCAGTAGTTGTTTCCCACGTTTTCTAAAGGAAATGCTCTTCAGCAGTGGTCCTACTCCCTCAGAAGTCTCAAGCATTACTTGAAAAAGTCAGGAATTCCTCTAATCCACATTGTTGGTTGAACAGGTTTTTATTTCGTTTGATTTCTTTGCAGCTAAGTTAGTTATTTACCTCTGCCACATCCATTATAAAACATGCTTGTTTGCTGTAATAATTCAGTTTCGCTCTTATGTTTCTCAATACCAATCATTTGACACCATTTAGGGTCAGTTTTGTGACTACTGCAACTCCGCGGATCCAAGCAAAGCCCACCCAGTGAGAAATGCCATCGATGGGACTGAGCGGTGGTGGCAGAGCCCTCCTCTCTCCAGGGGTATGGTCTATAATGAGGTGAATGTTACCCTGGACCTTGGACAGGTGAGATGCCATGTTACTCTGTGCACAAACAGATGTTTACCAGCTGTTACTTGCTGTGTGAATAATCACAGGTCTGTGGTGACAGTAAAATGTAGCACCTGAATGTTAAAGAGGGTTTTTTTTCTTCCTTGGCCACTGCTGTGCTGTTGGGACATGAGTTGTGCCACATTCACTGGAGTGAGACTGGCTATTTGCAATATTTTTGCTCCACATTTCTTGTTCTTGTTGCTGCTGCTTTGTTTTGGACACACTGGGAAGAAAATAGTTTGACTCGCAGTGTTTCATTCACAAGTATTCCGAAGGTGTTATATGATTATATTTTCAGTGTGAGCTTTATCACTTCAGTAAGCAGCAATCATGTGCTGCGGTTGGATTCTTTCCAGGAATCAGATTCATGCCCCTGTGGCCGGAGAATATGCTTCCATCATGACCCGCGTCTCTGGCAGGAGTTTGGCCAACGGCCCATAAAACTGCACCTCACGCTCAATTATCCGCTGTGAGGAAAGAGAGGAATGCTGTTTCTGGATTAGGGATCAGAGAGATGTAAAATCTGATTTGAAATGTGCAGGTGGACTCCTGGATTTCATGCTCGATAAGGGTTTTTACTAGTTCGGGAAACATAACAAAAGCGCTCCTCTGCACACGTGTTGCACCTGTGGCTTCCAATGGGCACTGTGTCAGACAATGGGTGTGGGCTTTTCTGTCTCTGTTTTTAGACGGACTGAGCTGAGCAGAGATCCTGCGCCGCTAATTATAGTCCACGCTCGCTCGAGGATGGACACATGCACGGCCTTTAGAGATGTCAAACTTTAATACGTGGTAATGCTCAGTTTATTTGGGAGCAGGGAAAGCAGCATTAATGTATTATAGCATGCTAAAAAGAGCATGGTGAGATCTGTGACTGTGACTACCAACCACACAACACCCTGCCCTGCCTCAGTGCACACAAACACACACCACACACCTGTCACACACATCTCTCTTTTAATAGCATCTATAGCAACCACCAAGTCTATAATGATTACCTGCTGCTGTTGTTTTTTAAGCTGTTTAGTTGTTTTAGTGCTCAAATCCTCAAAAATACTCACTGATAGGAAAATTGATATAGAATAGAAACATGGCATTTCGAGGACATGTTGTGACTTGCTTATGGGAAATGAAGATTGAAGCTCCCTAATTACTGAATTAAGTCTAAAGAGGGATACTCCAGAATCTTGATGACAAAGACTTTGAAGATCCGGATAGATAATGATTGAGAATTTAAATTGTTTTGTTTTATTACCCATTTACCTGCCTTAGAGTTTTATCGCTGTCCTCCAATACTCAAACGTCAGCTCATGCGTTATCTTGGACTTGACTATAGCTGTAAATGTTTGACCACCCCCTGTGGGACTTGATAGCTTTGTAGATTCTTTTGAAACCCACATGATAAATGATGCATTTAATGAAATATGTGGGCTAGACCAAGCTGAATGGGTACTGTGGTTTCTTTCAAGACCAAACGCAGGTGGCTGTTCGGATGCTGTCTGCAAAGCCCTAAGAAGATATAGGAGATAATGGCACGATTGATGTTTATGTTAAAACTACGAGGTTCAAAGAGAGGGGCTTTTTTTGACAGACCTGTTTCCGGTTTCTCTGTTTCGAAGTGGATTGTTTAAACTTTAAAGCATGGTCTGCTTAGTTTACAGCTACACTAATCTGATCAAAACTCAACTCGGTTGTTTGTTAGAGGAATTTTACACCAGTACACTCTCGGGTCAGTGATGGCAGCGTCGCTTTGTCAGTCCTGCTGAATTTTGAGTAGACATGTTTGCTTTCCTCTTAGACCAAGAACCTTTCTGAACCAGATCATCTCTTGATTTAACACTATCATTAGGAAAGAGGAAATAGCTTTGGCACTGCTCTGATTAAGGAAGGAAAAAAAAAGTTGGCAGATTAAAGGGCAAATTAGATATCAGACCTCAGAGATATCTGCGTCCCTAGTTTACAGGTTTGCTTAAAAATGTTATTAGATAAATGGTTATGGTGTCTTTTACATGTAAGCCACAGTTGTTGTTTTATTTTGCCCAGCTAACATGCACATTTAGAAAGAACTGCATTTTATGCCAAAGGGCTATCATCAGTAAGAGTAGATATTAATAATTTATGCATGCTTTAGTAGTGGCATTGGTACATATTTTGACAAGTATTGGCATATTGGATAATAACAAATGTGTCAATATTGATAAATATTCAAGAAGGACCTTCTCTCAAGGAGAACCTTCTGTGAGAACGACTAACAAACCATTAAGCAAGAGGATGGATTGATCATGCACTGTGTCTGTGTTGCAGGTAGCGGAACAAAGAACATTTTATTGATAGATGGAAAATGAAGTAAAAAAAACTGAAAGCTCAAGAGTTTGCCAGTGCTCCTCTAGATTAATCTGTCATCATTTGTCTGTGTGGTCTATCTCAAGATGGCCTGAGCATTGTGCAGAACTAGATTTCTTTGCTGGGAAAGAATTCCCTGAACAAGAATTTAAAGACTAAAAAAAATTGCTGCAGGAGAGGATATTCAGAACTAACCATGTGGGATGCCCAAACTTTTGTTGTACCCCCTTTTTTTGTTAGCTTATGATGGCAAAATATGAAAGTAAAGAAGTAATGCAAAAATGAAACAAAGGATATGATTTTACATCTTTTAGAAATCACCTTAAAGAAAAATCTTGACAAGGGAAGTTCAAATGTTTGGATGTCTTTTCAATTTCTTCTTGTGACAGGATTCATTTCTAAACTCTCATCGGCTCAAACATTTCTTGATAAGCTTCATGTCAAAGACAGGTCAATGCAAGCAGGCAAGCAGATCCTTGTTTGTGTGACTTCTTGGCTTTTGACCCATGGCAATTAATATCCTGAGTCTGGAAATGACCTCTCTGGTCCTCAGTTGACTCCTGTATGGAAGTTAAAAGTGATGTTTGGCATAAACGCCTCAAAAGCACCTACAATGAATGCAACTGGTTGCAATCGGATATTTATGGCTGCTCTGATCATATGTTAATAATTCCTTTGATTAAATGAATGTAAAACATAACATTTTGAATCCTCATGTGCCTGCCTCCAAGTCAGTATAGAAAATTCCATGATCTAATTCAGGGAAACAAGCTCCCATTCGACTGTTGGGTTTGCAGCTGATTCGGAACGAGTTTGAAATCATGTCAAATCATGTTTTATTTTTACAGAGTCAGTTTTTGTTTTCATGTTTATTATTTGTGCAGCCATACACATTAACACCGCAAGAGCTGCTGAAATACTGCTCTTAGATCTGGGCATAAATTCATGACCATGAAAATACCGGCTTCTTTTCCTGGAACTTTTCTCCTTGTTAAACTATTTACAGGACCCAGTAGGTAAGCCATTGTTCTGCTAAACATTTAACACCATGTATCAGACTGCCAGTCACTCCTTTTTTTCTGGGGAATGTATTTTAGGAGCCGTGACTACATGTGCTTATCTGCCCGAGTGAGTCCAGAGTTGACCATGTGAGGCAAACATGCCAGAGCTTACTGCTGTCCGTCTGCTATTTGATGAGTCTGAGCTGCTTCTGATTGATAGTCAGACGCTGGATATATAAAGTACACTTTTTGTTTCAATAAGGTCCTGATTGTCATCTGACTGATGTTTAAGGGTCTGTGCTGGTGAAGGTTAAAGTTGTGTTTATCTGGTGTTCGTGGTGGAGCTTGATGGAGTTCATTGGTGGCAGTTTGTTTGGCTTTGAATTGTTGTTCACAAAGCGGAACATCTCTGTGCTTATGTGATTTCTCGGCCAGAGTACTGATCTTTCACTTTAGATGATGTAAAAAAAAGAAAGTAAAATCCATGACCATGTAATGAAGTTGGAGGAAAGTGCTCTCATTCATTTTAGTCCAGGGGCTTTGCCTCTGCTCACAATTCTGCAATGGTGAAGAGACCAAGCTTTTAGGAACTTAATTTTAGAGACATTCCCCGGGAACCTAATCCTCTCTCTCAGGGGTCCGCCTACCACCAAAGTTGGTTTGAATGTTTTATTTGCAGCCGTCGCCCCCTTTTGTGTTAGAATCCTTTAAGGCGGTATTGTGTGACATCCTTTCTGTGCTCTCAGACTCTCACAAAGGTTTGGCTCTCTTAAAGCAACCTAGAAAGTGACCTAGCCCTCTCTTTTCATTTTGATAAATGGATAGAAAGAGGTGGTGTAATTTGGTGGTGAGAACGTACTTAAACAGAAAACACATACAAAAACATAGGTCACGACTGAAAATGTTTAATTTTCCCTCTCAACAAGCCCTCTTCTACTGAGCCTTCGTATTGAGCAGACATAAAGGCACATGCATGGATGATACAGAATCCGTGCGCATGGCTGTGCGGCCTCCTTCTCAATCATGCAGTAAATGGTATTGCCTGTTATACTGATTGAGGTATCATATGATTTGCAAGTGTAAGCCCCTAGTTACTTGCTATGAAAATCTGATCTGTGATCTGACCAGCTGTAGATAGGTGTTTTATCATAAATATTTGCAGGTACAGTGCAGATGGCTCAGTCATAGACCAAAGGCAAGATTGGTAGTTAGATATATTGCTCCAGTGATGATGGAGGTGATGTAAGTGACTGTCTTTATCCAGGCTGCCTGAGGCATTAGGCCATCCCAGCTGATATTTACCGCTCCACTAACAGCCATCGTGGGCTTGGTAGCATTAGCAGCCTGGCTTGAAGTGTGTATCTCATTTGACTGTTGGATTGCAGCTCCACCTAAATCTGGAGCTGCAGTGTGGAAAAGCTTGCGGGGGTTAATGTGGGATCTTTTCACCTTTGCAAGGCCTTTGTCATCAGTTGGAACACGGTAATGTTAATCACCGGTCACAGGTTCACTGACGCAGGCGCTGATGCAATAGGGAGTGTTAGCAGCAGCAGTTTTCCTAGACCTATTTGACAGGGCTGTGTCATGAATAGCTCACTCTTATGCATGCTATCAACTGAGGTCACTGTCAGAGATCTAAGAGAGTACTGCAAGACTACACAATTCAATATTACTGTAGTATTTCACATGTTGCTTGTGAAAAATTGCTGTGTAGAATCAATACGTTTTATGTCCACATTTAAAGTTTTTAGGTGTTTTTTTTAAATCCAAAAACTGATGTAACAATATGCATTTTAACTGAGGGAGAATTTAGCTAACAAACAGAAAATGTGATATGGAATTACTAATTTCTTGATTTAATGTCTTTTTGTGAATTCAGCATGGCTTTTGATGATTAATAAGATCAAATACAAACACAAGGTTTAATACAGTAAAGCACAGGTAAGTTCTGGAGTAGCTGCAGCTCACACTTTGACTTTGAGAAGACTGCAAACAAGTAGAAAACTGCATGTTCTTTACATTTCTGTTACACCTAAATGTCTCTTGTAACTTTTAGCCATCTGTTCGTTGTTACCGTATGGAACTAATTCTGTCATGGAGACAGAGAAAAATACTCCAGACAACCCTGTTCCCCTTCCATTGCCCCACCTGTTGCAGACAGACAAACAGTTGTACATTGCATTGTTATAAACTGGAGGGCAAATGTTCTACCCCCACAGGGCTGCAATGTTTTTTTTGTTTTTTTTTTCCTGCATGGTTGATCCACTCTAACAGAAGGAGATGCCTATTCTTCTTTGCATTGCATTGCCCAATCTTACACCAGGAGCTCACTCAATCACTCATCACTTAATGTAGACTAACCTCTATTGTGTGCGTTGGTGGGATCATATCCTGTCTCTGCTTTCTTTGACTGCAGTTCCCAAAAATGATCTACTCTATGTGGCATTTCTAACTTACATCTTATGCCCCTTTGATTAATTAGAAGTACAAAGACAATATATGAAGTATGCTTTAATAATTATTTGATTTGATCTCATCAGCTGATTCTTAAAAATAACTGGAATGGTTGCTACAAAATCACTCCGCACACAATGTCAAGACTGAACAAGCAACACTTTATGACTGTGAACTTTGGCCCTCAGGTGGCACTACATGAAAAACCGACATAACTCCATGTAAAGCACTGCATGGGCTCAGGAGCACTTCTGAAAGTTGCTCTAAGAGATCACAGCTCATTGCTGCTTTTACAAATGCAGAGTAAAACTCTAACACGCTAGAAAAGTTAAATGAATGAATTACAAATTCAAGATCTAGGAATGCAGACACCCTCTCTGGGCCCAAGCTCATTAAAAGCAATCTGAAGTTAAGTGAGAAACTGTCTTGTAATCTTGTAATCTTTAGTGGAAATTGTGGATTATGTGTCTCCTTGGCTATAAAGGAGCAGAACCAATCCAGTTTTGTGGTATTTCAGCAAGTCGATGCCATGTATGTCACTAAATGTTGTGGTTTAGATTATAAACGTTTCACTTTATGACTTTTCATTTTATATTGTTTGTGTTGTTCTGTATACATGCTGTCTCACTGGACAGTAGGAAAGTTAAGTCATTGTCTCAGTGATAAGAACTGGTGCCAATGTTTTTATTTATTATGGCTATTGTGCTATCTAAAACCCTGAGAGCCTTTTTCACAAATCATATCTGCACTCAAAAACAATGTCTTGTTTTTATTTTCACTTAATTAAAGGTCATTCTAGAATAAACACACAAACGTCAGCTGTTTGGACCTCCAGCCTTGCGTGATTTATTTATTTACTAAATTAGTCGACTTCCACCAGTGGTGATCCCGAACTTGGTGCAAAGTATGACAAAGGAGGTCCCAAATTGTTGTGTATATATAAAAAAAACCAACAATATAAACGCTCAGTTTCAGCTTTTGACATGTCAGAACATTGGATCTACCATCAGGGCAGCACAAAAACGTGACAGTCAACATAATGGTTAATGCAGTGAAAAATCAGAAATTTCAGACAGAAAACATCTTTTGAATGGCAGAGAAAGTTGCGAGTAATTCCTAACCAGTTCGTTTTGCAGCACACTTCATTTGATCAACACAAAGAGATTGCAATTGAAAAGATCCACGTGGCCGGCCAGACTAAACCAAAGTTTCTGGCAAAGGGTCATGCTATCATGACATGCTACCACAATCTTTTTATTATGTCTCTATTAAAATTAGGATCAAGCGTGTGGGAAGATAGAAGTTAGGTCTTGCGGTTCTGTAGCTGATACTTAAAGGGGCACATTTGCCATGCTTGAACAGTCATGCACATTAACGGTCAGGGCTCAGCAATCTAGATTTAACCATTCACACACAAATATTGGGCATGACATGCTCAGGATCGACAGATAGTCATAGTAGTGCGTGTGGAGTGAGGAGGGGAAAAAATGTTACCCTGCTGTTAAACTGGTGTTTGGTCTTAAGGGTCATGAATGGGTCTCTTGCCCTGTTGTGTTGATCTGAAGTTTTTTGTAGTTCTGGTTAGTTTGTACTTTGTATTCGTGATGTAGGACATCAAGGTCTGGAATTCAAGAGGGCGATGAAAGGCAAAGAGGGTAATTGTCACACAGTCCATATCTGCCACAGCTCAGCCGCTGACCTTTTGGACACCTACCAATCCCCTCCCAGTTCTAACCTCCATGTATGATTCTCTTGCCTAAGGTTTGAGGCTGCGCATTCTGGGAGGGACAGAATATGGCTCTGCTCAAGTGTTATTCCAAGTCTATTAGCCACATGCTTGTCATTGTGTTTTGCACAGCTGAAATCCTCGGCTCGTGTGCATGGCATGCCATCACAGTATTTCATACTCCCTCCAAACAATACAAAGGACCCTGGATATATTTTATAAGTGTGTGTTTAGCTTGGCAGGACACAGTTGGAGAAACAAAGCCTTGCCAGAACAGGTCTACCTCTTCTAAGATTAGACCGTCTGTTTCTGCCCAAGTTTGTTTTTCCGGAGATTCTTCACAGCAACTTGTAATCAAGTCAGTATTAAGTACCACAGGATTTGCTACCAAAGCATCACTTTTTAATGTAAAATTAGAAGATACCATCAATATCAATTACAGAACTTACATGGTAAGAAGCAGTAGTTGGAATACCTCTTTTTGTCATTTAGGGTTAAACTAGAACAAAAACAAGATAAAACCTTTTACATCGTTAATGTCAGTCATCAAGACTGTATCAGCTAACTGAATAAGATTACTTGTCAAAACTAGGAAGAAAATAACTGCAGATTCTTCATCAGTAGCTCATATGAACACGGCGGTTGCCATCAAATGCATTTGTAATGGGATGTAAGGCCTATGTTTGGCATCAGTGCAAAAAAAGCCAACTCTGTTTACTGTTTCGCTTGTATACAATTACTCACGTTGAAAAAATGTGCAGAAACAATCATGGCTGAATGACACAAGCAGCCCTCAGTTAACTAGTGATGCAGAAATAATTTAGATTTAAATTGATGAATATCTACTATCTAACCCCACAAACCCCTGACCGTAATGGTCTTTTAGAGTTTGATCGATATTCTTTAAAGGATCTCTTTTAGTTAGCTCTCCTCTGATAATAAGCGGTGGATAAGATTTTCACGGCTGTGGGATGCTGTGAGTGATGAGTTCCTGAAAGCAGGAACAAGCTCTGCTTTTGGGGCATTAGGACAGAGGGGGAATGTGGCGCTATGTTTGGAATTTTAGACGGGTCTGCATGCCAGCCAGCACGTCTCTTGCCACCCCTACCCTTTTTCCCCTGCTGCCATTTCGCCCTCCTATACCCCCACCCGAATCTCACAGCAGCCCGTGTGAACTACACTTCCTCTTGGTCCTCGGCAGAACTAGAAAATTGATTGTGAGCAGCTCCTTGTTTCTATTATTAGATGACAGCCCCCCTTTTTGTGTGCTGCATTCATCTTTTTTTGTTTTTTTTTGTGCATCCTGTTGCAAGTGGGTGGAAGTGTTCTCTGATTAATTTCAAGACACACCCCATCTCAGAGTTGAGGGCAAGAGGAGGCATTTTTAGCTTCTTTATTTACTTGTACTCCGGCTGTTTTTCCACAGAGGAGACACTGATTAAAGGACAGTCAAGTCAAAGACTATTCCTGGTTTTGTTAGTTGTTAGGGTTTGTCGTCAGTCTGCAGAGAACAAGGTCAGACAGTTCAGTTAACCCCTGAACTCTCTCACAATCTATCAGCAGAATAGCTACTTGAAATTGAGGCTGTGGGGAGTGGGGGAGGATTTTTTTTCCAGCATTGTGGATGCTCTTTGACACAATGACTCCACAGCCAATGGTTTTGCCATGCTTCACGTTGCTTTGATATGTTAACACAACTCCTTGCCTCGTGCAAGGAGATCAGAAAACTGAATATTTCAAATGCCTGCTGGGCTTTTCATCAAGGTGCTGAGGGATGTTAGACGAGTGCGGGCCTGCCTTCATCCTTCTGAAGATATAGACGCCTGTAGAAATGTCTTTCATTAAGACAGACAATAATGTTTTAGCAACAGTTTTCCATTTTCAGTGCAGTCCTAAAGGCATCCCCTTTAGGTCAAGCATATACCATCTCTGCTTTTCCAACCATAATAAATGTTACTTTGGGGTCTTTGAAAGCAATTTGATAAACTGTGTTTCAGCTTTACAAAAACGGGACAGGGGTGTAGTCAGGTGTAGGCGAGGCCTTTTGTTGACACTGCAGGTGTCTCTAAGGTAGACGTCACAGGGTTTAAATTCCAAGTCAAGTCGAATCTGTGGCTGATCAAACAATGAGAGCTTTGATTCTCACAAATTACCTTTCTGTGATACAATGCTCAATCAAGCTGAAATCATTGCTTTCAGGGCTTGATAATGATGCTGATGAAGTGCAAAGGAAATGTACTCCACTAAGCATCAGCGGTCTGACAGAAACAATCACTGACATCATTTTGACTCTACAATCTGATGGAAGGAGGAGATAAAGAGTTCAGAGAACAGACAGGGATCATGTGGGCTTAGTCTTTTCACTAACCTTGCTGCACCTGCAGTGGTTTTACTCACTCAGTACTAAAAAATATTGCTGTATGGACAGATTCTGATGAAGTCATGATACAAAGAAAATAAACATCTCAAAACAGGAAGCTGATTCAATTGAAGTCATTATTTCTGTGGTGACCACGGTAGATATATATCAACTGGGCTGATGTTGTGCCCAGATGTTTACAAGAAAGGAAGAATATTGTATGAGCCAAGCCTGACCAAGCCTTAGTCAACAGAGTCAGTAGAGCAGTGTTAGTAGTTAGCAGGAAAGTGCGACATTTAGCCAAAATCCACTTTGAGCAGCGTCTGCCTTTGGTTTACCCAGCTCTTTATGTTCTGATTTTCAGCTCTTCCACGTAGCATATATTCTTATCAAGTTTGCTAACTCACCTCGTCCTGACCTGTGGGTGCTGGAGCGCTCTGCAGACAATGGGAGAACATTCACCCCCTGGCAGTACTTTGCACGTAAGTTTTTGTTGTATTCTAAAGCAAAAAGAGTCATTTCCTGCTCACTGCAACAGTTTTTCACATATGACTGAATTACCTATTTGAGCTGTTGACTTGAATTGAACAGGGGGAACAAAATTGAACCTGCATTTGCTTACAGATATAATTAGTAAGACTTCCAACACTTGGAAATGTCAGCTATTTTCTTTCGTCATCGGATGACAAAATCTAAGCTTCTATTTTGATAGCACCTGGTAATGGGTTATCTTTTTGCAATAAAAAAGTTAACTGAATTAAAGAAATGAAGAATACCTGGTAGATTTAGTCTAAGAAATAAACTCTTTTCACTGCAGACATTGTTGAATTTATTACGGAGACAAGGGCACATATGTTAGCCATCTAAAGATCCAGCATATATATTCCCAGAACTCCTGGCACAAGACCACACAAATAGAGTGCAGTTATTATTAATAATACCCCGTTATTTCCTACCATGGCAAGTCTGCCATGAAAAACGCCTATTGTGAAGGTGGATATAAGTGTGTTTACTGGTGTATGTTTAATCCTTGCACACTGATTAACCTGCTTAAGAGAGTTTAACATAGCAAATGTGTGTGTGTGTTGTGTGTGGTCCAGGTTTTTACTGGTGTTGTAGGGACTAACACAGTCACATTATGGGAATATTTCTACCGAAAAAGTAAAAAAGTTGTATTACCGTATTTCCTCAGATAAAGACAGAGGCCTTTATTTATGCCATATCATTGCTATTTGCATGATTTGTCATATTTTTCTACAAAGCCTTTTTTTTATCCCTCTAAACAAAATTTGGAATGGTGCACATAAACATGCCCCATTTCCATATATGTGTGTGAGCTTAAAGTCCACTCATTCCTATGGGAATCCCCGTAATCTCTGATAGGTGTGTGTAACTCTGATGTGCTTGATTTTGTTCCCGTCTGCAATTTGTCTCGAGGATGTTTGAAAAAAAACAATTTTTGTATTTAATAGCAGAGTTATATTGCAACGTGTGCCAGGAAGTTCGATAAATGAAGCAGTGAACAAAGAGATTACAAGTCTGACAAACTGTGACCACATACCTAACACTTCCAACACCTAACTATGCAGCAGCATACAAACTGATCTTAAACGCTTCAGAAAGTATTACTCACTTGGCATCACTGTATGCTGTGTCTCTCTGTCAAATGCTGACTCCACTAAAAGAAAAATAAAAGAGCCTTAACAAACATGTTTAATGTTTGTTGACTTGTCATGTCTGTGTTATGATATCTCATATCTGGACCTGTACACAGCTTATCATATATGCTGTGATTGATTGAATTTACACCCTCATGTTCATGCTGAAGTTCGATCACTCCTTCAGCAATATATTTTTTTAATGCTTTATTTTACAACTATGTTACAATTCTATACTTTTCTGAAATTTCCATCCCCTATCTAATTTATGTTCATGTTGACACAAAAAACGTTAACAGGTTATCATGTTCAAAATCCTATATGCACACATGTCCTTTCCCTTCTTGTTTAATTGACTAACAATGTGGCTGATTTGTACAGGCAGGTGAAGAAAGGAGTTGCTGTAAAAGTTGGTGATGCAGTTCTTTTTTTTCTTTGTCAGATTCAAAGCGTGAATGTATTGAGAGGTTTAAAAAGCAGCCCAATGCCCGTGTTTTAAATGACGATGACCAGCTCTGCACCACAGAATACTCACGGATCATCCCTTTGGAGAATGGAGAGGTAAAATATTGATTAACGGGAAAACAAATGACAACAAAAGGAGAAAAGGAAAAGATATGTCGAAATCCAATGCAATTATCCTATTTTAAACTTTGTACTTCTCCAGATTGTGGTTTCTTTGATCAACGGCCGTCCAGGTTCAAAAAACTTTACCTTCTCACCGGTGCTGCAAGACTTTACAAAGGCCACCAACATCCGCCTCCGCTTCCTCCGCACCAACACTCTGCTCGGTCACCTTATCTCGAAGGCCCAAAAAGACCCCACTGTCACACGCAGGGTGAGACACAAACTGTATGACCTCACACTAAGGTGTCATGCTGGCACACTCTAGTTTCCCATTTGTGCAAGCCAAACTTGCTGTTTTGCAACTGCTGCCTGCCAGTTTCTTTTTTGCTGACCCAAACACACTGCTCTGCTTACACATTCATCATTTTGAAGAGTTAATGTCAGATTTGTCCATCCAGCCAGCATGGGAATTTCTTTTGCTGATGACTGGTTTGAACAGCTTCTGCAGACAGCAGGTGTGAGATATGGCACCTCTCCCTAAACCACAATACAATATGTTATTTAAAGAAGCAGTTTCAGACTCTGTTTTAAAGCAAATCGCTTGAATACATGACTACTGGCCAACGGTACTGTGCAAAACTCTTGAGCCACCCTTCATTTTTCACATTTTACTTCCAATGAGCCAGATTCTCTTATAATCTTTTATTGAATACAAGTGATAATGATAATATTAACATGGTTTTGAGCAACAGTTCTCTTTCTGAAGGTCTTTTAAAGTTTGCTACTTTTTCAATAATTCCTAGTCCTTGGACCTGTCCAATTTCAGAGGAATGGTTGTTTTTTAAATGTTCTACGAAACTTAACACCTATGAATTATTCGAAAACATTTGTTCCCATTTCTATAGTTGAATCTATGAAAAATACTAAAGAATACACATTATTTTTGCCATGCTGATGTAATCTCAGTATGGTTTACAATATGTCCTTAAAAGTGAAAAGTGAAGGATAAAACTAGTGACAAGCCTTGAATACAATCTAGAGCAGATTAACAATAGCTGAAGAAGATGTCCTTCAGAAATACAAAAAACAATCCAGCAAAGACCTGGAACAGGGCCTGAGATATGCATCAGGACCTTCAGTTGACCCATCTACTCTTCACTGAAACCTTATCAGAAATTAAATGGTCCATGGAAAAGTGGCTTCCAAGAAGCCATTGTAAGGCAGGGAAACAGGAATAAAGGTGGAGCTATGCCAAATGGCACAAGACAAGAAGTCTTAAAATCAAGTCTTATGGAGTGATGAACCCTCTCCAGAGCCCAGGCTCAGCAATAATAAAGCAGCGTGGGATCATCTTGACAGAAATCAGTACAAAACACAGCCAACAAAAACGGGAATAACATTTTTTTTGACTTGAAACACTGCATATATCAACTCCATCTTATTCTTATCTTTGTTATATAATGCACTGATTAACCCCTTAAAACCCTTTGTTATGTCTTACTAATCTTTGCTGCCAAGCAGGGCCAGACATTTCATCTGCCGTGGTTGATGTCTTTGATAACAGAACTGCTACTTTGAAGTTGTGCTGGTGCTAACATTTTGCTTATTTGCTGACAGTATTACTATAGTATCAAAGACATCAGCATCGGGGGACGCTGCGTTTGCAATGGGCATGCTCAGGTGTGTGGCAGGGGGCGTAACCCAGACAACTCACAGAGGTCAGTAATACTCTTCATTTTCAGCAGTGCTACGAACATCTGACATGACACTTGTGTGGTAAGCTCTGGTTGAAGGATTTTTCAGCACTCATTAATTAGAATCTGAGCTATTCCCTCATTATATTTTCAACAGTTTACTTTGAAGTGTAACTTCAGCCAGAAATTCAAATTCTTCAGCTTATTTATTAACAGTGATGTTGTCTTTTTGTACAACGGGCTCCATTGTGTGATGGATTCTTCTGAAAGGGACAGCGTAAAGACAAAAGGCATGCCGCCAAGTCTAGTCTGTCAAGTATCATACAGATACAGTCAAGAATACAGAAATATCTCTAATGAAGCGAAGGAAGGATAATTAATGCAGATGGTACTGACATCAAGATTGTGAAGTGCACCACTTTATTTTTGTTCATCTATGATAAACTGCTGCTTTGACCCAGTTCAGACCTCCGTATTCTGGAAGCTGAAAAGAACAACATAGGATTTATGGATACTTGATAGTTTTTGATTGTTTGATAGTAACTTGAAGCATTTTAGACGACTCTTCTCAATGGCTTTAAGCCGTTCTAATATTTTTTACTATAACACCAGAGAGTTATATGATAGCAGCAAGTACTTGAAGGGACAAACACACAAACACACAAATCAGCCCCGATAAGCCTGACTGACCAATGACTGACCTCAGCCTTGACCAGTGACCCTGACTTACATGCAGTTCTGTGCCGGTAAAGTTTACATGCATGAGCCACGCTGTGCTTCACATGGGCACAGGAGCACACATAAGAAAGCATGGTTGTGAATATAGAGGGTTCAACCTAATTATACAACACAAGAATGTATAGCAAAACTAAAGATGTTACCCTTTTCATCAGTAAAAGAGATAAATACACATGATATATAGTCATTAAAATTCTTAAATAATTCATATTTGCATCTTATTTGCACATAGAACAAGGTCCCCATTACACCATGAGGTCCTATCCATAGTCCAGTACTGTATTGTCTGGTGATACAGTGGGATATACATCTGTATGGTTTGTTAGTAGACAATATTCTTTGAAACACAGTTATTCATTTATTCATTACATTATGAACTGTCGCTCTGCTTCTTGTGGATTTAAAGGCGACTGTTTGCTAATGTGTTTGTCTCAAGCAACTTCATCGTGATAAAATGCCAGTGATGTGCAATTTGCACTGTTGCCTTTGAGCTGTTAAAAATCACTGAATCTCAGTGTCTCACCTCCTCTCTTTAGGCACCCATGTGAGTGCCAACATAATACCTGCGGTGACTCATGTGATCGCTGTTGCCCAGGCTTTAACCAGAAGCCATGGCGTGCTGCAACTGTTGACAGCCCAAATGAGTGTCAGCGTAAGTGTTCTTGTACAATGCTTCATTGGATGTGTTAACAAAACCACACTCTGCTTCTCCCCATGCTGCTGGCACCTTGAATTACGACCCCCACAGAGGACTGAAGTGTCCTCTTGCCTCTGATACTGAAGCCCTGCTGTGGATGCCCTCATATGGTATTGTTGTTAGCCTCAGTGAAGAGTCAAGAAGACATTCCTCATATGGTGTGTGATGAACAGCAGAATGCACAACTAGCTCCGGGATAGCTGTTTTTTGTCTTCTTACTTAGCTCATCGGTTGGCTTGCCTGGCACTCCTGTGCCAGCCTAGACAGTGGAAGATAATGAGCGATTCCTCCAGGCAGCCAGCACTGCCTCTGTGAGCTGGAATCTAATTGCTTTGGCCGGTTGACAAATTTTCCCGTCATGAAATATAACCTGTCAGCAGCCACGAAAACAAACAGAGAAAGATGAAGAAGACTTGTAATCCAATCAGGGTGGTCATGCCATTAAAATGCACCCTAACCATTCATAAACACTGAGTCACAGGGGTGGCATTCAGGAAGTGGATATTCCATTTTGTTAAGCTTGGATCTTACAGTTACTTTTAGTATTTAACAAGTAGCTTAAGGTTCTTGAAGTCAGAGTTAATTTACTAGTATATAGAATACTTCTGACTGTGTGTGTGTCTGTGTGTTTGTTTCGGGGGTTTCCACCTCAGCCTGCCAGTGTTTCTCCCATACCTTTGACTGCTATTATGACCCTGAGGTGGAAAAGAGGGGAGCAAGTTTAGACACCTTCGGCAGGTACGATGGAGGAGGCGTGTGTATCAACTGCCAGGTAAGAAATGCATGTCAAGTCTAAACTGATTCTTGTTAGTGCATCTGTCTGTTTTTGTAAAGGCAAAGAGAGTATCAAAAAAAGAAGGGAAAAATGCATGAAATGTATTTCTATCTCAATAAAGTTCTCTGTGAAGCATTATACTGTATTATTCACTCTAAAACGTTGACAGTTTTTTTCTGGAATATCATAGAGAAGAAGAGAAATGTATGTTTTATCTCATCATCATAGTTTGGTGTTTTTCTGATTACCCAGATGTGTTTTCTGTTGAAATCATCATGGAGATGAATGTTGTGACTAAAATGGACTTTCAGTTATCTTTCATGGCAAAATGATAGTAAAATAAAAATCTTTTAATCTAAAAAGAAAAAAAATAAAGATAATAAAGATAAAAAGCAGCGTCCACACTTTTGTTTATTTTAGGTTTTCTGAAATAGATGCAGGTAAAAAAATGTCATTCCAGCATATTTACTATTTCCTTGTAAGCTGCACTTGATTTGTTTTGAAAGACTTTAGCACGCTCCTGGTGGAATTTAGGTTTAATATCTGACCACCCGTGGTTGCGTATGAGGTAGAGTTCAATTTATTCTTAGTCTTCCTAGCACAGAGCTGATTTTTAAGCACAGTCCATGTATTTTCTTCAGGGATTGAGTTCAAGACTTGGCGAAGATTTTTTTTTAAAAAGTGTAATCGTCTGCTTTATCCATTTCAAAACTCATTTATGTTTTGCATTATTGTTCTGGAGACATTGGAGCACCTAGTCGTGTCCATGTTTCAGCTTTCCGATGGTTCAAAGTTATGTTGAATAATTCTGATGTGGTCCCCCTACTATTTTATTCCATCCACTTTATGGATCCACTGTGCTTAACATAGAATATAGAACATAAAAGTAAAGTGTTGCTGGGGGTGAATGCGTCACATTTATTTCTCAATGATCATTGTTGGTGAACACCTCAATTCACGCTTTTATCAGGCTGCAAGGTTTCGATTTTGGAGCTGTGGGTTCGTTCTTGGACAGCGTCCGTTCATTTAACGCTGATGTAAAAGCTGCTTGGCTGGTCACAATGACACTGGTGTTTCAGCAACTTCCAGTTCATGGCAGACCTCCTCGTTTGTGGATCCTTGTTTTTCCCTGATTATCAAAACCAACTTATTTTTTAAGCTGAGGGTGGCAGCTCTAGATCTTATATCTTACGTCGGCAAAGTGGCTACAGCTCCCAGTAACTTGTAGAATTATTTAAATTGATGATCTAAAAGTCTCCCAACGTGTAGAAATGGCTCAAAGAGACATTCTTGGACTTAATTTTGTACATTTTATTGGTCAAAGCACCGAGTGCTTTCAAACAAACCCTTGTTATGACGGCAGAGTGATGCTACAGTCATTCATTTTCAGCACCACTGATTTAATAAATTCAGTGTGTGCATTAATAGAGTTAATAGAGTGTGTATGGATAGATGTAGAAGAACCCAAATAAATTCAAGCGTGTGCACCAGATTATTGTTGTGTAGTCATTCTGCCCTGGAAAAACAAACAAACAGAGGAAATCATTGAGAGCAAACAATTGCCATGGTATTGGTGTACACTTAGTTCAGTTTTGAGTGGATTCCTGATTACTTTTTTAAAATCATTCCTCAGCACAACACTGCTGGAGTGAACTGTGAGAGATGCATCCAAGGTTTCTACAGGCCTTACGGAGTGCCGACTGAGTCTCCCACTGGCTGTATACGTAAGTCAAATATTCTCTTTTTTATTTTGACCTACTTTATCTTTACTGTACCCAAATTTAGTTCATAGTTGTTGCTGTTGTTTTTTTAATAGAAGTTCATTTTGCCAAGATCTGGGTGTTGCCCATTTGGGAGATGGTTGAGAAAAATGTTGAGTAGATGTATGAAGGCTTATGCATCTCTGAAACCTTTAACAATTTCTTTAATTTTACTGAGAGTGGATTGTTTTATTTTTTTGGGGTGAGGGATGCAGTCTGTTTTCCTTTAACTCAACAGAGAGTGAAAATGTCTACTGAGGCTGCTGGTGCATAGCCATGTGTGAGAGATCCCTGCAAACATACTGAAGCATTTTACTATGGTGGCAAAAAGTGGTAATATGGTACAAAATTGCATTTGCGTTGTTGCAAAAGTCTGGTACCTGTGTTGTTTTGTGACGTATAGACCACAATATCTTTTGATGGCTCTGATATGCAGAACACAAAATGCAACAGCAAAACGTTCAGCTATCTAAAACAACTGAAAGTCAAGAACTTGAGGTTTTAGCGAATGCTATAGTGTGGATATTTACACCGTGTCACCTCTGTATCAGACAGTGACTTGAACTGGGCCTGCATAACATGGCACATGTTGTCTCACATTGTTGCAATCGGGCCCCTATTGGACCACACCGTGGACTTTAGTTGCTCAGGACGTTTTGCCGTTTAGAAAGTGCAGTGAGTAAGTAACCGACTATCTGATGCAGAAGCAACACACTGGGAATTCAACAATATTGCTCTCATTTGAACAATTACATGTTTTAGGCTTTAGTTGTTTTGGGTCACAAAAAGCCTCTGAATAGCTTTCAGCGCTGGCCCAACCACCACGAAAGCTTCTGAACCAAGAGCCCCCAAAACTAATAGTTCTCTAAGTAATGTTTGCTGCAGGTAAGATCTTGCCTACTCATAAGAGCTATTTATCATCCCTTTTTACAAAAGTAAATGAATGAATAAACAAACTAACTAACTAATAAATAAATAAATAGATAATCACTTTAAGCCTTGAAAGGCAATAAAACCTAAAAATATCTTGTATATGTTTCCCAAGAGTTGCTCATGTGTATAAGAATAATTGCTGCTTGCTGCATCAAAAAAAAGAAAAGGGTTGATTCCAGAAATACTCAGTAATACAGTAATCACTGCCATCTGCAGTTGTGCAAAAAAACTTATGCTCCCACCACTGCTGCTTTCTAAAATTGTGCTGTTTTTTTTTCCTGTTTTATGTTCTCATGACATATGTGCTTCAGATGCTTTAACAATGTGATTTGAACATCAAAATAAAGAGTTAAAAAAGTTTGGCTTTTTTGTCTGCTCTTCTCTCCAAACTTTTTTTTGTAAAAAACCTCCATCCCCTTGTATACTTGAGAATGATGTCATTATAAACCATTTCTTAAAACTTTCTAAATGTTGTTGTGTCACTGGAATTCCATATGTGTCTGTTATCTTCTTGTTTTGTACCTCAGGGTCTCCATATTAGCTTTTAAACACCACTTCGGCTCACTTTTTTCACCAGCTTCAATCGGTCTCATGGGCACATTGCTTTGTATTTGCAAGCTTTTCCAGGTTGTTGTTGCAGATGATTTTGGACCTAAATAATGTCTCACCATGAGGGCATTTTACCTACAGTATGTATGAGTAACCAGTGAAGACAAAACATGGTTTTATTCAAAGACAGGCTTAAGCACCTTGTTTTACACAGACACAAATGCATCATTACACCATCCCCACTGGCACCACTGCTTATGTTATTGCTAAACTGTCATTGTTTACATTACTTTAATGCTCCATGGCTATTTCTCACGGTATAAATAGCTGGCAGTTGTGTTTGGATATTATAAAGTAGTTGGATTAAACTAGCCGCTCAAAACACTTTGAAAAGTAAACCTTACTGTCCACAAACCTAATTAAGTCAGCTTACCAGGGGAATTTTCTCTGAGTCAGTAAAATGAAGAATCATGTTTTGCTTTTAAGAGCTCTCTGTTCTTCAAATGGTAACCTTCTACATAGCTATTTAGCTGTTTAGTGCACAAAATGTATTTTTCCTCCTGGTTCTTTTACTGCCAGTTCGACTTATCTTATGTGCATCTGTGATTATTATCACATTGTTACTTATTTGCATAATATTTTTTTTTACAACATCATTTAACTCTGCAGCCTGCAGCTGTGACGAGAGGACAACTGCTGGCTGTGAAATGGGGTCTGGGAGGTGTATATGCAAGCCACAATATGCTGGAGAAAACTGTGATAGCTGTGCTGACGGATTCCATTCCTACCCCCAGTGCATTCGTAAGTTTATTTACTGTAATATGCTTTATATTAACTAATTAAGACGCAAGGTATTTAGACATGTGTGCATGTCCACTCATGGGGAACAAAAACATAAAATTACTGAATATATAATGATAACCAAACATGTAGGTTCCCATTTTGAGAGATCAAAACAAGTACAGTACTAAAAAGGTTGAAGTTAGCCTTGCTGATGTCCTTTCAAAAATCCTGGCTAGCAGAGAACAAGCTGCTGTGATCCTGAATGTTTCATCTTACACACAGGCAGGTGAAACTGCCAACCTTCCTCTTTTATGGCTAGAATAACTGCCTTGTTCATCTTTTTTAGCCTTTTTTGTCTCTCTCTGTCAGTTTAACCCCTGCAGGACAAAGCATAATCGAAAGAAGTATGCCTTTAATGCTGTAAGGCTACATGTCAAGAGACCACTGCACTCATTGTAGGGCTGACTTGTGTTATTGCACATTCCGCATAGTCATGCCATAGCTACATCCCAACAAACAGATACAGAAATTAGACATACAAAGAGAATATTTCCTTGTTATCGCGTTGATCTTTTCTGGCAGTCTGCTTGGGTGTAAAGATAAGCTGCTTAGCCTTTCATCTCCTGAAGTAATTTGTGGCGTTTCAATGTTCTCTCTTTGAGTGACTTGCTGTTGTTTAGATCACTGGATGATTGTGCTGCTGATATCATGCAGGTCCTGTGATCCATGTGTTTGCCAGGGGAAATTTAAATGTTTTTTAATTAACTGGAATTGAGTCAAAGGGCTCATTGCATGACATGTGGAGATTGACATTTAAATTCCCCATCATCTAGTTTTGACCAGAACTATCACACTATCGCACACCTGAGGTATGTAGATCTGAGGTGTATTATTTTCCTTGACATTAACTTAAATGTAATTATCATTTATGAGTAAAAGATTTATTACTCTAAGTTATTAAGAGATCTTTTTGTTTCCAGTCTGTAATCACTGACAAACTAGATTAAACATGTCTGCACTCATTAAGAGGCTGCCTGAGATTCAAGAGATGCTTTTTTTGCTGTTTTTTTTTTGTCTGTTTGAAACTATTGCAACATGCTGTAGCTTAATCTTTTAAATGGAGGTTTTGTCTGTGGACATATAATCAGCCATGTTTGTTTCAGACATTGTTATTTATTATGTAACACGAGCTAAAAGCAATGTCACAGTCATCAGAATACCAGTCATAAGGCTATCAGAGGCCGCTGGGCAGCTCAACTGTTTGAGCTGGCGCCCCATGTAGAGACACTAAAGTTCCTCTTCACAGCTAACCAGTTTAAGTCATCACTGCATGTCATTCCTCCCCTTCTGCCCACACTGCTGTCTCTGCTTTGGCTGATTGAAGGGCACTCAAATTGAATAAATCAATCAATAAATAAGTGAAATAAGGCTATCAGCAAAAGTATGAGCATGAAGGACTCAAAACACTTTGAGACAAACAAATTATATAGGCTGAAGATTCAAGAAAAAAGAAAAGATTTACTTCCCACCTCAATACTGGATGTGCAGGATGAAAGTGTGTCAGTGTTATGTCAGTGTCTGAAAAAGTGAAAAAAGTCTGTCCATTACTAAAACTGAGGGTCAATATTGAACATGCTAAGTTTTATTTCTTCCTTCTTTACAAAAATTGAAGTCTAGAAATGGAAATTATACTAGTCATGTGGTGCTGAAGTTGCTAGGGAACCAGCTGAGACTATTAAAAAAGAAAACCACTCTGAAGCAACATAATCCTAGCTAAGCCAACCAGCTGCTAGTTGATGCTACAGATTTTCTGCACAAACATAAGAGCGGCATGAATCGTCTCCCCAATCTTATGGCAAAGAGGCAGATTTCTAGACAACTTAAAGAAGCTGAAGTCTGTGCCCTTTCATGCTTTGTAAAGTCAATTTGATTCTTGCAGGAAATACAATTCAAGTTGACACATGAGGTTTTGCTTGATTACAGTTTCCCATGACAAGAGGTCTTAATTTTTTTGTCTTTCTTTTACAATCAGGATACCCCGTGTACCCGGCGACCACCAAATCTCCAGTTGGTCCTATTATTAGTAAGTTCAGAAAATAAAATTTTGTAACATGTCATGGTGCTTGATAGGTATGTTTAAACAGTAATTCTTTTTTTTCTCTTTCTCTCTCTCTGTATAGGGCCCAATCCCTGCCCCCCAGGCTATTTTAACTCACCCAGTTGTCGACGTGAGTGTGGTCATAGCTAAGATAAAGATTTTTATGTGGTTGTGCTACATTAACTGCTTTTATTGCTGGTTCCCATTTGAATTTCCTGTATCTACAAGAAATCCGCTCATACTGGGCCCTATGGGAAAGCTTTTTTATAGAGCATTTCATGAGTCACATTTACTTAGAGACAGGACAGATGGTTAAAACTGACTGTAGAGGACCATGTAAGGTACCACTGATTCTGAATGTCTTTGCTGTTAGGTTAAACGTAAAAAACATGTGCTGAAGGTCTGTCGCCGAAAGGCTTAGTGTATCTATGTGTGAGGTCATGTTTGAAGGCCTTGTGAAGCCTGGCGTCTGTTATGTTTGGGTTTGTTGGGATGGTTAGAATGCTGTCATAATGCATGAGAATGCACAGTGACAGCAGATAACATGCAGTTGTTTTAGCATAACAGTCTGATGGTCTCAAATGATCTGGTCCATCAGTGGGGATTTAAGCTCAAGTGGTCTCTGTTCTCTTCTGATAGTAGTAGTCATCTGGGACTGTTCTCTGAGAACTCATCAGTCTAATATTAGTTATGGCCCCTGTTCTAAATTCCATTTTCTGGTTTTCTTTAAGCTGGGAAACCCATTATTAGTAATATGGTATTTCTATTAAAACAAAGACCTTTAGCCTCCATCTATTTTAGCCTCCATCTATTTCGGTAATCTAAATTTTCACAGAATAAAATCAAATGACAACATTCCTGTAGCATGTCTGCTCAGGAACTTTTCTTTCATCCTGTTAGCAGACTGAAAAGGATTTTTATCAGCAGCCTTTCGGAAAGCCTATTTCACAGTTTTTGAGCTGCTTAGAGGCAGATAAATGCGTTGTAGTCTCTCTGGTGCCAAATATATTAACATACCAATACCAGGTGAGGCTTGACAAGACGTAGGCACCTGCATGGTTGTACTACTGTGTGCAACAGAATGAGAATAGCTCAGCTGAGCTAAGGTATTTGCTATTCTATGTTAACAAGCTGGAATAAAGAAAGTGCCCCACTCTTAAGCAGTATCAATCATTTCAATCAATGTCCGTTAGTTTGAATTTAATTGGTTAAGTTTTTTCCTATTTGATTGCATGCAGCGTGTATTTGCGACCACAGAGGAACAGTGTATGGAGTATGTGATGCTACAGGGCGCTGCCTGTGCCGTCAGGATGTGGAAGGGGAGCAATGCGACCGCTGTCGACCTGGATACCACTCCTTCCCAAACTGTCAGGGTGAGACAGAACCACCCTGCTGACAACTGTTTACTCAGACAGTTGTAAAAATGTATCAGTGTTAGCTGTCAGAATGATTATGGGACTTAACTTTTGTTTGATAGAGGTGGTCATGGGATGTTAATAAGTGAACCATAGAAGTGAACTTGTGTGAAGTGAAAGATTAACAGAACCAGGTTAAAGTGAGTAAACATAGATTTTGAATTAGAAATTCTTAGTCATTCTGGTCAAGACTAATCTTTAAGTAGATTAAAATACATTTTACAGAATGTTTGCTAGGTAGCTACAAACTATGCCAAAAATTGGCACAAAAGCTCTAAATGCTTATTTTTTGAGAAGAACTATTAATTGACCCATGTATATAGACAAATAATATTAAGGAATGGACAACAGCCTCACAAAGAAAAAGAGTCGCAACCTATAAACTGTTAAATGATCAGCTGGAGTTGAAGACCCTTTCCTCAGGCAGCTTATTTTTGCACAGTTCATTTTGAAAAAGACATTTTAAAAGTTTCAATTTACAGTTTGTAATTAACATAACAACACAGCAGAATTAACATGTTTGAAAGTTGAAATTATTTCAAGTTGAATTATATATTGACATTTAAATGAGTCTTTTTAAAGTTTACTTCAGGATTACTTTCTTCTTTCATCAGCATGTCGCTGTGATGGGGTTGGCATGGCTGACGGTGTCTGCAGTCCAAATGGTCAGTGTATTTGCTTCAGTAACTATCACGGACAGGAGTGTGATGAATGCGCTCCAGGTTACTATGGATACCCAGACTGTGTTGGTGAGTGAGTTTAATCCCTGGAGAAAAATTAAATGTCACTTCTGGTTTTACTGTGGCCTCTTCTCATGACGTTGGAGCAAAATAAAAATCTCCTCCTACAGTGTCCTGTACCATCCTACTTTGTCATTTGTACTGATGTTTTTGTGCAATGTGTATGATACAGTAAAGAGAAGAGGAAGATGCGATGTATTTGACCTTTCCAAGAATCCTGCTTATTTTCTGTCCTCAGCATGCCAATGTTCACGAGAAGGCTCTTATGGGACATGTAACCCAATATCGGGGCAGTGCCTCTGTCTCCCAGGTGTGGTGGGCCAGCAGTGTGACCGCTGTGCCTCTGGGCTGAGATTCCCCCAGTGCTCAGGTAACCTGTGGATGCCATTGAACTCATGAAAGCTTTTATTCCAGAGCAGAACTAGACCTCAATCTACTCACATTTTGTGCTTGTCACTATGAGTAATTTAGTACAATTTCTTGACAGCTGGTATTTACTAAAAGGCTTAGTGCTTATCTGGAGATTGTTCGATTAGCCCTGTTACATATGTTTTTTATGTGAGTTTCCCTTATAGTGTGTAAAATTCTGGGATAAAGTAATATAAATGAATCGCTTCCACTCATATACAAAGCTTTTGTACCTTGTAATTCACTGTCACTTGTGCCCTGATTTACCACTGAAAAGGAGCATGTCATAACTTAGAGTTGCTGTGCTGAAAGAGGCACAGGTGATTCTCCATTTATATGAATTTATTTGGAATGCCAGAAGAAGACGTTTCTATTGATTGCCCAGCCGTGTTATTTTTGATTGATTGAAATAAGTCAAAGATGACCTGGAATGTCTAACAAGAAGGAAAAATGCACATGCCACACTCCATTTTTTTGCAGCTCTTCATGGTTTATTTTTAGCTTCATTTATGCTATTAAAAAAAAAAGATTTTAATGGACCTATAATAGATCCAGTAGGAATATCCTTGTGCACTCTTTTTTGATCCAAGCCAAAGAGTGCATCTAAAATATTTTACTTGAACAGATAATCAGACTCATGTTCATAAGATGTGTTATCTCAAAAGAAACAAGCTGTGTTTGTGTTATACATAAGTTCCAGGATGCTGTTAATCAACAGAGCTGCTTGATTTCAACTAATTTACACTGCTTCTGGTAGACTCATTTGGTCTTTATTGAAATGAGCTGGTCGCACCTGGGTTTTTAGATCAGCATAGTTTTAGGATGCCACCTATAAAACTTGACTCTCCTATCAGCATTATTGCATCTTGTGCCTGAGTGGGCATTTAGGTCCTTAATGTTGAATGTTAAAGCACCTTTTTTATTAGGGCTCAGCAATATGCTCTTAAGGTTTTATTACCAACTTTTTGTGGCTATCATTCCACAATATTTATTATTTATTTTGCATTCTTTTGTGTGCTCATTTTCCAGCCTCCATTAGTAAGTGCAACACAGCAGGAACAGAGGTCTCCGATTCTCAAACAGTAAGCTACACTCTAGAAGCCCAATTTTTTGTTTGTCACATCTTCTTATTGCTCAAGTCTCTATAAGCATTGATACTAAATAGTGGTTTTGGTCTAATCTGGGTGTGGATTCAGATGGAATAACAGGCTCACCACTGATAACTGATAACAACTGAACTCTGGCCAGCCTCTTAAACTGTATAAAAAGGAAGTGCTTTTCCCATGAAATTTAAAGGTAATTGTAAAAGGAACAGAGACTTCCTTTCATTTGGAAGAGGAAGAAACAACAACAGCTTAAATTAATGCTCAGCTTTTAGAGCTGGGGACATATTGTAAAAAGAAAGAAAGAAAGCTGCCAACTTCCATTCTTGAGTACTTGCTGTGTTTTACAATATGGAGGCACTCAAGAGTGATTTGATCTACCTGATTGTGAACAATGTAACCGGGCTTTTTGTAGCAACTATCAGTCTCAACAGTCCTTAGATTCCTTATCTGTTGTTTCAGGGCTCCTGCCGCTGCCTACCAAATGTAGAAGGAACCATGTGTGACAGGTGTAAACCTCTCTACTGGAACCTGGCTGCAGACAACCCTCGTGGCTGTGTAGGTGGGTTTCCAGAAACGTAAACAAAACAAGAAAACTATCTCAGCATTCATTCATGAGTGATCTAAATGAATGAATGCTTAGCTGGCCTACTGTAAGCAAAACAATTCTGATTTCTCACCTAACCTTTTAACAGAATGGTAAAGTTCCAGAAGCAATCTGATTAAGTACTGATATGGGTCTTTGCCCTCTTTACCCAGAAAATATGTCAACATACCCCTTTCAACAGGGCCGGATCTGTCTTCCAGCCCCTCAGGGGGGAAATGAAGAATAACAATTCACAAATTCCTTATAGCGTTCTTTGCTTTCAGTGTGAAATTTTGTCGGTTGGCCACGTTGTAAACATCACCCATATGAACATTAAAAACAGCATCTTATGGCTTCACCTTTGCCCCCCTGCAAGTTTTACTTAATGCATGCTTAGTCTTTTTCCAACTTAAAATACTTAATATGGAAATAAAAAGGTTACTCCCATTATACAGGTCACAGCTTCAGGCTTTCAACAGGTATCTGTCTTATATTAAAGTTCTGCCTTTCAAACATGTTATCACTACCATGCTGCCTGCAGACACAAGAGCAGGAAAAGTGCCTTTAATATCTCAAGAATGCCTTTGGTTTGCTGTGGCCAGACATTGAGGGAATTTTGTTTTTAATGGGTGCATGGCAGGCTGTGACTATAAAAGTTTCTCTGGACCTTTTGATGTGCAGATCTGTGAAGATTGGAGGGTTTTGTGTCACTGTGTTTCAACCATGAATGTTACAAAGCTCTGTAATCAGGAACCATTCACTGCAGATCCCCCGTTACGTTCTCATAACCCTTCCCCGCTCTGCCTTTCTTTCATACCAGAGTGTCAGTGTGATCTGAAAGGAACACTAAGTGGGGTTGGAGAATGTGAACAGGTGAGTGTTTTCAATATCACAAAACGATATATCATTGTCTAACCACATTGTATTGTCAACATCAACGTCAACAGGTTTTTGTGAATGGAGTTTTGACTGCATTTCTTAGCTTCATCTTTGTATCGTCACTCTTTGCTTGGTCATCTTTTTGTTTAGATAACTGGACAGTGTCACTGCAAGCCTAATGTCTGTGGCCATGCATGTAACTCCTGCAAAAATGGATACTTCCTGCTGCGAAAAAAGGATTACCTTGGCTGTCAAAGTAAGATGTTCTTCTTTAAGTCCAACATCAAATCTCGCAAAGATACATGAAACTATTACTGTATTCATTGACATGGAAAAATTGTAAGAAAAGCTGCGATAGAGCACCTCTTTGATCGTCTGTGAGAAAGATTTTTCTTCTGTTCTGTAAATTATGACCACACAGTAACTGCTTAACTTTGTCTGAGAATAACTCACTACATTATGTCAGCTAGGCTAGCACTGATTCCAGATAGACAACACTAAGGCAGAGAGTCAAGCTCGAACAAAAATTCAGTATGGCTTTAATAAGTAATGAATCTGAAAGGTGAAGAATGTCGTGTCAGAGACCAGAGCTAGTACTTGGTACCAGGAGCAGAAATGAGTCAAGCAGGACGAGAGGCTGGGGGAGCAAACATGCAAAAGTCAAGCCAAAGGGGGGAACTTTAGTGGCGTTCACAGGATGTGAAGCAAGCAAAGAGTGTAATGGTGGCAGGAGGTTAGCAATGAAAGGCTGTTGGCTGAAGCGAATTGGGGTCAGAGCTTTAAAGGGGGTCTGATCAAATAGGTATTTTTTTTTCTTCCCCTTAGGAAAGTTCCTAATTGAGTGAAATGACCCAGAAGTATCTAAGTGGCAGCCATGATAAAAGCTGGTCCATTTCTCTAAATGCAAAGGAAAGGAGCTTCAATGCTTCCTTTATTATTTCTTTTCGCAAAGGAGACATTGGACCATCCCTTACCAAAATTAAAAGAGACATTAGAAACAAAGATTGAGCAACCGTTTTTATTATGATGGCAATGATTTTTATTCCAAATTAAACATCTCCATAATAAAAAGAACTTTGCAGCAGGTTCACTTATGGTTCATTGATGTGTCCTGCATGAAACAACATAGTATGAATGCATATGCGTGGTAACCAATGGCTTTTTTGTAGTCTGTATTTGGAACAGTTATACTTTGCCAAAAGTTATTTATATTGTCTTTGGTTCCACCATTGCAGATTTAAATGTCAGCCTTTTTAGTATGTGGTCGGGTGCTCGTAGCAGAGTGGGTGTCGTTCCTAAGGGCCCAATTAATTCATTCCTCCTCACAGCTTTCTTTGTCCTCGTGACGTTTTCCATCGAGGACCAGGACAAGTGTTTAGGAAATGAAGTGGGAGGTATTGTTTCTGTCTATTCAGCTGTACACGCTGTGAACCATCAAAGTGCTTGAATTTACTAACTGTAAAGAAGCCCAGTATTTGTGAGTTTGGAGCTACAATTTAGCTGCCCAACATCTGCACACCTGAATCCACACATGCAACGAAGAACAAAGAAGCAATCCTTTATGTCTTTGTAAAGTCAATAAAGTCATTTGTTTGAAAAAGGCATTATGAAGTAGGAAACCAAAGCCACAAGGTACTTGAATCCATCTTAAATAAAATGGGAATTCCATTCAGGAGCAATTAGAACATTTAATATCACAAATGATAAGTACATTGGGCTTTATAGCTTATGGGGAAGTTGTTCAAACTGATTCAAACTGCCCTTGAGGAGTGTAATTAGAAAACGAGAAACAAATAAAGAAAAATAGACATGGAAAAGTCATGTTGGTTGGGATCGCAGGATGAACACTGTCAAACAGAATCACTGTATTTTCATTTGGTGTTAAGATACTCTTCAGTAACTTCTTTTACACTCTGCTGTTTTCTCCAGGTTGTCAGTGTGATGTAGGAGGTGCCACTGGTATGGCGTGTGATGAGATTTCAGGACAGTGTCTGTGTCGGAAAAATATTATTGGCCGTAAATGCACAGAGTAAGATATAGTTTCAGATGTTGTATTTTTTTTTCATGAAATACAGTAGGCATAGAATAAATGAAACTTTTTGTCTCTTAATAGGCCAGCACCTGGCCACTACTTCCCCACTCTGCACCAGCTGAAGTTTGAGGTGGAGGATGGTACAACACCTCAGGCCAGACCAGTACGGTTTGGTTACAGCTCCCAGGAATTCCCAGAATTCAGCTGGAGAGGATATGCTATAATGTCCCCTGCACAGGTTTGTCTTTTCACATTAGTGTGTTTGATGTATTGGATGCATAAATGCAAAAATGACTTGGGACGGTTTATTTGATGAATTATCTGTGACTGCTGTGGCCCTTTGGTTTTCTTTCTTGATCCACTCTGATGCGACCATGAATCTTTTGCTTTTGCCTTTGCACAAATAATCCTCCTTGAAGCACACGGCATCCTGTTATTTCATCACTGATGTGAGAATGTGGACACCAGCTCTCTTAGCACTAACACTCTTTGTCTTCAGCCAGAGGTGATCCTAACGCTTAGTCTTGGCTTTGCTGGACCTTTCCATATTGTAATGCACTACTCCACCCCCCAACACAAAGGGGGAGCACGAGTGAGAGCGTGGATCTTGGTGGTGGATGAAGCTGACTCTCAGTCTTGCTGTGACTGTAAGTGAAGGGCCTGCCTTCCTCTAGCTCTATTTCATTTTCTTCACCTCAGCTAGCTGTGTGTTAATTAACCTGCTCTGTCTGCTCAACCTCTCCATCCACCTCTCCATCCTCCAGTCATTATTTCTCTATTTAACATCACTCCTCCATCACTCCTTGTCTACTCAAACCTGTGCCATTGCAGTCAGTAAGTAACTGTCATCCCTGCAGAGTGAAGTCAGAGTAACAGTGCATGTTGATCCACAAGATGGGAGGCAGAACTTATTCCGTGTGGTTCTGCGGTTCATTAACCTCAACAGAGTCAGTGTGACCGGTAGCATCAAGGCTACCAATATCAGAGGCACTGCAGGTAAGGCTGCCTCTAACATTATGATTTCACCACCAAACTGTCAAATCTAACCCATCATCAAAACATTTCCTTCATGACATTTTTTTGTTAGTTGGTGCATGACGTGTGTTGATAGTGATCTTGTCTTTCTGCGAGTGTATCACATTACAGTCATCTGTGCTTGGTGTTCTGCAGGGACAGACCAGAGTAAAGAAATAGTATTCCCTCCGAGTCCCACCCCATCCTTCCTCACTGTCCCAGGAGAGGGCTTTGCTGAGCCCTTTACATTGAATCCTGGGAAATGGATCATTCACATAAGGGCAGAGGACGTTCTCTTGGTGGGTGTTTTAAGAAGAAACTTGTGTTAAAAGTCAAAAGAATAAGAATGAGAAGACGTATTTTCATATTTCAGTGTCATAAAGGCACATTTGAATGTACATTTATAACTATAAATGTAAAATCTATCTGGTTATAAAACTGAAAACATTTAAAGTTGTATTGATATATTATTATTTCCCTTTGGGATAAACAAGGTATCTTTTCCTTTAATTTGACATTGAATTTAACAGAACTTAAATGGATGTTCTCATTCTCTCACATTAGGACTATTTAGTGCTGCTGCCCAGGGATTACTATGAGGCGTCTCTGCTTCAGCAAAAGATTACCGAGCCCTGCACATACTTACCCACCGCAAACAAGGATGCAAAGTAAAGATTTCTCTTTCTTTTTTCTTATTCAATACATTCTGCCTTTTTTTCTCTTCTTGGTGGTCGAGTGAAGTCACTTCCTTTGTCTCTTTATGTGTGCTATAGCTGCCTGTTGTACAAGCATGTAGCCATGGATGGCTTCAGCTCTGTGCTGGGCTTGCAGGGACGTCTCACTACCCAGAGAGGGCGAAGTAGGAAGCAGGCTGTTGAGCAGCGTCCCACCTCAGATCACCCTTATATGGCAGCTCTCGGCGGGAGACAGGTTCAGTATTCCAGAGATCACAACATGGTTTGCAAACTGGGCTTTAAAAAGCAGGTTCATGACAGCTGTTCCAAAGTCCTTAATAAAACCATGAAATTGGACAAAGTTCTAGAGTTTGTAGACTAGAGCAAAGATAAATTCTTAATCAGTCTTTGGACATTATTTCATTAAATGATATTTGGAGTCTTAAAATGCCAGAATGTCTCCTAATAAAATGCATTTTTGTGTATTGTAGGCGCAGCTGGTACTCAGTCTGCGTGTGCCTCATCCAGGCCTGTATGCCCTTATTTTGGAGTATGCAAACGAAGTAGACACTGTCCAGAATGTCAACATACTCATCAGTGGTCAGTCAGATGGCCAGATTTTGGCTCGGGCCAACATTTATAGCTGTGCTTTCAGGTGAGTGTTGTATAGGAAGCTTTAACAACATCTCATAGGCTAGTTTGGCATTTTTGTTGTTTCCTGTTCTTGACTAAATTAATTGGAAAAAAATGTGTATAAAGTCCTACACTAGAAAGTAGGGTGTTTTTCAACTGTTTTGTGGTCTTATCCGTGCAGCTATTTGTGCCGGAGTGTGGCAGTGGACAGTAGAAATCAAGTAGCAAAGCTGCAGCTCTCTCACAGGACGGAGATTCTTCTGCAAACTGCCTCCGCATCATTTCTTCTGGTGAGGGAAATATCTTCACAAAAGATTTGGAATAACATCTTCCCCTTAGCAGCAGCATGATATTTGAAATAAAATTGTTTCTCTGTGTAGAATAAAGTCTATGCAGTGCCTGCAGAAGAATTCTCCACTGAATATATAGAGCCGAAGGTGCTGTGTGTCTCCACTCATGGACGCTTCACTGAAGACAGGTAAATGATTTAACACACTTTGCATGCTTTTAACAATAATAATTATCACACTTAAAATGATTGAAATCATTTCTTGCATTTATTCACATGAAGCCAACATTTTAAAAGAACATTACCTTTAAATCCTTATTTTTATGTTTAATACAACTGGATGGAAAATCTATGGGCAATTGAAGTTTGATTAAACCTTTTTGGCATAGCATCTGTGAATGTACGCTGCAATTTAAAACATACAAGATGCTAGATTAGACCTGAGATCAGAGATGCACATCTGTTCCCCATCTGTGCTCACATGCATTCCTCCAGCTGGATGAGTTCACTTACCTGAGGCTGAACTTTGGCTCAAAATTCTTCAGTCAGCCTAAATGTACTCTCATTTTTTAACCTAATAAGCAGCTTGGACATCACAGGTTTTACTGCTGTCAGGGTGCAGCTCTGTCGTCTGCTGTGTTACTCAATGCTTAGAGCATGAAAAAGTTATAAACCAACTGATAGCTGGAAAGGCCTTGAAAGCAAACATGTCTCATTTAATTAAGATTAGCATACTGTCGGGAAAAAAAGATAATACTATTGAGCTCTTAAATTGTTAAATGTTGCAATTGATTACAACAATCATAATTATTACATGATTATTATAAGGTACTAGTGACATTCTCAGGGATTTTCCTCACCTGACACTGTAATTTAACCTTGCTTTGCACAATGGGGAAGTAAGTAAACAAAGCAACAAGGACAATATATCAAGAGGTAAAGAAAGAATATAGTCTCTACCACAGTTACAACCTGTGATTTGCTGCTGACTTTACTCGTCCTAAATTGCACTGTGATTTGGCAAACAAGGCTTCAGGTAACAGACTTGTTGCTGTTTAATGTTTGTAGTCGACACTGTGTTCTACGGCAGTTCAGCAAGCCCTCCACAGCCTGGATTCTGAACGCGGCCCGTGATGGGCAGCGTCCGTCTACAATTGCGGCTGCTCTCATACGAGGAGATGATGAGGATTGGAGGCCGAGACGGCACTCCGGGCTGTTCTCTGTTCATGAGCCTCAGAGTGATGGGACGCTGCTTAAATTCCCTCAGGTATCAGTGTAAAAACCACACTCTGCCCTCACCTTGTAGAATAATTTTAGCCCTTTTGAACTCAAACCTGTGCTTGGGACATTCAGTTGGCCGTTGTACATTGAGTATTTCTCATTTTCAATTTCACCAGCACTTTTTTTTAAAAGGTTTTCCCCCTTTTTTTCACCTAGATTGAGATCAGTTTCACTCCAGCAGTTCCGCTCCCAGGCAGGTATGTGGTTGTGGTCCACTATCACCAGCCTGAACATATCTCCTTCCCTGTAGAAGTGCGAATAGATGCAGGGCGCACATGGAATGGTGAGTGTGTAAGAGGAGGTTGCATTTCGAGCAAATTGAATTATTGATTTTATTGGCTCACTTCAGATATTTGAGTTTACTCTGGCAGTGGGATGCTGATTCCTTCTTAAGGTCAGATAAAGGCCTAAAGGTGTCATGGCAAGATGATCGAAGGCCTTAGACACACTTCCCTATATGGATTTGCCAGAGAGATGGATTTTTATGCAGCATGATATTGACTCACACATGCCTAATTTTAAAACTGCCTTCTCCTGCAGGTCTGATAAATGCAACCTTCTGCCCTGCAGTCTCAGGCTGCAGGGAGGTTGTCATTGCTGACAACCGCATTGGCTTCGACTTTGAAAAGAATTCTTGGCAACTACCCACCATCTCTGTGATTGTGCCACCTAAGAAGACTCTTATTCTGGTCAGTACTTTAAGTAATATATCAAACACCCTCAAAATCAAAATAAGAAAAAAGGCAAAAATATGAAAGAATTTAGTGAAACAGTTCTGTAAAGATTGTAGGTTTGTGAAGTCTTTGTTTTAAACCGAAGTTGCTCAGGCTGAGGACTTGGCATGCTGTGGTCCCTGTGTTATGCCATATCCCCAACAACAACAATGAAATGACTGTATTCCACCTGGCAGCCCCACACAGCTTTATAAAACCAAAGCCTCTAGACTGTGTAAAGCAGGGGACAAGTTGGACTTGGCTTGTGTGTTCTGGAGCATGTTTTATCTTTCTGTCTTGGATACAACCAATTAGAAAAATATGCTTTATGCACTTAATATTCTTTGTTTTTTTTCACTCCCTCGATCTTTTAAACATATTCGAAGAGTAGGTGCTGATGGCAAAACTGTATGTTCATATATAATGATGTGATTTGTATTTTGTTTAGGATCATATCTTATTGGTTCCTGATAGAAGTTACACTCCAGAGCTCCTGAAAGAGAAACCACTGGATAAATCTGCAGATTTCATACAACAATGCAGGGGAGAAAGGTTCTATACTGAGTAGGTATCCACCTCCTAATACAAACTTGATTGCAGTCCAAATCAAATTTTTCTTCGACCGTTTGATAAGTTATTTTTTTAGTTGTGAAAATATGCAAGACATAAAGCTGCCTTGTAATCTGTGATAAACTGTTTTCTTGCTGTACCAGTTTTGTAATCTTCAGAAACATCTCTTAGTACATCAGGTGGTTTTGAAAATGGTGCCATCTAGTTGTGACCATGTATAATACCACATCTGTATTTAAAAGAGCTGCTTTTCTTTATGCCTTGTTTTGTCTTGCTTGGCCCAGAACCTCCTCCCGCTTCTGCGGAGACTCAGCCAGATCTCTTGTAGCAGCTTATAATGACGGAGCACTGCCCTGTGGCTGCGACAAGTCCGGTTCTACAGGAACCGTCTGTGATCCAGTTGGAGGACAGTGTCCCTGCAGGCAGCATGTCATCGGGCGTCAGTGCACAAAATGTGCCACGGGATACTATGGGTTTCCCTACTGCAGACGTGAGTGAATATTAACTTTTGGCTAATATGAGTATGTGGGGATACCCAATGAGATGTCTCTTATGAAAACATAGAAAAATATACACACAGCAGTAATGTCGTTCTTTACACCCTCAGAATACATTTAAACCTGTGTGTGTGAGCTCTGTAATCTCCCTCTGTCTCTAGCATGTGAGTGTGGCCGCCGACTGTGTGACGAAGTGACAGGACGCTGCATCTGCCCTCCGCAGACAGTCAAACCATCCTGTGATAGATGTAAGAGTGAGACTTTCAGCTACCATCCTTTGGCGGGCTGCGAGAACTGCGAATGCTCTCCGATCGGCATTAATACAAACGCAGGGCTTCAGTGTGACCGCATTACTGGACAGTGCAGGTGAGCTGAAGCTTCCGCGGAGCATCCAACACTGTGCACGTATTGAAACAAAGAGTGCAGCATTTATCGGTGAAAGAAAGGAAACTTTTTTATAACAGGCATTTTAGATACATAAATGTAAAAGCTGGCAAGAAAAAACATTTTGTACATGTCAACCAGTTAATTTTCTGGTGTACAGATGTCAGTTTCTGTCTTGAGCTGTACTGTGCAAAGATTGTAGACTAATTAGATACTTAAATTCTAATACATGTTGATTTACCATGTGATTTAGCTCTTATTCATTGTGCAACATACCAACAAGTCAACACATACAGCCAGAGTCATCAAAATCTGTTTCCAGATGACAAGAGTGAGCAGTCTGGCAGATGACGTGACCCATTAGGGGCTTTGATCTCAACGCCATTTGGTCGTTCTGGAATTAAACAAGGAGATGGAGGTCACAGAGACATCCTGAATCCAAACAAAAATGGTTCCTTTTTAAATGCATACACTGTCATAATAATATTTTGTTAGATTTTCCTGCTGTTGCTGCACTTTGTGTAAAGTTGATAGTGAAAAATCGTTAGACTGGATGTTTTTAGTGTCAGTGTATGGAGGAGCAAATAACCATGTGACGCTATGTACAGTAATGCAAACATTGAAATTATACTTTATTTACCTATACAAGATTTTCAAGGATGGATTTTATATTGTGAAGGTACACTGTTGATTTACTGTTAATTTCATTTACTGTGTGTGTATTTTAATGCAGTTGCAAGCCTCGTATTGGAGGCCGGCAGTGTGATCGCTGTGCTGCAGGTTATTATCGCTTCCCTGACTGCGTGCCTTGTGACTGTCAACAAGGTGGGGTCACATCTGGCGTGTGCCACCCAGACACAGGCCGGTGTCTCTGCAAGGTGAGTTCAGCTCATCAAATTGTTGGTTTAAAAACTCCCTCTTGCTCATTTGACTTTATTTGTGCCTTGCTGTTTTGACTCTCTCTTTATCGCTACTGCCATATTTTCAGAAAAACACTGCTGGCATCAGGTGCGATACTTGTCGGAAAGGTTCTTTCCATTTTGACTCCTCTGACCCACTCGGCTGCACCAGCTGCTTCTGTTTCGGAGCCACTGACCAGTGTCAGAGCTCCAGCAAACGCCGGGGGAAGGTGTGCTTGCTTTTCATGCCTCTGCATGTCATTGAATGCCTTTGGAAATTGCCTTCCTTGCAGGGTTTTCGGTTGATATAACTCAATGTTAGGTTATATAAAATCATAGCATAAGGTGCCTTGTTGATTTTATTGTAACTTGGTTACTTTTTATGCAGTAGAATAACTGTACTGTTGTGAAAAATATTTTGAGTCGCACATTATATCTATTGTACTTTAACTGCCACATTTTCCCTTTTATTAGTTTGTTGAGATGCGAGGGTGGCGTTTGGAAAGCCCAGACAAGCATGAGGTTCCTTCTGTTCTGAATACAGCCAGCAACACGGTGGTGGCAGATATCCAGGAGCTCTCCCCTACAGTTCAAACTCTACACTGGGTGGCACCACAGTCCTACCTGGGAGACAGGGTAAGTCAGTGGACTGAAGCATCATGGCCACGAAAACAATCTCAAATACCAAGAATAGATGGTAGTAGATGGTATTTTCGGTCAAATGTTCCCTTTTTGTTTTAGTAAGAAAAAAGTAAGATGCAATACAGCAACAATTATCCAATGCAATACATTACTGCATTTACAGATGAAAAAAGGTGGTGCATTTTGTTAACCTTATAGAATCAGTAGTACAACGTATAAGTGCAACACTGGAACCTGCTGTTACAAAAACAAACTTTTAAACATTGGTCAAATATGTTTTTTACAATAGTCTTTAAAAACTTAAACTAAGGAGCTACTGACAGAAAAGCTTGGAAATTAGTAGCCTATATGCGACAGATTTTTTTC
Source organism: Leuresthes tenuis (assembly GCF_036924035.1). Classification (NCBI taxonomy): domain Eukaryota; kingdom Metazoa; phylum Chordata; class Actinopteri; order Atheriniformes; family Atherinopsidae; genus Leuresthes; species Leuresthes tenuis. The sequence continues at coordinate 14,197,865 of NW_027325368.1, read as the reverse complement.
TCACATGATTGAGAATAATCTCCCATTATCTGGTTGGCATTCACATTATTTTAGCATTCCTCTCTGTGTTGCTGTGCTTTACAAGTCTGGGCCGGATAAATACATGACTCGAGTTGCGACCTGTTGTGTCTCAATGAGGAATCAGTATCAGGTGTCTGCGGCCGAAGTGCAGACACGGGAAATAGTGTGCTCACATGACAGATACTTCATACTCTCTCATACAAAAGTGAAGTGCTTCAACGGTTACTGAATGTAATTTGGGTCCAGATTTTTGTATGTGTAGTCCTCTCTCAAAAGATGAACACCCCACAGAGGAGAGGTTTGGACTTGAGGGGCAGGGGCTTACTCCACCGCCTAAAACCAGCTGCTATAGAATAAGATTGAGTGCTGTCGTACTGTTATCCTGCAAAACTGCAAGAAAAAAAAAACATGTCACAAGCATTTCACGTAGAACCCAAGAAATCATGACAACTTGTTAAAAAAAAAGACGTAATACAGTATGTCTATTTTAACGCTCTGGCCTTTAATTCAGTGAACTTCAAAGTCTATTCAAATAAAGTAAGAGAAATCTGGTGTTCTTTGCCTTCTTTTAGGTTTCATCTTATGGTGGTTTTCTCACCTACCAGTCCAAATCCTTTGGGATTCCTGATGAGGGGATGGCTCTGATCAACAGACGACCTGACATTGTGCTGACTGTGTGTAGTGTCTCTTATCTTTCACTCTTACTGTTGTGCTTTTTTTTATTTTCTTTCACTAGTAGATTTGCAGCCTAGTTATCCATTTCATTATGTTCCACCCCCCTAGGGTCAGGATATGAATCTGATCCACGTGGCTCCAGCTGCTCCACTTCCAGACAGAATGTATCAAGGCAGAGTACAGCTCTTAGAGGTAAAATAAACATTTCCTCTCACTCAGCACCACTGCTTTGTGACACTGCTAAGCTTTAATTCTAAAGCAGCCGCACAATGTGAACTTTTTGGAGTGGGATGCAATGTACTCATGTTTTCATCAGTTATGTTGTTTGAGTTTGTTTTTAAGTTTGTCTGATAGTGTCACATAACATGCTTTGTATCAAATTCTTTAACAAACTAATTGAGTAAAATATACCATTTATGTGTATATTTTCAGTTTTTTTATTTATTTCTACTGAAATGTCCCTCTTGAATAGTCCCCCTCTTGCCCTCGATGATTTCTTAGGTGAGTTTCCCAAACTTTGTCTTGTTTGCAGGGAAACTGGCGCCATGCTAGTACCAACAGGCCTGTGTCCAGAGAGGAATTCATGATTCTCTTGGCAGGTCTGGCAGGCCTGAGGATCCGAGCCCTGTATTTTACTCAGAGCCAGCGACTCAGCCTAGGGGAGGTGGGCCTGGAACAGGCCACTAACACAGGGACTGGAGGTCCTGGCAATACTGTGGAGGATTGCTCCTGCCCATCTGAGTACACCGGAGACTCCTGTGAGGTTAGTAGTTATCCTCACTCCAGTGAGAATTGGATTTTAAGTTTTTCGTTTCTTCGTTAGAGCACATTCTTCAGTTACTATACAGTATCTTATCAAAAATTTGTGGCGGTAAACTTGCTTGAAACCTCTCTACTACTACTACTAGGTATGTAGCGCTAAAAGTGAGTATATGTTATGCCATTGCTTTTTAAAAATTTTATACTTTTAACATGAAGTGACATCTCAGTCAATGTTGAAAAAACACATTGGTTCTTATGATCCATCCATCCATCCATCCAGCCATAGCAGCCATCCATACATACATACATACATACATTCATCCATCCATCCATCCATCCATCCATCCATCCATCCATCCATCCATCCATCCATCCATCCATCCATCCATCCATCCATCCATCCATCCATCCATCCATCCATTTTCTATACCCACTTAATCTGTCGGTCGGGTCGTGGGGGGGCTGGAGCCTATCCCAGCAGTCATTGGGCAAGAGGCGGGGTGATTCTTATGTTGAACCAGTGAATGAACTTTTTTTTCCTCATTGAAGGCTTTAGGGAGCTAAAATGTATATGCATGAGGACATATAGTGGGAAAAAGAAATAAACATTTGACACCTCATCTTGGAACTGGGATGTAATAGCCATCAATTGAAAAACAGGGATTCAGACACAGTATTGACAGCATTGAAAGAACAGAAAGCATTTTTGTTTTTACCGAACCATAGGAATATATCCCATCATCTTTTAGTGTGGGACCTCGTTGAGACATGTCTAATTAATCACAGATCAGAACAAATAAATTAGTCAGCATTACGGTTATATCAACTTAAGTGATGATTTTCATGAAGATATATGCTATTTTGATAAACAAAGATGAGTTTTGAAGATATAAACATTAATTGGTGCTGGATTTTAAAGAAAGATTCTGTGATTTTATTTTCCAAGTGTGGCTCGTTCCTTGTTTTTGAGTGCAAATGATTGAAACACAGAACATAAATTCATTAATTCCCAAATGGAGAGAGAACATTGCGGCCAACAGACGCCAATTGTTATCACACTCTGTATGTCCACATCATGTAAAGGATTGCTATTGAGATGGCCTTCAGCAGACCATTAATGCCCTTAGAGATGAGTTGTTTCAGGAAGACAAAAGTCTACATATAAGTGACAGGCAGCTGTCCAGAGAAAAATAAAGTTACGCCTCCTATGAACAGACAGTGGATTGTATTCACAGTACTCAATGTTATTACAACAAAATGTCTTCAGGCTGAAATGCTGAAGCTGTGGTCAGCTGTGCGATAGAATGTCCATACGCTGTATCTAGCAGACTACCTCATTTGACCATCAGCGTGAGTAAAAGAAATCTACACCAAAAAAGAAAACTTGCTTTGGAATGTATGTTTCTCTGTCTCTCTGATCAGCGTCTCTGTAATTTATTCTTCTGTATACTCACACTAAAACAAAAAAGAATTTCCTTAGAATTCAAAAGCCCCATCCAAATAATTTAAAATGTGCCAAATAGTCAGCCCTTGCATGAGGCAACGAATTGGTGCTAGCAGTTCCTCTATACCTGAGGCTATCGCTAAGATTAATGGTCAGTTCTCGTCAGTAACAGCATGATGGATGCTGATACTTTGATATATTTCACAAAAGCTCTGTGTCCATCTCTTCCACTGTGTTTTCAGATACTTCTTGTATCATTCTGGGCCTGTCAGTTGCAAAGATAAGCATTTTTTGCTTACATTGCAGCCGATCTTTATAGTGGCTGCTGATCATTTCCTGATTGCCTGTCAGTATTTTACACCAAAACACAAGAGAACATAAGGTGAAGGCAGAAAACTGACAATATTTATTCGTCAAAATGCTGCCAAATATATGCTTTTAAAATGATATGAGCCTGAAATCTGTTACATGAAATGAAAGACAGATATTGAAAAAAATCCCCACATTCAGCAATGAATCTTTTTTCTACCTGAAATCTACATGGTATGTAGATAAGGTAAAGAGAAAACATTTGAAAGAATTTGAAAAGATGATGAAAAGGTGGGAATATGAGAGCGTTCTGTCAGGTCTGAAAAGGAAAAAGGATAACGAGCAGGGTGGGGCAGTGCATGGACTGACATCTTGTCCTCATTGAGTCGGACCTCCTCCTCATAGTTTTAAGGGTGTCCAGACATGTCTGAATCAAGTACCACACCCTTTTGCTGGAACAAAAAATCAGGTTTTAGGTCTGAGGTTTGTTGGTGGAACTTCATGGAAAATACCAATACGGAGCGCTGTGCAACTAAAGGATGTAGCCGCAGGCTGGGATATGTGTGGCACAATCATACAGACATAATATTAGTGATTATACAGCTATGATAACTAACATGGTTACAACTCACAAAGTTTTAGCTCAAACAACCTTGATATAATTGCTAAGGAAGGGCTTTATTTTTCGTTTCATCCTGAGAATGGACCTAGTTTATGTTTAAAGAATTTCCACTGTTTTGCCCACAGAGCCAAAATAAACAAGAAAACCAAGCAACCACAAATGAGAGGGGAATTATTCATGAAGTAGAGATTACGTTATTGGAAAATAAATTTTTATAAAAAAAATAATTTTATTTAACTTTATTATATATTTTTTACTAGTGTTGTTGCCACTGATCTTGTTGCCTACGTTTGTGTTTAAAGGAAGTTGACTATATGTGCCCAGAGGTGATATGACAAGGTGCCTCGCCTTGAAATGTTGGGTGTGGCACTTGGCAACAAGATGTTACTCATAAACCTGAGTGTTTCTCCAGTATGTGCATGAATCTGTAAGAAGACCCGACACACCTAGTTGTGTGTGTTGTGCATGATTCATGTGTGACTATGTTGTCTGTGTTGTCTGGGGATGTCTGACTTTTCCCTCAGCCACATATGCTTGTACAAATCATATGATATAATATGCAAAATATTATAGAGAATACATACAGTGTTGAATGTTTTACCTGCCTTTTCAAGTAGAGGCTTTGTTATCATGCCTTTTCAGCTTCAGTTGAGCCAAACGGCACTCACGTTTTGTGATTTTCCGTTTATTCTGTGAGGACAGTTGATTTCCTGTTCTTGCATTGTCATGCATTCACCCTTAATTGACTATCTGAATATTTCCCCAACCATTCTATGTGTTGGTGTGTGTGTTAGTGTAGTAATGCAGCAAAGCAAAAATGAGAACTTGTAGCACTTGCATGTAAGTGCTTGTGTGCCTACATACACTCATGCTGACCTGCAATACTGAGTCAGGTAAATGGGGTGTGTCCTCATTGTGTCTGCGTGTGTGTGAGTTTGTGCGTGTGTTTAAAAGGCAGAGGCAGGGGAGAGTGGAATGTTATTTCACACACACTAAACTTTGGGAATGGCAAATGCGTGTATGGATAGACACCGGCATAGATGGGTTCTGCTACAGACCCTGATATATTGGACTTTGATTGGACTTTGCTGCGCTGGAAACAGGCCGTTCAGAAGGGAAGAGCGACCGCGCCACACCAGACATCATGACAGATTGACTCAGCAGATACAAGATCCTTCTCCTCAAGACCAGGGAGTTCAGCGGATAGAGTATCCATCTGTAAATGACATAGGCACCCAAGGGGTACGCTATCCCTCATTGCATGACAGGGGACAGACCGTTCAGTATCCTTCACTTCATGACAGTAGTGCCAGTTCTCAAATACAGGTAAAAATCTGTGGTGGAAGATTGAGGTGTTCTTTCTTGTTGAAAGGGTGTTATTTTACCTGAGCTGCTGCGAATACTGTGTCAGCTATTGGCTGTTTGAGACTGAATCAATGTTATCTGTGAAAGCAAAGGGCATTCTTCGTGCTCCAACTGTTAATGCAGGGATGAATGGTATTGCGTCACAAATTTGTTTGTGTGATACAGTTTGGCTGTACGATGATGTACAGCCTGCAAAAGACAGAGATTAATGAGACTTTTAGTTACACATTTTAGTTATATGGTTGAATTCTGTTTGACAGAAATATGCTCAAAGTGATGAGTTGAATCTATAAATAAACTCTACTTTAATGTTGAAAAATTGTGTGCTTATATGTGCTTTTTTTTTCCTCAGAAATGTGCTCCTGGCTTTTACAGAGATGGCAGTCAGCCTTACCTGGGTCAATGTGTGCCCTGTGAGTGCAACGGCTTTGCTGATGAGTGTGAAGACAGGACAGGGAAGTGTCAGGTGAGAGTCACACTCAGCTCTTAACCTATTGTAAAGCCTTCATTAACCACAAGTGTACAGACTTCCACTCAAACCTAGAATCAACAGTGATTACTTCAGCCCTGCCATGGTGAACTAAACTTTTAAACACCTTCAGCGCATCTGTTGGGACACTTTCAAAACACAGCCATGCAGAACCATTATTTGATTTGTCCTTATTTCCCAATATGGGGCGCTTTCGCTCATTACTCCCTATGATGTGTGAGCAAGCCTTTATGCATTTCAAACTCTCTGTTGTGCAAGACACTCAGGTGATTGTGCAGGTGCATGCAATGTGGGCATGAGCTATGTATTTACAGCTCAAAGCCAAACGGACACAAGTGGCTGGAGTTCATCCAAGACATTCTTTGTTGGATTCACTGAAGATAGGTTTTTTTTCTCCCTTCCCCCTGTGTGTTCTCTGCTGCAGTGTTATGAAATACTTAGTGCATGGTTTGCGTGGTACAACACGTGTATAAGATAAACTGCATTGCGATTGAGATTTATATATTCTCTAAGCACATTCTGCATCTGTTATTTTTGACTGCTTCATTCTTCTTCTTTGGATGTGGTGTAATGATCATGTCATTTTCAGAACTGTCGGTACAACACAGCTGGAGATCGATGTGAGCGCTGCAAAGACGGTTATTATGGCGACGCAGCTCAGAGGACATGCAGCCTGTGTCCCTGCCCATTTCCTATAGCCACAAACAGGTGTGTGAGAAAAATAAAGAATAGATGAAATCACATAACTACTGCCATTCTAAAGCCAAATGGAAATATGTATGTTTAAATTAAATTCTAATCTCCCTTTTGCTGTACAGTTTTGCAGTTGGCTGCAGGGAGGTGTATGGAGAAATCCAGTGTGCATGCAGAGTGGGTTACACTGGAGAGCGTTGTGAGAGGTGAGTGTCTATGTGGACTGATTGCGACTGTGCAGATAGTAGTACCGCTGGCTTATTTTGAACTTTTTACTTATTCTATGCCTTTTATTTACCTTTCCTATAGGTGTGCCCCTGGTTACTTTGGTGAGCCACTGAAACTAGGAGGAAGCTGCAAGCTGTGTAATTGCAATGGCAACAGTAAGAACTGTGATCCCAAGACTGGAGGTTAGACTTTATTTATGATTAAAAAAAATTAAAAATTCTGATTTATTAATAGATTGTGCCACATTGTCACTCATTTCATTCAAACTACCTAAGTTTACTGTGTTTTTTTTACTATTTTGCAGTCTGCAATAACTCCCTGGAGGCAGGAGACACAAACACAGATGAACATTGCCAAGGTGAATTAACATACAGAATGGAAATCTGACGATATCACATGCCATTTACAATAAACTGGATATTATCTTTTGCTAATGGGTTTCCTCTTTTATACTCCAGATTGTGATAGTTGTGCTCAGACTTTGATACATGACTTGGAGAAACTCGATATTGAGTTTGAAAGGATCAAGGCTCAGTTAGATAATGCCTCTGCAAGTACTACCTCTCGGGAGAGACTGGAAAAGCTCGAGAAAGCTGTGTCAGACACCAAGGTAACATGTCACTGTACCGCACCATGTATCTAAAGGGTTTAAATATGGATGACAACGTACAGTATCTATTGATGTGTCAGAAGCAACCACAAATATTTACAATAACAAATTAATTCTTGATTGAAAAGCCAGAAACTACCCTTAACTACATGGAGAGATCCTGAATTTATTGGAAACTCTGCTTTGTACATACCCATAGCATGCACAAAAACAGTGTTTGTTCAAACAAGCTGGTGTTTTTAAATCTCACTGAGTTTCATTCTGGAGCTCATGGTTGTTCTTTGTCTTTGAATCCTAATCTCTGTGTCACATCCACTTTATTGTTTATTCGTTAGAAAAGAATCAACAGTTCCAAAAGCCCTGTTTGACAGAAGTCCCTGTTCCCCTTAAAGCTCCCATTCACTACCTACAACTTCTACATTTGACTTGAAGAACCTTTCTTGACAATTCTGTGACTTTTGCAGAGTCTTGTCAACAACTTCAGCTCTGTCATGAACACCCAAAAGTCCCTTGTGGATCAGCTGGAAGAGGACATGACCGGCCTTGCAGAAGACATCAATGACTTGAAGGACAAGGTAGAGTGGTTCTTTACTGATTCCTAACATATCATGAATGCCTCAGTGTGCCTCAGTTTAAATTTGTATTGTTATGATGTGTTTTCATTTAGGCAGATATGACGGCTGCTGAAGCTGACAAGGCAGTGGCAGATGTTGGAAAAACCTATAAGAGGGCAAAGGATCTGGACTCAGATATTCAAAATATGCTGAAGAAAATCCAAGGTAGAGGGAAGCATAAATTCAGTGGCAGCCCAACTGTTCCTTCTGTTGTTGTTGAATCATTTTTCTTAATCAATTAAAGATACTTTAGCTCTGACAATCAGTTGTTTCACTGAATGTGTGTTTTTGTGTGCATGTAGACTTACTGGACCAGCTAAAGAACGAAGGAAACAGAGGTGATACCTTCCCCACTGATAGCTTGGCTCAAATGCTGGAGGATGCTCAACGCATGGTGAAGGAGATGGAGAACAAGAACTTCACCCCTCAGAAGACTGCTGCTGAGAGAGAAAGAGAGGAGGCTAAGAAATGTAAAATTATTAGCATATTCTTTGAACCATCAATAAAATCTTAACTGAGAACATCAGCAAGTGCTGATCTAGTTGTTCTTTGGAAAAGAAGTTAATAACTACTGTTAAATAACATTATTGACCCATTTTCTCAATTCTCCAGTGCTAAACTACATCAAGACTAATGTGAGTGAACAGCTGGACCAAAACGAGGCCACAGCAGCAAAGATCCGGGGCCTTTTGAAGGATTATAAAACCAAGTTGAACGACCTGGACATGGCTTTGAAAGAGGCAAAGGTCTTGGTGCAAAAAGCCAATACCCAGAACGGTCTAAATTCTCAGACGCTGAAAGACCTGCAGGTGAACAAAACAGCAGTTAATCTGTTACGAGGAACATACATGCTAGCAGTCTGCAGCTCTGCTTCAAAGTACAATTCAATATATATATATATATATATATATATATATTAATTGTGACATGAACATTGCATAAAATGCTTCACAGGCTATTGCTCATGATATAATATACACAGTTGTCAGTAGACAGTTATTCTCAAATGAAGTTGATTCATATGATTCCTGCAGAAACGTGTTGGGGACTTGAAAAAGGAGCGCAAAGCTGTCGAGGACCAGATGGCTAAGGCTGAGGATGAACTACAGAAAACAGAGGATTTGGTGAAAAACCTCACGGACAGTAAAATGGTACATTTGACAGATTTTCATGATCTTTACCTAAATTACTATCTGTACTCAGAACTTCTATATCTCGTAATTCAATGAGCCCGACACAGTACCTAACTTCTCATCAGCGCTGAGCCACACTAGTGAGCCATCAGGTTCCAATGTGCCATCCACTCTGATAATGATCTTTGTTTTTCCCTGTTGTGCTCATAAATTAGGTCAGTGACATTTCCTAGTGCTATGAATTACATGCACCCTCTCACTCATTGCAGGTGTATGAACAGCTGGCAGGGAGTCTGGATAAAGCAAAGACTGATTTGACCAAGAAAGTAAAAGAGATCACCAAGGCAGCAGCTAAGGAGGACATTGTGGAAGCTGCAGAGGAACATGCAAGGAACCTAAACAAGCTGGCACGAGAACTTGAGACGTAAGTTTATAGTGCATTTTTTGTATGTTTTGTAAATCCATTCTTCAGTGTTGTTGGCATACTTTTTTTTTTTTTACATGCTGTCTAATCTATAATAGTGCTGTGAAAAATGCAAGTGGACGTTCTGATGTTCATGATGCAAAAGATGCTATTGAGGCCTACAAGAACATCACAGATATGATTAATGCTGCTGAGGCAGCTGCCAATGAGGCCAAAGATGCTGCAGACAATGCCCTGAATGTAAGTCACAGACCTGTTCTTTTTGGCATGATGTGCTGTTAGTTAAGTATTGAAAAGAATATATGAAATATATGTGGAAATACTAAGCCAGTTAAACTAATGTGTTTTTATTATTTTAGAATGTAGAAAAACAAAAGTTTTCAGAAAAAGCAGAAGACCTGAAAAAGAGTGGGGAGGACCTGCTGAATAACGCAAAGGAAGCAGAGAAAGACCTCAAGGGTATTCAACCGTCCTTTTGAATTCTAGTTTTTAAGATACCCCAAAACTTCATTCACTAAGTCCTGCTTTTTTTTCCTCTAAAAGACACAGCCCAAAACATCACTGACCTCACAGAGCGCCTGACGAAAGCTGAAAAGAAGAAGGAAGCCCTCAAAAAAGACCTCCTCGAGGCAAAGAGCATATTAGATGACACCAAAAGAGGTAGAGTAGAGCAAGTCAAGCAGTTATACGATTAGTGTAAAACATGTTCAACTGCACTGTGTCTGTCAGTACAACACAGCTTTCATGTCTATTTAACTTTTTTTCCCAAACCAGATGACATTGGAGATGTGATTGACGAGGCCAAGAGGAAGGCGGCCTCAGCTAATGACATGGCCACCAACACTATGGACAAACTTGCCGCCATCAGAGCAGAGATTGAAAACATCACTGTCACACCTGCAGGATCAAATCTAACCAATGTAATGGAGGAGGTTGATAAGTCTGGTGAGATTTTGAAAAGATGTTCTAATAATCAGTGCTTTTCTCTTTTTTTGACACTATATGGTGATAAAAAAAATACTATTTGTATTGAGTAATAAAGGTACACCACTTTTTAAACATGAAATTCTGTTGTCTCGCACTTATCTTCTAATTCCAGTGAAGAATCTGTTAAAAACGATCCCATCCCTGACTGATAAGATCTCAGAAGTGGAGAACCTCACTTCGCAGTTCTCGCCCATTGCCAACATATCTGCAAGCATAAAGAAGATCAAAGAGCTCATTGAACAAGCCAGGGATGCAGCTAACAGTGTAGGCCCCAACTCTGTATATAGAAACCCTTGCATGCGATATCTATTCTGTAAGTGCAAACTGTACATACCTGTGTAATAGCTCATTTTACAGGCTTTAATATTCTATCTATGTATCTTCTCTTTAGATTCCGATCCCTATGAAGTTCGGAGGCGATGGTCACGTGGAGCTGCGCCCACCGACAAGTCTTGATGATCTGAAAGCCTACACAGCCATATCTTTGTCACTGCAGAGACCGGAGAGCAGGGGAGACGGAAGTCGCAGACGCAGACAGACAGAGAACATGTTTGTGTTGTACCTTGGCCACAGAGATGTGAGTAAATATGAACATTTTGATGTAGAGGTATCTGATTTTGAACATTGCACTAACAAACGAGTCGTTGCAGTCTTCCAAGAACTACATAGGTATGGTTCTGAGGAACAACGTTTTGTACGGAGTGTACAAACTCAACGGAAAGGAGAATGAGATTCAATCGGGATCCATTACTACATCTCCATCAGAGCCAGCCAAGTTTGACAGAGTGGACCTACGCAGGTACATTGATTATATGATTCTGGCACACATTTACAGAATTTTTCATTTTCACAAGTTAGCTCTTTCTGTATTTTAAATGACAAAAACAGAAATTTCCAAAGAATATGAATGTTGCCACTGTGATGAAGCATTAGGATTTTTAAATTTATTTTCCCCTCTTATGATTTAGAATTTATCAAGACGTAGAGATGGTACATACCAAAGACATAACCTCTGGCAAACCTGGTGAGCCTGTTCGAAAAAGCAAACAAGGACAGGAGACCAAAGACCTACTGGACCTCAGTCCCGATGACATTGTCTTTTATGTTGGAGGCTACCCGGCCAACTTCACTGTGAGAAGCAAGAAAACGATAGCATAAGTACCAGTAATTATTCATCATTATGAGGAATGGGGCCATTAATACCTTGTTCTGCTTTGCTTCTCCACAGCCTCCACCCTCTCTCAGATATCCCAAGTACAAGGGCTGCATTGAGTTCTCCTCCTTTAATGACAAATCTGTGGGTATCTATAATTTCCAAAGAGCTGAGAAGATAAATCCAGAGGTTCCATGCAGGAGGTATGATCGGAGTGGAAAGTGAATAAACTGTAGATGATGAACCTGAAGTATCAACAGGTTTTGTTGCCTTTTCAATGACAAGACAGATTGTGGCATCATTTCAATTATGCAGTTCACCCCAGGTTTTTGCCTTTATATTTAAACGTTCTTCTGGTATGATTGGCTAAAAATGTTCATCTCACCAATGCTTGGTAGCTCTACCTCTGTTTGAACAAGATTTTTAAACTTTGCCGGTACCTTTTTGGTTATAGCTTGAACTCTTGCTACGCTCAAGTACACATTTTTGTGTGAAGCTGTTGAAGTGAGAATAAGTTCAGACTTTGATTTTCTTACTGATGCTTAATTCCATCCAGGTATGTACCTTCAGTGGATTCAGACTTCTTTGAGGGTACAGGATATGGCAAAGTGATCATTGATAAATCCTCATTAAAACGATTCCAAATCTACATGGAAGTCTTTTCTCGCTCAGACAACGGTCTGTTCATCTATTTGGAAGTGAAGGTAAATTATTGTTCATATAATTACGTGTATTAGAATCTTTTTTTTTCTATAAATTTGAAATAAAATTATATACACTATTTGTAAGAACTGTGTTATTTTATTTCCTCTGTGACATAGGACAAATACTTAATGTTGACAGTGGAGAATGGTGCCATGGTTTTACACAGTAATCTGAATGAAGTAAAAGAAAATCCCATCAAAAGCAAAAAAGTGTTCCCAGTAAGTAGCTTTTTTTGTTTTTCTTTGTCATGGCCCATTTCTGCTTACTCTATTCCCCATCTTTGTAACATTGTAACGTTGTTGATAAAGCACAATTCATTTACCCTCATCTTGCTGCTCCTGACTTTTTTTTCAGACATCGGGCTGGTTAGCTCTCATCTTTAGAGTCCAACCAGACGGGGTGTATATCATCTTTATGAATGATAGATCATCTGTCCAATTTCCAATTTCAATTTCAAATGAATTTAGTAAACAACTTGAAGAATTGTATTTCGGTGGTGCACCGCAAGAATCTAGGGAAAGGTAGGTGATTATGATTACTCTTCATGATTGGATTTATATTTTGAGAGAGGTCATCACCCTTATCTCACTGAAAATAACTAAATTTCTTGTTTCTATTAAAGACACAACATCACCATACAACCATTCAAGGGATGCTTGAAGACATTCCAGATTAATAATGTCTTTAAGGCTTTTGATGAACGAGTTGGAGTCAGCAAAGGTTGTCCCAACGATGCATTGGTATGACATCAACTTCAGTATCCCAATCCAGCTAAAACATGCATATCATTGCTCTTGTCGCTGTCTTGTTTTTTCAGTCAACTGAATGATGTCCATGTTATTTAGGTTTTACGCAAAGCACGGTTCAGCTTTGGGAGCTCCCTCTCATCTAACCTCACAGTCTTCCATCAAGACCAGGATGTTACTGTCTCTCTTGGATTCAAGAGCACAGAGCAGGAGGGTCTTATTTTGCAGGATAAAAATCTGGTCAGTGCTTATGTAGATTTCCTAATACTGCAACTTCGACTTTTCATGTCTGATTTATGTGGGTACAGAAAGAACCTGAACGATGTTCAAAACTCTTTTGTTTTCTATTTTCAGGCTAGCACAATTAATATTGCATTGGAAAAAGGCCACGTGCTTCTTAACTTGAACAACAAGATATGGAAATCTAATAAACAATACAATGATGGGCAGTGGCATTATTTGACTGTCAGGAAAAGAGGTGAAAGGTATGAAAAAGCAATGATTTCATATTCCTAGATTATAAATTGTAGTAATATCAGAGATGAGGGATGTTATGACATCTGTGAATATTAGTCCAGTTGGTCATGTGATTCTGCACTAACCGCACAGAGTGGGCGATGTTCTGCATGGCAAAGAAAGCTGCAATGACTCTGACACCTGTTTCACACATGTTGAAATGGGACATCAGATATTACAGCACATTAAATTATAAAAAAGATGACAAATTCTCAATTATTGCAATGTGCTAGAAAAAAAAAATATTATGATAATATGATTTTCTTCAGGATTGAGGTGGTTATCGACGATGCTGATAATGGTCAGGAACTATATGTTGGGACACCTGGACCTGTGATAGACTCCTTTGTCCTCGGAAATGAGAAGTTCAAAGGCTGCATTTCCAATCTCTACTCTAGACGGTAGCGTTTCCTAACTATGTATTTGCAGATTTATATAATGTCCAGCTCTTTTAAAGGTTCTGCCACTACAATTGCTTGCATACGTATGTTCTATGCATGCTCTTTATTTCTCAACTGTCATTTTTTGGGGTTTGCAGGCCAGACAACCTGTACAAGGTGGAAGACTTCAGCTACTTCCAAGCGTCCGGAGACGTTATGCTGGATGTTTGTTCAGCTAACAATCCTGTTCAACTGATGCTGGACCGCAATTCTAAGAGGGTGAGGTTTTGTCTTACATGTATACACAATTTGTAATTAAGATTAAAAAGTTAAACATTTCTTATGCTGTTGAGGAAATCTTTGGATCAAGTTATTTGTTTATTCATTTTTTTAAATCAAAGCAGATGGGCTCGCTTGTTTTTATTTTCTGAGATTACATTTAAGGAGGAATCCATGTTACTTCATATCCAAACTGCTAAAACTAACATGTGCATTATTAACATGTCACTTGATGAAGTTTGATTTCTCTCAATAGAAGTAAGTAAGATCCAGCTTTATCTTTCTCTTTCATGACTTTCATGGCCTTTTTTTAAAAAAAAATGTACCTCCTTATTTCCAGAGATGAAGAACAAGGAGTCCTAAGACCCGACGATGCAGACAAGAATCTATTAATGAATTAAATAGCTGTCAGTGTGCACCGCAGTGTACTTGAGCTTATACACAAGCGCGTTCATTTGCCGTGAACAATAAAGAAACTTGCATCAATGCTTCGGAAGCCATACAATACTATAAAAATGTATCATTTTTCATCTGATTTGACTATCCTTTTTACATTTATCACTTACAAATGAATGAATAACAACCTTGAAATGATTTCATGTCTCTTCTCTTTCTTCCATGTAACCCTATAACAGTCATTCACAAGCACCTTCCCTTTACCACATTGTTGTCACACTAAACTGTAATCATGCCTCATGATCAAATGATCAAAAAAAACGCTTTGACATAGTTTTAATCATACCTCTTGAACAGTCACTTTCACATTTCAATCAACTAATATCTATTAAACCGAATAAGATCTAAATCACTTGTATTTTTCATGTGAAATTGATGATAGCATGCTTTCATATTTGATGCTGTTGGACATAAAGCCCTATGGAAATGGTATATTTCAAACTTAAAATCTATTGAATACGAAATGTGTTCTTTTGCTGTTGTGGACCAGTGTAGCCACATGATTGTGTGTGTGTGTACGTATTTCTAGGCTATAAAAAAAATAAAAGAAAAAAATGTATTTCCCAAAAATTGATCAACTGTGTAGCCACTGACAACACAAAGCTCAGAACTCGAATTCACAAGCAGATCTTAAGGTGAATTGAGAGGTTTTCTCACCAAAGCTCTGCCTTGAGGTGAAATATGTAGGGCTTGATGGTCAGACTTCATCAACTTATTTTCCTCTTCAAAATCATTAACATGCATGGCTTCTAATCCCACTGTCCGTTGCATGTTCAGAATCATATAAAAAAATATGTCATTTGATTTGGGGCTATGTATTCCTCAGAAACCTTTGATTCATGATTGAAGAATACATTCTCAGCCACTGCATGGGTTCACTGAAGTGCAATAACCAGGTGACACTGCAGGCTAGACTACTAAAGCCCAAAATACGGAAAAAATGGTGCTCTGAAATTAAATAAAGACCCGTGGGGTTTCATGTTGATATATGTCAAGGAATAAATATCACAACGTGAAAGATAATCTGCCACCAGCTGCCCAATCTATTATACATATTTGTATCATATCAAGGGCCTTTTGAGCCATTTTGGAAGATTCTGTTTACACTCTTACAATTCCTGAAACTCTATTGCAAGTAAACTTCTTCTTTAGTGACTGTCTTATGTGAAATCGCTCAAATCCCAAGCAGTGTAACAAGCACAAGGCCTTTAATAATATCAATGTGACTCAACTGCGAGTCACAAAAATCCTGTAAGATAATGACAAACAGGACATTCAATCAAAGTAAGGTTTCTAATTATTATACTGCTGTAAAATTGACATTTATACAAGTAAGAAGAGCTGAAATAATTTTTTTCTTAATCATTACGCGATCTGTTGCTTTTATAGTCTGCATTAGAGCCGACAACAAAACTCTACTTAAGAAAACAAGTCAGATCTGTTCATTAAGTGTTGAGTTTTAGACTGGCAGCAAACTAATCTGCTGCAGTTTTGTTTAACCTTGTAATTAATCATGTTTTTAATCACATATTCCAATAATTTACTGATTCTACTTTCACAAAAGTTTGAAAGTTACTGGTTTTCCTAACCATGTAAGCTGAAAACATTTGAGTTGTGAACATTTTGAATGGACAAAATGTGCAGATTAAACATAAAAATTGTAATTTTTCAACACTTTTTGATATTTTATAGAGCAAGAAATTAGTTGGATAGTTGTTAAATAAAGAAACACAGCATTTATTAAAAAAACAAAACAAAAACATTACCCACCGAGAGACTCACCAGAGCTGTAAGTTTATAAGGATTAAAGCACCGGCTTGTGCTAAGGGGTTTCTCTTGTTTGTTTTTGTGCTGCTTTAGGATGGGGTGATGCAAGTGGTAAATGAAAGTGCGCCAGCATGTGCGTTACCTGCCCAGGTTCAACATGCTTATCGTTTGGGGGGGGCAATTAGCAGCCTGAGCTACAGCCTTCCACTACAGGTCCTGAAGCCCAGGTGAGGAGCCAGTTTTGTTACACCTGGACATTCATACATTCAAAAAGAGACTGGGTGAGCCTATCGTGTGAAAAACAGAGCTGTAGATCTGTAGATGATATTTTCCTTCATACTGCCTAGGCCCCACTTCTCCCTGGATGTGAGAACTCGCTCTCCTGACGGTCTGCTGTTCTTTGCTGCAACCAGAGGAGGGCGATCTCACTTTGCTTTGTACATGTCCAAGGGCAGGATCAGACTCTCTGTAGGCAAAAAGAAGGAGATCTTCAACCGAGAAAAGTACAATGATGGAAAGTGGCACTCGGTCAGTAGATACATAGATCCCAATTGCATATTTTTCATCAAAAATACAAACTACCACCATTAATAACTTAATACATTTTTCTAAAATGAGGCTAAACACTGTTTATGAATGTGATGTGTGCAGGTCATATTCAGTTTGGAGAAGAAGAAGTTCAGATTGGTAGTGGATGGGATCAGAGCCCGAGATGGTCAGCTGACAAATCCTGAGTTGATGTCTATGCAGCAGTTCTTGTCACCTGTGTACCTGGGCAGTGCACCAGAATCCCTTCACAAGGATTTAAAGGTGGAAAAGAAATACAATTTACATAAACAATTTCCCTCAACAAATCTGTCTTTAGATGTTTTTAATTGAACATTGTTCTTACTTTCAGTCAAAGGACCTTCCAAAGCAAAGTGTTTCCAGCTGTGTGCGCAATTTTAAAATGAATGGAGCATCAATGTCCAAACCAACAACAAACCATGGTGCAGGGCCCTGCTTTGAGGGACAGACACAAAGAGGCGTGTATTTCTCGGGGAATGGAGCACATGTGATGATCAGTGAGTACATACACAAGATTTGTGCTGAGATATTACCGAAACAAACTAAATCCTGTTAGAACGTAAATCTGTGAAACACCTTTGAATATGAATTTACCCACAGAAAAAAATCTCCATTCAGCTGATCTGTTGAGTGAAACACTCCCTGCGTTACACAGACATTAATTAGTTACACAGACATTAATTTGATTTAATTAGTTAAAAAACCCACCTTCTTTTATCCCCCCATAATCAGTGTGAGACTGTCCTTTCAATGACACTTTCTTTAATATTAGTCACAATTCATTTCATTTTGAGAGAGTTTGATTCACAACTCTTTATTATGTGTTATAAAAGCTGTGATGATATCCATTTCCCACATCTCAGATGACTCCTTTGTTGTGGGCTCCACCTTTGAACTGTTGTTTAACATTCGTCCGCGGACTCAGACTGGACTCCTGCTTCATGTTGGTGCCTCCAGCAGGACACATAATGGATCTCCGATGAGCCACTTTCTCACCGTCTATATGCTTAAAGGAGAGGTGAGATCACAAGCCTGTTTAATGTTGCAGTAAAAGTTTCTTTAAGCTTTTGGGTAATTGGTTTAAAAAGATACAAGATCTAAAACTCTCTTTTAACACAGAAAACTTAATGAAGTAATAACAGGCCCTTAACTTTATGTGTGGGTAAAATCAATTAATTTACCAATTTAAATATCTTCCAATCTGCAGGTAGTGGCACAAGTGAACAATGGACAAGGGGAATTTATGGTGTCGGTGAAGCCAAAAACGTCTTTATGTGACGGAATGTTTCATAAAATTTCAGGTGAAACACAATTAACATGACTAGAAATGATAATTAACCCTAATAAATGCTAATAAATGTGCATTACTGTACTTCTACATTTACATTAAGTTGCTTTCTATATGTTCTCCAGTAATCAAGAGGAAAAATGTTGTGCAATTATCTGTGGACACAATGGACAATTACAAAATCGGACCACCATCCTCCACTACCACTATGACCAAAGACCCACTTTATGTGGGTGGCATTCCTGGTGAGTATATCTGTAAAAAGCTATAAAATCTTGATTTGCTAATGTTGTGCTTATCCACATGTCTCAATTGAATATGAGAAAATATCATACATTATTTATTGATACAGGGAAATGTTAGATAGCAGGCAGGTAACGCCTGCAATCTTTGCATGTACAATAACTATAAAAAGACATTGTCATGTCTTTAAGGCAAGACCCAAGCTATGGTTCTTATAAAATATCAGAAAGCACTGCAATACTACCGCTGGATATAAAAGTTGGAATAAGAAAAACACTCACCAATTTACAACCTGTGCTTTTTCTTGAGCAGAGACGTTGATGAAAGAGACGCTCCCCGTCACATCATCTTTTGTAGGATGCATCCAGGAAATGAAGATCAACGAGGACTCTATCTCCTTCGACAGGTCATCCGGCGTGTTCGGTCCAGTCAATCTCAAGGAGTGTCCGGGCTGAGCTGACACCTCTCATTGCATCATCCTTGAACAGCCCTTGGGACCATGTCCACCACCAGCTATGTGCAATCAGTTACCAAGACAGAGAATGTGTTTGTTTGTAAGAATGTGTATAATACGAGTTTCCCTTTGAGTGTGTGCATGCCTGTGTGTCTGAATGTTAATGAAATAGAGATATGAGCAGCAGCTTAAAGGTTCATAATTTTTGCTGCTCTTTTTAACATTTCTGTATTTATTTTTTGATAGAATCGTGGATCATACGATGCATTCACGAATGCATTTTCTAACATTGAGTCAGTCCACTTATTCTCTGTCTACAACCAAATGCTACCGAATAGGTGTGTGATTTGTTGGGACTTTATTTTGGCAGCACTTTAAGAAAACAAATGATGTCTTTTGTGATGGTGCTGTGATTGAGAAAAAGATTACTAGCTTGTGTTTTTTGTTGGACTCTAAAGTTCACTCTAGAATAAGTATGTTTACATCCACAATGCTTAATTCAGGGGTCACTAAGCTATCTGAGTTCATATCCACATGCTAGCATAGGTTTTGGATTTAACTAGTTTAAGAGACAGGTTTTATTTTTTTATTTTTCCAATATTGTATCGCTTTCACTCTGAGTCATTTCCCCTAATTTGCATTCCTTGTGCATGACAACAGAAATATTCTGTATATATTTTAGTCTCATTATAAAAAAAAGCATGATTCTTTGCATTTTTTTCAGCTAAAAATCAAGCATGAACTTAAGCAACTTTCACAAGCGATACAACTGATACAATCAGTTGTGTTTGGGACCATAAAGGTAATCTGAGATAGAACAAAATGTATCTAAAGTACTTGAAATTAACAGCAAGTGTTTACTTACCTGTCTCTTACATTCACACCAAAATTGATAAGAAACTATATGTTATGTGTTGATATGAGAAACAAATGCAGTATAATTAGACACATTTGGAGGTGCATTCCTGTCTTGTGATGACTGATTTGTAAACCATTGTTTAACCAGTCTGATCTATGTTGCCTAGTAACTTCTTTGTGCCATAAATCATCATTTCACTGTTAAACAAAGTCGTCTCCCCCTTTTTTTGACTTTCCATGTTTACACTGAACTCCGATACACAGCTACACTTTAATTACGATTATATTTTTCGAAGTTGTTTTCATGTTTTATTGGTATATACTGTTCAGAAGATTATTTCCATTTAGCCTTGATCAAATTACGAAAGTAGTTGTAGTGACATTGAGATCATATTTTCTGTAGAGATGATTGTGATATTATCAGCCTTCCTTGGAATTCGAGTATTTGAGAATTTTTTTTTCATCAAAGTCCGAAAATGTAAAAACACGTTGTATGATCCACTGACAAAATGAAAAACATATGAAAAATAAATTCGAAATGATTTATTTTTGGTTGTCAGGGAAATAACGAAAACTTATGCAAAGATGACCACGCCCACTGAGTTTCGGCCATCATGGGCGTTTATCTCAAAGTCAGGAATGAATTACGCAAAAACGCACTCTGTTGAACAACAAGGGTAACACACATTTCTATAGCTGCGATCAGAAATTGGAAGACTTTTTTTTCAAATATATATTTCTTGAAAGATGCTATGGAAAAGTAAAATAATGTGTGATTTTATTCTCCCTCATGCCGAATTGATGTAAAGTGGCAGAAATTAAATAAAAATAAATAAATCAATAAACACTAAACCATAGATTTACTACTCCCAGATCTGCTTTATATTTGTGGGTTTATTTTGTATTACCTGTACCTCGATTCGATTGTGCAATTTCTGTATGCACTAATCTGAAATTGGATAACTCCCATAGCACGTGAACGCAGCACATTTCCTGTCCACACAGGAACACACAAACCGCCGTCTCAGACAGGCGGCTGAGCACTCAACAGCAAGCGGACCGGAGCCAGCGGCTACCTTGCACACTCATGTAGTTGTTGGTAGTTAGTTATGTGGACCTGTTCTGCTATTAGTCTCCTCATATTGAAATATACACGTGACAGCATTCGTTCAAAACTGCGCAACCGGCGGAGACAGTTTTTATTGCCTGTAAGTTAACTATCCCAAAAATACCGCACAGCCCCTCCTTGCTTCTCACCGGCCGCGTTCGGCTCCTCATCTCCGGCGTCGGGTATCTTAATGGCGGACCCGACAGAACCAACCCCGGGGAGCGTGGAGGAAGAGACGATGGGCCGTGTAAACGATGCAGAGCTGGCTCTGAAAGGAATCAATATGCTGCTCAACAATGGATTCAAGGAGAGTGATGAGCTCTTCAGAACACACAGGTTAGTGTGGGTTAACTCCAGGCACAACATGCACCCTCCTATCCCGCTTGTGTCTGCTAAACGTTTCGGCTTCAGATACTTCAAATACACGTTTGACAGCTGTATGTAATCGTTCCAGACTCGTTATGAGCCGGCATAAATATGAGAAATGAATACACAAAGGCATGTTGTCTCTGTCAGCTTGTTCAAACCCAAGCGTATTTGATCACGCTTGCCTGGTGTGCGTGTTAGCGTGTGAGTTTGTGTGTGTGTGCGCGCGCGCGCCTTAGGATCTGGTCACACACGGGACACAGCCGTGTTTGAATATCGTGAGAAAACAATTTCAGCCAGACTGTGAATTGTTCTGCACGAACACAACTCATTGTAATGTTGACTTGTGGAGGGGACCGGTTGCTTCAACAGTATTTACTGTACATGTATTCCTTTGGAGAAACGCTTGTTGAACAGGTTATCACTCCTTAAATGCCAGACAAACTCTTGGGTGCTGTACACAGGTCTGTGTGAGATTCCTTTACATGAACTACCTTTCAGCTGTATTGGGCGGCTTGTCTAGATTTGATCTTGGGGGAAAAAAAGAACATTTGTTAGCTGCAACACAACATATGAATATAAAAATGTAACTTTAAAAAAAAAAAGAATTCTCTAACTCAATGGGTTCCCGTCTTGCTCAGTCCATTTGACTCTGTCTGAGGGTACATTGGGCACCGATCAGGATTAAAAAGGCTCAAGTAAACATTTATTCTTATTTAGAGAGCTGTTCTACTTTATTGGTGACTGTTTTATTAGACTTTGTGCACCTTCTCCTGTCGTGCTGCAGTCATTATGAAAGCTTGGTATTTAAAGGGTTTACTTTCAAGTTGCATGTTGATGCCACAGAGGGGAAACCGCCATGTGTCCTGACCCCCGGTGAAAAGCTAAATGTCACCGCTCCCACTAATTGCGCCAAGCTCTAGGTGTCATCCTGTTTTGACTACATCAGCGAGAAAGCATAGAGGGAAGCGAAAGACACAAACGCACCAGATTATGTCTGACAGCTCAAACCATTTTACCAGCAAAGTTCCCCTTCCACTATTTGGTCAACATAATGTTGCATTAAATGTGTTTATAAGCTATTCATTCCAGTCAAGCTGCTTTAGTTTTACTTCACTTTGTGCATCTACTCAGTCCTGTCATGACTTTTTGAATCGCTGCGGTGTTTGTTACACGAAACAGGCCCAACTCAAGTTAGTTCCTTCTTTTTTGCCTCCTACATCCGTTGCCTCACACAACTTAGCTTGGCTTTGTCTTCTTCTCTTTTTTCTTGTCCAGGAGCCGCAGCCCTTTGATGAGTTTTGGTGCCAGTTTTGTAAGTTTTCTGGTAAGTACAGAAGCAACACGTCGGCGCCGGTTTCTTGCGGTTTAGACTCAGGTGCAGACAAAAGCTCCAGTGAATGCTACCCTGCAAAGCATCTGATTCCATGACAAAGTCCAAGGAATTTCTCTTGTGGTCCATTTTGATTGCCCCGCCAGGATTGTTAGCTTTGTGTCCTTTTGAATTCAGGTGTATTTCTGTTCATTTATTTTAAAGTGGTCGTCCACATGTGCATTGAAACCTGTGCAAAGCTTTAAAAAACCATGTTTTCATGGCAACATGTAGTGTGTAGTAATGAGAAGACCTAACTGACTTCCCCTCATGCCTGCTCCCACCCTCTGTGTGGTTCTATTACTTTGGAAATTACTGTGACTTCTGTTATCAGTCATAAGTTTCCTCTCTATTAATTTATGTCCTTCTTTAAGAATGAGAATGAAAGAATAATGAATGTTTTGATGGAAATGACAGGATTCCCTCAACACATAAATTGTTTGGAAAGTTTTTTTGTTCAGTTCGTAAAAGCTCTGTGTAATGACAAATTAATTTGGCCTCTTTTTTTTTGTTTGTTTTTGTAGAATGCCATGATGACCTTTGAAGAGGAAAAGATGCAGATGGCCTTTGAGGACCTCAGAGCTACAGAGAGACTGTGTGAGAGTGAAAACACTGGCGTTATTGAAACCATTAAAAACAAGATCAAGCGGAATGTGAGTGACTGCTGTACTATATGATACAGAAAAATATAATATATAATACAGAAAAAGAACAGCTGTTTGCCTGGGAAGTGGGCTGTAGTGTTCTTGTTAGTGTGTTAGCTGTTACCAGTTTATAAGTGCATTTATTTGTGTGGACAGATGGACTCTCAGAGGTCGGCGCTGGCCGCAGTAGATCGACTCCAGAGGCAGATCATCATTGCTGACTGCCAGGTTTACCTTGCAGTTCTGTCTTTCATCAAGCAAGAGCTGTCAGGTAAGGGCGTGTTTAGTATTTGTTTTTATTATTTGTTCTTTTAGATAGAAGTAGGGCACCGCAAAGGATAGCATGTTTCACTGAGTGCAGTTTCAATCCCCCGCCAGCATATATCAAAGGAGGGTGGATCCTCCGCAAAGCCTGGAAGATGTACAACAAATGTTACAGCGACATCACACACCTACAAGAGTGCAACAGACGGAGGGCCTCTGAACAGCAAGGGGTGTCATCCGTATCCCCATCTTCCACCTTAGACCAGTCACCTGGGCCAAGCCCGTCTCAGAGGCCAGACAACATCAGCCCGGAGACTCTGGATCGACTTAAAGGATCAGTCAGCTTCGGTTACGGACTCTTCCACCTCTGTATCTCCATGGTGCCGCCGCATCTGCTGAAGATCGTCAACCTGCTGGGCTTCCCTGGAGACCGTCAGCAAGGCCTGTCAGCGCTCACATACGCCAGTGAAAGTAAGGACATGAAGGCCCCTTTAGCTACGTGAGTACGTGGGTGAGAATGTTTGTGCATCTGTATTCTGATTGTAACTGATATCTGATGAGGTGACTCTTGTTAAAAATAGCTAAACAAAGCTTTATCTTACATCCTGCCACATCATTTTTCTAATCCATCCTTGCTACTGAATCATTTTAGTTGTGTTTTATTCCTGGGTTACCATGGCAACTGTGTTTGTGCTTAACTTTTTAACCAAAAATAATTAAAAGAAGGAGTGTGAAAATGACATGATGCCAGCCAAGTAACAAAATAATTAGTTTTTATCTCCACAACTCAACTGTTCTAAGCTGTGTTTTCAGATCATTTTCCAAGTATTAGTCAGTTACTTAAAAGGCACCATTATGATTGATAGAAAAACAACAATGCCTTGTAAATTTGTGTCTGTGCCCTCTTTACAGCCTGGCTTTGTTGTGGTACCACACGGTTGTGCAGCCCTTCTTTGCTCTGGATGGCACAGACACACAGGCAGGCCTGACTGAAGCCAAATCCATTCTTCAACAAAGGGAGGCTATCTATCCTAACTCGTCCCTCTTCATGTTTTTCAAAGGCAGAGTTCAGCGCCTCGAGGTAAAGATGCATTCAAAATAAAACGTATTATCTATTGCTAAGTGGACTATCCCCCTGACTTGCGTAGGCTCACTGTAACTCACATCACAAAGTTCCTCTTTCCAGTGCCAGATCAGTAGTGCCTTGACGTCCTTCAGCGACGCCTTAGATCTGGCCTCTGACCAGAGGGAGATTCAGCACGTGTGTTTATATGAAATAGGTACTGTTTCCCTCACTCTTATTTAAAAACTGCCTTTCCCTGCACTGTTTTGCATAACATTTCTGATCGGTCAATGTCTCAGGTTGGTGCAGCATGATCGAACTGAACTACAAAGAAGCCTACAAAGCGTTCGAGCGACTGAAAACGGAATCCCGCTGGTCGCAGTGCTACTACGCCTATTTGACAGGAGGTAATGGTAGCAGAGGAGAGGGCGCCTTGACTGACATTTTGTCAGTGCTGTACCGGTTCCTAATGCACAGTGTTTCTGTGTCGCAGCGTGCCAAGGAGCCACAGGCGATCTGGAGGGTGCTGTAGCGGTTTTCAAGGACGTTCAAAAACTTTTCAAGCGCAAGAATAATCAGATAGAGGTGTTTTCCGTGAAGAGGGTGTGTAATGTCGCCTGCCGATTTTTCTCATTTACGGTGTACAGTTGAATGAAAGGTTGTGACGTGTACGCACACATCTTGTCATCAGGCTGAAAAGCTCAGGAGCTCCACTCTATCCAAAGAGCTCTGCATCTTATCTGTGATTGAGATTCTTTATCTGTGGAAAGCTCTGCCCAACTGCTCCACAGCCAAGCTGCAAACGATGACGCAAGGTAACCACTACATATCTCATCTGTGTCATGGATATGCACGCATGCGAGTTTTCGTGTTTGCCGTTGTGTCATTTGGCAAATGCTCACTGGATACGGGATTTTATTTCAGTCTTGCAGGGGATTGACGACACCTCATGTGCAGGTCTGAAAAACCTGCTTCTTGGTGCCATAAATAAATGCCTCCAAAATACCAAAGATGCCATTCAGGTACACTCATGTCTAGTTAATAGTCTAATCTTGTGCGTAATCCATGTTCTAATAAAACGGTTGGCATGATGGTGATTTTAGCTGTGCCAGTTTTTATTTCCCAGTGCACCTAAACATCCTGCCTTTTTTTTTTTCTTTTTTAAAATAGTATTTCCATCTGGCTGCAAGGGACGAGGTGGGCCGTCTGACCAACTCTTACGTGCAGCCTTACTCCTGCTATGAACTGGCCTGTGTGCTGCTAAACTCAACAGAGGTACATTTCGCTCTGTGTGTTTTGGCAAGAGGCTGTTTCTCACTGAGTTGGTAAAAAAAAAAAGTCATAGGGTCTAAATATCGAATTGTCTTTTTTCAGACTGCAGAGAAGGGCCGAATGCTAATGCTTCAGGCTAAGGTAAAGTAAGCCTTCTTTATTGTATGGCTTTGTTTTTTCAGCTTTGAGTTATTTATTTTTAGCTTTCTGATTTGTACCTAACCCTATTAGTATTCTATAATGACTTTGACATCTAGTAATCTACTTTATGTCTATGTTATTGGTTTTCCTCTGACGATGCAGTATAAGAATCAATGGTACTCGGTTTTCTTTGATTTCTGTTGTCCATCAAAGGATTTGATGAAGGATTTGTCAGGATGTGCTCATTATGTCTCAGCACCCTGAGACAGAAAACGACACTTAATCAAGTAACCCACTGAAGGAGTGGTAAGGGTGTTGCTTTGTTCCCTTGAAGGTCCATGATCTGACTGTGGTCAATCAGCTCTGCACACGGATAATTAAGCACTGGGCCAGATAATTCCATTTCTGAGAAAGAAGTTTGTTGAGAGTGAACAAAGGCTGTCCAATTAAAGAAGGAGCTGCCGCAGGACTTGCAAGTGTTTTATATGAACAAGAAATAAAGAGACCTGATAAGTTGCGTTCACCAAAGCAATTCCTCAGAATGGAACTCTTGACATGTGAACACTTGGGTTGCCAATTAGATGAGTGCAGTGGAGATGAGTTTTTATTTTTATTTTTATTTCTGCTGCTTGAAGGT
This sequence comes from Leuresthes tenuis, assembly GCF_036924035.1. NCBI lineage: Eukaryota > Metazoa > Chordata > Actinopteri > Atheriniformes > Atherinopsidae > Leuresthes > Leuresthes tenuis. The sequence goes on along the minus strand of NW_027325368.1, from coordinate 14,171,209 downwards.
GTGCTCGGTTCCTGCTGCCTTGGGTTGAGGAATGTGAGAACGGTCAGGGCCAAGAGAGGAGGAGACACACCTTACCTAAATCTGCTGCTTAAGTCATGCATAGCGAAACGAACAACATCCCATCCACACTGGGGCTGTCTGCCCAAAAAGACCATCTCTGAATGCCTTTTGGAATGAAAGAAAAGCCCAAGTTCCCAAGCCTACGGCTGCTTGTTTGAGCATGTGCAGAATGTAGGTGAGGTTTCATCTGTCTGAACCATGTTTGAGGTGTCTGCTGCGGCAGCTTGGACCTTGTTCATGTATTGGCAACTGGCATTGACTGAGGAGAGATCTCACTCTCCGTGGCCGTAACAAAGCTTGCTACCTGACTGAGCAGATGCACTTATGTCTGACAGGAGCACAGCAGGAGCCAGGACGAAGGCCTTCTACATTTCTAATGGGTGTGATGTTACTTGATGGGCAGCGAGTGCATTCGTCTGTCTGCACTGACTGCAGAGCTTGTTAGTAGGCAGAGCATTAACCAAAGAAGAAAAAATAAATAATTCCTCACCCTTTTTTTGCATCTTTTTGTGCAGGAGGACTATGCTGGCTATGACTTTGAGAACAGACTCCACGTTCGTATTCACTCGGCCCTCGCCTCTATGACTGCTGCAGCCCAGCCTTGACATCCGACCTACACCCTGGAAAGAGCTGGAAAAAATAATTTTCACTTATGTTTAGCTGTATGTTTTTATTTATTTGTTTTTGTTTTCATGTTCTGTGCCAAAGCACCACTTAAAACATGAAGATAAATGTTTCAGGGTAAAACATTACAGCTGGTTTTAGTTTACTGCTCTGCACAATACATAAAAAAAAAAAGTTTTTATTGTTTAAGTGGTTAATTTTATAAACTTGATGCTGGTTAAATCAGATGAAGTTTCTACATTTATTTTGAAAGGCATCAGGTATATTGCCTCTAAAGAGGGAAAATTTGTCCTTGGTTAGAGCAACAAATCAGGGCAAGTTGAGTGATGGCACATATTGACTATTAAGCTTTCAAAGCAGTTAAAAGGAGTGACTGAATGTTTGTGAAGCCGATATAACTTCCCCAGTGTTGATTGTTCAGCGTTTGTGTTGTAAAGACTTTGCTGATCCATAGGCATGAAAGTCTGTCGGACGTTTTTGAGCAGAGGTATTTATCGGTGTAAATAAGTGTTGGAATAAAAGTTTTAATAAAAGTGCAAACATTGTTCCACTTTTGAGGGGTCTCCATGTGCAGGACTACTCCTTGCCTTAAACTGGCTTTCCCTTACATTTGTTACAGGACAAATGAAAAGAATACGGTGAAAAGGAATATTACTTTATGTATTAAACACTTGTGAATGCAAGCGGTTTTTCTTTTCTTTTTTTTAAGTCCCCACACTTTCGCCGGCTCATGCATAATGCTGACATTTGAGTCAAAATGAGTGTCTCGGTAAATGTAAGACCTGTTATCTCATTATGTTATGACAAATTGAGAAGATAAGATATTAGGGTGTTGAATTTGCATTTAGTGGCTGTTAATGGGACCTCTTAGTTTGCAGTCAGAGGTGTCGATTGAAGTAAAGGAGACTGTGATTGGGCTGGAAAAACCAAATGGACCAGAGATTGCTGTGAAAACAATGGGAACGTATTAGTGAGCTCAGAATCACCAAAGCTGCCTGAAAAACCACAGAGGACATCGAACAATGTCAAGAGCAGCAACTGTAAGTGTAAAAGTTTAACGGAAGATACAAGACTAGACATGCTAGAAAGCATAAAAAGAAAAAAGCTTGTTCCATTCTAGACTCTGGACAGGTAAAACAAATATATACTTGAACTGGTAGGATGGGAAAAGTATGGAGCAGGACAGAAAGGGCTAATAATCTAAAGCCACCAAACAAAGAATGTATGACTGCAGATGGGCCTTGGTAATCTGTATTAATTGAATATATGACACTTGTGGAGCAATATTTTATGCTCAGATGTTGTCAACCGCTACTTGATGGAAATCACCTGGCCTCAACCCAACTGAAAATGTGTTTTACTTGAATCTAAAAGCAGCAAGACGCACCGACAAGTGGGTTTTGTTAACCGCTACAAAGAATCACAAATAGAAGAAAAACGGTTGCTTCACAAAACAAGTTAAAGCAAGTCTATGAAACTTGATACTATGTGCTGAAGACTCTTTTTGTAATGCAATGACTTTGGTTGTGCACATTCCTGTACCTGGCACTACTCTAGAGCACCCAGGGACTGAGAAATCACAGTTCATGACTTTGGTTCCCACACCGCTTTTCTTTTTGATGTTTTTGTGGGCTTATAATAGCGTCTTTCCTTTTAAGATGATTTAAAAAAATAAAATAAATAAATCATGTGTATGGCTGTACATTTGCAAGGCTCCCATGGAACAGTGTCAGATCCCACAACTGTAAAGTCTTCACTTTTAGGGCAAGCTCCACAATATAATCGCTGACCTGCTGAAACCCCATCCCTCTTCTCGTGCTCCGAGCTCGACAGGTCAGATGTTGTTGGTTGTGTTTTATTTCATTCTGTTTTATCTGTGAAGCACTTTGAGATTTTTATCTGTGAAAAGTGCTGTATAAATAAAATTTGCTTACCTAAGGAGAACCTGTTAGCATAAAAACAATTTAATTTTACTTTAGAGAGGCCTCTTGTTGCTACTGGAAACAACACTAAAGCAACACAAAATTAAGTCCATGAAGAAACTAGGTTGTAGCGTTTGGTGATGATAGTGTTCAATTATACATTGTTTTTGTGCATGTCACTAAATTAACTGGTTTCTAACAATGCATTTAACCTGGATCTGTGTAGTTTCTCAGTAATCCAGTCTAAAGAGCTTAAATAGGTGGCAACTGGGTTTGTTTTGGTTTTTAAAGAAGTCCAATTGTTTTCCGTTTAATCTCTCTGGAATCTTCATGTCATGGTAAATTAAACATTTAGGATGTCTTTCGTCTTTTGCAGCAGACGTTGTGAACGGCGTACCTGGAGTGGAAGCATGGACCCAATGAAGAAACTCAGAAAATGCACACGAGAATTCTCAAAAATAAAGCAAATGAGAGTAAATTAGAAAAAAAAAAAAAACACAACCTTTACCATTAAGCTTTTATTTAGCAACAATAGAAATTTTTGTTTAATACCCAAAAGAGTGAGGACAGAAAAATACTAAGACATACCGTATACATGTAGCAGCTATCAGTAACATTAGAAAACAAATGTGCTCAACTGTGAAGGAGGTAAGGCTTGCATAGTTATAGCTACACACATGCAGTTATGACAGTTGGATTCCAATTAGACCAATGCACTTAGCACAAGGAATATAACTGGTTGTGCTAACCTATGGCAAGACATTCACACACACATACAAATCTGAGGCAGAACCAGTTTCTCTGCATTAGTATAGAGAGCCAAAATAATTGTTTACCTGATCAGAAAGACACCATTAATCTGCATTCATATCTATACAACACATGCTACATGGCTTAATCATGAAGCATTTAATCATTTTATAGTTCATAGTTCATAGTCATGGTCCTGGCCATCACTCTTACCAGATCTAATCTAGCAGACATCTTAGCAGAAATATGGTTAGACAGATTTACAATCAACTATAGTGGCCTTTTAAATAAGCAATCGGATACATTTCTAACACATTTCATTAAACACTAAATATCTACATCACTCACTGTACTGGGAAGTGAAAAGAAAGGCAAAAGTACCCAAATTTCCCATTTTAAAACTCTGAATTGCATAACAGTATGCATGCACAAGTGTCAATCGGTGTCAAAGCTGTGTTGAAAAAAAGAAACGTGAGCCGTTGCTGCCACCTTGCTGCACTGACACTGATGAGTCCATGGTTCTCATGACTGAGAGGACAAACTACCAAAGGTTAAACCGAGGTTGTTGTAACATTTCCAATACATTCTAGTTTTTTTTCACTACACTCTGACACCTTATGTAAGTGTTCTTGAATCACAATAAATAAGCAGAAGTTTTTTGTGCTTTATTGTTCAGACGGATCTATTGAGAATTATAAGCCTCTGGGTTAAAACTGTGTTTCACTGCATTTTTCCAAATATTGAACCCAGCACTCCAACTGCTGTTCTGTACAGACACCTTTTTTGTTGTTACAAATGTTGAGAGTGCAATCCCCAGAGCAGCAGATGGAGTCCAAAGGTGGGAAAACAGAAACCCACCTGTATATCTGCGCGTGTTTTTACATTTAATAGATGTCAGGCAGCTGACTGTAATTCCTGTCCCAGTAGCCTTTCAAGTAGAGCCAGTCCTGAGCTTTGTTGTGTGGGTTGGGTCCGTGCTGAAACCACCTGCAGAATAAAAATTATGTCAAGGCACAAACATGTATAACTGAAAAACATAGCTACTCCCTTTTCAAACTGAAAATAAATAAATATCTAGAAACAACACATGCAGTTGTGCATTTTGTCCTGAGGAGGACAGTGTAGTGCAGCACATCACATCAGAGCAAAATAAGAGGTTAAAGTAAAGCTTTGAACCAAACCTTGGGCCAAGTGCAGTGCTCCTTCTCAATAATAGTAAAGGGAGATGCACAGATGATAATGACAAAATTACAGTGAATTAAGGCACATCCACAATTAGCAAATGACCCACAACATACTGTAAATCACATTTCTCAGTGACTAACCTTATTTTCCAGTCCTCTGTTGATTTAGATCGATTTTTTTGGGCCACCCGCTGTTTTTCCTCCAGTCTCTTCTTCTCTGCACTTGCCAGATCTACAACACATGAATATAAAAAATACTCAGTGATCCGCCAGAGATGGATTTAAACAGAAACTCGAGTCAAGGCCACATGCTGTACCAATGTTTCCATTCTCCATGGCACGAATGTCAGGTCTGAGGCGACTGTCTGTAGGAGGAAGGACTCCCTCCATGCTCTTGTCCAGCTCATTCAGCTGCATGGCGAATGTGGAGAATGCATAGAACTGCAACAGAGAGAATCAGCTTAGCTCAAAACCCTCGACATCCTCCTCTTCCACAGAAAGCCTCCTCGTGCTGTACCTTTGCAGAGTTGTCTGGTCGAGGTGTTATCTTCCAGATGAGCTTGCTGCCGGGAATGACCTGTACTGTCTCAGCATCAGGTGGAGGCATCTCTTCTGGCTCCTCATCAACGCTGCTCCGAGACTGCAGACACACATTAAGAACACATTCATTTAGCAAATACTGATTGATTAAACGATAGGAACGAAGTGGTACTAAATAAGACTGAAGCAGGTGTGAAGAGGAAGTAAATCTATGCGAGAGAGTGGATTACTCAACATCTTGCATCAAGAGTGAGCATTGTAACAAGACAAGGTAGTGGTGCTTCTTCACAAATGTCTCTCACTTATGCATTGTTCAAGCTCTTGACTAGAAGCACAAAGAAGCTGCAGTTTTGAGGATGGGATAAGCGTAGGCATCGGGTTAGAAATGGCAGAAAATAGTGCAGTCTTTGTGGAATATCAGCTACCCAAAAGCTGGTGTTCTCAACCTGATGAAAAATCTGATGAAAATGTAAAATATTTGCTTGCTTACAACTCGCCCAATAAAGGGCTGGAGAGCATCACATGACAGAATGTCTGCAGTTTGCATTTCTGCAAATGGAAATGTGAATTTGGTCTAATTGCTGAGAAGTACAGGCAGATTCTTGTACATCATGTTTTACCGCCATTACATTGTCGTGTATAAGCGGGCCCAAATCATTCAGCAGCATGACAGCGACCCCTAAACATACAGTGAGAATTGTAAGAAACTGTCCTTGATGATAGAAACACAAGGAGCCCTTCAAATGATGATCTGGCTCTCCACAGAGCCCTTATCTCAGCGTGAAGGGGTCAGTCTGGGATTACATGTGAAGTCAGGACGTTGAGGATGCTTAGATTCACAGACAAACTGTGACAACTTCTGCAACATGCTTTGAACAATTTCCCTGCTGAACATGCTGAAACCAAATATAGACTAGATGTTTTAAATTCTGTTCACTGCTACTTTTCATGGTTTTCTTCATTAAGCGTCCACACTTTTATGCAAATGTACCTTAAACTTTTGAATGGATGAATGAAGGCAATGACACTGCATACCTCTTTGTTACTCTTTTTTTCCTCTGAATTCTTCTTATCTGTCTTTTTGTGGGCATCAAAAGTAGCAGGATCGACCATATAGAGGCATTCAGTCCATTTGCCATACAATGCGCAGAGCTTCTTTTTGCTGCAAACACACAAAAGGCAATGAATCACAGCCTTTGGTGCTCTTTGTTATACAACCTCTACTACTGATCAAGCATTGCTCAGGTAACATTAACAAAAAGCTGTCTTGGCATATTACAAATGACAAAGGAGTAATTTATGACAAATTTACTTTTTATCAAGGATGTATCCCTCAACTTTATGGAGCTCTTTTCCAAAGAGGCCACAGGGCTTGAACGTCATGCTGCATCTCTCTCCGGTTCTGAAACAGAATGACAGCCTATTCACCAATTCTCTTTCACTTTTATCCTTCTGGAAGCTGAGGTTTTCAAACATTCATCATCCTGTTCACACTCTTTTCTAATCACAACTGGCCCAGTTCTGCTGGGTTCTCCCAGTTCTGAAAGTAGATCAAAGCAGAGCATGGAAAAAAATGCGCCCAAGTGCCTGCTCATGCAAATATACAAGGAAAGCATCTTTGCACACACACGTACACAGAGAGAGGGATTTATTTTTACTTGTGGTTGAACACTTCCACGTTGCCGTATTGCTCAATCCAAAGCTGGCCAACGATGACGTTGTGGACACAACAGGTGGGGTTTGTCCAAGTGTAGGCTTCATTATATCTGCAGAGACCAAAAAGCAACCAGTGAAGACAAAAGCAACATGAAAAAATAGCTTAAAAGGAATGTGACTGTGAACTTACTTGGGAAGCTCCAGTGTGATGGTTCCCTTGGGCTCAGCTTCTATGCTCTTTCCCCAGAACTTGAGTTTGGGATATATGGAGCCATGGAAGACAAAATCCTCCCTGAGACCCTCAGCGTGAAAGGCACTGATCGGAGGGTGGTGGCTTACTTGTTCTGACATCCACCTGAAGCCCAAATCGTCTCTAGTGGAGAACATTGACATGACCGGTACCACTGAGAGTGCATTAACAAAAGATACATATCTATTCAAAATCTAAATGGCTTTGTGGATCAGTGGTTTTGTGACGATCGTACCTTATCAGCTCATACGTCTCCCCGAGCAGTGGATTAAAGGGCTTCCCTGTCCTCTCCCACTGTGAGGCTACAGCTGACACAGCAAATGCTGCAACACACTACAGAGCATACAAAATCACAGACAAGCATTTTTGACATTTGATTATGACAGAATCACATTGCTTAATTTGAAAAGACACAAATTTAAAACAACGGCAGAGTTCTTCATGAAAGGCAAGGGTTTTGAGTGGATTACTTGTATATAAGGAAATATAGCAGGTACCTTCATCCTTTCAACTGAGTCTGTTGCAGCATTTGCCTGGTGGATGAGGTAGGTGTGCTCCATGTATTCTGTCAGCCGCTGGAGGAAACTCAGGGGCTCATTAAGTACCACAGGCATGGCAATCTTTGATAACTCCTGAGAAGATGAACAGTTGGAGGAGATAAAAGACACAAAAAGAACACAGACTGCAAACTTGGCAGTGGATCGTGCCTTTCTCCTTTGAGTTACAAGTTCATAAGGGAAGGCTCAAAATCAAATATTCTTCGGTTCAAAAGCACTTCATTGCACCTCTCAAAGCTTGTATTTTATACAGTTTGAACTGTAGATCCTTTTCATGTACAGTTCCAGTGTTTTCACACACTTCCACATGGGTAAACATTTTACTGGCACAGTGTTTATTCACTATTAACAATGATCACTGACATAATAGCTCATACCCAAATGTTTCGATGCAAGCTGACTGTATATGTATTCTGTCTAAGATGTGAGGCTTGTGTGAGATATGTGATATTTTGGACTGATAAGCTCACTGCAGGAGATGGAAGGAAAAAAAAAAAACAATTTATTGTCATTATTGTTGCACAGTAATGAGAGGAAATCCATAAAAAATGTTGGAATGCTAGGTAAAATGTAAATAAAAATAGATTTAAGATATTTTCAAATCCCATGAAACAAATATTTTATTCATAATAGAACAGTGAAAATATCAAATGTTGAAAAGGAGACATGTTACTAATTCATGAAAAATATGCAGTGTCTTCTTTTAACAACAGTCTGCAAATGTCTGGGAACTGAGGACACCAGCTACTGGACCTTTTGGGAAGGAATGTTGTTCTATTCTTGTCTGACACAGGATCCAAACTGCTTATTAGCCCTAGTGTTTTTGTTGTAATTTACATTTCATGATTTACAAAATGTTTTCAAAAGGCGAAAGATCTAGACTGCAGTCAAGCCGGTTTAGGACCTAATTTTTTTATTTTTTTTTATTTATTTATTTTTTACTATTTACTGCTTTAGCAGTGAGTAAAATGTTATACGTGTAATTTTACTGTAGCAGGAGTGAAACATACGGTATTTATACTGACAGTCCTATTTCATCACAACATTTTCCTTATGTTCCTTGTTCCGCCGCCAATTTTAAGAGACAAACTATTAAGTCCAGATGAATTTGCAAATTGAAAACAAGAAAGAGACGATCTGACAACAGCTGTCCTGTTCTCACCATGCCGATGCATTTTTTCAGGATACTCCACACGCTCACGTCATTCTTGGAGAACATGGGGACTGGAAGAGATGATCTGTGGGAAAGCAAGTAAAAGGAAGGAACTATAAGAGAGAATTGGTACATATGCTGGCATCCATCTCTGTCAAAATAGAATATAACCTACTAGCCATTCATGAAAAATTCTGTTTTTTGCAAATAATTCATAGCAGATAAGCACTGGAAACGTTATTTGGTTGCAAACATGCCTAAAAATGACAGCTCCAAATTGACACTGACTGGGTAACCTACACATAAAATTCAACTTCACATGCGAGGTTGCACTATTTACAAACCTCAGAGCAGACAGCAATGCTGACCTGTCGTTCAGGGGAAAAAAAAAAGGTTATTTGACACCTGTAAGCTAACAAGCTGTCAGCTGGACTGTTCAAGTCTCATGCAATACTCATGAATGGACGTACAGCTGTGTGCGAGTATGTGTTGCTTTTTAATATTGGTTTTACACCCTTTTGATTAGTCTTTATGTATCTAGAGTCCTAGAGTAATTAATTCTAAACCATTATTGTAAATGGTAGACCTTGCAACAGAGCTGTGGCTGAATTTATCTTCCAGTCTTGCTGACATCTGTAGTATTGACTGTTTTACAGGTACGCAAGCTAGAAGCAGATGGTGTCCCTGCTCAAAAATGAGTGCTGGAACAGCTACACACATAAAAGCCATTACTTCAGCTAAATAAACAGTGGTAGGAGAAGGGAGGGGGGTTTGTGCCATCTGTATGATGAACAAAGCAGTGATGCATAGCAGATATACTTCTGGCCTCATTTTTGTTCCAGTTCTCTCGGATTCAAGATTAATCTAAGCATGAACAATTCCTTTAATTAAACTAATAAGAATAGTTTTTCTTCTAAATTACAAATCATCTGTTTAGTGCTGTACGTTTTCAATGTTTGGTGAACCTTTTTTTTTTTTTTTTTTAAATGACAAAGTGTTCAAATTTTGCTATTTGGCTTTGAGTATGGATAGTCTATACAATTACTAAGGTGACCCATCTGGTATTTTTGAGGAAATTATGAAAGGATGTCACTATTTATAATAGAGAGGGAGAGAAAAAAAACACAACCTGATTTAGTAATGAAGACAGACTGATCTATGAATGGCATAAGTAATTCAAAATAAACAGACATCTCATGCATGTTTAATGCATAACACATAGAAGTCTTCACATACGCACACAAAGCTAGCCAGCCAGCCATCCATCCAGCCCTTTACTGCAACTCTTCCCTGAGCCATTACCTGTTAAATTATTTATGAATCATTTGGTGGATTAAAAAAGAAAGGCTGAGACAAAAATCAACAAAGAAAGACAATCAAACAAGAAAAAAAGCAGACAGCTGAAACGAGTATTCACTTGGAGAGTTGGAGCATGGGAAAAAAACAAAACAACCTATCCTCTGTGGATCAGGAGCTCAAGCAAAAACACCTGCCTACAAAAAACAAACTAGAGTGGAAAGGTGGCGTCTCATTACACCAGCTCTGCCTTCTGGATTACTTTCTGGCTGAACGAAGTCAGCAGCTTATCATCAGACACATACCAATACCAGTTTTATTCTACTAAATAAAGCTGTGAAGAACATTGTCAAGAAAGCTTTGGATGTAACAGTGTCCAGGTTGTCTGCAGAGCACTGAGTTTGCGCATCTCTGTATTGCCACCCGACTCTTTGCATATAATTTAAGCCAGTAGAACATGAAATCAGAACGGAAGCATGTCTCACCTGTGCTTCTGAAGTCCATTGTATTGGGCTGGTTTGTTGCCATGGTTACCCTCTCCTGACATTCCGGCAGCCCCTCTGTGTGTGTTTGGATGGCAGAGGCTGTTGAGAGTGGGGGTGTCTCTCCCCTCGTCCTCTTCCCAGGAGTAACTGGCTACAGACAGGAAGCCACTCACAGAGAACTCCGACTCAGACTCTGTAGGATGATGTCAATGGGCAGATGTCGGGTCACGCCAAACATTCCACACACAGGTTCGAGTAGCTCGCTAAGCAAAGCTCTGGCTCTGCTGCTTCAAGAGTTTACACTCCGAAAATAAGTGTTTCTGTTTGTGTTCTCCTCTAAACTACTCCCTCCCAGCTGCCGGCTAAACCCCACCTGAGGATAATGCTCCAATGAGATGCCACACCGAGGCTTCATTTCCTCCAACACTGTTTGCTCTCTGCCTGCTGGATACTACTCCTCCCTTACGCTGTACTGCCAGTGACGTTACAGAGGCTGTCACAACCAAAATGGAGTGGAGAAAAGTGTGATATTCATACACTAGAATAACATATGCTAGTCTGAGGAAAGTGCTCATTCTGTATACCATATACGAGAGTTTCTTTTTTGGAATATGCGTTGATTGAATTTCAGGCAACAGATGGATGGATTTTAAGGGAGTTGGGCATCATATCAAGCTTTTAAATTTTACACAATCATACATACATTTGCTTTAATCATCACTGAAACATGTTGAAAAATGAAATAAAGTGAAAGGCAAGTTGAGCTTAATTTAAAGATTTAATTAGACCCATCTGTGTATGTAAAAGGTATCATATTTCACACCACTTAGTAGGCTTTTGTACCCCTCCAATAACTCAAAAAGACATAGATAAGGGCAAAGGTATTAAACCATTTCTAAACCTTAAAGTTTCTAAAAAGAAAGAAGTAAATAATCACCAGATTAGGCTTCATCTGGGATATAAACCAAGAGTCCAATGGCCACTTTAACAGAACTTCAAAATGTCCACAACAGAGAGGTCCACCTACCAAGAGGGAAACTTGTCTCATCAAACCTTCAAGAAGGTTTTGACAGTGGAACAACTAGACAGAGGCCACCCATGGGAATTTAGGTATATTGGAACCATGCAGAAACGTTTCTACATTCAGGTGAGGCAACAAAATTTACTCTGCTATGATTGGTGACGGCATCGTGCTACGGGGGTACTACTCAATGACAGGAGTCCACATCCAATTTGACATAACTTGAGAAGTTCAACTTGGAGGAATGAAAAACTACAAACCCAGGTTATACGCAAGAAATCTAATAGATGCAGCTGCTGCTAAATTGGCTGCAACAAATGTCCTGACTTAAAAGTCTAAATACTTAGGAGAGTAGTAGGAGAGAAATCGAATGTGGGGTGCTGACAACAACAACAGTTTTGTCCTTCTAAAATGAAATCCACGCTATAAAATGTCACAAAAGTGAAGAAATCTGATGCTCTCGGACTCATCTTGATGCTAAGCACAGTGTAGAGTCTTCAGTTCACAGTCTCACTGACTGTCAAGAACAGTAATTAAAAAAACAAACAAAAAAAACAATATGAGCTATCCAGGAGACAAGATGCAATGCACCATATTATTGAATTGGTCATGTGGCATTCACAAATTTCTTGGCAAGTTTACTAACTGTCCATCTAGGGATTGCTGACCTGACACAGCATCATAGAAGTCATCTGCAGTGAGGGTACCGAGAGTAGATGACCTCCTGTATTTACTGAAGGACTGCTTGAGTTCGTGATGGTCAGTTGCCAGAGTCTGCAGGGTTTCAGTCAGAGCTTTGTTCTTCTCCTCTTCCTGCTCTAACTTCAGGCTCCACACCTATAAGCACATGGACCACCAGGCAGATAAGACACACGGCAGAGACAAGAAAAAGAATCTACTCACTGATGCTATTCCATCATTTTACTGAAAACATTCAATTATACAGTCAAGTCAACATAACTTGCAAATATGTAATTGGTGTTTGACTGACAAGAAATAATTAATTTGCTTGTTCTGATGCCAGAGTGTGTCCGTCTCTGTGTTGCTGATGACAGGTCTGACAGATCTGGTTTCTCTGATGCAGAACCATACACCCCAGTCTGTCGCCCAGTATTGGATGTCCCATCAGGGAACCTGAGATGGGCCTCTTTGGGACAAACCAGATCAGTGTTTCCTGTTGTCTACTGTTGATGTGCAACCAAAGAGACTAAACTAGAGTAACATAGATGCTGCCACTAAAATTATAAAACAATAAAATAACTATAACATTTTAAAAAGGTCTCTCAAAGCAAAGAAAGTGCTGCGATCAGAAAAGTGGAAAACTGTCTTCACAGGCTGAAAAACTTCCAGAGTCACCTTGAGGAAGACAGATCAGTTAGAGAGGGAGGAGCTTGTAAATTACACTGTAAATCTGACACTGTAGAGCAAGGCCAGTTTCTTTGATTAAAAATCAAAAGTTCAGCTTCAGCTCTTTTGATTGTAATGGATATTATTAGTCGTGACAACAACTATGCAAAAAGAAACACCGATCATGTCTGCCAGTATGCTCAAGGTGGATGATACCACCAGAAATGATCCATATCACTGATGAAATTAGATTTATGGCAAATCTATACTCTAGATGAAAGACCAGTACCCCATCCAGAAGCTGTGGAGGGAACTGAAGAGCAATGTAACGACAAAGAAGACTTCCAATCCCTAAGACCTACAGATAGTTGCAGAGGAGCAGTGACCCACAATCCCAAAGGAGACCTGCAGAAAGCTTGTTAGCAACTATATTGATTGTAATGGAGATTAAATATTTTGCAGCAAACAAAAGCAAACAGTTAAGTACATAGTATTTGTAAAAATGCAATCAGATATGAAGATAGTTTGAACTGACAGTATTTTGTGACATGTACTTTCCAGCTTTAAAAAAAACTTGAGTCAAAAATCTTTCTCTTCACTCCTAGGTGAGGATAATAACCCAACATACGGATGTTCTGAGGTAATAAAGAGATCAAGTCTGACGTTGGGATTCTGTTTCTTGATTTTCATGCAATGTAAAATTGCCATTGAAGTAATAGATGTGAAATACACCAATGTGTCAATGTGTGTGTGTTTTTTTTTTTTGTACTACGATTATCGTACAATTTTAAATTACAAAATTATACCGACCTGATTTACCGATGTTCCACTGCAGTCAGCAGCTTGATCTTTATTCCATAAACCCATGCTGCATCAGATTTTTTTTGGGAGGGCATCAGACACACGAGTCACAGAAAAAGTAGCCATTTATCTATTTCCTGATCATTCTGTTTGTCAAGGCCACTTAAAGGCTGATGTCATTTATAATGAATATTGATTGATTCTAATATGCAAATGGTGAGTCAGAGCAACCACATTTCCAACTTTACACATATATTTATGTTAACAGAAAACTTGGAAAAAAGAAAAAAAAAAAGTTATCCATGATCAGGTAATACTAACATGTACATACATAGTTATACTAACTATAGGCACGGATTTTCTGTTCCATGCCAAAAAGTATTTTGGGGAAGTTTGATTATAGAAATTAATTTCTAGAATGTGACATAAAATAGTGGCAGCAACAGTGGAGTAGCTTCGAACATATTTTGAGTTTTTTTTTTAAATTTCTTTTTACATTTTCTACTGAATTATTTCTTTTTTTTTTTTCCTTAATTTTCGTGACACTTTTCAACAGCTGTTATGATGACTTACCATGCCACCCGAGGAATTATTTGGATCGTCAGCAGCTGTTCAAGTTTTAAAAATGCCAACTGAAGCATGAGAAAAAAAAAGGCCTAGACTATTTGAGGAGGAAAAGCTGTGGATGTTTGGCAGGAGCAAGATGGAGGAATAGGTGGAGGAAGTTTAAACTTTGTCAGAGCAAATGCTCATGAGGACACAGCAAGAATATCGAGAATACAGTATTATGTGTTTCACTGAGACGTCGCAGAGACTTCAGACATCATTGTTCAGCAGGAAGTTGTGACCATACAGACACTGAATACATGGTCTCAGGAAGCTGAAGATTCTTTGTCGCCACAGCTTGGAATGCACTCTGTTAGCCACATGGAAATTATGTAAATACCATGGCTACATTACCTTCTGTTTTGGGATTATTATTCCTACAAGCGATGTGGTTCCCTGATAACATGCTCTGAATAACCAATGACCTGAGAAAGATGCTGAACATGAAGAAGAAAGCCTTGAGGTAAGGGGACAGGAGGCTATTGAGGACTATTTAAAAACAGCTGAAAAAGAAGATAATGGAGCAAGGAGATGAAAGAATGCAATCTGCTTTGCTGTTGGGGCAGCAGCAGCAGAACCAGTGACTTAAAGAAACCAAACAAACATATAAAGAAAGCAGTCTCTGTGCTTGGGACTTCACTGAAGCCCCTGGAGCTGATTGTGCCAAGAAGAATGCTTCACACATTGATGAACATATTGGACAACACTGGCCACCCTCTACATTACATAACATAACGTTGAAACAAAGTCTCTTCAATCAATGTCTTCTTCAGCTGCCAGGCAACACAACGATACAGGCAGTAATTGCTGCCAGCAGCGATAATTACGCACATTAACAGCTTATGACATCAAGGAAAAAAAGAAGAAGATACTACATCATAATTTCCCTTCAGTATTAACAAAGTATTTTTTCATAAAGTTTTCATTTATCCTTTTATTCAATTCTGTTTGATGCCAACATAACCTGCTTTCACACAACTGTCTTGCACCTACACTTACAAGAATAACACTTTCACACTTAGAGTTCTCTTTCTTTATTGTGCTCTCTGTCAGGCCCCTTTATGATGCATTCTAAACACAGCACCAATGTGGAGTTTCAGCATCTGATTCATTTTAACCATTCACGTTTTGGAAATTCACAATAATATCGAGGATTTTCCCACCAGCTGTGAGATTTGTCCTGCCACACATAAAATATATTACTTTGGCATTCAGCCATGTTTGTGGAAAGATTAATTGGCAAGTTTTTGCCAAGGATAATGGTGGCATTTGGAAATTCAGCATTATGCTCTTGACATCAACCATTTTAATTTAACTTAGACTCCTACAGAAAGAAAACAAAAGGAAAAAACCCTAAAGACATCAGCTAATAACAACAGTTTCATAATTGAAATGAATCTCCATAAAAATACAATCTTTGCAAAGAAAAAAAATATATATGTAGGATGAGATAAATCATCTCCTTGTGTAGGAAGTGTTAAAACCCCTTTGTCCCATGCAATTGGTGTAAGAGCCCATCCACTTTGTTGTGCAACTATCCCAGCCAGCTCCTTCATTCTCACTGCATCCTCTCGCCTGGGCACAAACAGAGCTATTTTAAGCCTTGCTGAGGCTCTGTGCTATAGCTGAAGCCTGGGAGGGATGCTTTTCCTTGGCCAACACCCTGAAGGATGGAGATTTTAATTTACTCTCTGCGGAAGGCAAAGCAAATCCCCAAAGGAAAAATTATTATAGCTTTATAGCGTGCTATGTAATGCTAAATGTTCATCAAACTGCTCATAAATGCAAGTTGTCCGGAAGCCATGAAACTAGAAACAGCTAAAGACATAGTCACCATTTGCACGGAACTAACACCAAGTACCTGTTTTTGCATACACACCCTTGACTGAAAGATCAGAATTAAAAACAGATCAGGTTAGACCCATTTTCATCTTCTTCAAAACAAGAATGTCTACACAAGGACCATTCAGAGATACTCGGTGGGTCAATAACATGTGTGGCAATGGTTAAAGAAAAGGCCAATCAGTACCAATTATTCTCTCCAATCGCAGAAGTTTCAAAGGGCAATCATCTGTCTGACAGAAGGCCAAGAAAATGCATAAATCACTATCAAAATAATAAATCAATAAAAAAAAAAAAAAGACATCAACAAATCCCCCCTAAAACTATGACACCATTCTCCTGCCTTCAGAGCAACACAGACTGACTGCCTGCATGTCACCACCAAGTGCTTTCAAACTGTAAGTCTCTACCTGTTTCCCTAACTGGTGTGGAAGTGTGTTGCCTGAAATCAAGAAAAGGTTTTGGCTTATAAATCCGAAAATGATCAAAACCCACGAGAAGGTTTCAGCCCAACGCTGTCTATTTGTAGCTCAATCTTTTGGGAAGAAACAAAAATTGTTGCACAAAGCTCTCTACTTTAAATACCATGTACTTCAGTCACCAACGACTCACACTGTACCCTGTATATACTGCATAAAAGTGGCACTTGGACATAGCTGCTAACACGGGTCACATCCACAATGCTGAGGGGCAAAAATCATAATTGCTGCAAGACCCTTTGAACTATGAATTGTGTTTTTCTTTTATACCATCCTACCGGATGTTAAAGTGCAAATACAACAACCCGTGACTACTGTTGTGCGCTGTGTGTGCTCAAAAACAAATTTGTGAGTGTCACCAATGGAGACATCTGGGGTGCGACTATGAAAATGTGGGATTAGACTTAATGCTGCCTAATACTGGCAATCTCAGCAGTGTAGGAAATATAATCCAATTAGTGCATGTAGTAGCAGCAGATTAGCATGAGACCAGGAGATGCAACATGCATGTTAAGTCACTTCTTTCTTATAAAACTATGTATTTAGTAATTAATTTACCATCCTTTGTTATTTTCAATGCTTCTTGTGTCATGAGTCTGCAGTGGATGTCTTCAGTTTTCTTTTGCTGAGAATGCCTGGTGTTTCATTGTGACATATAATGTAATTTCACAGTGTATAGCGTAAATGGGCTACACAGGACTTGTTGTGCATCAAACATAGCTGAGTTTTATTGGATCTGTTGCTAAATTAGGTTTTCTAAAATTTATTATGAAATGTTTTAATTTGAAAAGGTTACCCAAAGAAATCTTAAAAGCTTATTTTTAAGTATTACCATGTTAAAAAAGTCCTCAGTGTAAATTAAACCGATGCCAGTCTACACACATGCTCGGACAGAATTCATTACTTAATAAGATGTCATTAAAGGGATGCTATCAGCATCGTGACATTCAGCACCACTACAAACACGCTCAATTTATCATAGCAAATACAGATAGTTAAAGCCATAGAAATTACCTCTGTATACTGATGAATCGCCCCTTCTTGTGCCTAGGCTTCAGACTGAATCTTAAATCAACAACACACCAAACATCTGAAAAAAAACACGCTCAACTTCAAAAAGCCTAACACCAAGTCAGCTGGGATCAGCCCCCAGCAAACACGGACAGTTCAGTTGACAAGAGGAAAGCTAAGAATATCACACAAGCACAACAGTTCAGTCTTGTACCTGGGCAAAGCTATGTGAAAACACCGTCACTGCCTCTTCTTTCTCCTGTGCTCGGATGCTCTGGCATGTGGAAGTGTGCCTGCAGGCGTGTTTTTTTCAAAGTGGGAGGGTGAATGTATGCATCTCCAGCTGAGCCAGTCAATTTGCGAGCGCTTGACTTCCTTCGCTCAATGCACACAGAGCCTTTCCCAAGAGCTAGTGTGTGAATCCAAGTCCAAGGGTTTCAATTTGTGTGTGTGTCTACACTCATCTGTAAGCTGAATGTAGACCTAAGCATAAAAGCGGATCTCTCCTGTGTCCTTCCTCTAGACGTGCCAGTGATTACCACACGGTTCAATGCTTCCACCCCCCCACCTCCTCCCAAGGACACAGCACAGCCACTAAGACAGGTAGACATGGAGATGCAATCATGGACTCGCAAATTTTTAAACTTGATCAGTATGAGGGAGCTAACGTAAGGGGAGGGGCTTGAGGATTTGGCAACCATTCAGTATACTCTATTTAACCAATAGGCGAAAGGCACGTGGGTGATGGTAAGGGATCAATGAAATGAAGATTCATGCATGCTTAGCGGGCTGCAGCAAATCTAAGAAGCTAGTTCCTATTTACATCAAGTGTAGGACTGAAGGAGATTCTAAACAGCTAGATCAAAATTGAGATTAAATTGAGATTGACAGATTAATAATCATTATAAAGAATACAAACAATATATTACATAAACACAATGGCTGGGATTACGTGTATGGCCTGAGTTTGGGCAACAGTATTCATGGTTTCTCTTACCTCTTCTTGTTTTGACAGAAGTTCAAGGCACAGATTAAGGGCGTCGCAAGTTTCATGGGATTGTTCACTGGTCTCTTTTGCTTTAAGTAGAAGAGGTGCAGCCAACGCTTTGTAAAAAGAGAAAACAATGCACATTTGTCAATTATCTTAAACCGTGTACTAATACAGCGGCACAATTCTCTCCACTGTCACCGCATATGAGCTAAAAGGGAATTGTTGGAATATTCTTCATGTAAAAGTGCATTGAGATTTGGTCTTGTTGTGAGAATAAGTTTTTCTGTATGAAACTGATAATTTTCACTATTAACCATTTTCTATGACCGATTGGTGGATTACTGCAGACTGATGAGTCTACAAATATATAAGATTGCTAAATAAAGAGGAATCTCCCAATACGATTTTTTCTACATTCTAAAATGAGAGCTTAATAGTTCACATTTTACTCTGTTAACTTCTGAAATGTGGCATTTCTCACTATGTCCTTGAAATGCTCCATTTAGCCTCTTCTCTTGTATGTGTGTACAATGTGATGGTGGAACGTGAAGGAGGCCTGTTTCAGGCAGTGGTGTATACTGTCACCACAACTCCATACGTAAACAACAGGGTTGTGTTGATGCCATGCAACAAGAAGAAGAAAGTCTGTAAATGTACTGGATAAGTAACATTTCATATTGAATATTAACCCATTGATTACTGCTGGTATACGTTTGTCAATGAGAAACAGTACAATAAACCTTGATAGCTTTGAAAGACTGTTGCTGTCGTGACAAAGTAAAGGCTCTTTCTACCTACATGTTTATCCTTCCATTTAACAAATATGCTTCCCCCTTGCTTCGTCATCACTTGTCACTTAGCTGGCTCAAGTGCAAATTAAAGGAGGGGAGTAAACCCCAGTGTCTTCTGTGGGAGAAAGTCACTCCCTTTGGTGTGAATTTTAAGTCTTGAAATAATTCATTTCACAAAATCATCGATATTGAATTCTTAACTAACTTCCTAATCATCTCTGAAGTTTAAAAAGGATATGAAAGAGCATAGCAATGACATTAATTGCATGGATCTGCCTGAAGCTTACCAACATTTTCCTCATTCCTCACCATGGATTCAAATATTGACACTTCACTCTCCAATTTCTGCTGGCAGGCTTTGGCAGCCTGCAACAGAACAAAGAAAACAGAATTACTTGCGTATCAGAGTATCTTTGCAGCACAACAAAGCTGGTCGGAAGCAAATAGATTTAATTATCTCTCGTAAAAAACAAAAACAGCAAAAAATAACAACTCAGGATTCATAATATAGTCTATGAACTGAAACTGAAGTCTATACTGATTATAGATCAATTGTGGACAGTTAGAGAGTAGATAAAAAAATTATACAAATATGCCTCAAACAAGGTAATCACAATACTGAAGAAGGGAGGTTCTTTGAATCTCCAACACTCACACTTGGGAAGCCAATGACCTATTTTTTTTTTTTTTAAACTTAGAAATGTCCTGTGTTCCATTTACATAATTTACTCAATGTGCATCCACAGCACTGAAGGAAGAAACGATTGCATGCTACTAAAGTCAGTTAGAAAGTCACACAAGGTTACAACAAAGGCTTTGAATGTAATCACAGCATGACAAAATGAACTTTTCTTTCAAGTTTTTTTTTTTTTAACTTACTTGAACAGCTTGCGTCAGGTTCCCCTTGTCCACATCATTATCAAAAAGTGTATCATAAATCATTTGTTCTTGGCTGCAGTTACGAGTGTTGTAGGATGCATGCTCCTCCAAAGCATCCAGCCATCTCTAGGTGGGCAAATACCAGTAAAATTGACATATTAGTTTATTCATATGGATACGTTTGCAGGGATGTTGGTGAAACAGCAGCATAGAAGGAGTTCATCTTACTTTTCTCATTGCTAATGAGTCTATCTTTGAGGGGACTTTAAAATTATGCACGGTGTCATCGAAGCACCTCAGCACGAAGAAGCAATGATCCCATGGTTTGACCTCAAATAACAAACACAAAAAGGTCATGTTTGCTGCACCAAATGTCAAACATCATAATGTCACAAGCTGAGTGGGATTACAACCAAGGCATCTTATGACTGGGCATCCTTGTACAGTCTTAACAGATGACAAGCCTCTAACTTCTGCTACTTACCATGCAGTAGGCTTGTGAAAGAGACTTGCAGCCCTGTTTTCTAACACCAGTCTGTGCATCAGCTCTAAAAATAAAGAAAATTAAAAAAAGACAGATTTGCTTTTATTTCAGCCACTGCAGGTGACATGATACTGTCTGATTACACATTATTTTTCATATACACAATAAAACATATGATGCATTGAAAGTGAACATAATACAGTTTTGTCTTTAGAAAACTGCAGAAAAAGTCATCTCACTGTCTTGGGTACCAGGAGATAATTCCATTCTCAATCACAACCCAGTGGGATCGCCATCCAAGAAAGCGAGAACTCTGTCAGAGACACAAAATCAGACAGGTTATGTATTAAAAGGTCAATCATGTACATGTTTAAATTAGGACCGGGACTTTAACGCGTTAATTAAGATGAATTAATTACGCAAAATTAACGCGTTAAAAAAATAAACGGATTTTAATCGCACTTATTTTTGCACCGCGGAACGTTTTTCACTGTATGAGTTTCAGGCATACCGATTATACTGGAGCACCAACTAACGTTCATGACTTCAGACAACAACAAACCACAGTGAACAATACTTAAACATGAATGAAGAAGCTGTTGAGACCGCTTTGGTTGGCCCCGTGGGTGGGGAAACTTTGTTTTAAAAATAGACAGTATAGTTTGTAGTATAGTAGTGGGCTGTGCAGACTCCTGTGTATAGTGGCTGCAGTCCTCGCTGCTGTCGGCCCCGGTTCGAATCCCGCATCCGACGGCCTTTTACTGCGTCATTCCCCCTCTCTCTGCTTTCTGTCTCTTTTTATCTGTCCTGTTCATTAAAAGGCATTAAAAAATAAATATATATATATATATATTTAAAAAACGGACAGATGGATGGAAGCGTCGATAAGAGCACGGTTGGTTAAGAGAAAATAAACATTTTGTTGCTTAAGCTTATGTATTCAGTCATTATTCCATGGTATGCTAAAATCCATGTTAAAAAGTGCTTCTCACTGTTCTCAGGTTAAATATTTAAACGCAATTAAAATGCGATTAATTTTGTTTACGACAATTAACCCAAAGCTGTGATCCAGCAACTGAAGACCCACAAATTCCCACCCAACGGAGCCTCCAACGGAGGCGCCGCTGTGCAACCCAACATGACAAAAAACATCCACCGCAGTCTGTGCCTGGGATGTATTGGCAAATGCGAACACCACAGAGGTCCAGCAGTCTTGTTTGATAAAGATGACTTGAACCAACATAATTATAGGCAGCTTGTTTTATAATGAGTTTGTTGCGGCTGATTGGTGTATACCATCAAATAAGTACAGGTTATAGAACAAGAATATTGTGTGACCTATTGAGGACACATGAGAATACAGTTGAACATCTGTGTACCTTCCAGAGAAGGCCCTCAAACTTCTGCATTCCACTGCTCCCATCCTAGAAGAAAAGAGAAATCTCAGATTTGTGCACAGACGGAACACATCTAACAAGATCAGTCTGGGGCCTTTCCCCCCCATTTCCTCCGTGACTATGCAAAACTGCACTAAAGTTGTGCCAGGCTTACCAGACATTCAGGCAAGACTGCTGACTTTTAAGACTGTTCTCCACAGCCAAGAAAGCTCAAGTGAATATGTACAAAGACAGGAGCAAAGGAGAAAAACTGGCTGCCTGCACATCCTGCCCCATATGCTGAAAGTAGGTGTATGTTTGAGGTGTAGCTGAGTTCCTATTTCCTGTAGGAGAAACTATAAATATCCAGTCTGTGATTAGGTTAAGAAACATGAATGAGCACAGTAGGTTTTACAGATGTTTTTAATTGCAGTGCTAACTGAAAGGCCAGGGAATCATAAAAGTAATCAAATATATAAGATTTTCTTCCTTTGGTAACCATGAATCCCACCAAATAGTAGTAATGTCTGGAATTAAGAGTTTAATTAGGACTGTGCATGCATCAGACTGACACCTAACATACTACATACAAAAATAAATCTAAGTATATATGCATGTGTATAACATATTGGATAAATATAAAATATACATAAATATTACAAGTGTCAAAAACTAAATTAAAATCTTGCTGAAAGAAAGCAGTGAAAAAAAAGGTAATTCAGTGAAGCTGGATATCATCAACTGTTTGATCTCACCTTATCTTGATAGGCTGCAAGAATCTGTTTGAGTTCATCTGTACGAACCAGGTCCAATGCTGTCTGCTCTGCAACATCATGGAGCCATGCAAACAAACCATTATGTGGCCTTAGACACCACTTGAAAACAAACAGTTCTTATGAACAGCGCACCTTTTCCAAAGAGGAAACTACAGAGCGACAATGTGGTAAGAACAAAGATGAGTGATATACCATTGTTGTTCTTGATACTTGGGCTGGCTCCAAACTTGAGCAGCTTTATAATGCACTGCTTCTGCCCTCTGTAGGCTGCGCAGTGTAAGGGTGTATTCCCCACCGAATCCCTGCAGTGGATATCTGGAGGCTCATTTCCACTGAGCTGAGAAACAGAGGTCAGGTGAACCATTAAAAACATAGACTGATATTTGCCTCATTTACCATTTAGTTTGGAATGTAAACGGATTAATATCCAGAGAATTAATCTCAAACAATAAAAAGCAAAAAACAAATATAATTCTCACAACAAATGGTCTGCTTAAAATTAGGGTAGGTCACAGGGAAAGTTGGCACATCTAATAGTGGTCCAGTATTAATCATCATGTCAGACTCTGATCAAATATCAAGCATTATCAAATAGAAATGCAATTCTCTTTGTGCATCTGAGCAATCTCAGAGACAACTGACACCAGAGAAAGACTCCCGCATGGCCTATTCTTTCTGGGTAAAAAAAGCACTCCCAAAGTGTAATATATACTCTCAAAGTTCTTAAAAAAAAAGGCCAGACACTAACCAATTTAGAAATACTGGTGATATCTCCCTCTCTGGCAGCTCCAAGAAGCTTCTCCTCCTGCCGTCTCATCTCCCTCCTCTCCGCAGCTGCACAAACCAAACAACAATACTTGAGTGCAAAGACAGCTGAGCTTCTGAAATGAGAAGCCAGTGGCCATCATTTCATACCTTCCAGCATGGTAATGATTTCATCATCCTCTGTCACATCTTTTGGGATTTGAGCTGTTCCATTGATTTTGTTGGCACAGGCATCATACCGAAGGAGCAACAGAACAATCTCCTTAAGGGTCCAAAGAGAAGGGGGGGGGAGACGCATGACCATCACTTCTCATTAATCAACAGTCTCAGTGGGAGAGGACTAAATATAATATGGGAGTTGTTGACATTCAATCCACATAATTTGCAATGCAGATGGCTTCCTCTGTTATTAGAAATGTTTTCATACCTTCCTTCCAGCGTATGCTGCTTTGTGTAGAGGTGTGTCACCCATGTTATCCTGCAAATTCACATCGACTCCTGCCTGCAAATGCATTCCAGGTACTACATTTCTATGGCTGTGGGTGCTCAACACAACAGAGAAATATACATATCTGAGCTCTCACCCTCAGTAACTCCTCCACAACATCCCTGTGGCCAAAGTTACAGGCTAGATGGAGGGCTGTCCATCCTGAAGTGTTTTTAGAAACAGCTGCAGTCAAAAAGAGGAAAATTAATACGTTCCCAGCCGCACCTGAAGTCATGTCAGCTGTTTTAAAAGCTTTCCTCACACTTACACCTGCAGTTGGTGTTTAGAGAGCTGTTTTGATCCATTCTCGACTGAAGCAGCCTCTGGATAAGAACACAACTGCCCTCTTTAGCATAACGGAGAAGCTGATCCTCCGGTGTGTCCTCCATCTGGGCTTCCATAATTTGACAAGCTAACTGACGTTAGGTCCTCGTCCAAGATAATTAACACATGAGTCGCTTTAGGACACAATCATTATATGCTACGAAAAATGAAGGTCCCGAGTGACAACTTTAGTCTTCAATCACAATATTTAGTCACTGCTGTGTCAGTTAATTTTCACTATTTACTTTAGCTTCAGTGCATCGGCCACATAAACAATTTATAAAGGACAAAATTAAGTATTTATCAGCTAAAGTTTAATCAAACGAGATGTCAAATTCAGACTTACACTTCAACTCTAAATGTTTCCAACTTTCACACTGACCGGTTCACGTGTACGACGCTTCACAGCTGAAATTCGATCGCTTCAATCAGCTGACGGTCAGCCGTCACGTGACCAGGCAGCTGCTATACAGGGGTGTGAGCAGGGGCGTGGCAGCATCAGCTGGCGCTCCCGGCCAGTCCCTATAGCTCCTCAACAAATTCTAAAATAACTCTTCATAAAATCATTCATTTATTTATCCAGTTAGAAGTATCAGTGGTGTACATGAATGCTTTTTGTTTCATTCATTCAAGTTTTTTTGTGTTAATGTGGGGGAGTATGCATTAAGTTGTGATCATTACAAATCACACACTATGTATATTGATTTTTTTCATCTTCTTATCATTGAGTTATTCTTGTATTCGTTTTTTATTTTCAACCCATCAACTGCAGCACAAGAATGGGCCAATTTGTGATAATTGCTAATTATACATAGCTTTAATTAATAATGTAAAAGTGTGCTTTGGAAATATTTGATTTCGTGACTGATGTGCCTTGTTGCAAACACATTTCAGAGGCAGTGACATAGACAAGGTAACTAGTTAAAAAAATAATTTCTTCTTTGGCATGCTGTTAGTCCTACTGTTTTATCAACACTAACATCCTGAATTAGGACCTTCTCTTCCACCTCTTTTCATCTTGTCTTTGACCACCATCTTGTTGACTTCTTTTTTCCTAAACTGTTTTTCTTACCATCATTCCTAAACCTCATGTCGTTTTCAACACAATAAAGGAAAGCTCCGTAGAAAAGGGATTTTTAAAAAAAAACATAGGCTCATACTTAACTTTTGAAGGAACAAGCAAATCTGTACACATAGAAAGAAACGTGTTGAACACAGGTGAGAAGTTGATAGCTAACTGAAGGCAGCTGTGAAACAAAAAGGCGGAAAAGGCTTTCTCATAAAAGTATACAAGGAAAAAACATTTTATCATACAGTTATACAAGAAATAATAAAAAATTCTGAAAGAGAAAACAATCTTTTTGACATTTCTAGTGTATTCTGTGGCCTTTAGTCAAGCAAGAGACTGTTCAACAGTAAGAAAATCCACTTAAGAGTCATTATTTATATCTGTCTCTCTCTCTCTTTTTTGTACTGTGGTTCTGTCCTGTTGTATTTAGTAGAGCTTCCTCCTTGTTCATTCTGTTGAGTTTACTTCCCCTCTTGTTTCACACTAGGTCTTCTGATTACCTCATGTAGTGGATGTTTGCTTAAACTGAAGTTTTGTTAGATGTTTGACCATTTTACATGTGTTTTTAAATCTCTGTATAAGCATAGTCAGTGCGTTTTCGTCAGTGAAAGTGTGACCATGCAAAGTATACCCCCTCTCTCTCCTTTGAATTTGTTACTGGAATTAAACACTAACATTAGCAATGGAATGCTCAGTTGTAACAAGCAGCATGTAATATTTCTGGTTCACATTAATTTTGAATGGCTCTTTTTTGTATTTCAAAATGACTTTTTTTGCACACTAGATGGAAGCATTTGCTGGAGCAGTCTGTGCAGGTTGTTAAGAATTTTTAATTTTCTAAGTTCCAGCCAAAACAGAAGAGAAATAACAAGGACACCTGAACATCACAGCTGTATTTTAACCATCTATCTTTATTTATTTTTTTCTTCTGTAGCTTGTTTTTTGTTTTAAATGTCATAGCGTTTTGACGTGCTCTTTGTGGAAAACTGTGGCTGCAAACATTTTTCAAGGTAGTGAAGGTCAATCTCTGTGTGTGGCTTTGAAAACCCTGCTTACCTCTAGCAATTAGATCCCATGAGGCATGCACACATTTGTGAGGGAAGGTGACAGTAGGCCATGCAGTAATGAAGGCGCATGTGAGAGAAACCTTCAAAGGCGAGTTACTTAGTCGCCTGAAGGACTGCTTTACCAAAAATATGATTTACAGGGGAAGGCTAATGTACAATAGAGCTGGAGGAAGCAAACAAAAGACATAAACATCTAATGGAATAGATATGGTCACATTTATAAACAGCACAATTGAATATCAGCCATTTAAATATGAAAAGCCATGACACCATTAGTTAGGTTTGAAATCTGTCTGTAAGTCAGCAGTTTTTAATGCAAGTTTAGAATAGAGCTCTGAAGAAGTCAGCTCTGTGTGTGCCATAATTGCAATGAATCCATTAGCATTGCTGCTGAATTCATTCAAGGGTAACAAGACTTGGAAACCACAACAATCATACCATACCAAGAATCATATATATAGACAACTGCTCTGATGCTCTGACACATCGGAAAAGCCAGAAAGAGACCATTCAGGCAACTGTTTCCCGTACATCATACAGGTAATTGACAAATGTAACATATCTTAGTGTTTAATTTCAAGTGTGGTTGTAATGGAGTCGTAGATGCTCTCTCTTTTACATAAGAAAAAAGGAAAAAAAGGCAGTTATGTTTAATTTGTGAGCAGACTTAATATTAGTAAAAGTTGATTATAATGATTTGGATGTAATGGAAACACTACTGAAGACATTAATCAAAGCGTATTCATCAAATCATGTCTGGTGAGAGAAAGAAGCGCACTGGGCTAGTTCTTGCTAATTAGCATGGCAATTATTGTAAGCTGTCACAGTTCTTAAGCAACGGGGTGGACTGTGTGTGCTCCAGAGCATAATCCCCCACAAATTACAAGATAATGGAGGGAAAGAGAGGCCACAGCTTCAAAAGGAACCAGGAGATAGAATCCCCAGCAGGGACATTTTAGGGACAGACACAGACCAAGAGAGTGAGCAAGAAAAAAGGTAGGAGAAAAAGAACAGCATGTATTCCCTTCACATAGAGCATGTCTGAATAGAAGAGGCTTTTTTGTCACTGAGTTAAGTGATTTGCTCCAAAGGAACTGGCCTCAGAAGCTGCTCCTCTTGAACTCGTTACGCATATTTTAATTTTTCATTTTATTTAAATGATCACAGCAAGTTGCTTTTCAGTCATTTCATTTCATGATGTACAGGATGATGTGAGTGGTTGCTTAAGCTGGTAACCATGAGCCCAACTCCCCACCTGTGGTGCCAAACACACCATTAAAAGCTCACCCATGTCGATTAAGAAATTGTCGATAAACAAAAAAAGATATGGCAAAAAGGCATACAGCAGGAAATTAATTGACTGCAACACAGTATTCCTGACATATTTCGAGTAATAGTGTTGCCATTATAGAATTCGTTGATCCCCTTTTCTCCCCACATTCACAGATGATCTCTATCTTGACATTAGTAGTAGATTAGATAAACCACAATGGATCACAACCAGGTGTAAATGTGAGCAGTATGTGGAATCCTGAGTAAGTGTCCAGGAAATTAGTGTGCAGGGGTTTCAGTAAATCCACTCGGAAATCTTACTCCTGGGAAAATGTTTCGGAGGACAGTAAGTGACATGTGTATGCCAACAGAATTATTATGGTTATAATGAGGAAAAGCCACACCAGTAAGTTGGTGCCATTATCAATTCCTTTCTTGGTGTTTGTCTTCTCATAGCTGCCTTTATTTTTTCATCTGGACAAAAAATTTCCTAGGTTCTTCTGCCATAGGCTATGTCACAGTCCTATTTGCAGGGGTGCACATTGCACATAGAAAAACTCTTCAGGTCTGGCAATAGTGGCTAAGGCAATATTGTTGAAAATGATGCTCTGATGCAGTACATCACATTTTTAATGCAGGTTTTCCAAGCCTTAAACATGTCAATGTTAATACCTAACCCTAACCAGGAACATTTAATATCCAGATTTAACCCTTCAGTTTTGTAATATCCTACCTTAACCTTAAGCCATTTGTAATGTATGAAACAGCAAAAAGCAGAGAGCCAAAGAACAAGGAAACAATGATGATGAATAATGTAAAAAGGACACTGAAAACTAAAGGTACTTAAAGGGCACTGGTGGTCAGGATGGGATTCAGTCTTAATTCTCCCAGTTCTCAGTCGGGTGTATGGTCCTCCAAATGGGGATTTTTTAGCTATTAAAAGTGATGCAACAGTTGATATGTGACTATCTCATGAAATGCTGTCACAGTGTATCATTCTGTGGAGTTATGTTTGTCGCAGAACAAACAGCAGAGTGTCCTTGGACACAAATCAATAGATTAAATTTAAGTGACGGTTGCACTTCTACGCTGGCACTTTTTCAGATGAAAGTCCTACATCCATCTTTTATCCTGTTACACAGTCTAAACCTCCACCTAGGTGAGATGGGTTCAAATCCTTTGACGATTGCCATCTATCAGGGGACATATAGCTCATACATACACATGTGTTCTTCCCAGAGGAGTTTTTTTTAGGACACAGAGAAAAGAAGGAATTGCTGCAGGAGGCTGGGTACATTTTGAAATTCTACATTTATTTTCCTTTTACCAAAGTGTTGTGTTATCAATTAAAATAGACGATGAGTGCCAATTAAAATGCGATGGCGGTTAAAATCTCACTAATGAATCATTTCAAGTCCATCTTTTAAAACTTAAACAGTCCCTATATAAATAACAACTACACAATGATGTTTGCAGAAATTACTTTAATAAAAAAAAATGAACTCAGATATGTGGGCGTGGTAAAGAGGGAACTTGGATTAACCAGCTTGGAGCTTTTGAAAATGAGATGAAAAATTTAAGAAGTGCATGGAAAACACTGTCATGATGAGGCACACCCACAGCATTTTAATGAGCTTCTGTGGATGTCTCGCATATGGTAAATGCCAGCACCCCTCCTCTTGAAAGCAGCTCTGCCAAAAAGACTGCGAGGCTATGCAGCTATCCAACGGGTTCAGCCTCCTCATTAATGATCAGCATTTATTATGTAAACTGTGGCAGCTCTGATGTGAAGACTTGGACTAGCAGGGGATATTCTGTTGTGTTCAAATGGCAACTAGCCCGGCCCAAGCATAGGGATGCTGCCTCTTCCCAGATATGCTCGACAGTTGGAACATTATTTTCTCCACACACACTTAGACTTCTCTCAGTTGCTATTTACACTAAGATGATCACATTTGAGACAGGATTTCTGATCATTTTTGAACAGAGGTATAAGTTTCAGTTCACACAAACCTGGGAGATTAGAGCAGGGATAAACCATGGGGACATAGTGGTGATTAAGTAAAGTATGCTTTGGGCTGGGTTACCTGATAAGTACTCCATGGGCGTGCATAGTTTTTACTGTTCCCAGTTAGATTCACCACTAACTGACAACAGCCAGTCTGGAAACCAGTGGGAGATGTCACAGTGGCCATATTCATTATGTGTAGAACAATATACAGATGTTAGGGATGATATTTAATCTTTCTATACTCTAGTATGAGACAGGAAGGAAGGGACAATTTGAAGAGCAACAATCCTTCTCAAACATGCATTTGTTGTGCTAAACTTTCAATATAAAACACTCAATTTCACACTCAAATATTTGTGTACTGCAACCTTTAGTTGGGACCTATTCCCTTTCTCTGGTAATCACGATGAATAAAATAGTGAAGAATTTGAAAAAAAAAAAGTTAAATTGTGGACAGTTCTCTTGTGGGAATTTATTTTAGCTGTGACAAAATCTTGCAGCTCTCTCAACCCTCCCAGCCCTGACAGAACACAATGGGATGGTTGGATACGTAATCCAAATTCGGCATTTACAAGAAGAGTGTCACCACTTTAGCCTGTTTACAAAGGGAGGAATAACACGTCCCCACCTTTATTTGAAGATATATTAACATTGTAAAGATCCAGTTTCCCCTTTTTTTTTTTTTTTTTTTTTTTTACTTTTGATAGGTCTTGAAGTCAGATTTTATTTAGTTTTAATGTCCTCTGAAAGAGCAAACCTACCCAAGTAGCTGCACTCTTCTGTTGACAATACATTTTACATTTTACACTTGCATTTTGTATTTTTGCCACCAATAAACAGTTTGCCATTTGTCAGGAACTCCTCCATTACTCAGAATCAAACAACTTCTTTACAAATAGATTTGAACTCATTCCTGAGGTAATTCAAGACAATGTCTCTTTGTAGTTAGTGAACACTGAAATCATTATTTGGCAAATCAAATTAAGATGGGGAATGACAAAGGTGGATATCTTTATGATTTTGCCATGGCTACAGTTCCAGCTGACACCAGGATTCTTGGTGTAAAAAAAAAAAAAGTTTAAATAATCAAACATCTTTTCTATTTTTAGTGATATTGCGTGTCATTTCCAGCGGCCACGCTCCCCTGCCCCTCAAAACACTTGGAACACAGTCCACTGACTGTGTTAAAAAAATGTTCTGTGCTTACTAATAGGCTTACTCCATGTCTGGGAAACGGGCTGAATGCGTACCATGAATGCAATCTTAGAAGACACTCTTCAAAGCCTTTGTGAAGTGGTGACTTAAGATGTGAAAGATGGGTTATTGGTAAAATTTAACAGTGACTGTTGTGGATAGGCAACAACACTTACAGTGTGATAGCATCTGTACACCAACCCAGCATCCAAACACAAACACTTGAGTATCTGAGTGGTGGAGAGCCACAGCAGGGCTCAGTACAATAGGTGGCACGAGAGCCTCTCTGTATCCTCCCTGACACTGCTTTGTTTCTGAGGACCCTCAATATTGAAATGAGTCTGTGTGTTTAGATTTCCTGATCTAGTGACTGCACCTGCTGAGCTGATTGCTTCCCTGTCATACATGTCTTGATTCTGTTTAATATGCATGTACTAGTTAATAAGTATGTTCTATTTGATCATATTTTACACAGCAAAGGTATAATTCTCTTATTGAAGCCTGAGTTTGGGACTATGGGTCTGTCTTATGGACACCTGGCGCTGGGTCTTCGGAGGTTAAAGTAAAACAAATACCCACAGTACTGTGGAGATGCGTTTTCTCAAAATTTCATAGATCTCTTTACCGTTAACGTGTAGTTACACATCAGTTTACAAACTCTGAGTGAATGCTGGGCTGAAACACATGTATTTATTTCGTTGGGATGAAGTTGTTTCTACGTTAGCATTTACAGTTTACGATTTACAAGAAAGCAAGACAAAATATTCCTCAATAAAGCAGCACCTGCATAAATCTTTGTGTGCATTTGTTTCCATGACAGCCCAACTCCAGTTTCCATGACATCAACACACCTTTGTGACATACCTAAATAGCGGTCCAGGTTTCCTATTTTGAGTCAGTAGTCTTTTAATAGCTAGTCAGAAGCTACCTGAATATCAAACGTGCAGTTTGAGCAAATGGGGAGAATTTGATTAATATGAGCTGGCCACAGAATCTGGAATCACTAAAATATGAAAAGTTATTTGTCATTCATTTATTTCCTCATAGAAGCCAGTTACTCACAGTGTGCATGACCTGTCATTGCAGATAGTCATCTCACCTACATTATGTGAATCAAACACATCACAGGAGTCAGAAATTGCCTTTAAACTACCTTCTTCAATGCAGTTGGAGCGTTTATCTCCAAAAAATAATAGTCACCAAGAAGAATTTTCATATGTAATCACCGTGAAACATTAACATTTATTTAAAAATAAATAATAATAATAACACAGGCAAAGAGCCTGGATAAAACTGTGTCACTTTCATTACACTGGCCCCTGCACTGCTTCTGTAATATCAGCAAGATGGAGGTGGATCATTTTTTGAGAAAATGACCGTAATTCAAACTGGGCCCTCTCGGTCACTGCTGATATGGTGCTGCTTATTTTCTTTGATCGCTACAGGTGGACTGACAGAACAGTCTCAGTCTCTGAATTCAGTAAGATCTACAGGCTATTTCACTGTCTCTGGGAGGTGCGTCACAAAAAAAATATATAGCTCTTTCTGGTTCTTTAAGGTGCCAGCCTCAGATGTCAAGGTTTCATCATTAAAGAAGCAAAGGTTTTTGAAGCAAAAGAAATCAGGGGCCATCAATTACCAGAGACAAAGTAAGAAGCAAGTGGCATTAAAACTAAAATTCAAATCAAACAACAACAACACAGGATTGATCTGCGTTTGTAGCTGTAAGTCATTGTTTATTGAGCTATTCTTCTGCTCCTTTTGCAACAAGGAAGGAGTCATAATGACAGTTATGTCTCGGCAGTGGCGGGAATTTCGTGGAATTTATATATTCTTTCTCAAGTACAAAAAACTGCGATACATGTAAAGTACACAAGTGTGTTTGACACTTTATACTTGCACTACACAACATTTCAGAGAAAAATATTGTATATTTCACTTGTCTGACAGTTATAATTAGTTATATTAAAATAACGATTTCTACACACCAAATGCAAGACAAACATTAGAGATGTTGTTTGAGAGATTCATTCAACTATATATAGACCTGATACATTGTCACCATTTATGTAAAAAAAGTAAAGATTTCTTTGTTCCAATCTTTTAAATGTGCTTAAATTCTGCTGTTCCCTTAAACATTTGAGGCATTATAGAGATTTGGGCTGCATTGTGATCATGTTCCTTCAAGTCCTAAGATCATTTTATTTTACAAGCCAAACATTTGAGTAATTGAAAAAACAGTCAACACAATGCAAACATTCATTAGCTTTAGCATGACATGTGAGGGTAAAATACAGCTTTTACATGGGTGTATTAGTAATAATAATCTATTGATGCTGTGTATTTCATATGCACATAGAAGAAGCAAAGGGAACATTTTTACAACGACCAAACAACCCTGCAGAGTAATGCGAGCACTTGTGATACAAGATTGTGTCTCCGTGCGTGAATCAAATATGAAGAATTAAGCAAGGGAAATATGACTGGAGCTGGATGAACAAAGATAACTCAAACTCAAATGTCAGGCTAGGAGGGTGATATTTGAACAAGACAGAAAAGTGGACTCTTGAAGTGGGGAAGAATTCACATGCTCTGACTCGAGTTTTGCTGTGTTAGAAAAAAAAAACTAAAGACTAAAGATACTTCTCAAAACAGCTTATCTTACTATAAAGAGAAAACATGCCAATTCAGTCTTGATAATTTAGAGTAGAAGTACCAAACTTGTCCTTGGTGGTCTTCCGATATCTTACAGAGCAGAATCTTGACTTTGATTTTTCCTCTAATCTTACACTTGTGGTAGCACTATTCTGATATAATCTCAACACTGCAAAGTGTAATACATACATGCACCGAGAGCAGACGTAATCCATCAGATATTCAGGCAGCGTTTTGAAGAGCGTCGTGCGCTCTCTCGTGGATATTTTGAGCCACTGTGCGCAGTTTCATCAGGAGCCTGAAGCTTTCGGAACACATATGAGGGTGTTGATTGCAGTTTCCGTTCGTCTGGCACCTGTTGCTGGTTTATAATTTTTTCTGCTTGCTGAGGATTTAAAAACCACAGCGTTCACTTCACATTAAGACCATGTCGGGGGAACACAGTGATTCTAACTCCACTGGGGACTATTTTGACAACACCTCAACTAGAGTCCAGAGCAGCTTCGTGTTCTCAGGACCCATGTTTGTCATTTTGACGGTAATGATGGTGACTTTGGTTGTTGTGATAGTTCTTGGCAACGCACTGGTTATTTTGGCATTCAAAGTGGACAAGAGTTTGAGAAGACAATGCAATTACTACTTCTTGAATTTGGCAATCTCAGATTTTCTTGTAGGTGAGTTCCATCTTAGTTTTTCTTTCTCTCGTTTTCCCCTTTTACATCAGTGCCTTGGATAAGAGAGTACTGAGCTTAGTTTTATGGGAGATATTTTTGGCATAAAGTCTGATTTACAATAACATGATGGTGTTCCATACTTAGCCAACCAATGGTACATTGAGTTCTAAAATCCATTTAATAGGTTTGAATAGGTAAAATCCTTTAGGATACCTCTGTGTAAGCCTGTCAGTATTCTGTGCTGTAGACAAGATCATCAGTGACAGAATTAAAACATTACATAGCAGCAGAGAAGATACAGTTTTTTTTATTTCTTTTCCAGCAGTGACAATGCTAATTTATCCCCAGTACAAAATTCCTCAACATTTAAGCAATAATGTTCTGTTGTCACTGATTGTGTGTGAATGCTAGCATCTGTTCAGAAGTGTTGATCCCTTCACAACATTACTTGTCTGTGTAGGGGCATTCTGCATCCCGGTCTACATCCCCTACATCCTCACAGGCAGGTGGACGCTGGGCCGAGGATTGTGTAAGCTGTGGCTGGTCACCGACTACCTGCTTTGTTCTGCGTCCGTCTTCAACATTGTGCTCATCAGCTACGATCGTTTCCTCTCAGTCACCAGAGCAGTGAGTGGAACAGACTGTCCTTTAACGCTCACAGTCAGTAAAGGGCATGTCAGCATGTGATAGTGACAGTAAACTGTCATATTTGTGAAAGAATGTGACCAGAGAAAAAAAAGTTCAACAAGAGTAGGGTCTTGGTGATTCTCTTTTAATAATACATATGCTTTGTCCTTGTGGCCCGTGGCTTGATTTCTGATGAAACCATCGGTTGGGGCAGTGTCTCATCCTCCCAAATGTGCCCATCTGTGGAGGTTAATCATTCCTGACCCATTCAGGCCTAGTGCCACCCCTAATTACAGTTTTCCCCCATGACAAAGATAAGAAAAAAAAAAAAGCCACGCCACAACTTTGGGCTAGAGCGGTCTTCAGCAAAATACACAGAAAAAAAGCACATCATGGACAACAAGCTGTCATATTTGATTTGCTAAACTTCAATGCATGAAACACTTTTAATTCCCACTTCAACAGATTCCAATGACTAAGTCTGTTTCCATGCATCCACATTCCATGACTTGTTTTTATCTGAAATACAATTGCTTAGCACCAATTTCCTTTTTTCTGACTGTCATACATTTCCAAACTTCCACAGCTGTTTAAATCATTTAGCTTTCCTTTTAGGACGTGTCCATACATCACCCAGCTGACCGTATCCTATGCCCATGTGTTAACCCAAAGGTGGGATGATGCTTGGCACAGAAGACACAGAGAGTGCTCTGTTTCCTTTCAGAGGCAAACACTTAACATCAGAGCAATGAATACAAATAACACCAGAGAGAGTGAACCTCTTCTTTAATTAGACAGCTTTGATCATAGAGGTCCTCCCCCGTGCCACAGCCCCTTCAACCAGCAGAGATCAATCGCTGCAGACACAAGCCATCGGCAGCTAAGCAACATTTTCCTAAAAGCATTTCTCTCTGAACATTGGAAGACAAAGGGCTGTCAACAGTCAGAGACACAGTTTGTCTTTGAAAAGAAAGGGTGGAGTCAGATTACACACAGCTAGCATGACAGCACATTGCCAAAACTGCACAGTATTCGAGAGAAAGAAACATATTTTTGTGTTTTGATTACAAGCATTAGCTTAGAGTCACATGATATAATCTCAGGAAGAAGCTAATTAAAAGCAAAGATAACATAAATTTGCTGATTGCAACAGATGATTGACATGCAGCAGGGCCCACAATCATAAGGTACCAACTGATTTATACAAACATAAGAGGACCAAGGATAATCTTCTCTGAAATAGAAATAATTACAAAGAACCACTGTGACATATATGCAGAGCAGCTGGAGAGGTTGTAAAGTATGCTGTCTGATGAATAGGCGCATGGTCAGGACCACGGGACGTGACACTAATTGAAACAAGTGGTCGTGAGAGGTACTTCATATATTTAAAAGTTATTCACACACTTAGATCCTGCATGGTGTTAGCGTTGAACATGGCTTTTGTTTATACTGTATGTTCAGTATTCATTTGTCGAGACATATGAATGATGTGGCTAAATTATATTTGAATACATGTGTTTGATATTCATTTGAATTTATAATTACTAAAATCCTAATTTTTTAATGTATTTTCAAGGTACTTCTTCTATTTTGGGTAGTTCTACTTTACGTTACTTACACATTTCTGGAAAAAACTGCCTTTGACTTTACCTAATTCTTTTTTATAAAAATAATAAAAGAGCATATCGTTATTACCAGGTCTTGAAATTAGATGAATGCAACTTCAGATGAACAACAGCATATTACACTGGGTCCAAAATGATTTGATAAAAACTAAAACAAAATGCAAAAGCGGTGGGGGAAGAAACTAAGTGCACCCTTACTGCTTCCATAGAAATTAAGTGGCAGGTAGCAGTCAGGTGCCGATAATGAAAATGACTTGATTAACTGTTCATCAGCAAGTGAGAGCACCTCTATAAAAGCAGAGGTTTTGGCTGTTGGATTGGCTGATTAACACTATGCAAAGGTAGAAATACATCAGTAATGATCTTAAAGAGGCAAATGTTGATGCTCATCAATCTGGGAAGGGATGCAGGGTTACCAAGCATTTTGGAGTCCAGCATTCAACAGTGAGAAAGAGTATTCACAAGTGGAAAATAATCAAAACATCTGCTGGTCATCTCAGGAGTAAAGCAACAAGTTTAACCTGAAATCTGTGTAATGCTCAGGGAAATCGCAAAAAAACAAAACAAAACAAGAACTACACAAGTAAGGCCAATTTGGAAGAGTTCCCAGTGGGAAGCCTATTCCCTCTGAAAAGAACCTTGCAGCGTGGCTTTGGTTTGCAGAGCTGCATCTGAACAAACCAAATTCTGGAACAATGTCAAACACAGCATATCAGCACTCACTCCTCATTCCAGATGTCAGTCACAGGTGGTTCTCCAAGCCATTGAATCATTTGGTGTACTTAGTTTTTCCACACACTTCTTCCACATGTTGCCTTAGTTTTCATAAAACATGACACAGTATAACATTTTTGAGTTACTGTTCATCTGACGTTGTATTTACTTAACTTTAAGACCTTGCAAACCAGGTTGTGTTCATTTTTGTCCTGATACTTAAAACCTTAGAATTGGCAGAGGGTGTACTTTCTTTTTCACATGACTTTAGGTGTAGGTTTTGTTTGCCAGATATAAGTACAATGTTGCTTGTAAATAGTAAGTACATTTAATTTGAAGACCATAATAACTATTCTTGATTTTAATAATATTTCAAATTTCAGATTTTCACTTTCTCACACAGCTCTTCGGTTAAAATAATCTGAATACCTCTTTCACCACTGCTGCAAACATTTCTGCAATATTGAGAGAAGGCAGCATCCCTTGAAGCATTATTAAAGTCTTTTTTTTTTGTAATTCATGCTTTTTATTCCTAAAGGTAAGCTACCGTGCCAGACAGAGCATGACTCATCAAGCTATAATCAAGATGACGGCAGTCTGGGTGCTGGCCTTTGTCCTGTATGGCCCGGCTATCATATTCTGGGAGCTGGCGGTAGGCAGAAGCCGCGTGCCAAAGGATGAGTGCTTTGCAGAGTTCTATTACTCTTGGTACTTCTTATTGAGTGCCTCTATGCTGGAGTTTTTCTCTCCTTTCATCTCTGTAGCTTTCTTCAACCTCAGCATTTACCTCAGTATACGTAGGAGAAGACTCCACCACAGGGAAGCACAGCTCCAACTTCAACTGAGTGAACCTGCTTCTGCCCAGGTGGAAGGTATCCCCCTGTCCCACAACTGGGGGTTTGGGATAAAACTGCCTATAAGAGGCTCTATCAACTCCCAGACCTCCTCCCCTTGTTTGGGTAAACTAGATCCCTCAACCAGCAGGGCTGTCCAGCCCAGCCGTCTGTCCAGGGATAAGAAAATTGCTAAGTCCCTGGCTATCATAGTATGTGTGTTTGCCATCTGCTGGGCACCATACACCCTACTGATGATCATCCGTGCTGCCTGCAGAGGGCGATGCATCCAGCATCACTGGTATGAGGTCACCTTCTGGCTCCTGTGGCTTAACTCTGCTATTAACCCATTCCTCTACCCCTTGTGCCACAGTAGCTTCCGCAGGGCCTTTAGCAAGATTCTCTGCCCAAAGCGGCACACAGCATCACCTTCATCCGTCCTACGAGCTGGCCAGTGACAAGCAGATACCCAGGAATGGATGGATGAATGTGGATGAACAATATTCTAAAACTTTTCATGGACGTAATCAAAGTTTAACCCCAAAAAAAGGTGAAAATAACCCGTGCATCACAGTTTGTCACGTAGAACCCTGAATGATATCCTCAACACCTTGTAGTTTTAAGTGTTTGAATGTAAAATGTTGGTGCTGTGCAGCATTGTGTGTTTTACTGTCAGTCAGTTTAATTAAATCAGTAATAGATTTTAACTCATGAAAATATTCCAATATTTTACATGATAATAAGCTGTGAACGAGTTTTGCAGCCTTGTGTCAATTTTCTGAAGAAGGAAAAAAAAAATGGAATAAAAAGAACTTTCTTCAGGCCTCTTGATAATTATCATGCATACAATACAATTATGAAATCTGTCAGTTTAGTCTCTGTAATGTGCTCATGTAAAGCATCTTCTTCGACTAACTGGCACATGGAGGTGTAGGCAGATGTCAATGTAAGCACAGACACACACACACACAGTTTCCTACTAACTATAACAGAAGCACAGAGATGGAAACACAAAGTGCCATTATGTTTAAATGTACTGTGTATGAAATGAACCATTCTTTCAAAGCCAGACTTTCTTTAATGTTTTTTGGTCACAGTTTAGTAATGGATTATATTTGTGCACACACAATATATATCTTAGTTGTTCACAAAGCTTTATACTTATTATTATCTGCTATAATCTGGAAAAGAAAACGCAAAAACAGAATGACTCATAATAATTGAATACCTGAATTGATGCAGGATAGATCATGAATTCCTCTTTTTTTTTTACCATGGAATAATGATCAACCAGCTGTGAATTTATGTGATTACTTCACACTCAATAAAACAGCACACAGTTGTGCTGCTGTTTTATACAAAGTGTGGAGCTTCTGATTATTGAGTGACACAGACATGAAATCATTTACTTTGGATGACCAGCTTTCAGCTTTTGATATATAACAATAGCTGCAGTTCTTCTTACAGGGAGATTCATTAAAGGTACGGAAACCATACCAATTTTTTTGTGGAAACCAATTAATTTAGTTGCATATCAATGAATGTTTTAAATTAACATGCATCGAGTGATAATTTCTTCAGTGTGAAATAGTCACGTAAATCCACTGTAAGTTAATCATTGTTTCATGGTGACACAGGAATTTATTACATATCCTACATGAATTCATCACGAGTCTTACTTTAGGTAAAAATTACTTAGGTATATCATTATCCATCCTTATTATAAAATGCTACAATAAATTTATAGATCTTCATTCATTTCAAGGCTATCAGTGACCTCTGGCAGTCCCTTGACTGCAATGCAACGCTTAGATTGTTTAAAGGGTTCCTTAAAGTGTTTTAGTTGTTTAGTGGAGGATGTTCGACTTTACTTGTATGTAAGAAAGGGAAGTAGCGCATTTACACACAATGCAAAAATACCACAACACTCTGACGAGTAGGTGTATGTATACTCTTGTGCCACTAGATGTCACCATTAGCCTTTACTGTTTCCGATGTGCGCAGTGTCCCACAGAGTGAAGTCAGCCTTTGAGATGTTATATGGTTTTCGTTAGCTGATATAATGTGATGCTATTGTTTGAATATGCTGTTGAATACCTGCCTTGCTTTTCCACCTTAATGACTCAAGTTGCAATCTATGTTTGTAACTTAATGATAACAGGTCTAGAAAATGGGGCGATGCTCCGACTGCCTGTTCATTCACTCATGTGTTGTCATTTTAGTGTGTTTATTGTCTATTTATTGTTTATTGTAACTCGTATGCCCTGTACTTTAGAAAATAATATCAATAGTCTTCGGTCTCTGTTATGGTATTGAACGCTTTAAATTATTGAAATATTCTAATTAGATTTAGATCATCTGTTTTCTTGGCTCAGAATAAATTTATATTCATTCATTTATAAGGAAACGTAAATTATTGTTTTGTTTTAAGGAAGCGTAAGTGAGAATTGAAAAAAATGAAAAGCACATCTCTGTCAGTAGCTGATAATCTTTATGCACAGAATGAAATAAATAAATCAATTGCCGTGCTTGACTGTAAATTATAACATTGTGCCTCATAGTTGCTGGGTCCTTTCCAAACGCTGAGTTGCTTTTGTTTGATTTGCACATGAAAAGCTGAGAGTCTAATGCCATTTTTGTTGTATTTCTCTGTGTACGTTTTATAATATCAACAAGGTTCTTTCCAGATGTAGGATTGTTAGACCTGTAATTACGCCATCATGTCAGATAGCGAGGTTACATTTGCAGGTGCCTGAGTCCCACCGGGGACCTACATTGCTCAAATTGTTGCTGTTGCCCGTGTGCACATCTGGGCCCCTGGTCAGGTGCTGGGAATAAGGCCACAGCTGCAAGCCCCTGCTCCCCCATCGCTCCCTCTCGGCCCACGGCGTGGTGGGGGGACAGTAGCACACTTCTGACCAGAGGGATGCAGGCACATATCCCTTGGGGTGACAGAGCTGCATCTATCAGCAGAATGTTGAGGCTGGGTTTACTGTCAAATGTAACAGCAAGAGCAGTTTCACTGTGGAGTGCTTGCACTGTGTGCAGTTATATCAGGCGGGATACTGCTATTGATTCTGTTGATAGATTGAAATGTCGTGGCATGTGTGCCAAACCGATTGGCTACTAACTGAGGATGTATCGGGGATCGTGCCAGCGTAAATTGGTCTAGGAAAGGAAGCCCCATGGGAAATAAAGATGAGGGGCGATAATTATGAACACATAGAAGTATGTCTTCACGTGCTTCTTAATCTCAAAATATTTTGGTGGATGCTTGTGACCCAAAGCAAAGATCCTTAAAGGGGTGACCCCACATAGAGCATAACTGTGCCCCTTATGCTTAAAGTGCACCATTAGCAATTACTCAGTCACTGTTCAGAGGAGGCAGAGGGCCTTTACTATTTTCTGATGATGACCACTGAAGTGAAAAAAAAAGAAAAAGTTTAAGGTTCCTCTTTGGCACTCAGCAGGAATGATTAAATGCTAAAATCTGCTGTTTTCTAACCCGATAATATCTCATGCAGATGATTAAAGGTGGCATATGTAATATGAAGCCACTGAATTATCTGGCAAAAGATGGAAGTATTTTTATATACTGGAACTCCAGTATATCCATTAAGCAGCAGTCAAAATTCTACACTTGTGGTATTTTGGAATAAAGTTGGGACATAAAAGCACTTTGGAGTGCAGATGTAGGTCAGAGCTGTGACCCCTTTAGAAGTTGCAACTTCACTTAGTGTACATTTTACCCCTGTGCAGGCTGTTCAATATTTAGCAAAATAAATGTAAACCTTAGTTAATATTTCATTAAAATGTACTCAAAAAGAAAAAGACTATTTCTGCTTGATTTTGGCCTTTTCTCGTCTTTCGGTTTCCCTCTGCCTTTTTCCTGCAGTGTACCTCCTGACTAGAGATTAAATAATTCCATTGGAATCCTCCTAGGATGGGTTCCCAGCACTTGGCAATTAAACAATTACATTTAATCAGCATGGGGCGACGCTTCAAGTCACCCTCATTTCAGACGTTGATTAAAAGCTATTCTGCAGTGGTTATTGCTGTCGACTTTCGAAACTGCGGTTCACTTAGGTTTACTGCATCTGTGGTGTCGGGTTGGATAGCAATATGAGGTTCAGTGGTGGTCGAGAGCTGTATCTGCCTCTGGTGTGCGAAAGTGTAATGACAGAACTCATGGCAGACCTTATATTGTCCCTTAAGTCAGAGCCACTTAGATTACTTAGAGACATTTTGACCCTACAGCAAAGAAGACTCAATGAACAATGGAAAAGAGAGGAGCATTAAGATATGCATGTGGGATTTCCAATCCTCTGTGTGTGTCTGTGTGGATGTGTGAGTGTGCACCTTTTTTATATTATGTATGCACTGTGTTTCTTCCTGCATTGTATTTAAGTGCATTTGACTAAAACTAAATGCACCCTGACATGTACATTTCCATCATGCCAAGCAATAACATCTCCCTCTGTGATGGTGAAGAAGCTGAACGACGACACAGGGGGGAGAGGGGTCTTATGTGAGCCGTATGTGACATTGGGCTTGAGTAAAAGAGTGCTACATGGCACAGCACTGAGCTGACTACGGTCTTCTCTGTGCAACACAGATGAGTTGTGATGGGCACCCAGCCCCCTCATGTGAGACCCAGGTGCCCCTGTTTCGTAAGGCCCCCCACTGGCTCTCTAGCCCTCTTAATTAGCAGCTTCCGTCAGCTGGCACCCAGGCCTTCAAGCACCAGTCACTGGCTTCTGCTGCCGAAATAATATAGCTTCTCTAAAAGATGGATACATCAAACCAGTAATGTATCAGCAAATTTTCAGATAGCTACACTGAATGCATGCACGGTGGAGGACAAAAAACTATTGTAAGCTTAACTCAGTGTGTTTCTTGGGTTTATTAAATATGGACAGCTGTAGAGAAGTGAGGGCCCAGGTTTCTGTCTCAGTGACAGATACGCAGTAACAAGACATCGATCATTTTTATATGATGAAGTCAAATATAGATAAAAGGTTTCACCAGAATGGGAATGTAGCTTTTTTTCTGGTGCAGTATCATAGCAGCGCTGTAACAATAGTCTCTTCTAATGACATTCCCCCAGTAACTTCTTGCCTCTACGAATCTCAGGGGGGAAGAGCAACAAAAAGTGATAATTACATGAAATATACATAGAGAATAAAGGGAGCATGTTTACATAACCATGCCCATAAATATCTGACTGAGGAGACATTGTTCTCCAACTCCTTTTAAGCTGATCTCCCAGGGATGCCATTTTAATGACATGATGGTTTAAAGAGATGCTGCTCCATCTCGTTCCATATTTAATTAACTTTTGCTTTTCTGACGCAGAGGAAAAAACTGAATAAAGAACGCGTGATAGAGACAAACACACACGATAGTGAGAAGACAATAACAAATAGCTAGGAGAACAGAGAGGGAGGCAGGGGGAACATGTGCAGATACATTGCCATGCTTTTGTGAGCTGTTTACAATACAAAAGACGCCAAAGAAGAGGAGGAGCCATGGAACTGCAAAGATGACTGACTTGGGTGAAAGGGGATCATAGCAAGGGTTGAGAAGGATGAGAAAAGACAGAATGGGAAGCCCTAAATTATAAAAAAGAGAAGGATGAAATAAAGAGCCAAAAGGGAAGAGATAAGAACAAGCATCAGTGAAAGAGTGAGACCGTTGTTCACTCGTGTTTTTAGTTCATTGCTTCAATGCAGCAAAAGGATGGTGTGCAAACTGAGAGTTTGTAGCAGTCTGTTTGACATCACACTTTGGGCACATACCGTGTTTCCCTTAAACAAACAGAAGATACTTCAGCTCAATGGAAAACTTTGTTATGCTTACATTGCTGCACATGCTTCT
The DNA here is from genome assembly GCF_036924035.1 of Leuresthes tenuis. Taxonomy (NCBI): domain Eukaryota; kingdom Metazoa; phylum Chordata; class Actinopteri; order Atheriniformes; family Atherinopsidae; genus Leuresthes; species Leuresthes tenuis. The sequence continues at coordinate 14,127,131 of NW_027325368.1, read as the reverse complement.
GGTGCACAGTGGGGCATTCCAACTGGTTACAAAAAGCTCAAATCATTTAACCAACAAATTTGTGTTCTGGCACCAATTGCAGATAGAAAGAACTGAGCTTAGAATTCAGCAATCCCTCCTCTCTCTCATGCAGTGTGTTTTCCATTTTTACCTTCAGCTGTATACAGTGTACTCTGCATTATTGATAGTTTCTTTCCCTTTTCTCTCCTCTTGTTAGAATCTTCCCTTGTCCTCATCTCTCTCGCCAGTTGTACTGGCCATATAGCTCGAAGAGTTGCAGAGAGTTTGACCCCATCTGGTCTATATTTTATTGCTTGGTTTTTAATACATTTTTGAAAATCCTCCCCCATCCAGTCGCACACACACACATACCCTGAAAAAAAGATTGTCTATTTCAGGTGTCTGTCTTAGTGAGGCTGAAGGAAATGACCAGAGGGGAATACTCACCTTCAGTTCTCCCAGTACATGAGACAGTGGGATCATTAGAAGAGTGGAGGGAAGAATGTGAATGTGTTTGTTTTTTCATACACAGGGTCGGGCAGTAATGGATTACATGTAATTAGGAATACATAATCAGATCACAAACATTTTTTTTGACTATAATCTATAAATTACCTTTTGATTAATTCTTTAAAAGAGGCACACTATGTCCTTTATTCTGTAGTTTACACAATTTACATGTGACATGCTTTAATCAAAATAGAATAGAATGATACTTTATTAATCTCAAAATTGGAAATTATAATATTGCAGTGTAAATGAACAAAGAAGTGGTCATTAGTCATCAGTCACTAAAGTCAGCTACTGTATATAGCTATTGTTGGCAGCAAAGGCCTTATATAACCTTTTTTTAAGCAGAACTGAAGAAGCCTCTGACTGAGCACACTTTGCTGTTTGATCACTATGTTATGTAGATAGTGTGGGATCTGGTTTATCATTTAGCAGCTTGAATAAGATTCTTCTTTATGAAATTTGTTTAAGTCACTGACTGCTGCTGCAATGTGGAGTTTCATGTCCATCACTGAAACCCCCAACAACTGCACTCTTATGTGCTCACTGATGTCTCATTGGACATATGTTGAAACTCAGTATTTACAACTATGAATAGGAAGAGAAACAGCAACACCAACTCAGTTTTCTTAATATAGAACCCATTGAAAAGTACCAGCAAAATCCTGGTAAAGCATTGTTAAATAATTTATTTTGTCAGCTAAGTGCCAAATACACACATTAATATTTTTTTCTTTTATTTTATTCCGCCCACTTTTGTGTGTGGTCATAGACATTACATATCCAAATGTTTCAAGTTTAGGAAGTGTCATAATAGGAAGCTAGAGGGGTAATAGCAGAGGGACACAACTTTAATCCAGAAGACCTGGATTCAACTTCAGTATGGGGATACTGTTTTAGTTGTTTCATTTTTGCAGTTTACTTTATTTTCTTGTTGTTTACTTACTTTAATCACTTTCAGTCACCAAAACCACTTGGTTGCGCTTCATTATCTAAACTTCTTTGTAATGTTTAGGAAAAACATCTCGGAGCTGTCTGTTTTCGAATGAAGTGCATTTTAATGTAGTGCATTCGAAAAGGTTTCATATAAACTTCACTGAAAAAGGGGAGAAAAATAGACCTTTTGCTGTTGTTAAAGCATAATGATAAAACATAATCAGATCACCAGTGACTGACTGCTTTACTTCTGGGCAATAAGACAATATTAGTGCTTGATGACAAAAGAGGAAAATGACAATTGAAGAAAATTCCTGAAAAATTCTCCATATTTGTCTCATATATATGGAAGGTCATTGGTTTTGTTTGTTTCTTCTTCTTTGCCAATTAATGACGCTGATGTCTTTTTCTGAGTCTATTTTAACCATGCCTGACATTGTCCGTAACTATTTCTCAGTTATTTCTCTTCAAGCCAGTTAATGGAAATGTGTTTTTTCCTTTTTGTTTTTACAGACATTAAAAAAAATGGCCTCAGATTTGCTAAGCATTTACATGGAAACATGACTAATGTCTACCACATGTAAAAAAAAGCTTCCTACGGGGACAAGTCCTGCCACACTGACAAACAACACAAGGTGTGATGTAGAAACAGAAGAAACTTTCAACAGAAATACATCACAGAACTTTGAAAGTGGCAGTATATGAATAATTGCAAGTTGTATCCACCTACATAAATACATTTAATTTGGTCATTATTTCCAAATGAGCCATAAGACTGGGCTGGATAGAACGGCAATTTGTCAGAATACAGCGAGGGCTGATATGATCAGAATCACCAGACTTGCCACTCCTGTCGTTACCAAAGAATGGTTTGTGCCACTACACATTTTGATACAAAATGTCCCTTTTTATTGTTTTATTCTTTGCACTGAGGGTACATTTTAAAGGGCACAAAACATAAAATCACATGTCGTTTACCCATACTACAACAGCAAAGGCCCTTGCGCTCATCTATAAACACCCTGGCAGGGCTACACACACAGGTTGAGGCGTCCATTTTGCTGACACGGTTCTGAAGAGAAAAGATGGCTCTGTGGATGTGAAGTGCCGGTGTGAGAGATTGGGTTACCTCAGACACTCCCAGCGGATCTCCCGGCCAAATGGAGCTGGATCTCACGCTTGGGCGCACATATTGAATGCCATAAGAGGTCTCTGAGGTCTCCTTCAGTGGGAGGAATGCGCAGCCTAACAATGTGGAGTTTTCACCAAACTAAATTTTGCACCAAAGAAGAGCTATAGCAAGGACACTGGAACACAAGGGACATACACTGAATGCATATTTGCGCAGGTTGTTCAAATGGGATGAAATATCACATTTTCTCCTTCCAGGATAGCAACATACTGCACAGCTTCAGCAGGATCTCATATTTCTTTAATAAAGCCACAGGCTGCCACTTTTTCTCCAGAGGACAGTGGGTATGTGGCTGTCATATAAAAAAACAAAACAAAAAAAAATAAAACCAAAAAAAACCCCCAACAAAATGCTATTTCACACATGTACTGGATAAAACAATGCCATTTCAGCTACTCCCAACATCTGGCCCCACTGCCCAGTTTCGTAAAGGACTGGCCAGGCTCTTAGCAGCATTGAGTGCCACTTGCATTAAGGTTATGTTCAGCATGACGACACCATAGAGGATCAGCCAGGCTAGGTTATCTCTGAACAAGCCATCCATTCTGCTTCTTTCTGATGGAAGAATACTTGGGGGCTGTGTAATTATATTGCTTTAAATGAACCCCAGAGAACCTTCTGCCAAAGCGCCCACAAAGTCTCACACTTGGGCGAGTGTCAAAAACACAACACTTGTGTATGTAGTAGTGTGTGTAACTGCGTGTGAGTGCTTGTTTTGCTCTTTAGGCTGGCGTTAAAAGGGAGGCCGCAGTGGTTCTGATACGCCTCACAAGTGAATTTAATTAAATCATAAATATGAGCTGGAGGCCACCACCCAATTTAATGTAATGGATGATGTGGGCCAGTCCATCTCTGGCAAAGCAAAGTTCTGGATCTGTTCAAATGCCCTTGAAGCTTATTAAAAGTGTCTGGCACGGGGAGATGCTAGCAAAGTTGTTTAATGGATGCCCAGCTTGCATTTGGTGTGACAGTTAATGCTGGGCTATACCATCTCTGATTTGGATAAGGGGTTGTGTTGTCATTGTGTAGGTATGTCACTTCATCCTTCCTTTGACTCTCATCACAGAAAAGCAAACAGAGGACAGACCGCTTGCACATTAGATGTCATGCCTCAGAGAGAAAATTCAATACGCAGAATTGAACAAAATATTTCTAAATCAAAAACAAAATCAAAAAGATAAGAGAAATGCCAACAATCAAATCAACAACAAAATCAGAGACAAACAAAGCAGAGAACACAACATTTATATAACATTTCACAGAACACAATAAGACCTAAACTCATATTTTTAGGAAACACAACCAGAAAAACAATGAAATATCTCTGATTAGAATTAATTTTTTTAAATCACAAAACAAGAAAAAAATTACAATACAACATTTAAAAAAAGAGCAGTCAAATGAACGAACAGATAAATAAATGAATAAATAAATAATGCATAGAAAATAAAACTTAGAAAGCTTGTTGAAACCAAAAACACAAGAAAAAAGACAGCAACTCAAAAGAAACTTATGAAACAACTTTTTTTAAAACAAATGCATCAGCAAATAATTTTGCCAGATTTTGTGAATTATGAACACCGAAATATTGTTTTTGTTTTATTGTTCTTTTCAAAAATGTTACATTGTCTGTTTTGTTTGTGTGTTTTTTAAATGTGCTTTTTTTATGTGAAGCATTGTAGCACTTATTCTACTTTTGGTGTTTTTCACCTCATGGTCAACGTGTTTATGTTGAAAATGAGCTTACCAGTCTTCATTAAAATGGATCTCATCCTTGTGTTTTGAATACGTATTTTGACCAGAATGGACCATAACAATGTACACATTATAAGAATATCAATGTGTTAATCTTATTGTTATTATTTCACAATAAGAGTATGGTATTTTCACTAAGCATATACAGTATAATTTAGATGCTGTACCCACTGTGCATTCCAGATGAAGCATGCGTGTAGTGTCTTGTTATTCAGAGTAGTTACAGTGCTATGAGCTGCTCCACAGAGTCTTTTCAAAACAAATCTGAAAGCTTCAACAAATGTTATGCTGCTTGTGTGTCACTACTGATGAATCATTTTCTGAGACAGACAGATGCTAATGTCCCATTCGGCAAAGGCAGAAGAATCTTCTTCTTGGTCCCCCGGAGTGCTGGAGGCTCCCTAAATAGGCCTAGCGCGAGCGTGTGTAGAATGGGACCGCACAGGGTGATGGGTAATGGAGTCATTAATAACACAGACCTCCCTTAAGATGCTCAGATGTTCGTTAGTGAGAGCCACGAGGGAGTGAGGAAAAATAGGATGCAATTTGATACAATGAAAAAAAGCAGCGTAAGCTTTTGATGGTGATTTTGTTTATGCTGTCATAGGTCTTGTCTGATGGGTTAATTGTGCTCTCTCTCACACACACACATTAGCATACGGACACAGAGAGGCCTTTTAGATGGAGCCACAATGAAGCCATTTCCTCATACAGTTTTTAATATTTCCATCACATGTGCAACACAAAAAAACGAGGTCTGCCAAATACAGAACTCCATATTTGTACAATACATTTTAATAACATTGGAGATAACTGTCCTTCTGCTGCAGGAGATGGTGATTTCCTGTAAACTGTGTACGAACAATTCTCAATCAAAATGTCAAAACATTAGAGTTTCATACAAAAGTGCATCTCAGGTTCAATGAATGCAAAACATTTACATAACAGAATGGATTAAAGTTTTATATGATGCCACAGAGGCTTCCAGCTTGAGCAGAGGGCAATGAAACACTGCAAAGAAATAAAGACATGTATGTGGGCACTCTCCAGGAGAGCCAGGGAGTTTTATATACCTGTGGTATATCCCCGAGAAGGACTCAATTCTTTTTATTCTCCTTGACCCCAAATTCAAATAGACCCCCCCACATTGCAAAAAAAAAAAAAAAAAAATATATATATATATATAGAAATAAGAAAACAGAAAAAAAGAGAAAATTCCAGTAATCTCCGGGCTTCAATGCGCAGTAAACATTAATAAGAGAAATGTACAGGTTGAATCAGTGGGCTGAAGACTTCCCCATGCTCTGAGAGCCACATGTGAGCTTCACGCCTCTGTTCATGAGCCAACCAGAGGGAACTAGCCTTTTCCAAATCTGTGTCACTGCGTTTGCATATATCAGCATCCCATCCTCTGTCCTGTTTTTCTCTTCTCTGTGTTGTTTTTTTCTTTTCTTTTTTCCATCTTTCATATGAACCCCAGCACAGGCAGTGCAGATTTGTTGTGCCGTCGTTCACAGCTGGTCCTCTGGCAGCCATATTACTGTATGATAGACACACAGACAAGTTTTCTGCCTATGCTGGTGAATGAAGCTTCTCTACCACATAATGATTGACCATGTCTGGATACAGAGCTGGATACAGAGTGGCGTACTGCGCAGTAGGAGTGCCACTGATGAAAAGAGTCCTCCTGACATCTCTTGCCAGTTCCTACAGTTTCTCATGCTCTCAGTGGCACCCTGTTTCTCCTTTACACAACTGGTTAAGATCCATCTTGTTTGACTGACAATGTAATTGCCCCACCCCCCCACCCCCATTCCCTCTTTACTCTTTTTTTTTTAACAAACATTCTGAACTGTACATTGGCAAATACTGTATAAGATTGCAATATAGCTGTAGTTAAGCAACACGTAAAGAATTCTATGTACAAACAAGTTGGCCTTTTATTTAATGGTCTTCGAATGGTTAGTAAAGAACAGAGAGCTTTCTTTTATGTCCCCCTCTCCCTCTTTTTCTTTTGTTTTCTTTGCTTTTTTTTCTTGCTGTGGCATGGTTTCTTGTGGTGTGACTGAATCGCAAGTTCAGTGCAAGACAGTCAGTGGGAAACTGCACTGACGGTAATTGGTGGTCAGACATTATTCTGTGCGTCATGTGATCCTTGTTCTCGGCCATGGCGCTGAGCTCTTCCATGTTAGCTGCTGTGCTGAGTCAATGTGTGGTTCTGTAAAGACACAAAATGCACAGAGGATTACATACACTGGATCAACCTTTTCTTTTTCCTCTCTTCTTTTAAACATGTCCATCCTCTCTTCCAAAACCCTTCACGTTTTTCAAGCTCTCTGCAGTTAATTTCAAATGCTGTGATTGACGAGTGCTGTTTTTTGATAATGTTGACGTTTGAACATCATCATCACTAGGCTGTCATTACACAGATCCAATTAATGTTCAGAGTAGTCAAATCGGTGTGTGGATCAATAGCAGGTGGCTTTGGGACTGAACATATTGAAGCCCTGGTCAAACACAAAGACACAAGACTGCTGACAGATAACATCCAACTCCTCAGAAATCCTGCCTCCCGATCAAAGGCTGTATCCATGGCAACAAATCCATAACAAGGCACTGACACACCTGATGGAATATCATCCTTGGAGACCTGTTTATCCGACGCCTACATTTATTAAATGTGCTGCACTGCAGAGAAAAAAAGTTAAGAAATACCTCAGGTGCAGGTGAGGCCACTGATGATTTGATCCTCCACACCTCTATAAGTATGTAACAGTGCACAGTTCACCGTGACAGGATAACAAGCTGACAATATCACTCTGTTATGCCGTTTCTCCCAAATATATGCAGGCGCACACACACAGACTGTTGAGAGTGGTTGTAGTGGGGCAGCTGTGCCAGGTTCTTTAAAGGGAGTGTGGACCAGGGGGTGTGTAACTGGTGTCCCTGGTGGGCTGAATCCAGGTCATCTTTTGAAGTGACTGCTAATCCCTTTAATGCAAACTACATGCCCCACTTGCTGCGCTCTGTTTAAAACATGGCCTTGGACTCTCTAAACTGGCATGGACTAGACACACCTGTCACAGAGTCATCACCACACATACATGCACAAATCAACACACACCTCAGCGCACACATGTCTTTTGTCCAGGGCATAGGCACAGATATAAGTACGGCAAGATTGTGAAATTACACTTAGCGTGCATTAGTTGCTACTGAATATCAAGATTATGGAACCGAAGTGAGAAGGTTTACCAAAGCAGTCACCTTCAGTCCTGCTGGTGCAGAATCCCTCAGGCAGTACTGAGAGACGCCTATTAGCCCCCCTTGCATTCATCTCTTCCCTTTTTACCCTTTCAGCGGCCTCCATATAAGCATTTAAACACCTCGACAGCTTTCCTTTCAGCTAGGGCGATTACTTCCCGACAGGTGGGGTAATAAGCTGTTTGACGGGGAGCAGGATTGTGACCCCTGTACAGGTTAGCATGGCGCGCCTTGCTCTCCCTTTTTAAAAGCGGCAGCTCCGGACAGCTCCTCTGCTTCCCTCTCTTCTCTCTCGCTAAAATAAAGCTCCTTTAAGTGAGTCTGGGAGGAGACTCCCCAAGGGATGCTCTCTCTCCTCTCCTCACCCATCCTCCTCCCCCTACACACACTCCACCAACCCCCCCAGTGAAGACATCCATGGTGTTGCTGAGGAGGGACAGGAGCACAGCAACCTTATTAATGAATGCGGCCCATTACCCGTCAGCCTGGCTCCTTGGCGACTCCCAGAAGCCCCTGCAGTACGTGACTTCAAATGGCAGGATATTGACACGGGCAGAGCAAAGCGGCTAGAACTCAGTGTGTGCGCCTGTGCTATGTGTATGTGTGGAAAAGAGAGAAACACAGAGAGAAAATTTGTGCTCAACTGAGTGTGCATGCCTTTGTGTGAGTGCCATTTCGTCTAGGTATGTGTGTGTATGTGCGTGAGTCCGGACCCCAAAGGAATGTAGCTCCTTGGATATAATGTAGGGCTCGTAACAGCTATTAGAGGGGAAAATAACCCCTCTGGGGAATGACTCCCCCCTTTGAATGTCCCAGCTCTGTCTGACACACACTGCATTCTACCTTTTCCTTAAACATGCCAGGAGTTTTCTCACTGAGGGCTTTCTCAAGGACGGTGTTAAACGACTTCAGCGGCTGTGGCAGCCATGCAGACTAAAGGGAAATAGAGGAAAGAGGGCGAAAAAAAAACTTTAAAAGAAAATGAAACTGATACCTTTATCTCTGTGGATACTGAACTCTGCAGAGTAGCTATAAACTCTTCTGTGTTAGAGTAAGGAAGGTGGAAAAAAAAAAGGGAGAAGGGAGGGAGTAAATTCACTTTCCAATCTTCATCCTTGTCAAGTTCTACCACTGCACAAATGTTCTAAGTGAAATACCTAAGTGTGCAACCACAAATTAGATGTAAAACACACAATTCATTCACGCCTTTCTCAAGAAAATGACCAAAATGTCCAGTGCCTGAGCATGAGGATGTCCCTTATGGTGTCACAAGAATCACTGCAATTTAGGATTAGATGCCCTCCATTAAGCCTTTTAGCTCTCATCCTAACTCCAATTTTATTCCCACAGAAACTCTGCCATTCCCCTTATCATCCATTTCCCTCCCTTATATCCAACCCTTAATCTCCTCCTCGATCCTTTCAACCACCTGCTGGCCACACAGACCTGCTGCAGACCCAGTAACCACCAGTGATCAGGTAAACCATAGCACTCAATTCTCCACTAAATTAAATTTTGCACTGATCAATAACATGCACCCACTTCTCTTTTATGAAGACTGGCTGCACTAGCTCAAAGTGAGCCCCTTCCTTCTGTTTTCTTCACTCACCGGCTCTGTGCCACCGTTGAACCACCACTTTCATCTGATTACATCACCCTACTGCAACACCCTCAGGGGTAGTGGAAGAGGAGGGAGAACACCCGGCAGGGGTCTTGTGTACCCCTGCAAACAGGTGCAACATGTCTTATGAATTTAATGCTGCTGCAGAGAAGGAGAGGGAGCGGGAAATGGGGAATGATTGGGGAAGAGCAAGATGGCTGGAAAGCTGATTTATAAACTAATCATTCTTTATGTCGTTCCCCATCACTCTGGTCTCCATCAATAGCACCCGGTCTCCAGTGAGGCAACAGAGGTGCATCTCTTGCATCAGCTCTGCAGAGGAAGGCCAGTGGACTTGCAGGCACAGCCTCTCTTTCATCTGATCTCGCCGTATTAGAGAAAATCTTCAGACTGTCCAACATCACAGAGAGAGGATGTAAAGCTTAACCGTAACGCTAACAAAGTTTGATTAGCATAATGTTAATACCTGCTGAGCACATGTTAAGCGCATTGTGTCGGCTCTTCTACCTGGTGTTAAACAGCATATAACATTATAGTGAGGCTTTATTGAGTGGCTAGACAGCTGAATGAGCAATACTGACTCTTTAGGCCAGGGCGCTATCATGGTTTCTCAAACAAATAAAGTAGTGTGCACTGCACACGAGCCCTTAACTACAGCAGTGAATTGACCAGAATCTTTCACATAACGAAGAGTTCAAGTTCTAATAGTCTTCAAAATTAAACAATTTATGTACAACATATACCGCAGATTTTTTTTTTTCTTATAATCAACATTGCTGCATTGACTAAGATTTGACAATAGCATTAATGTATTAGTGTTAGAAAAAAATCTAAACGTCACCCTGTATTTCCATTCCTTTAGTATTGCTTATTGTGGCAACTGAATTGCATCGGTAGAATAACATGCTTCTGTGTTTAGTTATGAGAAGGAGTTGAGTGGCACAGAGAAAACAAATGACATATGAAAACAAACAAACAAAAGAAAATGACATGCAACTTCAAAAGTAAAACATAAATCAGATGTTGTGAATAAAATTTGATTCATGGTTAACAGTCCTTTAAGAAACCTTTTAATTAGAGGAGTTCAGCATACCCATTAATCACAGCAGCTAACGTGACTTCTTAAGTTTATCTGTGATTGAAAATTTGAAGAGCAGTCAAAACTGCAAACATCCCCTTCTAAGCTTTGATTAAAAGCATTGCACGCCTGACAGACAGCAAGCCTGCACCTTACTCTGCAACTGGAGTAAGGAAAGTGTGCATAAAACCACTGAGACCTGAGCACACGCATAGTCATTGCTCAGGAATTTAATTAAGGCATAAAAGAAAGTCACTAAATGATACTAAAACAAAGTACCTGTGATCTTTTTGCAGGCTGAAATCACTTAAATATTCAAGGTTATTTATGTTTGTGTAATGACTAAAAAATTAATGGTGGACACGATACAGTAATGACCCCACTATGTGAGATACCCGCCGCAGTGTGAAGTGTTTTCTTGTTGCTTGAAACTACTCTGGGGAAAGACAGGAGTGTTGCATTCTGTCTTGATCTTTAATGGTGTGTTGAACTTAGTCCTGTATTGACTCTTTCCTCCCTTTGTGCTTTCTGTACTGTTGACCGGTCCACTGAGGGAGTAATCCTTCCTGCTCTGACCTCAGGCCAGGCTTACTGCTGGCTAGTTTAGCCAAAGAAGAACACAATCAAATAAATAAATAAAAAAGCAGTTGGCATTCTCCACAGTCATCACTTATCAGGCCATAGGGAGGGTTGTACCACTGTTGTACCACAATCAGCTTGGTCTCCTTGGTAACAGACTGTCTTGTTTGAAGTGAGTTTCCCAGGGAGTTGTGGTCATACTGTAAGAACACTAGGCAATGACAACGGCAATGGATTTCAGTATATTTCTGTAAAAATTATATATTACAAATCCATAATGTTTGAAATGCTTTGATTAGATGTCTAACCACCAGCAGCTAATAATTCTGAACTGTAACCGGAGATGACGGACCACCCTTTTTGTGGGTTGGTGCTTTGTACCTCCAAATGATACTCATTACCCTGTCTAAGTAGACAAGTGAATGGTACTAGAAACACACTATGCAGTGATCCCGCTGTTTGACTGAGGTAGCAAAACAACTGCACAACTGCTGTGTTATTATGGGGCCTCATTAAGTGAGGAGAGAGTGGGAGAAGGGGAGAAGGAAAGAGGAGAGGCGACGGAGAGAAGGCCAGCGAGGGGGAGAAAAAAAAAAGAACGAAAATGAAAAAAAAAACACAAGAGAGCGATACAAACTGTATTCTGAGGTGATAGCAACACACAGATGCCTTTCCAGCCAAAATGAAGACTATGACTAAAGAACCCAATTAAGGGCTTTCTTAGGGGAGCCATCTTGGGAGGGGGATGGGTCTTCCTGGGACATGAGCCCTGGGCTACATCCTCTAATTAGACAGAGCGAGGGGGGAGGATCTCTGCCTGTCTCTGGGAGGGAGATGGGGTCCGTGGGGTTCCACGTGTCAGTCCCAGAAACAAAACACAATTACTTTCACATTTAACCACTTCAGTCGGGGACAGATTTTGACGGGGGATACTACGGAGCGTTCCCCTGCCTCTCCATTGCTGCTACAGAAGATGTGTCATTTCACAAATGCAGAGAAATAGTTATTTGGGACTAAATTTCGCATTTCTACATTTCCACGAGAAGCTGGGTGATAATCTGCACTGTTTTCCCACCCAAATGGAAAAGCGAATCAGAAAATTAACTTGTAATTGACACAGAATTGATCCTATTCAAAATGCTTTCCCAAATCTGAAGAGTTAAATCACTTGGGTGTTATGATGAGTAAATACAGAATTCTAGGGGGAATAATTGTTGTAATGCTGTTTGTTCTGGCCTCTGCTACATTCTGTTAACATCAACAGCACAACAGGCGCTTGGAAATCAAATCACTACACAGGGAGAATTAAACCTGTAGTGAGTTTCCCGAGAAGCACTTAAAATGGTGTTTATCAAAGTTGTTGAAAAAGTCAACTATGAAAAGTAAAAGAGACGTGTTTGAGGGAGAGATCCGGTGATGGATTGTAGCACAGTACACCAAGCATCTCCTCTTTGTTTGGATTTAACTTTCCCTTGTGGTGCAACAGAGGAAAAAGAAAAAACGAAGAGCTCAAAGGCTTCTGGGAGTTTTTGTCATGTCTCCCTCCAGACAATGTGTTTGCATGCACATATCAGACCCTGAGAGAGATGAAGACAAAGACAAATACATAGAGCACGCACACAGATGTGTACCCACAAACATAAGTCTCACAAGCACACTGAAAAAGAAAAAAATCCCCTCAGGATCATTAGGTCTGTCATGCTGTCTAATTCTGATCCACCTACAAAACTAGAACACAACTATTGTGATACATCACAAGTCATCTAAGGGTGTTTATGTCCCCATTTACAGTGTAAAGCAGTGCATGTACACTGTTGTACATAATTATAAATAAGCTTAAATACTGATCATGATGCCTCACAAGTCAACATAATTTTTTCTAATTCACTGTTGTTTTATTTTGTCGAGCAACTTTTTGAAATGGTGACAGAATTCTGAGCACCTGGGGTGATGAAGAAGAAAACAAGTTGTCATATAAAAGGAAATATAAATATATATATGCAACTTTCAAATGCCTGAGGAGCTGTCACACTTGGCAGATCAAGACATTCACAGAGAATATGGTGTTTGAGAGCCACTTGGGGACAAACGCACATAGCTTTGCTTTTGTATGACACATTTGGGACTTGGGGCAGTTAGGGCATTTTGTGGGGGGCATATTTTAAAATTCATTAAAAAATACAGAAAAACTTCTGGGGAATTAGGTCTCTTGTGTAATAGTGAAGAATGTCATTAAAAGGAATGGGAAAAACTAAAGGCCTCGAATATTATTTTCTATGAGCCATCATTAGTAGAAATAGCAATAGTGTTTGATGCTTTATAATGTACAAATACTCCACTCTGTTGGGTCTATCTCTTCTCTTTTCCTTTCCCGTTTTCTGCCATGGACAGACAATATGACAAACATAGCTGTTTACACTGACCTGGTGACCATGAAGCCAATAAATATGCTTAATTAAAACAGTGGAATTGGCCACAGCTTGGCAATAATGGCTATCACATGGGGAGAGGAGAATCTCATTTGAGAGGGGAAGTAGAATATGATGCAGATGTGCTCTTGTCACTTTCAGCACTCATTAAGGCCAGGGAGCTTTGGCTTGTCTTTGAAGGAATCCTTTTAAAAAAGACACTCCAATTAAGGTACGTGTCCTGCGGGCGTCTGAGGAGAGGGAGAAGTCATACAGTACCCCAGTCCTTCCTCTCCTTCGTCGATCACGGCACGGCACAACACACGACTTACAATCTCATGTCACGTCCAAGGAATGATAATGAAATTGGAGAATGGAGGGAATAAAAGACACCCCAGCTTAAAAGGAACTAGGGAGTCTCGTGCAGAAAATGTCATCTTCCCTGTTGTGTAACTTCAATCTCATTGTCTTGTCTTTGGAGGACTGGGGATCGTTGGGAGACAATCCTCTGATTGCAGTCCTCCAGTAGTTATTGCAATACTGGAGCTGAACTTGTGTGTTTCCTTACAAGTGAACTGCACTCATAGAAATATCACATTTAAGCTGTAGCTAATACTGTGCATCTATCAGTTAATGAATCTAGCTAATTAATCCAGTCTTGCAGCAAAGGGGCTCAGTTCTTTTTTGCATTGTGAAAGGCTACTGAATCTGAAACTGACACAGAGAGAAAGGAGTCTTTTTTTTCTTGCAAAGTTTCACCTTGCAATATTGTCTTTATTAGAACCCTGGGACATTTTCTCTAGTGAGGGGACAGCTGCAATGAGAGGACAGTGGTGCTGATTTGGATGTGAGTATAAAGTGAAGCTATGCCTGCTAGTTGCTCGAGGGGTGGGCAGTAATTGAGGGTCAGAAAGAGCGCTGCACAGCCAGCCCAGTTGCCCTCCCTATCAGCACCTCATGAAATATCTAGACTTTGCTCCATATTTTAATAGGTTGAGGGAAAGGGATGTGCTGGGTGGAGGCTGTGTAAGAGTGTGTGATGGTGAAGGGGAGTACTCTGGAGAGTTTCAAGGGGAATGGTAGTCCATGCATCTCAGTGCTTATTTTTTGTCTGAGTAAAAAAGTGGAAAGAGAGAAATGGAGGAAAAAGAGGAGAGCAAGAGAGATTATTCTCCACTGGAATCTGGATTCTGGGGCACGGAGGCCCAGGAGTCAGTCAATCTGGTTGGTCTGAGGGGGGCGGCCGGGCGGGGGGTCCTGGGAGGGCTGATTAGACGGATGCTCTCCCATCATCCATCTCGACAGGCTGGCGAAAATTGGCTAGCCCCTCGCAGGGTAGAGTTCACGGGGGGAGGCGGTGGGGGAGGATGTGGAGCGGTGCACTGGATACCTGTCACAGCCTTTGGTCTGTTTCAGGATCTCAGCACCAAATTAATAAAATATCTTTCCTGCTTCCCTTTACCTGCCGTGGCAGCTCTCCCTCTCGCCGCTCCTTCTCCCAGCTTGCACTGGCCCTTTGACCCTTCCGACTACTGTGAGAGATGAGGAGCCCAGGCAGCCGGCGAGCAGGCCAGAATGTCAGGCAGATATAGGGAGAAACTCCAAACTCAAGACCAGGCAAAGAGAAGGAGCTCTCGCTGCTGGAAGACAGCTCCACATCAGACAGACTGACAAACGACTGCCCCGTGTCAGTGAGACATTTTCAAGTGTGATGCTTGGGAAAAGGTAGCTGCAAACAGCGAAATGAAAAACAAGCCTCCAACTTGCACTGTTTCTCAGGTTTTAGCTACAGACTGAAGTCAGGCCACTCTAACATGAGTAAATGTGGGAGTTGAGTGCGAAAAACAGTGATGTGCAAAAACTAAATTGAAGAGAGAACTTAAAATTGACAACAATATTAAAAAAACAAATCAGTTTGTGGATTTTTTCGTATTATGGCCATAATAAACATTACATGCATCTATATGAACTGCATCAGGCTTGTCAGCATGCACTCACATGGGACTGCCTTTAGAGCATGGAACACGTTGAGGATAATGATCATCTTATCCCCCAAGATCATTCCTGCTCTCCTTTCATAACCCCCTGTTTCACAACAGAGTGCCATAGGTCTTTCATGTTCTGTTCTTGTTTCTTCACACAGAGTAAAACAATATAATCATGCATGAAACATCACCTCGGGGAGGGGGAGATCACTTCATTTCAGAAAATGTCAAACAACTACAAAAAAAAAAAAAAAAAAGACAGGAAAACATCCCCAGGTTATTTGAGATTGTTTACAGGTATCTGCTGCAACCCTTTCTATATTGAAAAACACTTGTACCAATGAGAGATGAAAATGTGACAAATAGGGGGGCTTGAAATGAATGAAAGGCCTCAACCTCGGCAGTTTGTTGGCATGTAAAGCTTGTTAAATAATCTTCTCCACAGATTAGTTGCAGGTCGGTGGATCAGGACTTGTTTTATTCATGTTAGCGGTGTTCGAATGACCAGCATATAATGATCACATTCACCTTCCTCCTGGCAGACAGACTTCTGTGTTTACAACCTGAATCTCAATATAAAAATCATCGCCAATCAATGGACACTTCCTCTGGCTATCAGCTAATATACAACACTATATACAAGTTTCAGGTAGATGTACAAGGAGGATGTGGTTTATTGGCTTCTTTCAGCATACCAAGATGGATTAAGAATAATTTCAGTGATTAGATTGAGCATTGTGGTTACACACTATCCATATTTTTGTGATTTAGTTTCAAAAGGTAACAGAAAAGGATCCGGATATGAGAAGTGTGTATGATAGAGAATCCCCCAAACAAAACAGAGCTGCTTGAAAACACCGCAGTGAAATAATATAATAAGGTCTGTTTCATTTTTTCAGGTTCTCCGAGGACCAAAGGAAAAGATTGCTCGAAAATGGATTATCTCTCTAACATTGCGAGTTCATAAGTCCAACTACTAACTTTGTTGAAGGGCAGATATGGTCTCCCAAAGGATGAAGCTCATATTTAGCCACAAGGCCTCCTCTGTGATTAGGAGGGGAGATGCAGGCATATTGACTCGGCTGTGTTTTTTGCCTCTGTACTGTATGTAATTACCTCTTCAAAAATGAGCATTCCACTAATCCTCTAATTCCAGATATTTTAGTGCTCTGCTGGTCTAATAAGCAAATCAAATCATATCTGCACATCACAAATGAGTTTTAGAATCGGACTGAAATAATTCCTTCTGAGTCGCTCATCCCGGTTGGGATGGAGGAGAAAGCCAGAGCTTGGCGAGCAGCGTTTAATGTTTGTTAAGCTGTCATGTGTGATTAGCAGTAAAGCACTCTACGAGCGGCCCTTTAGCTGCAGTCGCCCAAAGGCTCACCTGTAACTCTGTCTGGAAGAAGAACTTCTGTGGGCACTGCGAGCAGTCGTAGATTTTATCCTCCTGTCCGTGGGCGGAGAAGATATGCTGCTGGAGCTTGTTTGCCTGGACGAACACTGCTCCCATACAGAGAAAAGGGGACGAGAAGAAAAGTGTAAAAGTTACTTTAAAATTTGAATATACATGTTATCTTTTTGTTGGAGCATCTTGTCGCTTGCCTAAAGGCAAAATCGTAAGAAAATACAAATAACTATGTCAAATGACAAGGAAAATGTCTTAATTAGAAACAAATGACTGCACTGTCAACCCACAAAATAAGCATTGTGATGAGATACATATTAGGATAAAAAGAGAGAAAAAAACCCAAAACAATTTAGATGTTAACAGTAACTAGAGCGGTCATACTCGTGGCACTAAAGCTGGTGAATGCATAATGTTTTGGGAATAATGATGCTCTTTATTTAGTGCTGCTGTGGGGACAACAAGCCGGAAAATAAACAACCACAAAAACTGGCATGGCTTCAAGTGCAAAACATGGCCTCCATTAGTCTACATTGCTAATTATATTGACAATATAAATATTCATGGTGCTGCACTACTTATTCATGCAGACTCTGACAACACTCGCCATCACATAAACACACAACACGCCGGAGCTTAAAACATATACTATACATTTATGCTTTAATGAAGCCATAGTCCACACTGAAAAGCTAAGTGGGATGCAATTGTGCGCATCTCCAGTGTCTTGCGTGTTTGTGTAAGTGCGGGTTTGTGTCAAGATGCTCTCCAAGGAGCACTTCAAACATGCCGTTTGTTATCCCAGACCCCTGTGCTTTAAAGATGACTGTCTAATCTCAAAGGTCTGAATTCTCTGGAAAAGTTAGCATGTGGGGGCTTCATTTGAATTTCTTACAACTCAAAATAACTTCTAATGCATGCACCGTGGACCACGGGAAGAGGAATGGAGGAAGACATAAGCCACAAAAGGTGATGGGTCTGTTTGAGAGGGCCTAAAAGGGGTCACTGGAACCCTGTGGCAGGGCTCTGCAACTTTAAAATGTCACAATTTGAGCTCACCTGAGAGAGCGGTTATTAATCATTGAATTGTGTTGTGTAGAGAAACATTCGGGAACACTGACTGTCACAATCCTGACCTGGGAAATAAAAGTATGGACCCGTGGCCGTGGCTGCGGGGAAGGCGTCAGACTGCTAATGGCTGGGTGACAGCTGTCTCTAGAAAAGGCAGCACGGTAACCAGAGATGAACAAACCTCCAATATGAGGTTATAAAATAACTGCAGATACATAGCTAGTTTTACCATTTGTAACAAAACATTTCCACTCCAGGTTAAGAACTTGAGTATCATTCTTATTTGTGGCTTCTTATTTGTGACTTTCTTTGTGGGGAATACATGCTCTGGAAGAAAAAATGTGCTGATAAACAATAGCTTTTTCCTTCAGCTGTGTTTTGTCTGCATATACAGTAGAGAAGCAGGTCACAGCAGCTGCAGGAAGCCTTCATTATGTCTTTGGCTAGAAGAGGAAAAAGTCAATACAGCAAAAATAAAAATGGATTTGAGACTTGGGGGGCCTTCAAATACTGTACAACAGGGCCTAACACAACTGAGATGTCAAGCTAACTTTTACTTGCTGTTAACATGCATTCATCAGTTTATGACTTGGCATTCATTTATATGCAAGATCAGAGTGACTGATCTGAAGTACCCGGATCTAAACTGCTTTAATGGCACTTTCAAATCTTCTGTAAGATCGATAAATATTAAATGGGGGTAAGATTTAAAGCAAGAATGTAAATTAAAGCCCCATAACTTTGTAGCTAGATCAGTTTTGACATCTTTCAAGGCTTTATGTTGTGATTTTGTTTGCAAACGATGACTGCAAAAATCAGGGTTTGCCCAGATGCAGTGTGGTAAATGTTTAATTAATTACAGTTTTTGAAAATTCTTTTATTGTCATCACTGTTGTTCTTCAAATTAGCATGCAATGTGTTATAAAGGGATAAACAGAAATGGGCTACAGAGGGACATTTCATTGGCATTTGGCACCTATAAAATATGTGACGGCATTGCCTATTCAGAGGAGGAACAGAGGCATGTTTTCCTAGAGGGTTAAAATGAGGACATAGAGAAACGAGGAAGAAATAATCCAAAACCACATCCAAAGAGGATCAGTGGCTGGCCATTGTGTCTCTCCCTGCTGAGAATGTGAGAGGGGGAGAAAGAGAGAGAACTTTGTGGAGTTTGCTGGCCATGGAGCAAGAGCAGAGCTGAGCTGAACGGAGCGCTGAGCCGGGTTGGGCGTCAGGGGTGTCAGGGCTGAGGGGGCTGAGGGGCCAAGGTCTCCTCGCTGTGGGGGATATTAAGCCCTCTGATTAGATCTCAGGGGCCGCCAATGGCAGACGTCTCCTTTACTACAGGCCCCAGCTCATCTTTATTTTGGCAGGGTGGTGCTCTCTGCAGGCTGCACTGCACCAATACTAAGCTGTTTGTGCAAGGAAGAAAAATAAGTTTATCTTTTTTCCCCCCTTTCTGCTTTTCATTTATTTATTCATCTAGCCTACATGTGTTCATTTCTACTTAATCCAAGGGTTCACAACACAGAGGCTGCTCCTAATGCTCTGAGGCAAAACAAACAAGTCGGCCAAATGAGCTGATTTGGAGTTGTAGGCTGACAGCTTCTAATTTTGAATTAAAGCTCAGCCGGTGTCTTTTTTGTGTAAGATGTCATAATTCAATCATAATGGACCAGAAGAACTTATGCAGCTACTAAACAAACTAATTAAACAACTACAGTTGTCAGACTCGTGTGGATTTGAAAGTGGTGCATCCTGTAGTTTTTCAAGTTTGTTCCTCATGCGGTGACATAAGTAAAAAAAAATGCACACACACACACACACACATACACACATACAAGACTTTCATCAGGCACACTTTCTTCTGTTTTGTTTGTCTTAAGCACATATTCCCAATCACAATTTCCACACCAGCCCTCCCTACTGCTCCTAAGGGTGCAGGCAGACACTTCTAGCTGCAGGCTCCCCCACTTCTGAAACCTGTCAAATCTGTCCTGGGAGAGTCAGCCTCTCTCTCATCATCCAGGGGCTTATGGACCTCTCTCCATTTACCCTCCCTCCCCCTACACAGCTCTCTTTTCCTCCTCCACTTCCCTCCTTTCATCTCACATCCAAACTTGCCAGTTGCAACCTTCTCAGCTTCCTCTAAGTTTTGTCTCCTTTTTCTCCTCTATTTTGTCTGTCCTCATCTAGCGCCTGCAACTTACTTTTCCCAATGATTTTGTGGAATGATTTGTCCTCTCGCCAGTTGCCCATGTGTGGATTAAGAATAATCAGGTGTGTCAAAGAATGACAATCACTCTCTGCCTCCCACTGCGTTTTGGGTCACAAGGGAGCAGATCAAACTAAATGGGCTATGGGCATAGAGAGGAATGTTTTTTTAAACAAAGAGTATCCTTGTTGTATGAGTGAACTCAACAACCCTGGTGCTATCCCTGGCACCACCTAGTTTGATCAAAGTTTTGCTTTAATATTCAGACTCAATACACCCATAACTGGCATCCTATTTAATCTGTAAAAATAACATTTTTGACATCTAGTGCACACAGTGATTCTGTTCTGCTTCTAATAAAACAAGAGTATTGATACCTGCTTAGTGGATTGAAATAGGCTATTTAAAAATAAAAAAAACAGTTTAAAGTGCATTTAGTGCTGTAATTACGAACTCTTTCAAAGTGCTTTTATGTTATATGAATATTGCCACTCCACACGCATTTTACTACTTTGAGGGATATTTTTGTTTTTCCTTTTCTGTTAGTTTTCACATTAAGATATTACAGAAAATCTTATAGAGTACGATGACCTAGATTAAACAACCTTTTAACAGGCCATGACATTATTTGTGTACATTCTGCTGGCAAAAACTACACTATGCACTATTTATATATCAATTCAGTTACAGTTTAGGGGCAAAGTAAGCGGTAGGACCAAAAGCCAAAATGTGTTTGGTCAGTAGAAGCAGAGTGTTCAAGGTTAAGGATAAGGCACCATTGTGGTTTCTTTCAGATACTGATAAAACACCTCCTATCATGTGCATCAAGTCCATTCTTTAATATTCCACAGAGACTACCATGTCCACTGAGCATTTTGATGTTCAAAAGACTTGAAAAAGATGTCTACTATATATTTAATTGTCTTGTCTTTGATCTCTGGTAAAGAATTTGTATTTCAGGATTCTCAAGGCTGAACGTTCATACGTGCACATGATGTGCATCAACATGTAATCACATGTGCTTTTTTTTCCTTTTTATCCACTTTTTAGCTGTTATGTAAAGGTAGGGATGTGTCGTGCTTGTGTTAGACATTCTTATGTATTTTCAAAATACATAAACATGTTGAAATATGGTCCAAGTATGGTCTAGCCAAGAAAGAGAAGCATAAGATAAATGCTGTGCTGAAGTGACACCTGTTTTCACTTAGTCTTTCTGCAACCGCAGAAGTGCTGAGGGTTTAAACATAATAAAAAAGGGAATTATGCTTTAGTATTAGATATTACAGACTAAAAACAGAAGCACTTTGGGGAGATAATTTTTTGTAACATTGTCTGACTTGTCATATACGTTATTTTATGCTGCAACATACTGTGGCTGTTTCAAATTAGCATTGCATCAATCTGACTTCTAAATGTGTACACATTTAAATGAAGTATGTACAATTTAGTGTTTAATTTTTTTCTCTATTGCTGTGTTTTCTAAAGTGAAAGTTTTGAATACTAAAATCCCCCACCGTACATGTCCTAAAAGGAGAGTGAAAAAAAACAACTAACTTATCAAACTGAGCAACAAATAAAATTAAAGCCTATTGTCAGATTTATTAAGCAAGAAAAGCTAGGCTATATTGGGGTGTCTGCTCTCTTATATATTCAAGATTCAATTTGAAGAAATATATTCAAGGACAGCTGTCAGCCAATCTCTCCATCGCTCTATTTCCTCCAAGTGCACTGACTTCAGCTCAGTTTGCCCGTCCCCTGCCTCCCCAACAGAGGGAGGCCTCTCAGTTCATCCTATGCTCTCCACTGACTGCCTTCCCGACTACCATAGGCCTTCGCCCATCTGTCTGTCTGCTCTGCGGCCGCTGTCCTGAGGGTGCACTCTGTCTCTCCCTCCTCCCCTCTCCCTCCCAGCATCCCTCTCTCTCATGCGCCGTGATCGATATGGACGCAGAGGGAGAGGGGGGACCTGTCTGTCAAAGCCGGCGGTAGAAAATGAAGGCTCAGATGAAGGAGGCATGCTCTGTATATTAAATGCCCAGACCCCTGTGAGGGCTGGAAGGAGGGGAGGTTCAGGGTGGGGAAATATCAATAGGCTTCTTCTAAAAGAGAGATAAAGCCTAAACAGCAATGTAGAGTAAAAGAAGGAGAGTGGGAAGAAAGAAGGGGAATGAATAAATAGTTGGGAAGTGAGGTGGACATGTAGATGGAGATGAATGAGAAAAAAAAGAGAATAATGCAAAATCTGAACTAATGATGTTAATTGATGTAACAAGTGGAGAGGAGTTAAATGAGTTTGTTCTTTTTTGTCCGTGTGTGATGGGTGGATGGGGGTGTTGGAGGGGGAAATGAGCTGAAGACCAAAAAAGTGTTTGGAAGAGTAAAGAGCTGAGACGGGAGAAAGAGTGAAGAGCTGAAGTTAACGACTTTGCAGATTTCATTATAGAGATAGTTAACCCTGTTGACACTGAAGGAGGGCGCTATCCTCTCAGGAGGAGTCCGGTCCTTCCACCTCCACGCACAGAGACAGATGAGATCATTACAGCTATCAGCACCACTGCCATCCACAATTAGCACATCTCCTTTTCGTTCTACACTCCCCCATCCCCCATCTTCCCTCAGCTCACACTGTCTTCCCCCCTGGTCTCTTTCCTTCTCCCCTTCTCACCTCATGACACTTCTTCGGCCTTGATTTGGAGGCAATTTGACTCAATAAAAAGCCACATGCAGCAAACCGCTTTCAGCTTTGGCTGGCTTGCTTGCTTGACCTTTCCAAACTCATTTAAAAAAACATTCACTTTTTCAAACTCAAAAAGGAAAAGTCTGAAAGCTTTGTTGAAAAATGCAAAAGTCTCTGAAAAGTCAACAATAGTATTTAGCATTTAGAATCTTGTCATCATTCAGCTGGATCGACAGTGCACACAGATCGGCAATATGAACAATACGAACCTGTAAAACAGACCGGACACTTGAATGTTCCACCCATGCCCTCAAAGCTGTGCTCAATCAGGTGGCATTGAAGCTTCGCCGGTGAGTCGAATGACTGACTACAGAGCTTGCATTCATGGTTCAATCCTTCCTCTGTGGAGAAGAAACAACACAAACACACAGAAAACCATAAGAGGAAAAATAAACTGAGCATGAATGTCCAGGGAACAGCAAAGGTCTCACTCTGTCTCACCCCCCATCCCCACATCTTTTTTTTCCTTTTCACATTGCAAATTCAACAAATTTGTGGCAACGACTCCTGTCTGTGATTTTCACAAGTCAAACAGAAAATAATACAACATGTGATCCGCTCCCATCAGGCATGACCGGCCGGGGTCCTAATTGCTCCAATGAGGCTTTGCGTGCCAAACGTGGTAAGCGTAAGCCCTCTTTTTCATTAGCTTGCATGAAGAATTTTCTTTTTAGCATCTGCAAATTAAAAGAAATTTGATGGAAGTCTAAATGGTGCAGGAAAGAGTCATTGTGCTTTGATGAATGAAAATGAATCCACAACAGTCAAACGATGACATTGAAATATATGGATCCTAAAACGTTACTCTAGTATCACCAATAATCAGTTTCATCAAGTTATTAGAAACTGCCTTATTTTTTTTTTCTTACCAAAAGCCTGAATGTAACAAGATAGATACAGTTCACAAGCCTCAAAAATCCCTACACATCTATATAAACATTATGCTACCCCAGCTTTAGCCACTGATAACTGAAATAAATGTCACAACTGTACACTGGCATTTATTTGCAGCACAAAAACTTGCTGACTCAGACTTTTACAGAGGTGCCCATCTCCAGCAGATCAATAAAAAAGCCTTTACACTCTGCCACAGGGCCAGACTGTGCTCTATCAAACTCCTGCCAAACCTGACTTTAGATCTGGAGGGTGGGGGATACATCAGGGACTTTTCCCCCAGGTCTCTACAGCCCAGTGCCCACCACACAGGCTCTTAGTACCAGAATCATGAATACATAATCCAGCTGAAAGGTTTATTGAAGGTACTATGGGCAAGTCTGGCAAAAAAATCTAAAGCGAAAAACAAGAGACTAGTAAATATAGAAGAAACTCTCTAATTTGTAATTCTTCTGTAATCTTAGAGGCTCTTTCATCTGTCCAGTTAGAAGTCACCTGAACATCATGCTTAAGTTGGCTTTTAAATCTTAATTCTTTGTTTTCACACAAGTTTGTTCAACACCAAATTTATTGTTCACTCTTTGGAATTAGAACTCAAATCTTCCTTTGACACAACAGAAGCTCTTGAATATTTGACAACCTAAAGAATATGCTTTTGCCAATATCAATAATTTTAGCTAAGCTTATTGAAACTGAAACTGGTGGTATAAAAGAAAAAAACAAGTATCTCAGCTTGTACGCCTATGAACTGATGTTAAGTAGTAGTGACAACTGGAACCCAATGACCCCTAATACGCCAGGAAAAGAATGGAATTGAAACATCTCCTGCAGTGCCAAAAGAAACAGTGGGAGCGTATCCATATTGAACTTCTTACCATAATGCAATTTTTTTTACTCTTTTCAACGTAACGTCAACGTATGTTATGATCTACCACAGAGGAGTTTCTACTGTGCAAAAACAAACCATGAGTAAACTGTCATCACAAGCTAACAGACAACATTCCTGCATGACTGTTTTGCAAAAGCTAAAAGACGATCAAAGCAATTCATAGTAGTTTTAAAGGGAGAGAGTTGATGTTGTGTTCTGCAATCATGCATTTGACAGATGAGTTACTCTGTAGCCTACATGTGCATCTGAGTGTGGCAGAAGGCATCAGCAAAGGAGAGGGAGGAGGGCAGCAGGAGTGCATCGATGCAGCCGTGCAAGAGGATCACTGTCCTCTTTGATCACCATTCAGTTTGCTTATCTGTGCAAGGGTGCACACTAAGGTCAAGCTAGTTGCAGCGCTCACAGATCTGTTTCTCTGCCATATGTGCAGCCCTCGTTTGACCCTAGTGTACAACGCCGTCCCTTCAGAAACCTGGTCTGCTTCATTATGCATATAACTCTGCACCTGCCTGACTGACCTTGCGTGTGTGTGCATGTGTGTGTGTTTATGTCTGTGAGCAGGTGCATCGGGGGAAAATGGAGATATAAAGTCAGAACGCTTCACATTTAAGGAATATGAATGCTGTATTTTTAACTATGTAAGAAAAAAGAAATAACAATATCAACCACATCTTGAAATTAATTACCTAGTAATATCTTGGCACAGAATACTCACTGACAGATGTTAACTTAAAAAGGCATGTGGTTACAGAAACAGTAGTTGCTAGAATGATCAAATAATTGTCTTGTGAAGTGATTTGACTGCATTGTGAAATGTATTTTGTGTATTCAATTCTTGGTGACAACTCTTACAGCAATAAATGGGTTTGGCTGGGTTTGTATTCAGTAGTGTAAACCAGCTGAATAAGGCTGGCAGCCTGTTTCTTAGTGAGAGCCAAGGGAGGAAGTCAGCTTGCTCAACCCTAAAGCTGCCTCACTGGGCTGAGGTCACTTCCTGTTGCTCCCCCAGTCCTTCTCCAGGGCTGCCCAATCAGCAAGGCCCTGCGTGGGCTCCCACCCCTCTGTAAGCACTGAGCAGACTCTGGATATAGTTACAGGGCCACAGGGGACTGTCAGCTTTCTCCCTCTATCCTCATCTCTCCCTCCTCCCACTTTGTTTTTCTGAGTCTCTTGAGTGTTCTCCACTGCCACCACCCTGTCCCCCTGCACTCCCAATAAAATCCTTTAGATGAGAACTGCTCCTGCGTCTGCTCCCTCTAAGCATCCCTGACACCAGCAAAGTAAGCCCATCTGCATATCCACAGGGCCTCGCGTTCCTGTGGCTCATGGTTTATGTATTTCACAGCTCCTTAAAACACAAATGCCTAATATCTCTCCCATGTGGAAGACAGGAGAGGGAGAGAGGAAAACTACTCTCACAAAGAATGGTCTTTATTTCTTAGTGCTGTTTACTTTTTATCCAGGGTTAAGTTCATGTGCCGTTGAAGGTTGTTTGGGATGCAGGGGCTGGCTCTATAGTTTGGTGAGCTCAACATTGTTGCATTGTGTAGGTTTATTACAGTGTCAACAGTGTCTGTGTGGGTTTGATAGATATTTTATGATACCTAAAACTGGAAATGTTGAACTCACAAATGACAGTGATTAACATACTGAAACTAAAGCAATTGAAGAAACTCTAAACTTCTGATAATAGAGTATAATTAAGTGTAACACAGGGCATTGTTTAATTAAAAAATCTCCCTCAGCTTATTTCGTTCTGATGCCACCAATGCCCCTTACTCTATTTAAACAATTCTGCAGAGGAGCAGTTCAAATTGAAGCGTTTGGTTTTGCACAAGTGAAATCTGATACTTAGATTTACACTCCTCTCTGGGGCATAGTGAATGGTTGTCCAACGCTTACTCTTACAGGAACCCAAGTTGCCTTGTGTCGCAAGAGTAGACGATATTAAGGACATCAATCAGGCCACTTCTTTTCCGAGAGTAATGAGTAAACAAGTGGGAGAACAAATTGAGAATATTAAGAAGTCAGGAATGAGTTGTTGTGGAGAAGCACAGACAGAACAACCATTGTAATCAAAGCTTGTCCTGTCAAACTAACAGGTCACTACAATGCCGAGTATCTAAACTGTCAAACATTGCCATAAAAGCTGCAATTACCTGCTTGGAACAAGCATGTTTATGAGGAATTCCACCTTTAGCAAGAATTTGCTGTCTGTTCTACCATCTGTCAGGTCCTATTCAGCCTGATGTTGGAGTTATGTGTTAATAAACCAAGGAAATTTGGTGTTCAGGAGACCCACTGCTGTATATACAACCCACTACAGAATTCTGGATGGTTACAGAGGAGACAGCTGCAGGCCTGTAAACAGTAGGTGGGTTTACTTCTCTCTTGTCTCTGCAGGAACTATCCATTAACAGATAATGGGGGAAAAATCAGAGTGATTAAGGCCCAGGGAATTATGGGTGAATACAAATTGACTCCACCTCTGTGTGGTGTGCTCTCTTGAGGTAGAAGCACTGCTCATGAGGCACAAGCTCATTTCAGAAGTACTATGAGGGCCATTAAAGACCGGAGAATGCAGAGTATGGGGGTAGGAAGGTGGTAGGTGTGAGCGCAGAGGGATTGACTCCCCTTGGACCAAAGCTGATTGGAGAACAGGCGCCTGGGGTAAACATTACTAATATCAATTTCCTGCCTCCACAGTTTGATAAGAACAGAGTGAATCAAGTGCAAAATGTTGAAATTGAAGAATAGATTCAATCCTGGCATAACGAAAATTCCTCCCACTCCATCTAAGAGTTAATGTATTAAACAAATAGCGAGGGAAATTTTGGCGTGTGTGAGCTAATAAAATCAAAGATATTGGAGAACTACCACAGCAGGAAGGAAAAGCTTTATTCCTGTATGAAAGTGAGTATGTAAAAACCAAATTCTGTGTCCACAAGAGAAAAGTAAGGGTAAGGTAAACCAGGCGGCCGAGCCTTCTTGTTAGGGTCCCAGCTTTGGAGCATTTTTAATTTATAGGGAGAAAAAGCACTGAGGATTTGAATTGTCAGCAGTGGTGATACCCTCACACAGCAAGAGCAAAGGATTGTGGGGGAGCATGACTCTGAGTGAATGTCAGCTCTGATACATGGCAGCTCGTTGGAGGTGCTAATCAGAGCAGGGCTTGGCTCCTGCTAGGATCAGCCACTCTGTGCCTAGATTAGCCGCTTCACATCTCCCTTGGCTACCAGGCCAGAGGTAGAAACAACAAACTGACGGCTTTTTGTGTCAAGATAAACATGCGTAACGCTTGAATGAATGTTGCAAAGGGTTTAGCCAACTAGAACACCTTTTGGATATCACAAAACATGAGGACACCTTTCCTTCTCCAGAAATACACTGAGCAGATATTTCTTGTTTGAGTCAGTTTGCACATATAAAGTCAATAAAGCA
Organism: Leuresthes tenuis; assembly: GCF_036924035.1. Lineage (NCBI taxonomy): Eukaryota > Metazoa > Chordata > Actinopteri > Atheriniformes > Atherinopsidae > Leuresthes > Leuresthes tenuis. Next base: position 14,099,148 of record NW_027325368.1, on the reverse strand, counting down.
CTATAATAAAGTAAATTACATAAGCAAACATATAAATACAGAAAGCTACTACTGCAACCCAGTTTTCAATAAAATATTCAACTGCTGCATTGAATTACAATGCAAAATATTGTACATTAGTTCTTCAGTAAAACCTGTAGAATTGTGACATTCCCATGTTTTTGTTCCCTGTTGTTTTTATTGTGCTACTTCACATCCCATGACTTCAGTTTTAATTTGTGTTCATTTTTATTTCAGTCCCACCCCATTGATATGCCTAGAAACTTTAGCATCACTCTATTTTACAGACTTAATTGTAAAGCTAATGGATTTTGAGCTGTGAGCCACCACAACACATTCTGACATTTGTTTTTTCTTAGTTTGCACTCTGTCCATTTTTTTCTTGCGCCCCCTCTCCTTTTATCTTTGTCCTTTTAACCTGAGATGTCAGCAGACTCAGAGGAAGTATTGTTCTGCTCAAGAATGGCACTGTATTTGTACGACCCATCAAAACCAAAGAAGGTCGTAAATGTAAATGTTACAGAAAACATTCACAGTAACAAACATTACTTAAATGTGAAACAGAGTGGTTAAATGTACTTTCATTTGGGGAATCATCTTTGCAGTGGTGATGCCATCTGTTAAAGAAAGAAAAAAACCTCGGAAGCGCCCTGACTGATTTTGGGGCTGTGTTGACGTCACATTTAGATTGTTCAATAACCAATGGTCGAAGAAGGCGATTGACAGGAAAACAAAATGAGAAACACTCGCTTCAGACTTGACATTTTAAACCAATGCTAAGTAGATATGAGTTAAAGAGATGTATCATCACTGCATCTTTTCCTTACAATCTGCGGCATGTCCAGCCTTTGTGAGACAAGCATTAACTGTACTTATGAAATTTACTTTTAGTTGATTTCATAAAATGTCCCACACTCAGTATATCATTGGTACTAAAGACATCTGCCAAGGAAACACCTGTGCATCCTCGCTCATAGCGTCTCTCTCCTCCAGATGCATTTTAGGAATTGAGACATCCTTCATAATGTCATGCTGAGATCGATTTTGTGGTCACAGGTAGAAGGACAGAAGGAAGAGGAGACGACATGACACAAAATAGAGAAATAAGACTTGAATGTCATTTCATCGTGGGTATGAAGACAAGTATATGCTTTGTGTTACTCATTGCATGGCTGACATTAAGCATATAGAACAAGCCTCCATGACTCACCTCATGCTTGTGAAAGCATGTCAAACAGCAGCTTATGATCAATGAAAAGATTTTCTTCCTCAGTAACATTTATGGCTGTTGTCATTTGTTATTCTACAAGTGTATTTTTACTAGGGATAAGTAAATGTACAAAGTTTCATTAAAAGCCTCTAGATAAAGATCTGTCATAACATGTTGACGAGCCTTACGAGGACCAAAACACTTTGTTGAAATTAGATTTTGTGTATATGTAATTTCAGATTTGAAATGACATTGAATTTAAGATAGAACCCTGCAAACAGCTAAGGGGAGAATAGTTAACAGCAGACGAAGCTGGAGTTTCAGCTGGAGTTACTGTGCCGCTGTGCTATTTGAAGAATAGTATGCCATTTTGTGTTATTACATCACCTGCTATTCTGAAAAAAACAAAACATTTACAATGATTAAAACTCAGTCAAATGAACAGTGCGTAGGTCACAGAGGCAGTGTAGAGGAAAAAAGGAGAAGGGAGAAATCCACAACAACAAAGGCAAGAGGCGAGTACTTGTTAACGAATGATATGTAGGCGCAGCAGCTGCAGGCTGCTACGGAGGTCTATTGGGGACAAACAGTGCAGGCTGCTGAGATGGATTGCATGGAGAGCCTGACCCCCTGCAGCCACACAAACACCACTCGACACTGAAATGCTCTAATTTACTCTATACATGCCTATTACTAAACTGCTCGGCTCATTCTTTTTTAGAAGGAAATAAAGGTCAAGCGTACTGTACTCTGACTTTCCAAGACTGGATTAAACTTGCTGTGCAACGTGCGAAAAAATTAAAACAAGCAAAGAAATGGTACAGCAGGCAGAGAAAAAACTTTCTGGCGAGGAAAAAGGCAAAAAAGAAATGAGGTGTGAATATAGACCAGACTCTCTTCCAGGTCTCAAAAGAGTGAGTGCCCTGAATGTAAAAAGTTAATTATGGGCACATGCCCGGCTATTTTTTGCTAGCCTCACTGTGGCATTGTCAAGCTTAGATATGAGGCTCTATGGGGTTCTTGGTCCACACAAAGGAGTAGGGAAGGAGAGTGGTGAGGAGAGGCCCCTTGGCTGGGCTCACGGCATGGAACACTGTACAATTAGCCTGCCCCTGCGTTCTACCGTCTTATAATTATCAGTGCTTTCCTTAATTGACTCCCTTAGTCCGCTGCAGAGGGACCCCCCCCACCCCCCTTTCTCATACCTCTTTCCCCCCTGCTAGATGCAGGCCGCCAAGCGCCACGCCTGGCTCTCCAAAGTCATTTAGAAAAGCGCTCATATTTTCGACACAAAAAAGGGGGAACATTTGGTGAGAGAGAATTCATCATCAGGTGTCTAGAGGTTTTCCTTAATAGAAAAGCTGAGTCCCACTGAGTGCGCTCCGTGTAGCGGCCAGCCACGCATGCTCAGGACCAGCAAGCTGCCATTCGCAGCAGGCCACAAGACATTAACATAATTTTATATAACACAGGCACCCGCACTGGAAATTTAATACATCTCAGCAAATACGAGACAGCCGTTTTGCATAATTTTTTTCTCATTCTCCCCTTACTTTCGCTCTTCTTTCTAGCTTTTTCTGTGCTCCTTCTATGTATCTCTGCTGTCTTGTCTTTGACCTGCTTCCGTCTCTCTCTTGCTGCCACTCTCTTTGCCCCCACCTCCCCCACACAACCACCCCTCTTTCCTCACCCCATGATACTGCTCTCACTAGGAGAGGGGAAGTTCATTACCTCAGCTAAATCAGAATTAGTCCCTTCATTTTGATGGGGCGAACTTCATTAGAAAGGCCCTTCCTTAATCCAGCAGGGAGAACTGATGAATCTACATGGGGGCAATAATTTGCTTCACACAGCACATTCAGCCACTTCCTCCACACTGTTTCCCCCTTCCCTTTTCGCCGCCTTTCTGGCTTTATGTACTTATGGCTACATTTTTATTAGATCTACAAAAAAAAAAAGAAGAAAAAAAAGGAAAAGAAAGCACCTGCATATAATTAACTAATGGCAGCAGAGATGGTGTAAAGAATGAGTTATGCTGTTTGGAATGTCCCGTCTCCCTGACGGGGTCTCTAAAGCAGTCATAGCTGACTTGGCTGACACTCAAATGCAAGCAGAGTTAGCGTGGATGAGAGCAAGCTGGGTCTGTCTGTCTTAAGTAACTATTCAAACTGATTTTATAATGCCATGACTATGTTCTGAAATCATATGATACACAATGTATTCTTAAATATGATTGCAGTGAAACAAATGAAAAATTTGAGATAGTAAGACTAATGCTTTCTTTGTCTTTCTGTTTCCTTTTTAAAAGACTCACATAACAGACAGTTTTGCAAGGATCTCTACGGAGACAGAGCTCTAGCAGTTGTCCAGATTTTTACAACAAACTAGAGAGCGAAGAGATGTGAATCAGGACAGACAGCCCCTGACTGCCATACCACAGCGCCTGGTGTCAAACAGATGTGCAACTTGGCAGCAATGCTCCCCAGAAAACTGAGAGCCCATGGATTCCATGGTGGTTTTGAATCGTGCTGCCCTCCCCTATTTCACCACCCCACCTCTCCCAAACAGTCCCAACTCCCCCACACTGTGCCCCTGCAGTCGCCCTCCCTCATCACCTCCACACAGGGGTCCCCTGACAGGTAATCTCGTCCCTCGAATGTGAAATCTCCGACAGCGATGCCCCGTGCTCTTACCCCCTACCTCTGTGGCTGATGGGCAAATTGGAATGGCGCACCCTGCTGGCGCAGAGAGCTCTGAACAGACAGCAGTACACACACGCTGAGGCACCCCTCGCACGTTCTGTCTAATGTAGTGGACATGCACACTCATTCCAAGCTGCAATATCCATGCACAGACACACCTCCACGCACAGATGTGCGCTGGGAAACAAACACAGTTGCATACTCAAAAGCTTCAAAATTACATACGCAGCCTCATAAACACACACACCACATAAGTGCTCTATGGGTGATGTATTCCCCTGAATCTGCATACAAATTGAGTATATGATAAAAAAAAAAACCCACAGAGACTCAGATGAGTCGATATATGTTGAAATTTAAATAAGCATCATCTGAAATGGCTCAGCTTGGGTTCTTTTTCCAGAAACTGCACCTGACTTCTGTTGCCATGGTTTCTATTATGTGTACACTGTAGGGGCAGAACACACATTATAGATAAATAGTAGAAACCACAGAGTAAATGTGCACATTGCAAAGCCCCCAGTGTGTGTCATAAGCACTACCAATACAGGGTTTTAGAATAACAATGCTATAAAATATTGATACATTTTAACAGAGAATAGATTATTAATTTTCCTTTCTTAAATGCAGCCAGTCATCAGGAAAGGTTTTTTCAACGCAGGCTGGTTTATCTGTCTGACGTTTTTGCTTCATATATCTGTTTCTTGCCTCAGTCGACGCTCTAAAGCATATGAGAATGGTTGCGTCCACCCTCAAATAGCGGGAACGTCCTAAATAGTCAGTGGGACCTGAAGGGGCTAAAGATCACTGCAACAGAAGCCACAGAGGCCTTCCTGTCAAAAGCAGTGCATTCAGGGGTGAGGGGGTGAAGGGAAGCCAGAGGGAGAGAGCCAGAGACATGACATACATTTCATTACATTTAAACCAACTGTGGGTTCAACTCACAGCCCTGGATTTCCAATGGTGTCTCAGAGGATGGAGTAAGTGGAGGTGTAAGAGAATAGTTTTTACAAAGAACACAATAGGTAGGTGGACAAAGGAAGGCAGCTGGACTAATTGCTTGGGGGCTTGTAAGAAATTTTTCTGAGTACCTCTGTTAAAAGCTCAATTTAGTGGCCTACATCCCTCTATCGGAAGCTCTTAATTCCATCTGCAATTAGAAGAAACATTCAAGATTTACACTTAACAAGTTAGATGTATTTGGAATACCTAAATGTTATATCCGTAATTATATGCGCACAACATCACCAATTTCTTTGCAAATCTTTAGGTGTTAAAAGCATCAGCCTTTCTTCCCATCTCTTCCACATGGACTAAAAGCTAAGTTTAATTTCTGCCAACAAACCCAAGATGTGTAGATGTGTGTGAGAGAAGAAAACAGTGCATAATCCAGACATGCCAGGAGCGATCTTTCCAATGAAAGCCCTCCTTGTAGAGAGACTGCTTGTCCATTAAGGCCGTCAGAGGATGCTCTTAGGAATGAGGGGCCATATCTCTGGAGAGGACTATAGGGAGCATGTTCAGACAGGGGATAAAGGAGAGTGAGCTGGATGGGTGTAGCAGAATGACTACAGTAAGTCGGCTTAGGGTTAAGGGAATCTACATCCTGACTTCAGCTCAGAGCTTTTTGTCTTTGAGGATGTGCGTTCTCTCCGAGAGTAACATTGAAAAGATATGCTTCTTGTTATCACAGCTACATTATGAAAAAAAACTATTTGTAATCTAACCTACTTTTACATACGAAGAAATGCCTATTGAAAATTCCTTGGAGTATTATTAAAATGGCTATAGAATTACAAAACACTATTTCTATTGCTCGCTTGGGGGGAGCCCCCATTCATTAAGCTTCTAACATATCATGGGTTTTGATTATTCTATCAGCTTCATTCTCTTATTATAGTGACAAACTCCTGCTATTTTCTTGCCAATCTCCTTCCAGCTGTCATTCCTTTTGAAAGATCACAAAACCCTTCAAACACACTTGTGATATGTCTTCAGTTTCACTAGACATTGCTTGATTCCCCCATTGAATTTGCAGGATTAACTTGAGGAAGAAACGTCTCATATTTCTTAACTGGTTGCAACGTCTGACATCAGAGTGTATGAGATTCTAGCATACGGGTATTGTCCAGGGGAGGGAACCCTCACTCTAACCGTCAGCGCTTCACCAAGTGGGACAGAGATGATTAAAACACACCATGGCTTTGACTGACAGACTCCCCACTGCTTCTAGAAGATGACATGTCTCCAAGTCACACAAAAAAGAAACTCCTCTAATTTTAACTCTGACTATAACATCGACCTCCTCTGTCAAAATCCACAAAAAGCAGCCATGCTGAGATTCTTAACCACAATAAAAGTGATAACAACTAAACAGAGAAATAAGTTTAGAAACAACAATAGGGAGGGAGGAGACAAAAGGGCTGAGAAGGCGCCATTTCCCTCCGGTGCACGCAAACAGCAGGAACCTGTGAGCTTGTGACAACACCTTCAAACATTTCTGTTACTTTCACAGAAATATCTGATGCTGATGCTCCAGCGTGATGCTTCTGCAGCAGTCTTGTCCCAGCGCACATTCGACTTGGCAAGCTCACAGTTGCCAAAAAGAAAAAAGCACTTTACTAACTGACTGTGTTTGACATTTGTCATGACAGGAATACAGTGAGAGGGAGAAAGAAAAGAGGAGTGGAAGGTGGGTGGGGATCAGTGAAATGGAGGAGTGGCAGAATGAAAATGAGTGTTTGTATGAAAGAAATAGTTCAGCATTCTCTGGGTTTGTTGCAAGTCCCGTTTTTCCATGATGAGGAGGACGTGGGGAGGTTTCCTGTTATTGTCACGTTGTGCAGAGAGCTCAGGGTCGTGTACTAAATGATTCACAGAAAAACTGAATCTTTTACGTTGGCGTCAGCAATTCAGCCAGGCGCCCTTGTGGGGGAATTCTTTTTGTGTGTTTTTATTGAAGTCTGCATTGAACGCGCCCAAAAGCTCTGACAGGGGGCCCCCGAGGGTGCTTGTCTTCACCTCCAAATCATAAGATGGAGAGACGAAGCTCCCTCTGTGCTCTAAATTATACCCCTCAACACCCCCTCTTGCACACAGACTTGCAACCCTGCCCTCCCCACCCAAAAAATAAAAAAGAGACAGAGAAGAAAAGTCTCCAGTAATACAGTCCCAGTGGAGGGCTCCACGATTGCTCTGCGCTGCTAGAACAGCTGACAGGCTCGATGGGTCCATTCCCTGTGGTCTGTCAAAGTTGGTGCTACGGCATGACGGTTAGCACTTCTTCTTCAGGGATGTGCCTTCTTTGCATGCCCCTTTGTGCCCCTCACATGACAGGGCCCTCCACTGACCCATGGAAGTTTCATAGCTTTGCCCCAATTACTGCTGCGGGTAGGTAAAACTCTAGGTTACATGCCCCTTCATGTCTCTTTACCTTTCCTGTGCTCCCTGGTGAGTGGAAGACCTATGTGAGACTCCTGGTATAGCCAAAGGAGGTTGAGGGGACCAGAAAAAGGGGCAGAAGGGAGTTGGCGTAATTTGATCAGTGGGCACAGCTGCATAAACAGGAGTATCATGGAATTTCTGTCTGCTTGATGGAACTGACTTTGAATGACTTTTCCCCCAAAATGGGCCATTTTCCACATGTCTCAATGAATACGACAACCAATCCAGCAACATGAGTGCAATACTGTAACTGCTAAACTAGCTCGGGTTAGCTTGTGTCTTTTCTCGAGCTGTGGAATTCTCCCTCTCTGGCCGTCTTTGCTAAAGACCTCATCCAAGTCCTGCTGCCTGACCTGTCAAAAGCAGCCCCATTCCCTCTAAAAAGTCCAAACAAAATAAACCAACAACCGCTGGCAGGGTCAGAGGCCAGCTGCTCTGGGTGCTTGGACTCTGGTGTGCCCTCTGATTGGTGGAAAGGGCAGTGAGTAAAAGGGAATCTTTTCAAAGTGAAATCTCCAGCTGAAGGCTTAGAGCTCAACACCCCACAGTTTGTTTCTCTTGCTGCTGTCAGGAGTTTTGCCTGAGCCATTTGGAAGGATTAGAAAAAGTGGGGGAAGAGAAAAATTCAACTAGGTAGAGAGTGTGTACTGTAGGTACTGAGTGATGGTTCCAAGACCCCTTAGAGAGTGATAAACCTTTGACCTTGACAGCCCCCTGTTGTGACCCCTGACCTCTGGCTCAACGCCACTGACTCAGTAAGACAGGTGCAAGCGGGAGAGTGACCACATCCCAACCGTCTTGGCCAAAATCTCACTCATCTGACCTACAGCACCTGTCGTGATGGTGTGGACTGTGCAAACTGTGTGAGTGAGTAGAAACAAGAACCAATGTTGGAATATTCAGAAGCAGAATGAAAATGTAAGATTGTGACAGAGTTTGAACTGATTATCACAAACACCTGCTGAATAATAAACTGTACAAAGTTATTTGAGAAAAATGGACAGAAAATAACATGAAATCAAAGCTGAGAAATCCTGCTAAAATGTAAAAAAATCATATCTTTAAAATATACAATTAAATGTTATGTAAGAAAAACAAGTGTGGATACTATTAAAGAAGAGATGTGTGGAGAGCAAAGGAAAATATGACACATCACACCATTTTCTGCTCTAAAGCAGACATGAGCTCCAAGGTCGCGCCAGTCCGCGCCAGTCTTTCTACAGATCCATTTCCTCTCCCTAGGCACTTCCCTCATGTTGTTGGCCCAGTGATTCAGTGCCTTGCATTAAGAGCAATTCACCTGCCTCCAGCGTCCCAGCGGCACAGGTCCCCTGGGGAAACCAGGTGGAGCATAAAAAAGTTCCACATATGGTAAAGTCAAGCTGCTCGGAGGCTGCCGAGTGTCTGCTGTGGGGATAGAGGCTCCTAAAAGGCCCAGCTGGTACTTGGAAAAGGGCTTCTGCATTACTACACCTCAGTGTCTATTTGGGCTCCCCTTTGGAAAGTGTTGGCCGGCGCACATGACCAGCCATTTTAGATTTCTCCCTCTTACCCCCGCCTCATCCCTCACTCCCTCCCGTCTTCCAACTGGTTCTGTATCCAATTGAACATTTGGTCCTCCACTGCTGGTTAATCAAATTCCTCCATCTGGCCCCCCTATCCCTGTGGAACACAAAAGGTGCAGCCTGAGCCTGGGTCCAAGTGTATATTGGGAGGGAGGAGGGGGATGGAGACAGGGACTGCCTACCTAACTTACACAGCCCAGTCAACTAGATCAGGTAGAGAGCATGAGGACAGGCCTGATCATTTTGGGCAAACAGGAACAGCTTGGGACTGAGTATCAGAGCCCTGCTGTTCATATAGAGCTCAGGGACATCACTCGGTTCATATGACAGTAGGAGGGTTTTATGAGCTAATACCTCCACATACACTGTAGAATACAGAATAGAGTAAAGCCTAAGTACTACTGGCTACAACAGAAGGCAAGCGCTGCCCTGACACAAAGATGTTATTTAGTTACTGTGGCACTAGGGGGTGCTACTCTTGAAAAACACCTTCTAAAAATGAAGAAAAATGTCAGAAAAAGGGGAAAAATTGTTTTATGTTAAAGCTTCACATTTGCTTGTCGTCTCTTACACTGCTTTCTTTAGTTCAAAGTAACCGTGTGATGGCTAGAAGTGCTTAAGCCTTTACTCTGATCAAAAAGAGTTATCATAAGATATCACACAAAGCCAGCAGTGATATTTCAATCCCCTAGAGAGACAGCGCAGCCTTCACAAAATATCGCTTTAACTGCATATTTGTTCGAGGAGATCTTTAAAAAAAGGTGGCCCATCTTCACAGAGCTAAACAGGTTTCAAAGTGCAATCACTATCACAAAATGCTTCCCTTACAACTATGGCATCTCCAGCTTATTGCAACTGCTATGATTCAGTGAGTGAACCTGAGTTGAGGTGAAGCCGGGGACATCAACTGAGTCACAGTTACAGAAACACGTGGCATCTCAAGTGTTGTTTCTACCAGTCCGTAATATCTATTGTATGATTTCTATTCATGTCTGACCATCCCTTCCCCTGCCAGGTGGCAAAACATGTGTCAATAATTAAACTGCTTTTACATAACAGGATACGGGAACACAATGCAATTTGCTCCCCATATTTCATTGGGCCTTTATGAAAGCACATGAGAGAGTGTAATTAATCAAACCACTGGAATATGTGAATGGCAATTTCCACTTAATGGCACTTACAGGGATTGGGTCCCTTAAGCACCACGTTCTGTCTACCAAACGAGCAGGCTTCAATTTTATCTTCATAGTTCAGGCAATAAAACCTTGTGTTGATGTTAAACAGCACCCATTTGACATCATGAAATCTGCAGGCAACATCATACTGGGTTCATGTAGCTTGGTGTTAAGCTTTTGGACACACAGTAGCAGCGATATGCTTAAGTGAAGTTAAGGATGCATTGATATAGCTATATATAATGTCTGCCATGCTTGGATTTCAGAAATGAACATTCTTTATAATGATCTTGCTTTGACCTCAAACCTGAGTATAAACTCTGTACTCACTTAACCACAGGAGGCTAACCACCTCTCAGCCAGAGACAGGAAGAGGATCATTCACTGCTTTTAGTGGCTTTCTGTGAGAAGATGGTCCTCGTCTAAATGGCACCCATGTCCCTAAAAGTGTTTCTCTCTCCCCCACCCTTCTTTCTCTCCCTCTGCCTCTCAAAAGACTCCTCTAAGTGCAGCATCTTGTTTCAGTAATTCAGCCAGGGCAGAGACAGTGGAGAGAGGAAAGTAATCGATTTCGCTCTCATTTGGTTCCTCCTAGACTTGCTGTAAGGCCTCTTAGGGGAGTTCTGGACTACTGGACAGGACAATGTTATGGGAAAGAGTGTCATTGCAGTTAAGGTCACTGTTACACCAAGGTTTAATTTTGAGTGTATTTTCATTGGTGCATGGATCAAGCAGACAAACAAACAACTGTTGCCGTCATTTCCAGGATGGCAGACATCAAGATATGCCCTCAACGATTCATAATGGCAACAGCATTTGGATGATGGAGGGAGATATCCCGTGCCACAGCAATATGATCCACTATGGAGTTACTCTCAGAAAACTGCTGTTAAGTAGCAAGCTTTTAGTGAGGTCCATACGTAAACCTTGAATCTATAAAAAGACTTCATTGCTAAATAATTTAGAGGAAATGCCTTTACTGTATGTTTACTATTTCTGCTTCATGCTTCACATTATTTTTCCAAAAGGTAAATACCACACAGCACTGCTATGCTATGAAGACTGTCACTGCATTAAGATACATGCATAATCTTTTAAGAAAGTCTACCTCTTCTCTTCAACTTTGTGATTAATGGACAGCAAATCATGCACTCAGAATATTACTGAAACATTCTTAATTAACATGCTTTTGAACATTTCTCAGTGAAAGTGAAAACTTTCTAAAAAGCTGCATGTGATTAGAATGAAACTATCATTGAAATGGTGTGTATAAACCTATTTAAAAATGATGATGCATTTTTCTGCTACCATGTGAAATCGTGTATGTAGATGTACTGTAAAATTCCAGATGCAAGCAGTGGAACATACATTGCTTCAGAGTATCATCATTTTTCAGGCTCAAACTGGCCGCATCAACAGGTTCTTGTCCAGTTCAGCTAACTTGCATCCCTTCTGCAGTCGTGGCTCTTTATGGTTTCCAATCATTCATTCTGTGTTATGAATGTTAAGTCTTATACCAGACTGCTAAATTCTTAATAACAGTCAGTAACTCTCAGGTTGAGCTTCCATTAATTTACATCTGATTGAAATATTCCTGCCCAAAACCAATTAAAAATGCAATTTAACTACCTGCAGATCTCGACATGTATTATTTTCAAAATAGAGACCAATCTTGCGTGTCATTAGGAGTGCAGGAGCTGCAATGAAAACAAGACAAATCTATCTATTGTTTATTACCTCCTCAGGCTTTTTACCCAGAGGGCAGACTAAAAAAGGGGGGCGGGGGGGCAGAGGTCAGTATAATTACCATTCCCTCCTTCCTTGGAGTCAGACAGTGCTAAGACATGCATTGGCAAATTCCATGGCAGCATCGTATATCACATTACCATGAAGCCCCAAAGAGAGCTAACCTTTGTTCAATTCCATTTGATTCTAAGAGAGGAAAACACTGACAGTCTCCTCCAGTCTCGCTGTTTCAAGAGTTCACTTGTTTGTCTTCAGTCTTGTGACTGCTCTCGCTTAAGATGTGCCATTCCAAAAATAAAGCGTCAGGGGACTTGGGGGATCACTGAATCATCGTGGGTTGAATATCACATCATCTGGAGAGCTTCAATGTTCAATCTTCAACTAGGCTTGAGAAAAAAGGCAGTTTGCATTCAAAGAAATACTCAATGTTTAGCTTCAAGCCATACTATATAAATCCAATTCAATAAATTATGTATTTGTGTTGTTTACATTCTGATTAAAATATATATTCACATATACGAATATAGATATATATTTTTTCTTTCTGTAACACCTAATTCTCTATCCTTGGTATTAAGGAATTTACCTGAAAGCTCTCAAATTTGGCTTCTGTTGGCATACATGTGCATTGACATTTGCAGGATCACTAACTCCAACATGCCTGTTGACTGAAAATGCAATCTACTAGTGCTGACAAAATGTGAAATACTGTTACCGAGTAGAGAGGGCTTAGTGGTAATGTCTTCACTCATGCTTGGAGCCAATGTCTTCAGGTTTTTGTGGGAACCTTTAGGCAGCAAGGAAGGATAAATGTTGTCACAGAGGATGAAAGAAATGCAAAGATGAGAAATGAGTAGTACGCTGATGAACAGAAAAGAACACAGAGAAGGAGGGATCCCAGACAACAAGTAAAAAAGAAAGAAAGAAAGGAAGAAAGAAATAAAGAAAGAAAGATCTGTGAATTTTCCTCTCATCCCCTGAGACCTCCCTTGATGCCAAGCATTCATCATCCAGCCTCTAATATCAGTTATTCTGTGGCTCCTCTGCTTACAGCAGAATTAATTTCTGCTTTAATTACTCTCATCGGCGGAATGCTGATGAAGGAGAGGGACGAGGCATTCTGGGACTCGGGCCTCATTCCACCGCTTTAATTTGAATGAATTCCACACGGAGACGCTGGCAAACAACTGGCAGCCGAGCCCCGGGAGCCACTCTGGGACTGCGCAGAGGAGCAGCAGCCGTGGCCCCCACCAACCAAGCTACCTTGTGTGTACGTGCCTGTGTGTGTTTTCTTACATGTTTGTGAGTTACATTGAGCATGATGATTGTGTATGAGGCTGAGTGCTGGAGTGAAAAGGGAGAGAGACGATGCGAGGAGAAAGAACGATTGAGATTGAACGATTAAGTGATGAGTGGCTGTACCATATGTAAGCATGTTGACAGTGTTTGTGTATGCACATGTACTCAAGGATGTGGGTGGCAAAGTAAAACTCATATAGAAAACAAATTGTAAATTATTTCCTACAAAAAGAGACCGTGAGAACAGGTCCACGTGGATGCAAAACATATGAAATATGAACAACACCGCTGACTGCAGTCGACTGTGTAACACAAGTGTTGGTTTGAGAGGAAAAAATCATTAATACTTAATTTGATTATACCAGATATGGCACATCACACTCAGTCAAATCCAGTCCATGCATCATACAGGAATTGGCAGTATAAAAAGGGAAAATAACTGTATGAATAGGAAAAGGTTGTATGTATGAGGCACATAGTACATATTAGCATAATGAAAATAACTGGAAAAAAACAGTATAGCATCCCAGGAACCGTGGCAGAAGAGCAGGGAGAGGGGCCATAATTGACTTTACTCCAAGCCAGCCTGGTAGTTACAGAATGCAGCATATTGGATAAGGATTGTGATTGATTATGTTGGTCTGCCATACCAATTCTTTTGATTAAATGTAACCATGGGTTTCTTTTCCAAGTCCTAATGAAGCAGCAATTTGAAACTGAGAGACTGGAGGAATTTTAGCCAGGCTGCATTCAACCCCATACCATTTATCTCTGTGTATGAGGCTTCAAAACAAGAGTCAATGTACTTCGGATTTATCGAAAAAAAAAAGGTTGTCTGTGTAACGCAAAATAACTAATTCATAAAACTCTAATTTAATGAAAACATATGAAATGTTACAGTGGTGCTTTGTTGCTGGAAAGACCCGACATGATAGGGAGATTTCATTGCAATTACAGGGCACAAATCTCTGCAGGGAAAACATACATTTTCCCCTATAGCGGTAACATAACTATAATTTACTGTGCTGAAATTATGTAAGAGGAAGATGCTTACATCCACTTCAGTTCATTCAGTTCCACTGTTTCTCAAGTCATATAACACAATTCATCTCCTCCAATTTTACATTGTGAGCCATCCCTCTGCCAGTTCAAGCAGAGGGCGGGGAGGTAGGTAGCTGTGACCTCCCTAACCCTGAAACCTCTGGACAGGTGGGCGGTGGCCTATGTGCACTGTCCATTTTGGCAGCAGATCTCCTCCCTCCGGTAGCTCAGGCCATGATGAGCAGCTGGGTCGCAAACACTAAGCACATTAATATCTTCTTAATGATAATAATCATTATGGCATAAGCACCTTCCCCAAAGTGGGGAGACTCACGGATTGTACCAGAGCACCATCGTTGTTAAGGTAGAAAAAAAAAAATGAATAAATAAAAAACCTGAGATGGAATGACTCTTTTAATGGGCAGCAACTCACAGCCACCGGGAGAATGCAGACACTAATGTACTAATGTGATAATGAGATACAGCAGCAACATTAGGGACACAAAAAATTCAATGAATCCAGTGTGAATTAATAAATAAAATCTGTACTTGAAATTAACTTTCACACCACTGCTATTGCAGATGTAGCCTACATTGTACGAAGCATAATGCATCTCAGGTACATTTGTATGTTTTAATTAGTAAAAATAGTAAAAATCTCCAGGATGCATTTCCTTATTCCTTACAGCTTTTTTGTTGCTATATCCCACCATGTCTCCTTGTGTCTTTAAATCCATGAAGCGCTACTTGCATACAGCATTTGTTCACATGCTTGCCCCTTTCAATATAACTGTCAGTATTCACCTATCATAAGCCATTATCTGTCTCATCCGCGTTCATTATTGAAGCTAATGATCTGTTGTCCTCTACGCTCCCCATTGAAGGAGGACTACATTAAAAGTCTCTTACTAACTTAATTAGTAATTATAAATGTTAAAAGATTAATCAGAGCGTGAGTGGCTTAAGGTTTACGTCTCTAGGCAGCGGTGGGACAAATGGAAAGACAAAGAGGCCGTGTCACTTTAGTGTTCACAATCCATCGTCATGCAAGAAATGGAACAAGACATATGGAAAAAGTGAAAGTGTTACTATTTAATCACTAATGGCTTATTTTATAATCTGTTCTTTAAAAAAAACAAAAGGTAGAGACAATCCTCTGGAAAAAACAAAATTACTATGTAATTGAAAATATTTGTTTTACATTATTTTGCTACAATTCCTCCATGCAAATCAAGCATGCTGTTTCTATTCTACAATTTATAAGCCCTTCTGTAGTGGATATTATGCTGTTTACAGGACGCTGCATTTAATATGGTAACCCGTGAAGCATGCAGTACTCACATTATCTCTTTCTAACAAGATGGAAATAGATCCCCTTAATTAAATCCTGGGTGTACACTAATTCCTTACTAAATCTGCACCTCTCTGACAATTCAACATCAGCAACACCATGCACTCCAGTAAACATATAAGCACTGATATCAACATTAAAC
The DNA here is from genome assembly GCF_036924035.1 of Leuresthes tenuis. Classification (NCBI taxonomy): domain Eukaryota; kingdom Metazoa; phylum Chordata; class Actinopteri; order Atheriniformes; family Atherinopsidae; genus Leuresthes; species Leuresthes tenuis. The sequence goes on along the minus strand of NW_027325368.1, from coordinate 14,083,470 downwards.
CTTAATAACTAATTGAGCTTTCATCCAGGGAGTTCCTGTGTGATTTCCATTAATGTGAGGGGAATCGCCCTGGACCATCTCCTTGTTTTCCGGAGTATGTTGATGCTCAAGCCAGGGGGGTCGGCACTTTCGGTGCAGGATGAAAACAAGCAGCAACTTTAGTTTGTTTAGTAGTGCTATGATAGAGATGCAAATTGCAGCTCTACCTGATTTTCAACCAAATGTGTGTGAGAAACAGCTTTATTTTTAGAATTTAAATGCTTCAGGTCAAGGAGATGGACAGGACTTGAATAACAACTTCATATTGTTTGTAGAACTGCCCTTTTTAATTTTAGAGGAGACTGCTGACTGTTGAACAGGGAGTCCTATCACACACAGTGTAGGGTGTTTGGGGGGGGGGGGGGGGCTGGCCAGAGGCCCACAGCACCTGAAACCTATTAGAGGGCTTTGGAACATTCCACAGGGTTCTTCCACTTTGGCCAGAGGGCATCATAAAGGTCCTCACAGACAGGGCTCATGTGACTCAGATGCTGACAAATAGCCAGCAAGGTGAAACATTGTAAAACTAGATTCTGACATGGAAGTGGGTGACATCTAAGATCAAAGTTAATGACAAAGACGTCCACTGGAACTCAAACTTGAAAGCATTTGTTGCACCTATATTGACAATATCTCCATAAAGGAAAACCAGGAATAAACAAAATTACTTTTGGCATGCAGAGCAAAACTTTTGTCAACTTTTTATCAAATTGTTTGCCATCTGGACTTAAAACAGTGGGAGCCCAATAGTGTGCTGAAGCTCAAAAAACATGCATAAACATAGACACAAGGTGCTGCCAAATTTCTAGGCTATAGTCTTATCTTCTTGATGTGTGTACATATATATGTGTTTTATTGGCATAAAGGCCCATCTCTTTGGCTGGATCATGCCTCATGCCTCAGTGTTATGCTCACTGGGTTTAGCTCTATGGGTGTCTGTGGCCTCTCCTCTGGCCGCCCGTGTCCATTTGCTCTGTGGGTATGGCAGGCCTGAGCTGACAGATGGCCGCCCCTCTCCATTCCGCTCCAGAGTAACACAGTAACTGGTTTTTCCTCCGCCGTTGACCTTGCCACAGCCAGCCAGCAATCCAGGCTGGCACTCAGCCTGTCGAACAGGAGGGTAATGAAGTCCAGCGCTGCTCACATGATTATTAAGGCTTTGACGCTGGGGGGCCTTTCAGAACCATATTCCCCTCCCCTCTCCTCCCCTGCCCGCCATTCACCCAGCCAAACTTTGATGAGGATGGTCATTCGTTACATGGTACTTTGGAAAACCACTGTTGTGCTCCATAAAGAGAGCTAAAACTTTTTTGCTGCACTCTTTTGGAGTCTGTTTGTATGCTAAAACAAACCTCATCACACCTATGAAACATACATAAATACTGCTTTGAGAGCAATTTTGAAATTCTTTCCCGTTCAGCAGCATATGATAGTTATTGTTGTCGCAGTGAATGTAATTCCAAAAACACCCCAAGTAAGAGCTGCAACACAAAGTTAGATCAGATCGGCCGCACCACTATTGGTGCTGACAACCTCTAAAAGCAATGAAGTTCAGTTGCAGGGCACTGCCACACTCTCACTGTAAGTCTCCCTTACCACAAGTATCTCTAGGCACGCTTGGAACCCTGGTCCCATCAGGGCCAGACTGGGATTTGAGAGGTGTAGGTTGCAGCTCTGACCTTTATGAAGGCAGAACTGTCTGTTTGCACTACTCCCATAAGCCCCCACCAGTCAGACTGCTAAGCAACCCCATCAGCCCAGGGGTGTGGGTGCACCTCCAGCCTTGGTGACTTTTTAGAGACCATGGGGAGGTGGAGTAATGCAGAGGTTAATTCTGATCATTCAGTATTTATGGGTTTCACTTCAGAACAAGGGTTGGCATTAACCCTCTAAAGGAGACATCTCTCTTGTATATCAATAAAACATAGCTTAAGGACAGAAAGAGCATTCTCTTTTTTCAGGTCACCTAAATCCTAAACTAGACTATGTACAATTTTTGACGATAGGTCATTTTTAGACTTTTTTGTTGTTGAGTGATAAACTGAAAAAAAAAAAATGAACACAGTTCAACCGGTCACTGAAAAGAATTTGCCCCAAGTCACAGTGACATCAACCTACCAATTGCAATGCAGAAAGGGGCAGCAAGCGCTCGCTCAGAGTTTGTACAAGCAGGCTGTATGAACTGAGAGCATCAGATATTTTCTCACATGTTGGCCTAGTCTGTGAGGTGTGGGGAAATGTCAGGAAAATCAATAGATAAGGACCACATCAGACTGAGCTTGTCTGGCCTAGCAACAGAGCATCCCCATGGTGATGTCAATTACCTCTGCTTTACAACAAAAACACCAGGAAGAGCAAAACAGTCTCTGCAAAGCTGTAAAACTTTTAATGCAGTCTCCTGGTTACATCGAGGAATTTGTAAGAAACTTCTTTTTTTTTCCTTCTCCACCCAGACAGCCGAGTTACACAAAGGATGTGAGAATCTTATTGATGGGTGTTTTTTGCAGCTCACTCTGATTTCTATTCTCCTCATGGACCCCACATTAGTCAGGGAGAGGTATAATGTAACGAGCAGTAAGGTGCGCATAATTGCATATTAGCAGCAACACACTTGGCTGCACGGGAGGTGACTACGCTAACGAACAGAGAGGTGTTATTAATCACCAATTAATAAAAGCCGGTAGATATCACACTCAGTCTATCGCACGCATGGATTCCTTTGTTTCCAGTGGCTGGTCCAAACCTGTTCTCTTATTTATTTCATAAGATTGATCTTGTTCCTGTGCTGTGTTGTTTATTGAGTTCTGACTCTGATCCAGCCCCCCAGGAGTCAAATGAAGAGTATTTGGTCATGTTTGTTAACAGATTACATGTGTCTATGCTCTATGAATGAGTCCTAGAAACTGCGGGAGCACCATCAGACATATCCAATCAAAGAGGATTATAGGAAAAGAAACAAAGAGTGAAAATCCCACATTCTGTTTATACATCAGGAGCAAAAAAAAACAAACACTTTATGGAGTAATAAATGTGTTGCCACCAGGGCAGAGACAGTGATAGAGAACATATAATCAACATACACTGGCCAAGTTGCTCTAGGGGACAAAAACAAGAGGATATGTGTCAAGGATAATTTGAGGCCCTTAGCAGGAGATAAAACAAGGCTTTCAGCTTCAAATACTGTTACAGTGTGCCTCCTGTCGGTTTCTCCACTAACAGCCAACACAGTTTGTCTTGCCAGGTTGGAGCTCAGTTAACATGAAAATGTGAGAGCTGGATAGTGAGACCGAGTAAAATAAAGAGATAGTGGACAGGGAGAACAGAGAGGAGGAGAAACTAGCGGAGAGCTAAAGGCCTTCACTCGCCCTCCTCTCCAGCTCTGCAACGGCCCACAGTGCCTGCTTCACACAGAGCGGCCAGCTGTACAGCAAATGTGTCTTTCCCTCTCTGCCCCCAAACCTTTCCACCCCCCTAGTGCCCCCCTCTGCCTAGGCCGACCAGGCCACCAGCTCCTCTCTGTGAGAAGAGGCTCCTCCCTGACTTGGCTTCAAGCTCAATGTTGTCACCAACCCAAAAAATCTGTAGAGGTGACCCCAAAAGCACTTTTTCTGGGATGTAGTTTGGTTTGTTTGTTTACAATTGTCCTTGTGAGCACTGCCACCTTGGCAGCTGTTGCTTGGAATGTACAGGATTGTGATGAGAATTAGACTGAAAACATATATAACTAAAAGGCAAAAAAAAAACCTTTCACCTTCAAAACCCTTTAAGACAGAGCCATTGCTTCAAACCATGTCAGGGCTCTGAGAATCCACACAGGGACATTTGAAACAGAGCGATAAATGGGCCAAACGTGCCCCCCCGTAAGGCTCCAAATGTCATAGTTTACACTGGGGTCAAAGTGAAGCAATGGGGTGGCATGATGGCATGCTGATACAACCAAACAGGCTTTTGTGTCAGTAAAAGACCTTCAAAGGTCCTTTTAAAAAATAAAAATAAAAAGGTGACTTTGTGAAAGCACAACAATTTTGAATATTTGTTTCCCCAATGCAGTTAGCAGAGATCAAAATAGGAAAACATACTGATGGGCAGATCTGTCTTTTAATCTTTAGGAAATAGAAAATAAAAGGATTGATAGTGACTGCAACAGCTGAAAGCTGTATAAATCTGTGTGTCTCTGGAGAAAAATCGGACACCCTCAATTCTGTAAGTGTGCCATGCCAAAAAAACTCTAAACTAAAGAGTGGCCAGCTGTCTTCTGGCCTGCTATTAAATTGCTCCTTGGATGGTGGCGATATCATTTTTTTCTCCATAGGAGTATCACACCAGGTCCCCAAACAGAGCGACCAGCTGTACAGCAAATGTGTACTGATCCATCTGGGCCCTAGCAGGCTGCAGCCTCCATCTTAAGACACGCGGGGCCATTCATGGGTTTGGCTGGGGCTGGTCTGCAGCACACCCCTCAGCAACCATGGCCACCTCCTTCTCTTTCATTTACCTCCATTATCATAGTAAATGTTGAGTAGCTGAGCACCAGAGCTGCCTTTTATGTCTGAACCAGGACCGTGATCATCTGAGTGTAATATCCATGCATCAAAATGTCCTGGCAGTCATACAGAAGAGGCAGCCACGACCACTTCGACCTGATGGGAGGAGGTGAGGGTGGAGGCTCACTGCACTTGGTTTGGAAAGGCTATTGTATTTCAAAGGCAGCTAATAAGGACTTGTCTGGGTGAGACAGGCTCAGGTTTTGTATGCTCCATACACTTAGCACTATAGTTGTGTCAAGGCGCATCACTATATATAGAGTTATCAGAGTGAACTGACACCATGGAGAGGGGCATGGATGAAAACAACACCCCTATGAATCCAGCGTCTGCTCCATTACCTACGCTAATAACGCTGACAGCTGAGCGGAGATGACCCTAGCCCCCTGTTTCCCCTCTCCTGTGCAGATGGCCATTAAAAGGAGAAAGTGTCCCTTTTTTCTGTGGAGAAGGTATTTAGAGCTTCTCCAAATGAGTTTTTTTTTCTCTGTTTTTGGCCCAAATTGGCTTTGCAGTGATTACTGGGTTTAATTTTAACAATATTCTACGCTGAAGGAAACAAATTCTTTGGAATCTGTGTAAAGCCAAGACATCAATATTTATAACATTGGCCAACATGATGCATGTGACTCATAATGTCACATCAGTTTAACATATTTTTCTTTGTTCTGTTCAGTTTCCTTCTTTTTTGTTTGTCGACTTCATATGACAATGAGTTTTGTTTTCTCCATATTTTAGAGATCACAGGACAAATGCATCTAAGAGAAACCCTTTTGAGAAGTCAGATGAAATCCGTTATCATGTTGAATACTAAACAATGGCATATCAGAGAAGTAAGACATCAGACAATAACCCAATCACCTATCCTCCTGTTATCTTAAGCTGTCTGAATTCCACTATTATGAGGGAACTGTGTGGTTGTGCGGCTGAAAGACATAAAATAACCAGTAGGGGGGTTTGTTTTCTACCCTCCCAGTGTGCTCCGTGCCTGCCTTTGCAAGAGAAAGGACTAATGCTGGCATGGTACTGTATTAGGCACCCCCAGTAGACTAGTGGGTGAGCAGATCGCAAAGATGAATACAAAACACACACCTACACACTCTCAGCTCGTCTCTCTCTTTTGCAAATACACTGCAGAATCAAAATCACAAATCACATGCCTCTGATTGTTTATGCACAAACAGTGGGTCCCTGATAGAATTGCCTACCGGTCCTGATAGAATTGCCCACCGTGTTTAAATTCACCTGCGCCTGGAAGCGTGTCCCAAACAGAGAGACGGTTTGGTTCCAGATCAATGAGTCTCTCTCCCACTGAAGACAACAGATAATGCAGTGTAATGAAAGAGCCGCCAAACGAGCTGAATAAATGAATGAATAAAGGAACGTGAGACCGGAATTCAGACACCTACTTACTGCAGGCAAGAAAACCTGTTTTCCAATTGTCTCCTCTCTATAAATTATTCTGCCTGCATACAAATGGCAACCAAAGGTGAAGACATTTTGAAAATGTGGAGGTTGGTTTTACACATGCACTCTCAGCTTAAGAATCTAGTGAAAGAAATTGCTACCTTTTGAAAAAATGTTCAATGCACATGGTGACACCCATTGTTTTTTTTAGTTGATTTGACATCATTCTGCTGAAAGCATGAGAGTATGTTACCAAATGTATTCAAAGCTAGGGAGAGTGCCTTTGTGAAGAGGGACAACAAACACATAAAAATAAAGAAAAAAAAGCAATGTAGGCGCTTCTTGAAAACTGTTATTATTGCTTTCTTTTTTTTTTTAAAGAATTTTAAACAGTTTCAATAAAAATCTGTTTGGTGATTAATAAGTCCAATATTCTGTATATTTCCCATTTCTTACAAACTACCTTCATTACAGAATGGCTTCAAGTGGAGAGATTCTGCTTCACAAGCATGCAGACACACTGTCATATACCATTCACATGCATGGAAAAATGAAACTCGCAGTTTTATGAAAGCACAACACTGGGGATGCATTTGATGGGCAAAATATTAAAATAATTCCACCTATTTGGTGATGTGATCCAGACACTTGTGAGCCTGAGTGAGACAGGGTCAAATATTTCATTACATATTTCACATCAGTCTTTGAAATGTGAGTCATCGTTTAAAAAACAGAGTGGGGAAAGACTGCCTGAGGTTGACTTAAAATGTTCAAATGTTTGTTGTGAAATTGGGCATATTCTGCTTAATGATTTGTACACTGAAAACGATGACAGTCACACAAAACAATTTCAGTCTAATACCTAAGGCCACATTAATTCAATGCTACATTTTAGCAAACAGAAACCATAATATATCAAAAAGTAAGGGTTGTCTCCTACCCAGCATGTGGTTGGCCACATGAACTTGGATGTCCCATTCACTGTAGAACACCATCTGACATTTGATGCACTGATATGTCTTCTTCTATAAATATGTGGAAAAGAAGAACAAATTTTGAAGAACAAATCTCTCAGGATTTTTCAACAGTTTCACACAGTAGCCCCTTTCAGACGAGATATATAACAATAACAAATCTGCCAATCTGTTGAAAGGATAGCATTGATCCATTTCAACAATAGTCACATTTCCATCAATGTACCCCACATTTAATTAAAAAAGAACAATATATACTATTCGCACAAGACTGAAAAGTACATAAATTACGGCATGAGCCTTTAGAGAATCACAGATTTTATGCAACAGCATGGCGTATCATAACAATTCACAGTTGTGTGCCACATGTGCAGTGGTTGTGCGAAATATAACACAAGTAGATAAAAGAAGCTATCACATTTCTACATGTTTCAGCTTGTTCAACATTGTTATACTTGTGAGGTTTTAATTGCACGGGACTGACAGCGTAGCTGTAGCCAACTTGAAAAATCTGTGCTTTTTTACTTCAGGATACGTCTCCATTTCCACTGCCACTGTGTCACATGAAAAGTTTCCTGCTCTACCAAAAAAGGTGATTGCAGAGTTTTAGTTTTCTCATAACAGTATGGCTTTTTGCCATAAAAACTGATATCAAACAAACAGACTCGCAGCAATGTATTAAACACAATGGCAGATGGAAACTGTTTAAAATATTGATAAATAATTTGACAATAAGCAAATGCTGCAGCTCTAACCCTTTTAAAGAGTTTTTGCTTGTTCATTTTGCTCACATGATGTTAAAAAGGCTGATTATCGTAGGTACCGTAAAAGCATGAAGAAAGACCTTTTGAACAGTGTTCTTTTCTATGTATTCAATAACACAACCTAAATCTGTTACAATCTGAAACGCTGATCATGTAAAATGAATTTACCACTAATCTATGTATCTGTCCATTAATTTCATTGCAGCAGTTCACATTTGTATAATTTGTAAAATGGAAACGACATATCTATGTTACTGCTGTAGGTGCAACTTAGTCAGAATATTGTTGAGATATTGTCAGAATAATGTTACAGTATGGCACCAGTGGCGGTCATTCACACATGACACCAGCACATTCCATTGCTACCAGAATTGTGAAAACCAATGCATGTCTGAAAGGGGCATTCGATGCAAAATAATCTTTCAATTATATCTGTTTTCATTGACTCTTTAACCATATAGAACACAGCACTAATCAACAATACCTCTTCAGTTTGTGAAGGACTCGCTCTGGGCATGGGTGACACCTGGGGAGTCTTGAGATGCCCGCTATTGCTATCTCCAGCTTGTTCCCGATGCACAGTCTGAACATGGTTTTGCAACTCTGCTTCGGATTCAAACTTCACATTACAGCTGGAACAGCGTGTCTTGGCTGCAGATAATGAAGATGTGGAGGAGGATGAAGAAGATGATGAGACAGCTTTGCCTTTTCCATCTGCAGGGCTGAGACTCTCTCCTTGAATCCATGCAGCGGTGGTTGTTGCTGGAGTAGTAGCCCCCCCTCCCTGCTGCTGCTGCCTTCCTCCATTCACTGTCGGACTGGAGCTCTTGGAGCCAGCTGCTGTCACGCAGGATGCACAAAGTCCGTAAGGCAGTCCGTTAATGTCCAGCTTCACCAAGTCTTGTTTGGATCTGAAATCTTTCAGACAAGAGGCACACTTGAAAAATTTTTGTGCATGGTATTGCTGCTGGTTGTGAGAGATAGCGTTGTTGCGGCCCATGGGTTGATTGGAAGACATAGTGCCTGTCTTCTGCATGTGGAAAGTACCATGGATCTTGAGCTCTAATGTGGAGGTGACGGTCTGCATGCACACCACACAGCGAAAACCTGTTAGGGAGTTTCTTAGGTCAGGGTGCATCTGGCAGTGCTCCAGAAAGTCTTCCTCACTGTGTAGTGGCATCTTACAAATACGGCAGCTGCCTGTGTCCAAGCTCTTGCTATGCGTGACCTTGTGCTCAGTCAGGGTGAGCAAGGAAGGGAAGCGCTCCCCACAGATGGGACACATGTAGTGTTTGACAGGCCCAAGGTGGGTCTGCATGTGTTCTCTCAGCCCAGCCTCAGAGAAGAAGGTACGGGAACAGACATTGCACTTGTGGTTGCCCTTGATCATTTCAGCTTTCCTTTTTATCAATGCACTCTCACCAGGTCGGATGTTGTGATCTCTCAACTGGTGGTTAGTGAGAAGTGACTCCATGGTGTAAGACGCTCCGCATATGTCACACCCATACATGGGCTCTGCTGTGTCCACCTCTTCCTCACTTCCATCATGGCTGTTCTGGGACTCCACGATCGATCCTCCTGCTGCTCCTGAACCATGGCTGTTAGTTATGAGACTTTGTAGTTCAGTGTCCTCTTTAGCCTGGCCCTCCCCACCGCCTATAGTAGAGCCATTAGCACCGCAGTTCTGAGTCTTTCCCTCAAACACACAGTGTTTTTCTCTTAAATGTTTCTCCAAGAGAACAATGGCATGGAAAGCCTTACTACAGAAGCGACAGTTGTACTTCTTGCTGTGGGTGGTGATGTGACACTGCAGCTCCACCTCTGTGCCAAAGGACTCCCCACAAAAAATGCATCGGTGAGCACGGCCTTGGTTCTCCAGATGGCTGTGTTTGACATGCAGCTGCAGGTCAGTCTCATGCCTGAAGTCCCAGTTGCAGGATGTACAGCGATACACCTTTTTCTCATTGCTGTGTTTTACAGCCAGGTGGAGTTGGGTGGATACCTTTGAGTCAAACACCTCCTGGCACAAAGTGCAGCGAAAGAACACAAAAGTATGCATGTCAAGTAAGTGCTTCTGCAGGTCATCCACTGAAGTGAACTGCTTGTCACAGCTCTCACAAATGTAATAGGTGGAGGTAATCGTGAAGTGAATTGTCACATGCTTCAGGAGAGACTCTTGGTTGGGAAACTCTTTGTTGCACTGTGGACACGTGAGCTGAGGCTGCAGACCATCCAGATGAGTTTTGAGGTGAGTCTGGAAAAGGTCTACACTTGTATACTTGGCTCCACACTGGTTACATATGAATTCATTGGTTGTGCGAGAGGCTGAGCTGCCTTGTTTCAGCATGGCAGTTTGTTCCACTGATATTGGTGAAGAGGGACTAAGAGTGCGCAGGGATTTCTTTCCATTGTTGATGTAGTTTAGGGCCAGAGGAATGTTCTTGTGATTCTCCTTGATGTGCTTGTTAAGCTTCAGAACACTGTTGAATATGGGTGAGTTGGTGCAATATGAACAAGAGTAAACCTCTACTATAGGTTCCTTGGGAGTTACAGCCAAGGGGGAGTCGAAGCGCAGGCTTCCCCCATCACAGTGCGTCTGACGGACATGCTCCTCCAAGGTAGCCTCTGTCAAGAACCCCATGAAGCACTGGGGGCAGAAGAAGGCATTGCTCTCCTTGGCAACGGGACTAGGGAAGCCATGGGAGCAGCGGATGTGTTCCTGGAGGGCGTTCAGGTCACTCAACACCTCAGGGCAGAAGTTACACTGGAGGAGGGCATCAGGCAGGCTGGCTAAGAGGGCAGCATGGTCTTCTGCATTATGGACTTGTTTAAGATGTTCGTTTAGATTTAGTAAAGAGGGCAGAACTTCTAAACAAAACTGGCAAGTATGAGCTTGTTCTGGCTTGTCCAGATGCATGGTTCGTAGGTGAATTTGAAGCACAGCCAGGCTTGAGAATACTTGCTTGTTGCAATAGATGCAACTGTAGGAGACTTTAGGCTGTTTTGAGGAACGGCCTCCTAAATCAGAGGTGTTCTGAGCAGCTCTCTTTCTCCGCCCCCTTGTCTTGGGCACAGGTGGAGCTGTCTCCACCATTGTAGAGCTGTCAACAGACAGGTTGGAGTCAGGTGTGGTGCTTGAAACAGAGGTGTAGCCGACAGTAAGCAATGAAGGACTGTTACTATGGTTACTAGATTCAGGGAGCTGGTGGATGTCCATATGAGCATAGAGATCCTCAACAGACAGAAAGTGCTCAGAGCAGATAGCACAGGTGTGGCCTTTTCTATCTCTGCTGTGGGCCTGGTCAATGTGGGTCAACAGGGTACCCTCATCGCTGAAGGGGTCATGGCAGTAGATGCACTGCAAGGTGGCACCAAGACCTCCATCCTCTGATGGGGAGCACTCAGGGTGGCACTCTGCGATGTGCCTCTGGAGCTCTTCTGGAACATCAAACCCTTCCTCACAACGACTGCATTTCTGGGTTTCCTTTAGCTTCCATTCGTCAGCTCTAGAAAAGCTTGAGCTGCTGCCATCTTTGCCCCTTTCGTGTACTTGCATGTGGCCGTGAAGAGAGCTGGAGGAAAGGAAGCCTCTACGGCACACAGGGCACTTATGGGGTTTGTTGGAGGCGTGGGTTTTCATGTGGATTTTAAGGTGATCACTGCGAGAAAAAGCAGAGTCACACTCTCCGCAGTGGTACTTTTTATCACCAGTATGTAGCTTAACGTGTCGGTCTCGGCTGCGCTTGTGTTTAAAGAGGCGGCTGCAGAATGTACAACTGAAAGGGAGTTTATCGCCGTGGCTCTGCTCGTGGCGCTTCAGGAAGCTTAAGCGACTGAAAGACTTGTCACAGAACTGACACGGGTATGGCAGGCCAGGGCCTCCTTCCTCCTCGCCAAAATCATAGTCCTCGCAATGTCCCGGAGAAGTCTGATCCTTACTGGAGGGAGATGATGCTGGCCAAGAACATGATGGGTCATCCTCAAGATCAGCACCGTCTGAAAAAGAAGACAGAAAGGGCAGAAAATGGTGGGTAAGCCAAAAATAAGACAAGAACGAAAAGGAGAGATTAAGTTAGAGAGGTGTTTTCTAAGACTGTACTAGAAACTTATTTGGCTCACTCATTCGAACAAAATAGGTGGGCCACCGCAGCGATATTCGTCACAGTTATTATAAGGTTGTGGTGCATGAATTTAAAATTCTTTGTAATGCTGATCATTTTTTCTTCAGTGGCTTCAGCAGAAACAATACCTCTCCTTAGGTGTTATCTGAAAAGTTACATTTAAATATGCAATTGAAAGTATAATTAGAGAAGAGAATAAGTGGAAATACTTTTACTACAATTAACCTTGTATGTGGCCGTGTAATGGCTTAGCCCACTGTGACTCAAAATACAATTTCTCTGACATTTAAATCCACCACAAGACAATGGGTGCACTTTAGGATGTAAGCCCTGCATGAGGTAAATTAGAACATTTCTATTATTCCTGAACACTTACTGGTATATTTCTCAAAAAACAAGAGCCCTTCAAAGGACCTTAAGTCAGGAGGAAAAAACAGGCAAAAGCAGTTTTCGAGAATGAAGGAGAAGATTAAATGTGCAATTTAGATCACAGCTCTGCATAGCCTTTGGGAACTCTCTGCTGCAAAATGGATGATTTTCATGAAGCACGTGCCTTTTGAAACATTAGTCAATAAATATCAGATTATAAAATATGCAATATTACCATATCTGTCTGAGTGGTGTGTGTTGAGCTATGAGGCAGCTGATCCTGGATGGAGGAGTGTGTCATGTGCTGATGCAGAGAGGTGAGCTTGGGGGGGACAGGGAAACGGAAAGAGAGTGGCCAACTATCTCACTCAAGGCCGAGCAGGTGCAGGGAATAACTGAGGAACACCAGTCATCTGATAATACAGTCCCCATTCTTTTTACAATTACTTTAAAGGGTCCCTATATAAATCTCTTCTTTACCGACATTCCAATCCACTGGTTCACTGTATAGTGATATGAATGGAAAACACAGAACACCACTTTCCACAGGTTCAAAAGGTTACCGACCACTTCTTCCCGCTGCTGAGCTCTAAGTGCTGTGAACTTCCTTACCTAAATAACAACGTAATCTCAGCCCCCTTCAGAAAAAAAAACTGTGTCAAAAGGCCATAACTTGAAATGGGAAAAACAAGAGGAAACTGCAAAGATTTATGAGAGGGACAGAGGAAAAGCATGAGCTCTTTCCAGGATCCAACCTCGATACTCTCCTTCAGCTGACAAATCTAAGTCTCTCTCTTGCTCTCTCTCTCCCTGTCTGTTGTTTTTGCTGGGAGATCTGCCCTTTGTCAGGATATCATGCCCTCCCTAAGCACTTACCCCCATCAGGGCCTATCTTCAGGAAACAGATGGGGTCGGAGGCCATTCCCTTGCCCCTCCAAACTGCTGAAAGCGGCACATTGAGAGCCCACCTCCACACCGCGGCCCTCCCGGAAACCTCCCACCCCTGGCAAGGCGCCCACTCTGCACACACATCTCACTCAAGGAGCAAACCTTGCCTTATTTACTTGCTTTATCTCTCATCCATGTCTCAATGTTTTCTTTTTCTCTGGTTTGAGGGAGGATGAGGGAGGATGACTCAGTGCGATGCCCTCCTCCACAGAGGGGGCGGATCTGCCCTATCTCATACTGCCTCCCGGGGTATAGGAGAAGAAGCCAGTGCAAGAAGAATGACCTCAGCCAATGCCTTACAGTCAAACATATTGGCTTCGAGACAATAGTATAAAACAAACAAATAAATGGACCTGTATACAAGGCTAAATGAAATTCTACTGTCTTAAATGAGAAAGACTTTGCCTAGAGACATTACTAAGCTGTCAGGACAACCTCATTCAATTTCTGATCTTTGTTTACATGATGTATATCATTTATTTTGTGTCTTACTCTAATGATACACATACATAAAGTCATATCTGTGGGGGACACGTGGGAGTTGCAAACATTAGTTCAGTTAAATTAGCAGAAAGGAAATGTTTATATGTGTAAAAGTTCATAGTAGATACATATTGCCCAAATTGCTGAAACTAAAATATGCAAATATTACTAATGATACAGTAATATTCTAGAATTGAATATTCTACTCAAGTTGCTTATGGGTGGCATTATACTACTTTGATATCACACCAGTGAAAAACTGTTATTTTGTTAGAAAAGCTCCCACAACTGTAAAACACGCAGGGTATTGGAAAAGTGCAATGTGCAGAGATAATAAAAATCTCTCACTGTGAGTAGCTACAGTAGAAGAAGAACTGATATCCAAAAAGGCATAATATATATATATATATATATATATATATATATATATATATATATATATATATATATATATATATATATATATATATATATAGAACTATAAATTGTTCACAATAGTTCTTGAGGAAGACCAGATGATGGTAATTTAAAAACTTTATAAATACTCCTCAACCCCTGCTGGAACAATCAGCAGATGTAGGCTTCTCTACGCAGGTACCTGGCTAACTGAAAATGAAAAAAAAAAAAAGCGATGCGCACAAAGCAATAGCAGTTTATAATCGGACAGCAACACTATATCAAGTAGCTGTTTCCTGAGATTGTTATGTAGTTATGAAATTATGCTTAACAGGAATGGAGGATGCCAAGTTACGGTCTAGAAATCCAAGAAAACGTGCCAAGAGAACTGCTACATTGCCAGAAAAGCAAATGAAAAAACAAAGATTTAGCAGACTACAGAGTGGTACTGTGATGTTTCATTGTGCAGTAATACCTGCACAAATAAGAATTTAATGGAATGGGTTAGAAGAAAACCTTTCCTGCATACTTATATAAAAAAATAAGTGAGTGTAATAGTTTGTAAATGAAAATATGAACAAGCTTGTTGTATTTTGGGAACAAGTCTTGTGGCAGGATGAAGGATTGTATGCCAGAAGAAAAACATCTCTCCAACTGTTAAATATGGGAGTGAATTGTTCGTGATTTGGGGTTGTTAGACTGGTAGAAAGTAGAATGAATTTAACTAACTCCCAGAAAATTCTGAAAGCAAACTACCACCTAATGCAGAATAACAGAAGATGAAGAGAAGATTTTACAACGGGATAATGATGCTAAAAAATATTCAAAATCCACAATTAACTGTCTAAAGGGGAAAGCTAAAGGTTTTTCTGCATCCATCACAAATCCCAGACCTAAACATCTACGATGAAAATTTGTGGATTGATGTAAAAATGAGAAAAGAGAGAGAAAAGATGGTTAAAGAATCTCTCAAAATTAGAAACCTTTTGCAGGTAGAATGGGTGAAAATCCTCTGAAAACACTTTAGCTGACTAAAAAAGAAACAAAAACCCTTTGTGCTGACAGTGTGGGATACCAAAACCTTTGCTTTGTGTACATTATGTCACTGTTCCGGAAATTAAAAAAAGTTGAATGTACCTAAATATTGATATAAAGGTAATGTATATTAATTTTACACCTTTTACGAATCAGGTTATCTTTTACATATACATTTCTGTTACTCCATGGTAACAGATAGAAAGTGCTTCCAAACTTCTGCACTGCACTGTAAATGCTACACGCTATTTTTCTTTACGTGGTGGCCTTGAAAAAACGTCTAATTCAAGAGAAAAAACAAAGACTCGTTTTGTAGTGAGCTAAAACTATATTTCAAATACTTGATCTCTCACCCCACCACCTCCAAGATCTATACATACACACACACACACACACACACACACACACACACACACACACACACACACACACACACAGAGTCTTTGTAATACACACAAGAGAGCATAAGTGTACAGAATAGACTCACGGATGTCAACAAACATAGACATGTGCACACAAAGCATACACACAAATACACAGATACAAGAGCAATGGCCGAAACAAGTGTGTGAACAACTGTAGATGAAAGAGCAATCTTCCTCGGGAGACCACAAGAGGAAAGAAAGAGAGAGACTTGTTTTTTTTTCTTCTTCACCCAGACAAGAAATGCCCAGGCCTCAGCAGCAGCCTGTGTAAATAAAAGAACGGGCCTTACTTCCCTGTCTCTCGGGCCGGGGGCCTGTGCACGCCAGCACTCTCTGTGCTGCTGCCAAAGGGGATGCTGGGGCCTGAAAAACTACACCCTGCAGCTGAAGGGCTGTCTTTGTTGGTCTGCCAAGGCCTTCCTGAGCATCCTCCAGCCAACAGCCTGTCACGTCCTGGGAGGAAGACCTCCATCTTAAGGCCTGTCCCTCTCTGGGAGTTCTGTCCCTACCCCCCTCCCTATTTCTTTTTTAAAGGTCTCCTATATGGAACAAAACAACCTCGACTGGAGTGCCGCTGTAGGGAATGGCATAAAATGAGCCATAGCCACTTTTACTAGAGGGAGAAAAAATTTGCCCTAAGCTGCAGGACATCAGAACTTTCTAAAAATCAAAAAATAAAGCTTTGGCCTCAAGTTCAATGGTGTCAAATATGTGAGAAAGACATCTGCAGTCCTATACCAATTAGTTTTTTTTTTAAAGTCTCACAGAAGTAACCACTAAAAATTCCCCATTCACACGCAGGTCTCAGCTTCCTCCAAGCCAGTATGAAATCCTCTTTGTGCTCCACTTCCTCTGTGTTCATTTATAGCACCCTCTCCCAGAGTAAATACTCCTGTTTAAATAAAGTCCTTAACGCTGGGAGCTGGTAAGTTTGTCATTTCAGTGTACGTCAGCAAAACTTTCAAACCCCAAGATGAATGTTTCTTTTTTTCCTTTTTTTAAGTGATGTTATTTAAGAATCAGAAAATTAGCAAGATATGTAATTATTTTCCAAAAGAGAAAGTCAATCATTTTCCTTTAGACTGCAATACATATGGTGATGCATTTTGTCAGAAAGTTTAATTAGATATGAAATTCTAAAACAATTTTTGCAGTTGATTTTAGTGTTGACAGATACACACACCTCAGCGTGATTCGAGGGCAATATCAGAAAAAAATAAATGCAACAAAGTAAGGATTATTGGATTGCCATACCGCAAAAATATTAATGGCAGCTGTGCTCAGCAGTGCCGTGTTAAATAAAATATTTGATAGTTATTCATATAAAATCTAATAAAGTCCCCCTCTAATAGAGACGAAAGTGTACACCAGAAGTATATGTTTAGGTTATTCGATAACAGAATATAAGATAATCTTTCCTGTTATGTATTCATGCCAAAACTTGCGAGAAAGAAATGTGCGAAAGAAAAAAACTAACATTAATTCTCAAGATTGATGTGCTGCAGCTAAATAGTTGGTCCAGTAAATACAGAAATGGCCTTTTGCCAAAGAGTCATAAAGACGCAGAGGTATTTTGTGGTCCTAAAACGTTGCCAAAACTTTCATATGTGAGGTTAATCAATATGTAAAAATGAATGATTACCTTCTAATCATTCAATCATAGAATTTTAAATTAAGCCAACTGGCTTTTCCAAAAGCTGTCTTTTAATGAATTCTTCGCATAATGCTTAAATTGGGATTCTGCTACTTGTTCTCACGCGCCTCCGAAACCTTTCAAAGATTGGGAGTAAGGAATAATTCACTGCTGGTGCCCAGACCTTTGTGTCTGAGGTGCTGGAAGCAGATCATGATGGCTTATCACTGCCTGACAGCAACAGAGACCACCTCTTTAATTTAGAAAGCCAAACCCTTATCCAGGTCCAGTACCTTATCTTATCAGCAAGGAATCTTTGCTCTCATTCATTTACCATTGCTAGCAAACTTTGTTCAAAAGCCATTCCAGTGAAGAAAAAGCATGGCCATGCTTTCAGCTGCCAAACCTTATCTTCCTGTGTGTTCTAGCAGGGATCTGCATGTAGTGGTTGTCATAAGAGATGTGTTCATGTGAGTGCATTCGTGGCACATTGGGGATTGGGGATTCATTGAATAAACAAAAAGCTGACAACTTGTCTGATGTAACACCGTGACCCCACTTCATATTCAGAGAGGGGATCTTTTTACAGTTACTGGGAAAAGTAGTGAGCCTTTCCCATGAGGCTATGCATGTGTCATCTCGGCACTTTGCCTGTTCTGATGCCCAAATAGGAGTGTGTGTCTCAACAACACGTTATCATGTACGGCCCTGATTGTGACACAATCACTTAAGATCTAATAGTGGAGGTATCAAAATAATTTTTTTACATTTGCTAAGACACTTTTCTCTGTCACAGAGAGGCTTGGGTGGAGAGGGATCTTTTTTCTTTTCTTTTTTTTTTAACTGGGACTAATTACAGTCAGATGAACAAATCACTCAGTTGATTCAGGACTGAGAGCTCAGAGGACACAGAGCTGTTGGAAGAAACCCAGTTCTGAGCTTTACTCACTGTGGTCCTGCAACATCCCTGTTTTAAGACCTCAAATCCAATTGAAATGAAACACTGATAATTCCCAGTAGCTTTCGGCAAAAGTGCTGGGTTGCTACATGGCTTTTTGCACAGTGCAGCTGATTAACATGCAAAAAAGCCAGCTCAACCAGTTAAAGATCCTATAATTTACCACAAAATTTCCCACCCTTAGATACTGTATTGTTATACTGTGTGCGGGTGTTGTGTTTATACTTGTCTGTCTCTCTCCTCCCTTCTTTTTTTCTTAGCAAACACAATATGTTTTTACACATCACTGAGAAATGTCAGGTCCCTCTCCCCCTTGCTACAGATCAATCACATCCACCATGCTACAGGATGAGAGGGAGGGGTTGTGTGAGACGACTGGAGGAACGGTGAACAAGTCTTTTACTGGACAAGCTTGAAAAACAATAGATGAAATGAGGACTCACTTCCTGTGGTTTCATCAGTGCCATAGCAGCAAGTTACGCTGGCCGAACATCATGTACATGCACAGCACAACCCATATCCACACAGACATACACAAATTTGAGGAAGAATTGCACCCCTAAACTGCAAAAAGGGATTTTGTCACGCAGGGCCTGACACAAAGAGATGGGAAATCAAGCGCTGTCCTGACTCTGTGGTCTGGGTGTCCATTATTCTGGCCCTCATGGCTCTGTCTCTCAGCCATGGGGAAGCAGCAAACTGTCAACTACTTTGTCCACATTACCCACGTCCCCCAGCTCAGACAGGAGCACTTGGTCACTGTCCCAGAAATCACAGTGCCCCAGTGGCATCTCAGGAAAGTTAGACAAATGGAAGGCAAGAGAAAGAAAAGTAGGGCGGCCAGTCATCCTTTACCAAGCCTTTTATTTCCGTGATAGTGAGACAAAATGAAAATTAGATTTATATTGCTAAGATGTGTTTCTGCAATACTGATGTCTGTCCACCAAAGATGGCCAAATTGAAATCACTTGCTTAAAATGAATGAATTTGTGTTCAGGATCAGCGTTATTGTGTTCCTTGTAAAAAATACATTATTAGTACCAAATTATTCTGTTATTATTGGTCATATTATTGGTTATTCTGATAGCGTAATAATATAGATTTCTTTATATTAGCTTGTATACGTACCATGCGTAAATCATACAATATTCATACAATATTTCAGTGTTTGATGAGGTCTTAGGCAAAAAAAAAAGTTGGTGAGGAAAAGAGATAGTTTGGCTCAAAATAATTCAAGGTTCTGCATGTTCCTCAAAAATCCTCATAAAGTGGAGCTGCGACTGGCTATTTTGGATGAGAATAATTGGGAATGTATATATCTCTGATTTTTGAAGATGTAAAATGACCACATTTTAATTTAGTGACATGGCTGTGTCACTTCAAAATAAATTTAGAAGTTTTTTAGATAGCTTTTTATTATAGGTCTAAAATGTTTTTGTTGTTGTTGTTGTTTTAAAGGTTGAGGGTCCTGCAAAGCAAAATGATCAGAGCTCAAGTCAGGGCATTCAGTTTGTATGTGGAGTCTGGTTGTGGCAGTGGTGTCATCTCCCCTACAACTGAGCAGCTGGTGGTGTGGACAGGAAGGACAGTTGACCACTTCAGGTGGACTTTAGCACAAACAGGAAGGAGGCTGTTCCCCAGGTCTTGGCCAGACCAGCAGCCACAGTGAGCCTCCCAGGTGGAAAGAGGAGGACGGCAATCTGTCCCCCAGCATGCTTCTTCACCGCCTACCTTACAGCACCGGCTCTAAGGGAGTGCTGCGCCAGGCTGGCCTGGGCTGGGCTTCAATAGGCAGGGGTGCCTCAGTGGGTGTGTGAGTGTGTGCCGTTCTCTCAATACTGCGGCAGACCAGGCTCAGGACCCAGTGGATAGTCAGCTAGCCAGTCAGCCACTGTGAGGGATGCTGCAGCACTATGCCATACTGTTCTGTTACTGTGTTTTCTCACATGAGAGTCTACTTAGGTGCTCTTTTAATGCTTCCCTACACTCTTAGTTACTCACAGAAATGTGATTTATGCTATCAGAGTGGAAAAGAAAAAAATGTAGTGCATACAGAAATATGCTGAGTTACTGTACAGGATGGTTGCTTCATTAAAATAGGGTCTGCGCTGCAACTTTCAACAGACACTATCCATTACTTAAAAACCCCACACAGGGTTGAGTGAATTCAGAAAATAGGGTCTAATTCTTTTTAATCAAACTATCTCACAGTGACCCATAAAACTTTGGCTACACTTAAAGTAAGAATTATCTCACTTTTTAAATGTAACTTCATACATATGGATCAATTCATTGGGATTTATTTTAAAAGGGCAGTTAGTTTGACAAATGCTTATAAAAAGGCTCATATTACGACCTCTTTTGAACAAACAATACAAACAATAACCTCTTCCATTAGCATTAGTGTTATTTTATGGCAAAAAATCCCGATCCTTCCTCTTGATCCACAACCTTTGCTTCCCTTGAATAATACACTGTGGTTCTATTTGATATCTCCTCGATACCGGTCCAGTTTGTCAGTGGTAAAACAAGTGGAGACAGCCCAGGAGGGAGAAGAAAACATGCATCGTGGAGAGGGGAGCGAGAAGGGAAGAAAAACAAGCATCAACTCAAGCAAGACGATGTATTTTCATGCATCCCTGTCTTAAATGTCAAGATTTCTTAACCCTCACTGACTGCAGTGCTGACACCTCTCCAAGGTTCAACAGAAACCGCATTCATTAATAATTAGCTTAGCTGTGAGGACAGGGAGTGAGAGCGAGAATGAGAGAGTGTGTGTGCGAGACAGCTAAAATTTTAACTTCTGTTCTTTCCCGAGAGAATCGAATTTCACTACAAGTTTTTTTCATTCTTCTTCATTTCTTGTTTTCCTGGCGTGTTGGCCAAAATCCCGAAGGCGGCCCACGAACGAGCAATGCAGACGTCGCATCAGCCTCACTGCTCCCTCCCCTCCTTAATCATGGCTCTAATACCCTCCAGATGAATAAACATCTTCATCCCTTCTCTGTTAAAGCCAGAAGGCTCCTCCACTCTCGAATCCAAAAAAGGGAGACGGAAAGAGAGGAAGAAATGGAGAGCTGACGAAGGAAAGAAGGGAAAGGATGACAGATGGAAGGGTGGATCAATGTCGAAATGAACCAACGGCAAAGTAACAAAGCCGTGGCAAGATTTTTTGGTTCTTCCCATAATTCGTCTGATCTATTTCCCCCTTGACACAATTATCACAGTCGTTCTAATTATTTTCCCCTCTTAAACAGATTTTTAATGGCAGACTGTGTTTTTTATGATTGTGTTTGTAAAGTGAAGGTTTTGAGAGCTGTTGTGCAACCTTGTCGCCTCAGACTGTGTCCACAGACTTGCACAGGAAGGGGGAAGGGGGCGTAGGGGGAGGAGGCGAGGGGGTGTCTCTGGAGAATGGGCCAGGCCCCAGACCAGCACTTCCCTGGCCCAGTAACTGTGCCAGAATACTCATGACATGTGTGTACAGTATGTGAGCGCAAATGGCAGACAGATTTAGGGGTTTGCTTTGTTTCTTCTTGCATTGTTTTCTGCTGGTATCCAGGCAGTTCATCATGATCGGATCATATTACCAAAAGGATAAGAAAAAGCACCCACACAAACACAGTGTTAGACTTCTGTGCAAAAAAAATGCACACACCTCATCAAATGAAGCAATTCACTGCCCTCATCCTCATCTTCATTTGCAGAACAGGGATGGAATATGAAACCTGAATACCACCAGACAAATGACTACAGGGCATTTTACTTATTCATTCATCACTTCATATTGATTTATTCCTGTTTATCTATTTATCAGCTGACAAAAAAACTATCCCCAGAATTGTTTTGCTAAAAGTTTGCATGCTGACGGACTTAATGGAAAACTTTCAGGGTCACTGTAGAAAAAATCCCAAAAAGAGATTATTAAGATTCACATTACCAATGAATACCCTCCTCTCACTCCAACACCTCAACACATACTTTTCTCCCTATTTACATAGACCCAGCACATCTTGGCTTAGTAACCATTTACTTAGTTGCACACCACCACCACCTGGGAGGCTATTTATGTCTCTCTCAGGAGAGGAACTTGGTATGACTGCCAAACAAAATCCTCATATGAATTATGAACCATTCAATACAAGGAGAAAAAAAAAAAAAAAAACGGGGTAAAGATCTAAGATGCACAGCATGACTGTAGATTTGATATCTGCATTAAAAGCAATATTAAGTGAACAAATAATGTATAAGAGCTGAGTTATGGGTTCTAATAAAAAGAGAAGAAAAGACTACAGTATTTCAAAACTTCATGCGGTGAAAGACACTGCAACACTTTTGTTCTCATATCTTGAAATATTGTATGTGGCAATCTGAATATACAGCTTACAGTAATGAACTCATTTCATGGACCATCGTTCAGGAGAGTGAATGTAATAGTCCCCCAATATCAGTTATCACTGACAGCAACATCCATATCAGCTAATTACTTTTCATAGGACCTGTTGTAGATGAGAGGACACCAGCCGTTATCAGTATATGAAAGGAGAAGATATTACTGTTTTACTTAGTGTGGACAAGCTATTGTTGCAGTCACTAATATAGAAACGGCATACGGTGAGGTAATAAATTCTGTGTCACTCATTCAGTGGCTAACTTAGCTATTTTAAATATCAAGAGAATACCATCAGTGAGGTGACCTTTAATTAAATTTGGCATGCAAATAAGTTGACGAGTCAGGAAGAGCATGAGAGAAAGGGATGTTTAGAGCTTACCATAGAAGAAAAAAACACACACGGGGTGCTATGCCCTCCTGGCAATATGATCCACGATGTTTGTCTTTTTTTTTACACCCAGCACAAATAAAAAAAAAACAAACAAAAGTATAGGTAAAAGCAGTGCTTTCTTCCCTCCATACCAGGCTTGAAAGACTGTCAACTCAGCACCTGTTCAGTGTCTAGGGGAGGAGTTGGAGTTAGGGAATATAATCCCTCACAATAGGGATCCAACTGGGAGAGAATGAAGGAAGAGAAGTGATGTACTGCCCTTTGGGTATTTTGTAAAAAATTAAATTGACACCCAAGAGCCATGCAGCAAGATGGGTCAGGTGACTTAGTCACAGGTGCAACATAGGAGGATCTTTGGTGAGGAGGCCCTCTCTTCTGCTTTAGAGTATGATGGGAAACACAATGTTCTCCAGAAGGAAATCTCTATAAAACTGCTTCGATATTTCATTGTTTTAGAAATGTACGTCACACTGGAAGCGTAGCAGCGGTGCTCGCTGGAAAGGTTTTGATTCAATTCTATTTTCCAGCTATTTGCTTAGATTGTCAGCTTGCATCTGCAAATATATGTCTGTTGGGTGAAATGCTGTCATTCTTTTCCATCAGAGACTCTCAAAGAAGCATAAAATGTTTGGACAATAACATCACACACAGGCCGAAAATATTATAGTTGCCTAAACCAGCTCATATCGCTTTAATAAGAAGTCTTGATTAGGATTCGGCAGACATAAAATCCTGCATGCACAGTCTCTGCCTTGCTAGGCCTCAGATAACCTTTATCCTATAGGGTTTAATTAATGTCAGCTAGTCTGCTCTGCCTTTCAGAAGGAAACGACTTATTCCTCTGCCCTCATGAAGCCCAAATCCCTCTGTTTCACTGCTGAGGCCGGCTGCCTTGTTTATCCCAACTACAGGTACTGCTCCCTATTAAGGCCAGCACTTGTTACAGAGAAAAGGTTGAATTATTTACCAACAGTAGAGGGGGAGGAAGACAGAGGGAGTATGAAAAGGCATTTCATACATGTATAAGAGTTTCATATTGGGTTTTTTTTTGAGGTTATAAACAGGGCAGTGTTAATTATCCATAGACATTAAATACATAATGCTGATACCCAAAGAAAATAATCATTTGGATTTCAGAAAGTAGAAGAATAACAATAAAGAGAAATGAGCAAACTGACCCTAAAACATTATGCTTTAAAATTTTGCTTCAAAAGATGGTAGAGTTTTATTCATTTGGTTATGTTTAAATAGATGAATGTGTTTTGTTAAATAGATACCAAGGGTGCTTGTGCACAGTCTTCACCCAGGGCAAACTGTCTGCATTCTATCTGCATCTCAGCCTCTGTGCACAATACAAGAAAACATACAGAAAACAAAAGGGAGCACAGAGGGGGAGAACGAACAGACAGACCAAACAATAAACTCAACCACAAGAGACACAGTTTGACTTAGTGTGTATGTGTACGTGAATCAAAAAAGGGAGACAGAAAGCAAGAGGCGGACAAGGGAGATGAAGACAAATACAGAAGGGGAGAGAGACAGAGGGCGGCAGAGAAAACGAAAGACAGAGGGAGAAATCAAATTTGCAAGAACATAACAAAAAGCTGTATCTTCGACAAAAGAGAACACACAAGGGTATTTGTCTAGCTGTCTGCACCAGCAGGATCCTCTGAAAGTTTATTAAACTAGAACCCTTCAAGAGAAGGCAGAGAGTAGTAAACTATACTACTGGGGAGGAAAAGAGAGAGGGAGAGGGAATGGGAGTGAGGGGGGTTGAAAAAGAAAAAAAGCTAGCTTTCAGCCTCTGTCTCTCAGAAATTCTTTTATTTCAGCCATGCATTAAGTAACCTCCCCACTGAGTTCTGCTCCCCTTCCTGGTGTGGATAAAGCCGTCCCTCGGGGGAGCCGCTGGTAATTTCCAGCTTCGCCAGAAACTCAGGTATTAGAAAAGACCGCTTGGGGACCTGCCACAATATACCTTCACAATTTCATACGCTCTGAAAGAGAGGAAGCCCCTCCCTCCCAGCCTACCCCCACCCTCCCTGTAAACCCCCTCGAGGGTCCCCAGTTCAAATTTCTGAAGTGCAGACAACGGGTGTATATGTGGGGGAAGAGAGGGTGGTGGTGGGGGCCCGTGGGACTGAGCACCAGCAATAGAAAATCCACTGCATAGAAGAGAAAAAAGCATTTCCTCTCTGGTCTGGCAGGAGTGCCTTTTTTCCCCTGGCTCCCACCAGAGGCTTTTTACAAAACATGTGTTGCTGACATGTTGACAGATTGCTCAGTGAAGTGTTAGGCGCATGCACACGGCTGGCCATTTAGGGGGACATGGCTTCCTACCCAACATCCCAACATCCTCTACCTGAGGCACCATGTTTTATACATCATCCCCCAAAGAAAAAAAGGAAACAATAAAAGGTAAGGGAGTTGCTTCCTTTGTGAGGATAGCAGAAAATCATAGAGCTGAGCGAGATTGCGTATAATGCTGCCTTAGCTGAACTGCGTTGATGGGGAGGAGCAAAGGAAATGAGAATAAGGGTGGGGAGATTGGTTTCAGGCAGGAAAGTCAGAGATAAAGCACAGAGGTGGGAAAGAAAAAGCATGAGGATGGATGGTATTCTTATGTACACTAGGTGAGCTTGTCTATTCCAAAAAAAAACCACAAGACCCCCTCCTTCCCCTACAAAAGCCACCAATAGCAAGCGGAAAGATGGAATCTGATCAAAGGCCAGCTTCAAGATCCAACTTCTGCTCCTATCAGGGTATCGACAGCACACGTCTTAATCGCCCTGCGGCTCAAAAAGTGCTGCCGTGGCAACAGGATGGAAATAGGGATCATAATGTATTCATGGTGCTAGCGACCTGGGGGCTGCGGAGCACGCTCCCTGGGGACTGCACTTTACCCAGAGCCAGACGTGTCTGGGCAAAATCACTCCACACAAGACAGCAGCAGAATACTGAGGAGCCATGACAGGATAGAGGGAGGGCAAAAGAGGGAAATAGAAAGAGGGAAGGTAGCAGATAAAGCTGTGGAAAAGAATGGAAGATGATAATAGAAAAAAAAGATGAGACATTAGGGGTAAGCAACAGATGCTTGGTAGTGTCAGAAAATATCAAAAAGCAACTTTATGCTTCAAGAATCAATGGATATCTATAATCACAACATTTCTCAATAAATGCTCCATCAACATGCACAAGCATGAGTCTTATCCTGCATGAGCGTATGCTTCATGAACCAACAAACAAGTCACCCACGTAGTTTTCCAGGAGACCAGAGATTTGGTGTGGAAGAGGCTATTGTTTGTTGCATGATGCTCACAAAGCATCACAATGTCATGAAATCTGAGAGGAAACTGGGCTCTTACAGCTGAGAAACACTGAGATTTGTACAAATTTGTGGGATAAATGTCTATGTTTGAAAGGTGACGGAGCTGTGTAAAGACAAGAGCGGTCACTGAACTACTCCAATACTGAACTGAAACTTTAACAGACAAACGAAAAAAGATTTGAGGATTGAGGTGAAAAGAAATGAATGTGATTTGTGGGAAGGGGCTTGCTGGGATGAGTGGCTCTACCTTGAGGAGGCTGATGCCGCTTGACCAGGTGGGTGGTTGGCTGAGAAATAAATTGCAGAGGAAATTGGTTCAGATTATCAGGGTCACAAAAAAACATGGACCTTTGGCCACAGAATGGGATAGATACATGGATGGATGAGTGAATGAACAGATGGAAAAAAACGGTAGATTGATGGCTGAACAGATGGATGGTTCAGGTGAATTGAGAGTCCAGATATCCAGAGTATGCCCTTGCCTCACCTATCATACCAACCTCTCCTGAAAAACAAATGGTTACATTAGAGATACATCTCCCTGACTCAATGTAATGCACGCTTTGGCTCTTTCTACCTTAATGATCTCCCCCTCTGCTTTGCACATATGCACACACATATAAGCACACACAAAGACATACATCTTCACAATCTAATACACATCTGCAAAAATGCTCGTTTGTGCAAACAAACTCACACAAAGCTATAGCCTGACCTGCTTTTCCTCAACAGGAGGGCAGCTACAATAGGCACCATGCCAGGTAAACATCCTCAAGCCTTGTGCACTCACTGCAGAGGGTAAAGCTCAATGCTGGTAACACACTCTAAAATACAAGGAATAGTCAATTATATTTAGGACTGGAAAGACATTCTTAGAATAAATATTCCTCTTACATGCCCAATGCTGCATTTGAAGAGAAGAAACACAACTTTTGCTGCATTTTATATCAAGGTTCCTTCAGAAACATAAAGTCATAACACCCCCTCCCCAGAGGTGATGATTCAAATGCATTAAGTCTCCCAAAATGAGAGGATTCACCTGCAGACTATGGTGTGTCCTTCTGCACTAACTACCCTCCACACGTAGCACACCCTCAGGCATTCAACCCAGGGCCACAGACAACTCTCCAGTCTCTCTTTCCTTCTTCCCTTTAGCCGACAGGTTCTTCGACTGCTAAGCTCCAAAACAGACCTCTGTGTTTGTGATGACTGTGCAGAGCAATCAAGACGGGGAGAAGAAGAAAGAGAAGGAATGATGAAGGAGAGTGAGAGAAAGAATGCAGGCAGAGAAAGAGGCAGAGAGAAACAAGGACATCAACAACATGTTCTCACAGAGAGATGACCCCTGGCCATCCTGAGGCATCTGGTTTATCTGGCTGTCTGGGTAAGCCCCACACACACCTAATGACTCCACACCGGTATGTGTCCCATAGGTTTTTTTTATCCCGGATTACGAATGGGGAATGACAATGGGCTGGTAAACTACTGTGCAGCACGTCTAAGAGCTCATATCAGACAAAGAGTTCTGCATGACAAGAAGACGGGAGTGAGTTGAGAACAAGGTTCAAAGTTACTGTGAAGTTACAGCATTAGTTTCTAAATTATATTTCCAACAGTAATGCTTAATTTTGAAAGAAAATTATGGTTTCAGATACCAACATCATTATTGCTGTTGTTTTACTGATTTTTATGCATCATAAACAGTAAAAACTGAAGACTGAGTGTCAACTATATCTAACAAGATGTTGTTTGGAATCTTACCTCACTTTTCCCATTCTTTCGTGTTGCATGGCATAGATCTCAATCTACTTCTGCGGTAGAGATTAGTAATCATCTAGGGTCTTCATATTGATGGCCATGCTCAGCTTGTTTGCATATTTACTGGCCTCAGAGCCCAGTCGCCTGAGGTGAGGAGCAAATTACATTTCAGCTTACCCCCACGCTCACAACTCTCACACTCTTTCGATTTTTATTCCCCCCCAACCTTGTTTCTCTTAACATGCTGATCATACGTCTTGTGGTAAGCATCCTTGCCTGCCCTGGTTGCATCTGAGTAGCGGTCTCATTTGGCTAACATCATCACAGCGTAATCTTGTTGGAGAGAGCAATCAGTTTACTTTGGAATTAGGTATTCCGTTGGCGGACCAAGAGAGAGGGAAGGCTCACAGGGTTTAAAGGATGCAAACCAAAGCATGCTCTCCAGAATACAGTCTTGAGCCTGATTGGGTGATAACAACCCACACAAGCACCATGTGAGAGTAATGAATGGCCAATGGGAGGTCTGAATAATAATGCAATTGGATTAAAATCCAATCACAAGATGGTTTTGTCTGTTGACTTTGTTTGTGGGGTATGTTCGACAAACCAAGTTCATGATGAGAAAGATGCATCATGCTTTGGCTGGGGGGACATAATGTCCTAATATCAAGATTACCACTCTGTTTACTACAGCACAATCTTTCTTAGCTGTCAGTCAGTCATGAAGGATTTCGTTGATCTGATTTTAGGACACATGCATCGCATATAGAATGAGCCTGCTAGCCAGATAAAGAGATAGTAACAATAGGTGTTCGTTGGCGTCTTAAATCAGTGGATTATTTTGAGAATGTTTGCCACAGGTGGTGAGTTACTATTTAATCAAGGATTTTAATGTCTTGGTTTATCACTGAGACATGCACCAAGCTGGCACACTCTGCAGCCTTCACAAAATCCTTGCCACTCATTGGGGGGCAGTCTCTTAGGAGAGGCTCACTGATCAATTTGATTGACTCCTGATGTTGAATAGATTAAATAACCTATATGTTCTAAGTGATGCTGTATCCCCCGACTGTCCACTAGTCTTAACATTAAAAGGATGTCTCCGTAGTACCTGACAGCATGACTTTACTGTCAAACCATTACATTCAGGATCAACACTTGCTGTTTCTCTGCAAAAGCACAGTCCAGCTGGTGGCCTTGGAGACCTTAAACGACACCCATCCTTCCCATAAAACTAAATTTATTAACCCACCTTCCTGTCTGAAAATGACAATTAGCATTAAGGAACAAATGCATTACTTTACATGATATTTGAGAATCTCTGTCCTTGTGGATGGCTGACTGTAAGTCCCCACATCCTCAAGCATGGGAGTGGCTTTTCTACAGAGCCCCATAGCAGCCCCCACCCAAACATCACCCCCTGGCCAACAAAAATAACCCCTGGGAGGGGTAGAGGACAGGGGGAAATGTTGAGTCGTTGATAGTATAGCCCCAAAGCTCCTAAACCACAGTGGCTAGAAAGATGCCGTCACAGCTGGCTCTGTTTCTTCCTGTGGGCCCGCTCCACAGAGCTCAGCCTGCAGGGACACATAAACCTGTCGGACTGGTCACTCTTTCCACCGCCCTACATCTCCCTCCTTCCTTTCCTCCCATTACTGGTAAGTTTGGCAAAAGCCATCTAAGGAAAAAGCCCTATGGGGATCATTGCACATTACATTTCCACATAGACATAAGCAAAATCCTTTGACCTTTTCATTAAAGTATTGACGAATATGATTCAAAAGCCTGTAAATGTTTCTATTAGGTGTCAGTGAAGGAGGTTGTTTGGTGGACTTTTTAAACCCACATTACATCCTGTTCACTCCTGGTGTAGATTGACCTTCTCACTCCTTACTTGTCACATAAGGACACTGAGACAGCATCTCACTTTTCAATGTACAGGATTTTACTCAAGCAGAAAACTCTAAAAATCTGGAATAGACATAATGAGTCTGAAACCAAAATATTCCCTGTTGGTGACTTAACTGCCATCAGACGAATTGCAAGCCAGAAAATAGAGTAGAAGTTTGTAACATGGGAGAAGTATAGCGTCTAATATGGTATTTTTTGCTGCCTGAACCTATTCAAAACATTTTGGAAAAAGGGAAAGATGATCAATGGCATTTTGTGACCAAGACGCGTTGGAAAGACTTACAACAGTGCCCTGAAAGATTCTGATGAAGTGGTGCACAGTGTGTTCAAATTTGAGTGTAGAGGCTCCTGCCCTGTGGCCCAAATTGAGAGCTAAAATGTGTGGGTAGATTATCATAGAGCATAGTGCCACTTAAAGCATCTGTCTTAATTGTTAATTATAAATTATAAACAGTATTTGTTCTGGTCTGCTTTTCACTCAATTATCTTCTAAATGAAAGAAGAGCCAGTAAATGCACATTTGATGCTCTACACACAATCACATCAAAGGAAACTGGGATTACAGAAAACAAAACATGTAAAAAAGGTCATCTTTTTTTCAGAATTCTATGCAAAAAGGTACAAAATAAATCTAAACCTTACACATCTAGTTGAACTATGTAAGAAAAGGGAGACAAAATAATCTCAACATTTCATAAAGCGTTTGTTAGAAAATTTAGCAAGTTTACTAAGTTTTTAAAGTATATTATTTTCCTTTTATTTCTGCCTAGTTACATTTTTCTGTATCAGCTTCATCATTATTCTGGTGAGCAGTTCCGTGTTTGAAAGAGAAAAATAAAATTATTTGAATTCTGTGGACCCAGAGGAGAGCGAGCAAAACCCAGAGGTAGGATCCAAGCTCGCTCTGCATGCCCTTCCGCTGACTGCCTACCTGTAAAACATCTCAGCAAGCACCTTGCTTTCAAAACACGTCAGCCGGTGCCTATGTACTTTAGCTAGGCCAGCCATGTAGGAATTAAGATTTTACTTGTTTTTTTTCTTCTCTAATTTTTTCTTTTTTTCACTTTTTCCTCTCTCACTTCTGAGCCAGTGCACATAACCTGTCCAGCATTAATGATGTTGTTAATAAAATGCTGATGGGCTGTGGGTGGATTTGCCTGGCAGGCCTGGTGCCTGTCCTTCTCAGAGATAAGCCCAGTGCTGGCCTTATCTACCTCGCACAGCCCCACCCAGCAGTGCCTAGCACTGGACACACCACCAGTCAACTCATCACTGGCTAATTACCACCTCTGACTGCCTTACAAAGCAGGCTTTGACTCACATTACTGCTGCTGAGATTGACTCACTCATACCATGACTGTGTCTGTATCTACCTTTCTACCATTTTGCACTGATTGCTTTTTACCTCCTAACCTCCCCTTAATTTTAGGCTCTTGTCTCCATACATTTCACATTTCACTTCCTCTTCTTCTCAATCTTATTTGAGTTTTTATGGAAGACCTAGTCTTTTCAGCAAACACTAACAGGTAAATATAGTTACAGCTTCCATTGTGGGTGGTCAGGTAAATCCTCTGTGTACCTACCACATATGCTTATGCATCAAGGAGAGGACTAATGTAATTTATGCTACAGTTTCTCAGTAAGAACTTAAGCCATTTGTGTTCTGGAGTCAGTTCAGTCTCATAGCTTCAGCAGAGCAGCCGAAGTCACTTGTGTTACAGAGGGAGGGAGCGGTTTCTTTTATTCAATTGTTTTCCACTTCCACAAGCGTGTGCCAAGGGGGAGGAAAGCGCCGGCTTAACACGCTCTGCAATTCAACACGGCCAGACGCAGTCCTATTAAGATTTAATGTGCCATTCTTCTGCTTGTGCCGCTGAAAAAGACTTGCAGGCTGAGGAGGAAAGTGAACAAAGAGGAGGCAGAACCAGGGCCAAAGAGTGATGAAGAGAGAAGAGAAGAGAAACTAAGAAAACTGCTCTATGAGCTGGTCATCGCCATACAACCATAGTCAGCAGTTAAAGTGTTAAGTTACATGGAAAGGGGGGGGGCAGTTTCCCTGAACTAGTGTGTTTGCTCACTGTGTGTAGTTCCAAAGTGAGGATATGGCATTATGTCGGTTTTGTCCACATGCCATCCCTGCTATTGTGGCTACCTACTTAGGAAAGAGGTCAACTGGATGAAGTCCCAGCATGTGTTGAGCCTCTTGGGCAATAAATTATGTGTCGTCTAAAATGCAAACTGCAAGCACGCAGGTGCTGCGAGGGAGCGTGTGTGCATGGGTACGTTAAAACATGTGTGCATGCGTACGTTTGCAGGCCTAAGCGGATGGCTGAATAAACAAGTAAACACGTGAGCAACAGAATGTGTTTTATAGAGGGGGATGTGAATGTGAGGAAGTTCTGCAGCACTGGTTAATGTCATTTATGCCTTTAACACACAAACACAAGGAAAGACTACTGTATTCTTATTTTTGATTGTTGCTCTGCAGAAAATGCAACCCTCGTCTGACAAGACCAATAAATACTTTATACAGTGCATAATGTGTGCGGTGTGATGCACAAGGGGAAAGAGAAAGAGGACGTCCTCATGAGGGCATATGCTTTGAATTCCTAATGACACTCCTGCTAACGTAACCGGCGCTGTTGCACAAAGAGGAAGTGCACTGGGAGGCTATGCCACACAGTCAAACACCTACTTTAATACTACCTTTGTCTCCTTTTCCATCTTTACCTCTCTTCTTCTGCATATCTATTTTTCTTTCTCCCGTAAAACAGCCCCCCTCAACACCACCACCTCAAACACACACACACACACACACACCACACAAATACACAGTAAAGACTCAAGCCCAATTGTGAGAGCTCACTCTAGCATGAGGTCTCTTTTCAGTGGCTGTGTTGTGCCAGAAGTAGCTAGTCTCTCCTGACCGCCTCTCCTTCTTTCAAAGCCTTGTAATCAGTGTGCTGCTCTTTGTACCAGGATGTCGCAAGACACCCCGGCAAAAAACACAGCAGCATTTCTGATGAACAGCAGTGGCTCAAAGTTCGGCTAATCAGGTCTTGCTTATGTCGCTTTCCACTTATGTGAGCTCTTTTGAAGGAAATAAAGTCTATGCACTTTGGTACATTCTTCTTGGCGGCCACAAAGCAGCTGTTGGATCAATACGCAAAGTTAGTTGAGATTTAAAAAAAAAAGAAGAAGAAGCACAACCAATGGCAGCCCGTTGGAAACAGTTAGTATAAAACACGGACTGCCAGGAGCTTGTTCATAGTTGAGGCTATTACTGAATCTTTCCATGCTGCTGACCCAAAGAATTGATGTAAACAAATTCAAACACTTCAAACAAACGTGTCTTGGCTGGGAATAGAGGGATAAAAAAAGAAAAATGTATCAGTCGGTTTAAAAAATTTGTCTGCTTTCCCTTTGCAAACAGACTTCATATTTGTCTAAACCATTTCAATCACATTTGCATCCTCTGCATTGTGATGGGATATTATTGTTTCTCACTGAGTATTAGCGTTTCATTTGTATTTTTCTCATAAATCTGAATCGTATTTTATTGAAGTTGAGTGCATTTTGCAGTGCCTACAGGGATGCAGAAAGGGGAAATCTACATAATATAAATCCATATATGGCCCAGTTATCTGTCTCTCTTTCTCTGTTGCAACCTCTCTGATTGATTCCTTTATCTGAGGGAAGCAGAAGACATGCTCTGTTTGCTCGCACAGTGGCCGGCAGGAAAACAGAGAAAGACACTTATTAAAAAGGTCATCTCACAGAGGGTTAAAATAGCAGGGCACAAATCTCTCTGGGGGGAACAGCTATGCCCCTCCTCTAGTGAAGGACACAAGAAAAGGTGTTGCTCATGGGAGCTGGACCCATAATGAAAGAATAGCCACCAGGCTGATAGCCCATGTGTGCACTAGACTACTCAAATACTTTCAGAGAGACAAAATTGAAGAATTGACAGTGAAAAGGCTGTGCGAAAACACAATCTTTTGAATTAAACTCTGAGCAAGAGGTGTTATTTTTATTTACAGTGTGGGCTTGCTAGTAAACACATGTGGAAATGAGACAGGGAGCACAGTATTTCTTTGGTGAGTGGGTCTGAAAGGTACCTTTCCTTGTCTACCATTGCAATCTTATATCTGGAATATGAACACGTGCTGTGCCAACTGAGAGCAGAAGTCAAACTATAGACACTATTCCTCTTTTTTCATGAAGGATCAGTAACAATACATTTGAGTACAGACAATTCAGTGAGACAGTGAGATAGAAACAAAGCACTTGTGAAATGTTTTTGGAAAGGCCTTTGGAATAGCTATGCCTTCAGCCTCCTGTCTTCTCCCCAGGGCAGCCAAAAGCCCTGTCGGCAGGATGCTGATCCCCACACGGAAACCTGATCCGCAGCCATCCTGGAGCCGGTGGTGGTGGTGGTGGTGGAGGGGGGGTCTCTCCCCACCCCAGAGTAACAGGGGTGCTCTGGGGGAACATTCTTCTAGCCCTGCCCCAGCCAGCCTCCACTCTCAACTCTCTAGAGAAGCATTCTTCCAGCCCTGCCCTAGCCTTCATTGGGATCTCTAGGGGAGCATTCCTGAAGCCCTGCCCCAACCCAAGACAGGCTCCCTGGGGATGCATTCCTGCAGCACTCTCTCTCTGTTTCCCTCTCCCCATCTCCCTCATTCTCCCTTGCTCCCTTTCTCAGGCTTTCGCCTTCCTCCGCAGTCCAGCATTAGCGCGATCAATAGCACCGATCGCATCAGGGACACAAGGCAATCTATACCCATGCGCTCCCTTAGCGCACTGCAGTGGTCACAGCTTAAGTGCATGGAAAGGTGTTATACCTCTGCCAGACGGGGGGAGACAATGGCCGCCATTGATCGAGGTGACATGTAACATCTTACTCTTCCTCTCCGTCCATCGGGCGTGGTCGACATCCAGTTTGAATACGTTTAGACTTTATCTAGCTTGTTTTGTCTCACTTCTGTTATGATATGTTCACTGTAGAATAACATAGAAGCTTAATTAATTCTAGAAATCACATGTGAGATAGGGAGGTGTATATGGGCATGTCTGGTTCTGTTAATAAAAAGAGCTGAGTTCTGTCAGCAAGCAAATCTCCACATGTGGATTTGTTCCAGTCGAGCTCCGCAATTTGTTTACCAAAAACAAAACATCTGAAATTGTAAAAATGCAGAGTTTAGCAGGTGCTGATGGTTGATTGGAAATGGTTCTAATAAAGCATCCATCTGTGAGTAGAGACTTGATCTAAGGCAGATTAATTGGTCATGGATGTCTACATAATGCCACATAGGAAATCTCCTCCCATATTCTTGAGAATACATAAATACAAACACACACACATTCAAAGTACTTAGTATGCCATCTAGAAGTTTCTTTTCTCCCACTGTGTTTGAATACTAATAGAGTGTTTCTCCACAATCACAATACCCTAATGGCAATTAGATTCTTTTGTTTAGTTTCCACGGGGGCTCTGTTTTTTTCTTTCTTTCTTTTTTTCATCATTGAGCAATTAAGACCTATTTGTCCGTAAGGCTGACATTTATAAAAGATTTTTCTAAAAAAAAAACATATGACTGAATCCACCATGACAACATTTGAATGTTGCTGCACATAAAAGACTGTTCTCTAAATCAAATACTAAACATTTCCAACATTACTACTAAACAATGCCGTTTGTGTTCAAAGTTTCTCAAAAAGGTTGTCTGCACATCCGTGCTGGTTTGATAAATAATGGTGTTAAAATGAAAAAAAGCTCATTCAACAAAAAATTCCTCAAACTAATAAATGTTTTTTGTGAAATAACGTTTCTGCAAAATTTAAGCAAGCAAATTCACAGTCATTCCATCCAAAGACACATACAATAAACATGCGTGCATTTCTGCTTGAATTAACAGCAATGGGAGCTGAGCAGAATACACACAAATGCACAAACATAAACACAAGACTTGAGACTGTCTTACAGTTAATGGAAAATCTTTCTAAAACCCCATGATATATGTAACCTATAATTTGTGGTTGACTGATTATGGGTTGCAAAATATTAAATCAAATTTTGTATGAACGTAAACAGAACAGAGAGCAAACGAGCAGTGTCTTGAACATCTCGTAAACTGTCTTAGAAAGATCGGTAGAAGGTTGTGTTTTGTATCAAACATCATGTTATATTTTCGCTTATGTTGTGCTTCTGAACGTAGAGAGCTCAAGGAAATGTGTGTCAGATGGCATTTCTCAATATGGGCCCATCAGGACGTGTAAAGGAGGACAGCAAGTCTAGGAGAAGCACATGGAAACCTTCAGTTCACATCATTAGTTCTGTCTGCCACCTTGTCAGGGTATTTATAGTCCTATTCATCCATCAACAGGTCAATGACACAGTCTGCCAATGGCATCCTTCTCTTGAAGTCCCACAACGTATACCTACTATGGCATGCTAGTACTGGGACTAGCTAAGGGACTTTCCTGGAGCAATGATCTGTTTCCAGCTAGTGGTCTGGTTACTGCTGGACCAAGTAGCCACGTGTTACTAATGGACACTGTTAGCATTAGTGTAATGCTTTATAAAATGTTACATTGAAACAGGCAAGGGCATGGAGCTCATACTATAAATACACATACTATTAGGACACGTGGAGACCTATTTGTGTATCATGTCAAAGGATGAACAGCACATATAAATAACACTCTATGTGTGTGAGGCCTGAGTTGTTGGATATCTACCAAGGAAACTGGTAGTCTGGTGTTGTGCTCCCCTTGGTGCGGTGTACTAACACACATAGTGCTGCATATTCTCTGCTGAAGGCATAGAGCAAGAGTGGGAGTGGGAGAAGAGCTGAGTGGCAGAGTAGAGGGGAGGCTCGGTGGGCTGAACGTTGTTTACCTGTCAGCTGGCATTGATTAATCTTGTGTTCGGTGAGATCGCTCAGCGACTCGAACACCTGCCGGCAGCTGTCGCAGCTGTGCAGCGCAGGCTCCTCGTCCTCCTCCTCTCCCTCCTCTCCTTCCTCTGGAGAGAGCAGCCTCTTCCTCAGACGCCTGGTCTCACCATCCTCCGCCGCCCTCTCGAGGGCGCACTCTGAATCTGTAGAGCCACAGGAAATGACAGCACCACATAGTCAGAGGGGTGACCCACGCAGCAAGGTAGTAGAGCTTCCTCTGGGTGACAATAAAATGGATTTCTAGACTCTGGATTTAATAAAAACAATAATAAAAGCTGTAATAAAAATGCAGGTTCAATTTGGACCTCTGTAACTCAACCACTCATGCCATAACCGAGGTGTTGGGCAGGTGAGGTGAGAAACATACAGACAGAGAAGGTGGCACAATGTTCACACACACACACATCTAACACACACACATTTGTTATTAGAAATGATTTTACGTTGTGTTTGCCCTGCTTCACCCAAGCAAAACTTCGGTATATGAAACTAGACTGATGGGAATATGTGTAGTTAATAAATCCGGGATTGCAGTTTTGGCTGGACCAAAGAAATATGAAATTCTGCCAGCGAGTGCTGAATTGCATCAGTCAGCATCTATCAAAAGAGACAGAGACAGACCTTGCCAGAACTGTGGATGTATGGAGAGCAGCTCAGTGAAACAAAAAGCTGAGATTGTTGTCTATTACATTGTCGTCACGACACACTTCCTTAAATTATGCAGCTTCGCTCGCAGGCAGCCGCGGGTCGTGCACATCAATATTCTTCAATCCATCTGCAGTTTTGTCTCTTGTTGGCTTTGTGCCTCAGCAGTGCCAGGGGTGGTCCACTGACTACCCTGAACCAGGACGAGGAACCATCTTTCAAATTACTGGTGCAATCTCAAGTTCTTCACTTGACTCTAAAATATCCTAATAGCAAATAAAACCTTGTTCACTTGCAGCACACCATACATATTTTCATTGAGAGGCACGGAGATTTTAAAGCAGCTTGAGAGAGCTTCGAATAAATAGGCAGCATGGCCTGCAGCCCTCTCTCTCCCCTGCTGTGACCATTACTCTTAACAATGGGACTGATTAAAAAGCCATACTTACAATCAAACAATCATCTCACCCCAGTTATGCTTTGTGGGGGAGAAGAGCCTTTACACTTCACTGGCAGCCATTTTAAGCCCCATTGATGGAAGTGCTCCTCAGCTTGTCAAGAAACTCTGGAGGGGAACGTAGGGAGAGAGCCTTTTTTTCCTCCCTTAATCTCATAGCACGCAGTTAACAGCGCCTAAGGGCAAGGAGTGTGTAGCACCAATGTGTGCAGGTGTGGGTGTTCATATATTGGGTGTAGCGGCCATTTTAAGTCCTTCCTCAGTAGGGTGCTCTTAAACTGTGAAATTCCTTGAGGAAAGGCTTTCCAGAGCTCATCAAGGCCACCCAGGATTTTTCCTTTTCCTCACTCGCGCCAAGTATTGATGTAACATCACACCCTCCATTGTCCTTCCCTCTTGGCGACTCAGACTCTCGGAACATGCCCTCTAAAAATATCAGCACTGAGGTCCCTGGTGGGACCATGC
Source organism: Leuresthes tenuis (assembly GCF_036924035.1). Taxonomy (NCBI): domain Eukaryota; kingdom Metazoa; phylum Chordata; class Actinopteri; order Atheriniformes; family Atherinopsidae; genus Leuresthes; species Leuresthes tenuis. The sequence goes on along the minus strand of NW_027325368.1, from coordinate 14,045,067 downwards.
AGAACAGAAGAGAAGGTGTTTCAAGAAAATGAAAATTCCCAACCCAATCCTCATAGATGCAGGCTCTTCTTGCTCTCAGGGAAACACTACTGACTGAGGCCAAAAGCCATACAATATAGAGCGATGATTCATCCACACATGCGGTCACAGAATTCACAATATGCACTGAAAAGTGAACAATTCCTATCTTTTTTAACAGGGAGCCTGTGGAGGAGGTTAAGACTTTGATTTCTTTCTGAGAGGCCTTCATGAATCATTAATTCCTTTAATATCACAGCTTGGTACTGTCAGTGAAAACAACTGATGGCTATATTGAAGCATTTTATGTTTTATCTGACATAAAGGCACATTTTTGGGCACAGAATGCAGATGTTCTTTAAGAGCTTGTGAGAAAGTGCGAGTACGAGTATGAGTTTGATTTTTACCCCCTCGTTTTTACCCCCCTCTAGTTTTAGGTGACAAGTTTCAGCTGTGACTTCCAATGAATCCAAGCTGGGTCGTGTGCTTAGCTGAAGTGAGTGACCTCCAGGCGCTGCTATGATGCAGCTCTGGAAGTGTAAAATGCAACTTCTAAGGAAGGTGGGGGGGGGGGGGGGGGGGGGGGTCTGGTTTGGAAACTGGGAGTTGAGTGTATGTGTGTGTTTGCGGGTGTGTGCGTGTGTGTGTGTGGTGTGGGGGGTTGACACAGCAAGGTCACGTCCAACCCAGGGATTAAAGAGCCACATCAATACTGAGGTTCCTGTGCCTCTGGGCCTCATACAGTAATCCATCAGATCAGGACATCCTCTTCTACCAGTCTCTACAGGCTGGACAGCAGATCAATACCAGCATGCTTGGAATGGCTGACAGTCACATGTGGAAGATGTGCAACTTACTAAGAATATTATTTAGGCCTAACGCCTGTGTTAGTTTTGATAATTGGCGTGACAACACTGGAGCAGAATGACAAGAGAGAGGACTCATTACTCACTGATCCACATTCTGATAAACGTAGCTTAAAGAAAGAGCTGAGACCAAGAAATTATTCATGTGGGTATAGGGTGTTGGGAAGTATCTAATGAAGATCTTATTGAAATAATTCTATAGACGAATTTCCAATCTTTATGGTTCTAAAAACACATTAATACTAGGGTAATAAAATGTGAGGATCTGAATGGTGATTGACATCTTTACAGCCATGTAATATCTTACATGGTCCAAATCCATCCATCATGTGCACGCTTGTGCTGCCTTGTGACATTTATCATGCCACAACTTTCATCTTGAGAGTTGAAGAGTCTCCTGGACCCCCCACACTTATATTATTGAATATTTCTGCTCTTAAATATTTATAACCTTTTAATTGATATTCTCTTCTCCGCTCCATTAGCCCCACCAGGGACCCATGGTCCCTGGCAGGGAAGCCCCACACTCATCCCCCACTGTCTGGCCCACACATTGAGACAGGTAGAGACAGTGACCAAAGGGAGAGTGGAAGTGTACAAACCCACAGGAATGGAGGAAAATAATATGAAGCAATGAGTGAGACAAAACTGCTGAGCCTGAACTCGATAGAATCCTAATTTAAAAAAGTTAACTCTTAACAAGTAGCCTGCCATTAATCTCGTGGGATATTCTGTGTAACCCTAAGCTAAACGATTAGATCAAATATTGAGTGCCTACAAGAAAAGCGTGAGAGAAAATTGTTGTGTGCACTTTGCACATTCTTGTCAATGTTCTAAACTTAAATTCATTCAAATCCAGCCACAAAATACTGAGCACAAAAAGTATGAAATCACTGAGGGCTATGTTCTTACTTGCCTTTAGATAACAGCGTGTCGAGCTCAATAAGTCTAAACCCTGATGGAGCTTGTCTTTGTGCAATGAAAGAACTTGGTGTCAAAAATATCATTACCAGCGCACCCATCTCCTCATTTCCCCCTATCAAATTTCAAGAGATCGTGCTCTTATGATGCCCCCTCCCTGGCAACCCACCCTGCAACCACCCACCCCCAAGTTTCGAATTAAGAATTTATTTCAACCAGCAAGCGGCTTCTGTCGACACGTGTCGGCGGGCCTGATCAAAGGTGAGCACACTCCTTTATCAGGGTGAGGGAGGCTGTCAGAAATAGGAGGACATTAAGATTGAATAACCTTCACACGCTTGCCGGCATCTCATTATTTAAAAATCTAAAACTTTTACCGAGCACACAACATATATAGGTCACGCTACATTCTAATGCCACATGTGCTTCTGAGTGTATCCTCCTCTGTGTGAATGGGATTTAGGGGCCGTCACATCTACTGATCCCCCATCATTAAAGAACATCATGATCCGACGACGAGGCAGTGAGCTTGACACTTGCTAGATTGTTAACGATCATCAAAAATTTACATGAAGGGAAGGGAGTTTGTGTTCTCATGGTTGGTGTGAGCAGTTTATCCTCCTTCAGTCGGAGTCGTATTAAGGACTAATTACAGTTTAATAATTTGATGCATCTGAAATGTAAAAGCAGATCAGCAGAGGCATTTGTCAAAAGCCATTTCTCTAAAAGCTCGGAACGCATTACAAGCTCAAGATTCAAGCAATGCACCAATCTTGTTATTTATTACAAATAAAAACATGCAGCATGTTTATGAAAATTTTATGACGCATGCTGAGTTAAGATAACAGTGGCACAGGTGCCGAACAATTACCAGAGGAGGAAGAACAAACACAGAGAGCACTGCACGAAGGTAGCAGCACATGTAATCACAGGTATACAGACAACATCATCCACCATTAAAATCTCAGCACTGAAAAAAAGATATAAGCATATGAAGAAGAATGGAAATGAAAGCAGTTGAATGAGAAACAACATTTGAGCATACCAAATGCTCTTTCTCGATGTCTTACTGGCTCCCTCACTGGGAGTGATAATATTGAACGGAGCGCCTTGCTATGCCATTAGTGCAGAGAAACATCAAAGGAAATGAATAATAGAGAATATGATTTTCTGAAGTGGTGGAGTGAAAAAGTCCCTTCCTCTTCCTGCTGTACTGAGACCTGCAGTACATTGATCTGAGGGCAGCCTCAACCTCAGCCAGAGCCAGAGTCTCAAACGCCGCACTACAACGTTGCGATAGGACTGTCTACACTACAGCACCAAGCCAACACTTCAGATCCCTGCAACTCTTTTGTTTTCTTCAGTCCACTCTACTTTGACAGAACTGACATGCTCTACTAAAAAAAAAAAGATAAAAAAAAAGGTTCAGGGCTCAATCTGACAGCAGCAAATAGAAAAAGAGGGATACACACACACACACACATATATATATATTTATATAAAAATCAACAAAAAAAAAGCACCAAGCATATGGTTATAATTACACACAGTCTGCACAGTGGTAAACTCAAGCTGCAGATCTTAAGCCTGCTCCAGACTCTCTGGGTAAAAATGAACACTGCCTCATTAAATCTCAGATATCACACTGTTCCTGCCCTCTATACTATACTGTATAATACTATCTATCTGTTAGAGGGCCTCTTTTGTTAGCATTTCTCCTTTGCTTCAGCCACATATCAAGCATGAATGGGAAACAGGATGCAGAGCTTGCAGCACACTTGCAGAGTCACTGAAGTGTCCTACTACTTATAAGGCAGATCTTGACAGCCCGTCTGATTAAGTCCATGACTTGTCAGAAGCCACACACCTATTGCTGGCCCCTTTACCACTGATTTGCAATTTGACTTTATGTGGACATTGGTTTATCCATAAATTAGAACTACTACTATTGAGATTAAGTAAGTCAAAACATTCTATAAGTTCCAGGCGACAAATAGACTTGATAGAAATTGGACAGCGTCTCAAAAGTTTCCCGTTACAAGCAACTCTTTTCTCATTGACCATTCATCAAGCTGCATCCTGAGAGGGGGTTAAAAAATAAATCAGTCAGACGAAGTCAAATGAGGAAAGTGAGAAATTAATTTGTGCGCCCTCCTGATTTCTCCACAGGCAGACATCGATCATGTGGTGGCTGTCTCTCCTCACTCTGGAGATAGAGGCGGTAAAGGGACGGGGAGAGGGGAGATTCGTGTGTCTGAGGGGGTCGTTGTATTCAGGCACACTCATTAGCTCTGCTTTGGCTCTGGATGACAGGAGGTCTCCGAGGCAAGTCAGTCTCTGATGCCGAGTCCTTCATCCCTTGAGCTGAGAGTTAAAGGGGCAAAGAGGACACTTTTCCTTTCACAGAAACACCTACTGATACCATCACTATACATAATCATAACTGCAGATATGTTTTGCTCAGCTTTTGTCAGGATTTTTTAGAAAAAACAGTCAGAACCTGCACTTTCAAGGCAGCAACATATCAGACGCATTGCCCTGCCTCCGTCTAAATATGGCACAATTCAAAGCTTCAAGTCTACCTTTAATACCTCCTTGATATGATGGTGTAGTTTTTCATGGAATGCCAACATAAGCAGCCGAGAAAAGTTGGGCACTGTTGCAGTGGTTCATGCAGCGCCTGCGTTTTGCAGGAGCACTAACAAAGCTATGGGTAAATGCTGGACTAATGTGGCAGCCGAGGTGTACCCAGGGTCCCCAGCCTGCTGGGCAAAACCATCCATATCGGGTTTAAAATAACCACACCTGAGACTTAACCTTTACCAGAGACAAATGAAATGAAAATATACAGTGTGGTGGATCAGGAGCAGGCTTCATTCATAGGGGGCTTTCTGCTAGCCTGACCTGAATTACCGCTCTGTTCCTGGAGGGCCACTGTGAATGGCACGCGTGGAGACAGCACACATTCATCTGCATAGCTCTATTCTACATCATACAGACGGTTGGGAAACAAAGAGTGCCAAAAAAAAAAAGGAAAAAAAAGAATCGAAACAGCAAGAACACACAGAGACACAAGGACATGCTATAAGCACACCTGCAAGCATTCACAGCCAACATACAAACACAGACAAAGGTACGTCGCACTGCCCTTCTCTTACGAAAACACATGCAACCAAGAAGTTTACAGTATGAATACCTCAAAAGCAGGAAACACATACTTTTTTATCACTCTGGACTCAACAAAGGTTTTACAGACACACGCACACACACACACACACACAGACACATGATCCACTTTCCAGCCGAAAATGATGAAATATGAAATGGAGCATTACCGCTTGGAATGGCAGTCTGCCCAGGACTGTGCTGGTCCTCTGTCACATTGTCTTCTACTGCCAGAAAAAGAGAAGGGGAGAAACAGAAGGGAAGAAACAGTTAACAGTGAAAAACAAGTGAGACACATTGAGTTTTCCTTCTTTTTTATTATTTACTATTGAGATTTTCTATATGGAAACTCCAAGAGATTTGAGCTACTTTCGACAGCTCAACCTGTGGTTTGGGAATCCGCACAGGCCTTTCATATGTATGAGGTTTGGCAACAAGGCAAACAGCCACCCACGTAAATAACATATTGGACTGGGTAATGACGTAATGAATTATGAACATCTCCCCTGGAACATCTTCCCAACATCAACAGTGACCAAGTTAAAAAGAAAAAAAAAAAAAAAGTAAACACCTTGATGACTATATCAGTGAGAGGGTTGTACAGCACGCTAGTTAGCTTAATTAGATGGGTATCAAAAAGTAGATTTGTAGATTCAAGCATGAATAAATATCAAATCTTTCATGCCAAACACATGGTAAAATATACAGTCTGTATTAACAGTGCATTTTATAGCAGCCAAAACAGCTGCAAAGTGCTGTTGCTCTCTAACAGTGTGGCTGACAACATAGTGACGGCTTGATCGGCACTCAGATCTGCTCATTAGGTGCATGGCAACTAAACCACTTTTGACTTTTTGACAACAGCACCAGCCTTGAAAAACCTGACTTGTGTTTAGTAAAAGGTGGGAACCTTTTACATGGGAGCTTTTTTGGAATCAGTGAGACTTCCTTGTGGCATGTCAAGTACAAGAAATGAAATGGATTTTAACAGCGGGAAGAGAACAAAAGAGTCTCCCACCTGTTCCATGTAAAATGAGGGTCTCACTGAGGACTTCATACGCCTCTGCGTTCCACCCCTGCAGTTGAAATGCATTCTCCATTATGTCTTTTCTTTCTAGCCTTTCATTTTCCTGGGCAAAGAAGAAGGGGGAGTCTGACAGGACCTCCCAGTAGGGGAGTATGGCAGTGACTGCCAAAGCAGAAATTGGCGCACTTTTAAAATCGCACAAAATATCCTGTACTTTGCATAATTAAGGCGGGATCCTATGGTGGCAGAAGTCTTTTTTCCTCGGGGGAGCACAAGTCAGTGTCAAGCGGGGTGACAAACCTCGGTAAAAAATGAAGAGGAAAGTGTCGAGCTGTTTCATATGAAGACGGCTATGTTCCCGCTGTAAGGCTGTGTCCAACCAAAACTTGTACTTTTCAACCATAACTTTTCAAAAATAAACTCATAAAGGCATGCCACTAATAATTTAAACACTCATAAGAATGTCCTTGATTGGGAATATTTCCCTGAGTAACAATCCTAACTGATGTGGATGTAAAGTATGCAAAACAAATGGTCATAGGTCTGGCAATTAATCTGCTCAAGCAATTAAAAGTGATGGAATAGACATAGTTGGACAGCATGGAGGTAGCATATCTCTCAAAGCTGCAAAAGACTATATCAGCCAACAGAGAAAACTTGTCCTGTTAAAGGAGGCCTTGGTGACTGACGCCCTGAGAGTTTAATGAGTTTCTCTAGCACTGTTGAGCACTTTGCATCTATGATCATTTAAATGGGCAAGAGATAGGGGGTCCTAATAAATCCCCCATGGTTCTATCAGAGATTGGTGGTGGGAGCTTGAGTTTTTGTTTTGATTAACGTCACTGTTGGTGAAATGAGGGAGTTCAGGCAGAAAATTCTATTTTGCAATGCCATAAGAACTTAAACATTACAGCAGTTTGTGATGATTTGTCACCATGGTGAACTTATTAAAAGTTTTGTCATTTAAAGTGAATAACTTCCATCACTGCAGATTCTTTTCTCATTTTCACCTGTCTGCTTGATAATTAAAAGCTAGGTAGGAGCAATGACGGAGAGTACGCTATCAAGTAAAGGCAAACTCCATTGACGTTTTATACTAAGTGGACATTTGATCAACGTTCACAACAGAACAAATATAACTAACTGAACTGTTTTAATTAATATATTCTAATGCTTAGGATCACCTCATAATAACTTCAGCTGAATACAACTCAGTCTATGCTCTTGTAAATGCATCACTGCTATCATTTAATTAATGTTTGACAAGGTACAGTGTATCACTCAGGTGGTGACAAACTGTAATCATGCAGCTAGGTTTTGTTGATACAATACCGAACACACATGGGACCGTTTCAGCACGGCTCCTTTGATTTTCAAAATGCAAAGCAGGATAAAAAACGTAATCCCACAACAAGTAGCACAGCATTAAAGGCCACTAATTACCACATTGGCCGCACACAAAAACGAATGCTGAGTAACTGTCGTTGTATTAAGAGTAACAACTCCCAAGACACGATGTTAACTTTTCAGAAACGAATTAAAATTTTGTAGATAGTGGACAAAAACATGAAGCCAAAAAAAAAAAATATGAAAGAAAGAAAGAAAGAAAGAAAGAAAGAAAGAAAAAGAACAAAACCACATTCAAAATACAGACTGAGCCACACACAAACTGTGAGATAGTTGCAAAAAGAAAAAGACACAAATAGGCAAAAGATTACAAACTCACAGCAGCTTGAACATTTTCCTATTCAGTAAAAAAATCTTGCCGTGTAGGAGGATAGCGTAGAATGTGTATGCACACGTAAAGATGTGTGAATAATACTGTACATGTTTTTGACATGAGATCTGCACATATTTTGTGTGTGCTTGTGTGTATGGGTATCTTTCATACGTATAAAAGCCCTGAGTGTGTTCCTGGATATGCGTGACTCATCTGCTTGGTTACAGCCAGCCTGGACGATACAGTGCCGAACACAATGGCTGTGTAATCCGCCCTGACTGACCGGGAAGGAGACGCTCGCCACAGGGACTACAACTCAATTTAGCTCAGGTCAAGAGGTCAGCCCTCCTCAATTAGGGCTGGGAAGGGTGGGAGGAGGACACACACTGCACATGAATAACTTTCTTAATGAGCATTATTTGAACTGGTGATTGGTATCATAAATAATTTGCAAAAGGGGAGTATGTTAATCACGTTGCTTAATATTTGTAATCCCTCATATGTTGCCAGTGTTGTTTAAGGAAAATACATCTGAAAGTATTACCTCCGCTTGTGCCAATTTAAAACTGTCATGAATCAACAATCTCATTACGCACTTTTTGCAAATTCAGCTTCCGGAAAATATTAATGTTATTCATACAGGCAAACAACAGAGATGCAAAGAGGACCAGCGATGCATCAATTCAGTTACAGCAGTGGTGAAAATCAGTCATTGTCTCTGGATCAGAAGTCCGTCTCCATGTGGCAGACAGTCCATGACAACAAGAGAGACACATGCCATGGAGTAAGGAGAGATATCGGCCAGCTCCCGCGACACCCAGTCCAACAGACTGAGCCGCATGTCAAGAGCACTGACAGCCGTGCTAATGGGATTTTTCCATGACTTCATCATAATTTCCTTAATGATAATTCTTAACCATATTTTTGTGTCACATTAGAAAAGTGTTAATGGGTGTTATGCCACAGATCATTAATTGTGAACAGACTGGAAGATAGTGCAGCTTCCTTTAAGCTAAAGATAACATAACTGCTAATAGGCATTTCAGTTGTGGAATAAAAACAGTGTCAAAAATAGTGCAAGTTTCTGCATCTTAATTGTGAGGAGACGTTTGCAACATTTAACGTTATGCATATAAAATGCAGCTTATTTTTTGGATTAAAGAGGGGAATGATTCTATGATTATTTTCAGACCGAAACAGTCAAGTTTAAAGATGTTATTACACTTTGGTACAAGGGCCTTTGCTTATAAGCACATAAAAGGGGAGTGGCTATACATCTTGGACATTATTGTTTTTCTTTTCAGCAAAAATCAAAGCTTCAAATTCTGAGAAATTTGAATTAAGAGAATACTTTATACTTATCTTTCTAAAGAATTTTTTTACTTCGAAGTTCAATTTAAATGGCAAATTTGTTCAAAGTTCACTGACATGAAGAGGAATATAAATTCCAAGCCTGATATATTCTTATCTTTACTTTTTAAGGCAAAACAGACAATTCAAAATAAACATGTTGTGTGGCATCGATTCAAAGGGGTGAATAACTCAGCAAAACACTCCGGAGTTCACTCATGTGGCGACAAATTTCTGCTCCTCACAAGCATTAAATATTAAAAGTATACATGACACTGCCCTGATTTCAGGACAGTAGCTATACTTATTAGTAAATGGTGCAGAAAATAAATTTATATATGCAAACGACAGACCTGAACTTCCTCCTCAGCCAATTAACACATCAGTGCAGGGACTTGAGTGTCATTTGTACTCCAAAATATCAACTCGGTCTCACATTGTTCAGTAAAAACTAAAAGGACAGGCAACGTGGCAGTCATAATGCAGGATCTGATGTGAGATCCTTCTTCCTCGCTGCTCACCACTGAGTGAGGCGGTGTGCTGACCCAAAGCCACCGCGCATCAAAACAAAATTACAATGTGCCTACAGTTGAGAAATGTCGAAGGCTCAGGATTGAGTAAATGTCAGTGGCTCGGGTGAAGTGTTTGCATATAAGCGAATGATGTATGGTCTCGTCCTGTGCCATTTATTCCCCCAAGCAATAACGTAGCCGGATCTGTCTCTCTGACTTAATTGAAACGGGACTTGTAATGTTGCCCTTTTCCTCGATGGGACCAAAAACATAACCTCTGACTCCCTAAAGCAGCCAATACTGAGAAAGTGGGTGTGTGTTGGGGTTACACAAGGGAAAAAGAGGTGCCAACTGCCACAGCATTATTTTCTCATCTCGTCTAAATGCACAACGCGTCCACACTATCCATACAAGACCCTCAAATGCTGCACATGATGTCCATTTTACCTTCCCTGCATGTTCCATTAGCACTTCTGTTTATTCTCTCCGCTGTAGAACAAAGTGTTCTTTCTGGGCAATAAATGGACTGTCCACATTGACCACTGCCTCAAGACAACATCCTATAAAAGCGAAACCTGAACTCTGAAACCCCCAAACCACGCAGACACAAGCTCATACACGTCTACACATGAAAACCAAATATACTGACAACAAAATATACAACGCAGAAATATAGAGATACTAAATTAGATTTAGTTTTCAAAAGCATGAAAAAGGCCTACGCATAAAATGTCCATCCCTGTCCACTGTTAACAGTGAGAAAGAGCGCTGTGTCAAGCAAGTATTAAAAAAAAAAAAAAAAAAGACAAGTAAAGTTATCATGGACATCTGTATGAGTGCATCTCTGTTCCCAGAGGAAAGAGACAGACAAAGAACAATAAATAACATCTGCCTGGCCTTGCTTGGGTCTGATCCAAAACAGAGAAATATCTCTGACGTATCTGCATTTCTGCTCTGCTCAAACTGTCGGAATGAAGACATAAAAGTCAAAATGTTTTGTGTGCCTCATTTTGCCAATTTAAATTTTGGTGACAATAACATAACCAACAATGTCATCACTCTGACTTCATTTGCATGCTGATTTACTCCCACTGCATCTCTCTCTGTTGCACATGTAGATGTACACAAATCTTAACAGATGCTCGTCTGACTGCACACACACACACACACACACACACACACACACACACGCAGACAGACTTGTAGGATGTAGGTATGCTGGCAGGAGACTATTATATTTAAGTGATATGTCTTTTGAGAAGAGCAAGTGTCACACCAGCTAACAAAAGAGCAGTCAAAGCCAATCTGGTCTGAAAAAAAAATAGGAAATCTATGTATAGAGCTGTTTACTGTGAATAGAGCTGTGCAGGTCTGGAAACAGAATGTGACAATCTTAAGATGTGCAGGCACTCACATTTCCACCCTCTCCTGGGTATTGATTTAAAATGGTGGCTGCATGAATATACTACCGCAGACCATGTAATCTTCCTTTGAGATGAAGACTTCCGAGAACGAAAGGGGAGAGTAAAAGGGGTCCACAGACCACAAGCTGGGAATGTGAAATTGTGGACAATTATTTGCTGAGCAAAATACAATGCCTGCCAGATGAACTGGAGCTCAACCTCCAAAACCCAGCAGCTCTCCCACTAAAATGCTACTCAGAAAAGTAATGAGTGAATATGTGTGTGTGTTGCTCTCTCTTTCTGTCTCTATTTCACTCTCCCTCCCCCTTTCTCACACTCTCACACATAGACATTCAGTGACAAACGTTGGATCAAATTACCACCAATGTAACTGTTTAAAAAAGAGAAGGAGAGTAACAAAAAATAAAACATATATACACATATAACAAGTGTCCTTTGCATGCAAAATGGAATAGGGTGTAAAGACTTTTGATAATGTTCAGAAAAACGTCTTAACATTTAGTTGTTTACAAGTTTTGCGTAAAGTCGCTGAAACATCCAGATGTTCACAACTTTTCTGTAGCTTATCTAAAATTGATCCCATCTCTAATTTGTCGTTTTGCATACGCATGGACACATACACCACAGCCCCCCTTTCCCCAGTATATAAAATGTTTCCACCTTAGTTTCTCAGACTGAGGGTCACGTGACTCCGCGCCCCATTCCATCAGACGGCTCAAGTTCCGACCAGGAGCGTCTTTTAACACATCCAGATGTTCGCCAGCGTCGCGCTGCGCTGTTGCTCTCCTCATTGTCCATGCCTTGCCCTTGTACTTTAACTACCAGTACAACACAGTAACAACTGAAGCCGATCAGCCTTTTCCCCGATGCAAAGTACGTAAATGCAGTCGTTTTCATGCGCAACAAAGCAGGAAGAACACTTCGAAATGCGTAAAAATAAAAGGGAAGACAGTTACATTTCATGTGCCCTCACATCATGCTCGTTGTCATCTCCTTAAAAGCAAATGTTTTGAGAGCCAGCAAACAGGCTTATCACTTACCTTTCAGTGATCTTGGTTTAGCTTGCTTGCGGCGCGACATCCTACAGAAAACGCTGAAGTTGCTCAGTTTCTGCCTGATAATTCGTGCAGGACGGGATAGTCTAAAGGTATAGTCTCTCTAAATTGCCCTGACCAAAATCGCGCCTGCCTTTTTACCATCACAGAAAGATGCAACTTAGCCCTAGCCGCGCGATCTGGACACGAGTTTGCTGATATTTAGTGATGAGTAGGTGGATGTTACAAAATCCAATTAGCCCGATCGGTACAGGCGACTGTGTTTAGTTGAGCTGCGTATCGGGAAAAGTGGGAGAATATGGTAATCCCGTCATGCGCGTCCATTCTCCGGGAAAACACACACGCGTGTAGGCATGATGTTCGTTTAGAGATAAAAGCGGAATATTTGCTTTTCGCTTCTCATCTCAAACGCATCCGCGTGAGAAAGACATCAGCAAAACGCTTCCTGTGAGAGTGCAAAAATGCAACAAAACCAAAAAAAGAGGAAAAAATGATAATTACACTTTTCA